>NC_080633.1:57927158-58527158 GCF_027579445.1 Ammospiza nelsoni
ATCACATGAATATTCGATAAGAAGCTGTTTTGGACAGCTTTTCTTTCCTTTATGCCAAACACTCGGCAGACCTCCGTGCAATGTCCAGAACACGATGGGAGATGTTTTCTGTGCTCCCGCAGGTTTTCCTTGCCAGACAGAGTGGAAAAGCTTTCTGCTAGGATGTAGACCACAAAGACACTAAAGACGAAGGTACGATGCTCTCCGGAGCTTAGAGCCGCTCCCGGGCTTCTTTCGGCACAAGCGGCGCTAAGAGAGCACTGTGAGCGGTACAATCGTCTTTGCGCGAAGAAGCCGCTTCTTCGGCTCTGGGAGCCGGAGAGAGCGGCAGCATCGGAAAGGTGAAGAAGGAAGCTGTACAACACTGGGATTGTGTGCGCAGCTTGCCAACTGATAGAAAAACAGTACCTTACACTTCCCTGACGTTTCCAATCACATGAATATTCGTTAAGAAGCTGTTTTGGACAGCTTTCCTTTCCTTTATGCCAAACACTCGGCAGACCTCCGTGCAATGTCCAGAACACGATGGGAGATATTTTCTGTGCTCCCCCGCCAGGTTTTCCTTGCGAAGCAGAGTGGAAAAGCTTTCTGCTAGGATGTAGACCACAAAAGACGCTAAAGACGAAGGTACGATGCTCTCCGGAGCTAAGAGCCGCTGCCGGGCTTCTTTCGCAGAAGCGGCGCTAAGAGAGCACTGTGAGCGGTACAATCGTCCTTTGCACGAAGAAGCCGCTTCTTCCGGCTACCGGGAGCCGGAGAGAGCGGCAGCATTGGAAAGGTGAAGAAGGAAGCTGTACAACACTGGGATTGTGTGCGCAGCTTGCCAACTGATAGAAAACAGTACCTTACACTTTCCTGACTTTTCCAATCACATGAATATTCGTTAAGAAGCTGTTTTGGACAGCTTTTCTTTCCTTTATGCCAAACACTCGGCAGACCTCCGTGCAACGTCCAGAACACGATGGGAGATGTTTTCTGTGCTCCCGCAGGTTTTCCTTGCCAGACAGAGTGGAAAAGCTTTCTGCTAGGATGTAGACCACAAAAGATGCTAAAGACGAAGGTACGATGCTCTCCGAAGATAAAAGCCGCTCCCGGGCTTCTTTCGACAGAAGCGGCGCTAAGAGAGCACTGTGAGCGGTACAATCGTCTTTGCGCGAAGAAGGCGCTTCTTCGGCTCCGGGAGCCGGAGAGAGCGGCAGCATCGGAAAGATGAAGAAGGAAGATGTACAACACTGGGATTGTGTGCGCAGCTTGCCAACTGATAGAAAACAGTACCTTACACTTTCCTGACGTTTCCAATCACATGAATATTGGATAAGAAGCTGTTTTGGACAGCTTTTCTTTCCTTTATGCCAAACACTCGGCAGACCTCCGTGCAATGGCCAGAACACGATGGGAGATGTTTTCTGTGCTCCCGCAGGTTTTCCTTGCCAGACAGAGTGGAAAAGCTTTCTGCTAGGATGTAGACCACAAAAGACGCTAAAGTCGAAAGTACGATGCTCTCCGGAGCTAAAAGCCGCTCCCGGGCTTCTTTCGGCAGAAGCGGCGCTAAGAGAGCACTGTGAGCGGTACAATCGTCTTTGCGCGAAGAAGCCGCTTCTTCGGCTCCGGGAGCCGGAGAGAGCGGCAGCATCGGAAAGGTGAAGAAGGAAGCTGTACCACACTGGGATTGTGTGCGCAACTTGCCAACTGATAGAAAACAGTACCTTACACTTTCCTGACGTTTCCAATCACATGAATATTCGATACGAAGCTGTTTTGGGCAGCTTTTCTTTCCTTAATGCCAAACACTCGGCAGACCTCCGTGCAACGTCCAGAACACGATGGGAGATGTTTTCTGTGCTCCCGCAGGTTTTCCTTGCCAGACAGAGTGGAAAAGCTTTCTGCTAGGATGTAGACCACAAAAGACGCTAAAGACGAAGGTACGATGCTCTCCGGAGCTAAGAGCCGCTGCCGGGCTTCTTTCGACAGAAGCGGCGCTAAGAGAGCACTGTGAGCGGTACAATCGTCTTTGCACGAAGAAGCCGCTTCTTCGGCTCCGGGAGCCGGAGGGAGCGGCAGCATCGGAAAGGTGAAGGAGGAAGCTGTACAACACTGGGATTGTGTGCGCAGCTTGCCAACTGATAGAAAACAGTACCTTACACTTTCCTGACGTTTCCAATCACATGAATATTCGTTAAGAAGCTGTTTTGGACAGCTTTTCTTTCCTTTATGCCAAACACTCGGCAGACCTCCGTGCAAAGTCCAGAACACGATGGGAGATGTTTTCTGTGCTCCCGCAGGTTTTCCTTGCCAGACAGAGTGGAAAAGCTTTCTGCTAGGATGTAGACCACAAAAGATGCTAAAGACGAAGGTACGATGCTCTCCGAAGATAAAAGCCGCTCCCGGGCTTCTTTCGGCAGAAGCGGCGCTAAGAGAGCACTGTGAGCGGTACAATCGTCTTTGCGCGAAGAAGCCGCTTCTTCGGCTCCGGGAGCCGGAGAGAGCGGCAGCATTGGAAAGGTGAAGAAGGAAGCTGTACAACACTGGGATTGTGTGCGCAGCTTGCCAACTGATAGAAAACAGTACCTTACACTTTCCTGACGTTTCCAATCACATGGACATTCGATTGGAAGCTGTTTTGGACAGCTTTTCTTTCCTTTATGCCAAACACTCAGCAGACCTCCGTGCAACGTCCAGAACACGATGGGAGATGTTTTCTGTGCTCCCGCAGGTTTTCCTTGCCAGACAGAGTGGAAAAGCTTTCTGCTAGGATGTAGACCACAAAAGACGCTAAAGACGAAGGTACGATGCTCTCCGGCGCTAAGCGCCACTCACGGGCTTCTTTCGGCAGAAGCGGCGCTAAGAGAGCACTGTGAGTGGTACAATCGTCTTTGCGCGAAGAAGCCGCTTCTTCGGCTCCGGGAGCCGGAGAGAGCGGCAGCATCGTAAAGGTGAAGAAGGAAGCTGTACAACACTGGGATTGTGTGCGCAGCTTGCCAACTGATAGAAAACAGTACCTTACACTTTCCTGACGTTTCCAATCACATGAATATTGGATAAGAAGCTGTTTTGGACAGCTTTTCTTTCCTTTATGCCAAACACTCGGCAGACCTCCGTGCAATGTCCAGAACACGATGGGAGATGTTTTCTGTGCTCCCGCAGGTTTTCCTTGCCAGACAGAGTGGAAAAGCTTTCTGCTAGGATGTAGACCACAAAAGACGCTAAAGACGAAGGTACGATGCTCTCCGGAGCTTAGAGCCGCTGCCGGGCTTCTTTCGGCAGAAGCGGCGCTAAGAGAGCACTGTGAGCAGGTACAATCGTCTTTGCGCGAAGAAGCCGCTTCTTCGGCTCCGGGAGCCGGAGAGAGCGGCAGCATCGGAAAGATGAAGAAGGAAGCTGTACAACACTGGGATTGTGTGCGCAGCTTGCCAACTGATAGAAAACAGTACCTTACACTTCCCTGACGTTTCCAATCACATGAATATTGGATTGGAAGCTGTTTTGGACAGCTTTTCTTTCCTTTATGCCAAACACTCGGCAGACCTCCGTGCAACGTCCAGAACACGATGGGAGATGTTTTCTGTGCTCCCGCAGGTTTTCCTTGCCAGACAGAGTGGAAAAGCTTTCTGCTAGGATGTAGACCACAAAAGACGCTAAAGACGAAGGTACGATGCTCTCCGGAGCTAAGAGCCGCTCCCGGGCTTCTTTCGGCAGAAGCGGCGTTAAGAGAGCACTGTGAGCGGTACAATCGTCTTTGCGCGAAGAAGCCGCTTCTTCGGCTCCGGGAGCCGGAGAGAGCGGCAGCATCGGAAAGGTGAAGAAGGAAGCTGTACAACACTGGGATTGTGTGCGCAGCTTGCCAACTGATAGAAAACAGTACCTTACACTTTCCTGACGTTTCCAATCACATGGACATTCGATTGGAAGCTGTTTTGGACAGCTTTTCTTTCCTTTATGCCAAACACTCGGCAGACCTCCGTGCAACGTCCAGAACACGATGGGAGATGTTTTCTGTGCTCCCGCAGGTTTTCCTTGCCAGACAGAGTGGAAAAGCTTTCTGCTAGGATGTAGACCACAAAAGACGCTAAAGACGAAGGTACGATGCTCTCCGGAGCAAAGAGCCGCTGCCGGGCTTCTTTCGGCAGAAGCGGCGCTAAGAGAGCACTGTGAGCGGTACAATCGTCTTTGCGCGAAGAAGCCGCTTCTTCGGCTCCGGGAGCCGGAGAGAGCGGCAGCATCGGAAAGATGAAGAAGGAAGATGTACAACACTGGGATTGTGTGCGCAGCTTGCCAACTGATAGAAAACAGTACCTTACACTTTCCTGATGTTTCCAATCACATGAATATTGGATAAGAAGCTCTTTTGGAAAGCTTTTCTTTCCTTTATGCCAAACACTCGGCAGACCTCCGTGCAACGTCCAGAACACGATGGGAGATGTTTTCTGTGCTCCCGCAGGTTTTCCTTGCCACACAGAGTGGAAAAGCTTTCTGCTAGGATGTAGACCACAAAAGACGCTAAAGTCGAAAGTACGATGCTCTCCGGAGCTAAGCGCCACGCACGGGCTTCTTTCGGCAGAAGCGGCGCTAAGAGAGCACTGTGAGCGGTACAATCGTCTTTGCGCGAAGAAGCCGCTTCTTCGGCTCCGGGAGCCGGAGAGAGCGGCAGCATCGGAAAGGTGAAGAAGGAAGCTGTACAACACTGGGATTGTGTGCGCAGCTTGCCAACTGATAGAAAACAGTACCTTACACTTCCCTGATGTTTCCAATCACATGAATATTCGTTAAGAAGCTGTTTTGGACAGCTTTTCTTTCCTTTATGCCAAACACTCGGCAGACCTCCGTGCAATGTCCAGAACACGATGGGAGATGTTTTCTGTGCTCCCGCAGGTTTTCCTTGCCAGACAGAGTGGAAAAGCTTTCTGCTAGGATGTAGACCACAAAAGACGCTAAATACGAAGGTACGATGCTCTCCGAAGATAAAAGCCGCTCCCGGGTTTCTTTCGGAAGAAGCGGCGCTAAGAGAGCACTGTGAGCGGTACAATCGTCTTTGCGTGAAGAAGCCGCTTCTTCGGCTCCGGGAGCCGGAGAGAGCGGCAGCATCGGAAAGGTGAAGAAGGAAGCTGTACAACACTGGGATTGTGTGCGCAGCTTGCCAACTGATAGAAAACAGTACCTTACACTTTCCTGACGTTTCCAATCACATGGACATTCGATTGGAAGCTGTTTTGGACAGCTTTTCTTTCCTTTATGCCAAACACTCGGCAGACCTCCGTGCAACGTCCAGAACACGATGGGAGATGTTTTCTGTGCTCCCGCAGGTTTTCCTTGCCAGACAGAGTGGAAAAGCTTTCTGCTAGGATGTAGACCACAAAAGACGCTAAAGACGAAGGTACGATGCTCTCCGGCGCTAAGCGCCACTCACGGGCTTCTTTCGGCAGAAGCGGCGCTAAGAGAGCACTGTGAGCGGTACAATCGTCTTTGCGCGAAGAAGCCGCTTCTTCGGCTCCGGGAGCCGGAGAGAGCGGCAGCATCGGAAAGGTGAAGAAGGAAGCTGTACAACACTGGGATTGTGTGCGCAGCTTGCCAACTGATAGAAAACAGTACCTTACACTTCCCTGACGTTTCCAATCACATGAATATTCGTTAAGAAGCTGTTTTGGACAGCTTTTCTTTCCTTTATGCCAAACACTCGGCAGACCTCCGTGCAATGTCCAGAACACGATGGGAGATGTTTTCTGTGCTCCCGCAGGTTTTCCTTGCCAGACAGAGTGGAAAAGCTTTCTGCTAGGATGTAGACCACAAAAGACCCTAAAGTCGAAAGTACGATGCTCTCCGGAGCTAAAAGCCGCTCCCGGGCTTCTTTCGGCAGAAGCGGCGCTAAGAGAGCACTGTGAGCGGTACAATCGTCTTTGCGCGAAGAAGCCGCTTCTTCGGCTCCGGGAGCCGGAGAGAGCGGCAGCATCGGAAAGGTGAAGAAGGAAGCTGTACAACACTGGGATTGTGTGCGCAACTTGCCAACTGATAGAAAACAGTACCTTACACTTTCCTGACGTTTCCAATCACATGAATATTCGATAAGAAGCTGTTTTGGGCAGCTTTTCTTTCCTTAATGCCAAACACTCGGCAGACCTCCGTGCAACATCCAGAACACGATGGGAGATGTTTTCTGTGCTCCCGCAGGTTTTCCTTGCCAGACAGAGTGGAAAAGCTTTCTGCTAGGATGTAGACCGCAAAAGACGCTAAAGACGAAGGTACGATGCTCTCCGGAGCTAAGAGCCGCTGCCGGGCTTCTTTCGACAGAAGCGGCGCTAAGAGAGCACTGTGAGCGGTACAATCGTCTTTGCGCGAAGAAGGCGCTTCTTCGGCTCCGGGAGCCGGAGAGAGCGGCAGCATCGGAAAGGTGAAGAAGGAAGCTGTACAACACTGGGATTGTGTGCGCAGCTTGCCAACTGATAGAAAACAGTACCTTACACTTTCCTGACGTTTCCAATCACATGAATATTCGTTAAGAAGTTGTTTTGGACAGCTTTTCTTTCCTTTATGCCAAACACTCGGCAGACCTCCGTGCGACGTCCAGAACACGATGGGAGATGTTTTCTGTGCTCCCGCAGGTTTTCCTTGCCAGACAGAGTGGAAAAGCTTTCTGCTAGGATGTAGACCACAAAAGACGCTAAAGACGAAGGTACGATGCTCTCCGGAGCTAAGAGCCGCTGCCGGGCTTCTTTCGGCAGAAGCGGCGGTAAGAGAGCACTGTGAGCGGTACAATCGTCTTTGCGCGAAGAAGCCGCTTCTTCGGCTCCGGGTGCCGGAGAGAGCGACAGCATCGGAAAGGTGAAGAAGGAAGCTGTACAACACAGGGATTGTGTGCGCAGCTTGCCAACTGATAGAAAACAGTACCTTACACTTTCCTGACGTTTCCAATCACATGAATATTCGATTGGAAGCTCTTTTGGACAGCTTTTCTTTCCTTTATGCCAAACACTCGGCAGACCTCCGTGCAACGTCCAGAACACGATGGGAGATGTTTTCTGTGCTCCCGCAGGTTTTCCTTGCCAGACAGAGTGGAAAAGCTTTCTGCTAGGATGTAGACCACAAAAGACGCTAAAGACGAAGGTACGATGCTCTCCGGCGCTAAGCGCTGCTCCCGGGCTTCTTTCGGCAGAAGCGGCGCTAAGAGAGCACTGTGAGCAGTACAATCGTCTTTGCGCGAAGAAGCCGCTTCTTCGGCTCCGGGAGCCGGCGAGAACGCCAGCATCGGAAAGGTGAAGAAGGAAGCTGTACAACACTGGGATTGTGTGCGCAGCTTGCCAACTGATAGAAAACAGTACCTTACACTTTCCTGACGTTTCCAATCACATGGACATTCGTTTGGAAGCTGTTTTGGACAGCTTTTCTTTCCTTTATGCCAAACACTTGGCAGACCTCCGTGCAACGTCCAGAACACGATGGGAGATGTTTTCTGTGCTCCCGCAGGTTTTCCTTGCCAGACAGAGTGGAAAAGCTTTCTGCTAGGATGTAGACCACAAAAGACGCTAAAGACGAAGGTACGATGCTCTCCGGCGCTAAGCGCCACTCACGGGCTTCTTTCGGCAGAAGCGACGCTAAGAGAGCACTGTGAGCGGTACAATCGTCTTTGCGCGAAGAAGCCGCTTCTTCGGCTCCGGGAGCCGGAGAGAGCGGCAGCATCGGAAAGGTGAAGAAGGAAGCTGTACAACACTGGGATTGTGTGCGCAGCTTGCCAACTGATAGAAAACAGTACCTTACACTTTCCTGACATTTCCAATCTCATGAATATTCGATAAGAAGTTGTTTTGGACAGCTTTTCTTTCCTTTATGCCAAACACTCGGCAGACCTCCGTGCAACGTCCAGAACACGATGGGAGATGTTTTCTGTGCTCCCACAGGTTTTCTTTGCCAGACAGAGTGGAAAAGCTTTCTGCTAGGATGTAGAACGCAAAAGATGCTAAAGACGAAGGTACGATGCTCTCTGGAGCTAAGAGCCGCTGCCGGGCTTCTTTCGGCAGAAGCGGCGCTAAGAGAGCACTGTGAGCGGTACAATCGTCTTTGCGCGAAGAAGCCGCTTCTTCGGCTCCGGGAGCCGGAGAGAGCGGCAGCATCGGAAAGGTGAAGAAGGAAGCTGTACAACACTGGGATTGTGTGCGCAGCTTGCCAACTGATAGAAAACAGTACCTTACACTTTCCTGACGTTTCCAATCACATGAATCTTCGATTGGAAGCTGTTTTGGACAGCTTTTCTTTCCTTTATGCCAAACACTCGGCAGACCTCCGTGCAATGTCCAGAACACGATGGGAGATGTTTTCTGTGCTCCCGCAGGTTTTCCTTGCCAGACAGAGTGGAAAAGCTTTCTGCTAGGATGTAGACCACAAAAGACGCTAAAGACGAAGGTACGATGCTCTCCGAAGATAAAAGCGGCTCCCGGGCTTCTTTCGGCAGAAGCGGCGCTAAGAGAGCACTGTGAGCGGTACAATCGTCTTTGCGCGAAGAAGCCGCTTCTTCGGCTCCGGGAGCCGGAGAGAGCGGCAGCATCGGAAAGGTGAAGAAGGAAGCTGTACAACACTGGGATTGTGTGCGCAGCTTGCCAACTGATAGAAAACAGTACCTTACACTTTCCTGACGTTTCCAATCACATGAATATTCGTTAAGAAGTTGTTTTGGACAGCTTTTCTTTCCTTTATGCCAAACACTCGGCAGACCTCCGTGCGACGTCCAGAACACGATGGGAGATGTTTTCTGTGCTCCCGCAGGTTTTCCTTGCCAGACAGAGTGGAAAAGCTTTCTGCTAGGATGTAGACCACAAAAGACGCTAAAGACGAAGGTACGATGCTCTCCGGAGCTAAGAGCCGCTGCCGGGCTTCTTTCGGCAGAAGCGGCGCTAAGAGAGCACTGTGAGCGGTACAATCGTCTTTGCGCGAAGAAGCCGCTTCTTCGGCTCCGGGAGCCGGAGAGAGCGACAGCATCGGAAAGGTGAAGAAGGAAGCTGTACAACACTGGGATTGTGTGCGCAGCTTGCCAACTGATAGAAAACAGTACCTTACACTTTCCTGACGTTTCCAATCACATGAATATTCGATTGGAAGCTCTTTTGGACAGCTTTTCTTTCCTTTATGCCAAACACTCGGCAGACCTCCGTGCAACGTCCAGAACACGATGGGAGATGTTTTCTGTGCTCCCGCAGGTTTTCCTTGCCAGACAGAGTGGAAAAGCTTTCTGCTAGGATGTAGACCACAAAAGACGCTAAAGACGAAGGTACGATGCTCTCCGGCGCTAAGCGCTGCTCCCGGGCTTCTTTCGGCAGAAGCGGCGCTAAGAGAGCACTGTGAGCGGTACAATCGTCTTTGCGCGAAGAAGCCGCTTCTTCGGCTCCGGGAGCCGGAGAGAGCGGCAGCATCGGAAAGGTGAAGAAGGAAGCTGTACAACACTGGGATTGTGTGCGCAGCTTGCCAACTGATAGAAAACAGTACCTTACACTTTCCTGACGTTTCCAATCACATGAATCTTCGATTGGAAGCTGTTTTGGACAGCTTTTCTTTCCTTTATGCCAAACACTCGGCAGACCTCCGTGCAATGTCCAGAACACGATGGGAGATGTTTTCTGTGCTCCCGCAGGTTTTCCTTGCCAGACAGAGTGGAAAAGCTTTCTGCTAGGATGTAGACCACAAAAGACGCTAAAGACGAAGGTACGATGCTCTCCGAAGATAAAAGCGGCTCCCGGGCTTCTTTCGGCAGAAGCGGCGCTAAGAGAGCACTGTGAGCGGTACAATCGTCTTTGCGCGAAGAAGCCGCTTCTTCGGCTCCGGGAGCCGGAGAGAGCGGCAGCATCGGAAAGGTGAAGAAGGAAGCTGTACAACACTGGGATTGTGTGCGCAGCTTGCCAACTGATAGAAAGCAGTACCTTACACTTTCCTGACGTTTCTAATCCCATGAACATTCGATTGGAAGCTGTTTTGGACAGCTTTTCTTTCCTTTATGCCAAACACTCGGCAGAACTCCGTGCAACGTCCAGAACACGATGGGAGATGTTTTCTGTGCTCCCGCAGGTTTTTCTTGCCACACAGAGTGGAAAAGCTTTCTGCTAGGATGTAGACCACAAAAGACGCTAAAGACGAAGGTACGATGCTCTCCGGAGCTTAGCGCTGCTCCCGGGCTTCTTTCGGCAGAAGCGGCGCTAAGAGAGCACTGTGAGCGGTACAATTGTCTTTGCACGAAGAAGCCGCTTCTTCGGCTCCGGGAGCGGGAGAGAGCGGCAGCATCGGAAAGGTGAAGAAGGAAGCTGTACAACACTGGGATTGTGTGCGCAGTTTGCCAACTGATAGAAAACAGTACCTTACACTTTCCTGACGTTTCCAATCACATGAATATTCGTTAAGAAGCTGTTTTGGACAGCTTTTCTTTCCTTTATGCCAAACACTCGGCGGACCTCCGTGCAACGTCCAGAACACGATGGGAGATGTTTTCTGTGCTCCCGCAGGTTTTCCTTGCCATACAGAGTGGAAAAGCTTTCTGCTAGGATGTAGACCACAAAAGACGCTAAAGACGAAGGTACGATGCTCTCCGGCGCTAAGCGCCACTCACGGGCTTCTTTCGGCAGAAGCGGCGCTAAGAGAGCACTGTGAGCGGTACAATCGTCTTTGCGCGAAGAAGCCGCTTCTTCGGCTCCGGGAGCCAGAGAGAGCGGCAGCATCGGAAAGGTGAAGAAGGAAGCTGTACAACAATGGGATTGTGTGCGCAGCTTGCCAACTGATAGAAAACAGTACCTTACACTTTCCTGACGTTTCCAATCACATGAATATTCGATAAGAAGCTGTTTTGGACAGCTTTTCTTTCCTTTATGCCAAACACTCGGCAGACCTCCGTGCAATGTCCAGAACACGATGGGAGATGTTTTCTGTGCTCCCGCAGGTTTTCCTTGCCAGACAGAGTGGAAAAGCTTTCTGCTAGGATGTAGACCACAAAAGACACTAAAGACGAAGGTACGATGCTCTCCGGAGCTTAGAGCCGCTCCCGGGCTTCTTTCGGCACAAGCGGCGCTAAGAGAGCACTGTGAGCGGTACAATCGTCTTTGCGCGAAGAAGCCGCTTCTTCGGCTCTGGGAGCCGGAGAGAGCGGCAGCATCGGAAAGGTGAAGAAGGAAGCTGTACAACACTGGGATTGTGTGCGCAGCTTGCCAACTGATAGAAAACAGTACCTTACACTTCCCTGACGTTTCCAATCACATGAATATTCGTTAAGAAGCTGTTTTGGACAGCTTTCCTTTCCTTTATGCCAAACACTCGGCAGACCTCCGTGCAATGTCCAGAACACGATGGGAGATATTTTCTGTGCTCCCGCAGGTTTTCCTTGCGAAGCAGAGTGGAAAAGCTTTCTGCTAGGATGTAGACCACAAAAGACGCTAAAGACGAAGGTACGATGCTCTCCGGAGCTAAGAGCCGCTGCCGGGCTTCTTTCGGCAGAAGCGGCGCTAAGAGAGCACTGTGAGCGGTACAATCGTCTTTGCACGAAGAAGCCGCTTCTTCGGCTCCGGGAGCCGGAGAGAGCGGCAGCATTGGAAAGGTGAAGAAGGAAGCTGTACAACACTGGGATTGTGTGCGCAGCTTGCCAACTGATAGAAAACAGTACCTTACACTTTCCTGACTTTTCCAATCACATGAATATTCGGTAAGAAGCTGTTTTGGACAGCTTTTCTTTCCTTTATGCCAAACACTTGGCAGACCTCCGTGCAACGTCCAGAACACGATGGGAGATGTTTTCTGTGCTCCCGCAGGTTTTCCTTGCCACACAGAGTGGAAAAGCTTTCTGCTAGGATGTAGACCACAAAAGATGCTAAAGACGAAGGTACGATGCTCTCCGAAGATAAAAGCGGCTCCCGGGCTTCTTTCGACAGAAGCGGCGCTAAGAGAGCACTGTGAGCGGTACAATCGTCTTTGCGCGAAGAAGGCGCTTCTTCGGCTCCGGGAGCCGGAGAGAGCGGCAGCATCGGAAAGATGAAGAAGGAAGATGTACAACACTGGGATTGTGTGCGCAGCTTGCCAACTGATAGAAAACAGTACCTTACACTTTCCTGACGTTTCCAATCACATGAATATTGGATAAGAAGCTGTTTTGGACAGCTTTTCTTTCCTTTATGCCAAACACTCGGCAGACCTCCGTGCAATGGCCAGAACACGATGGGAGATGTTTTCTGTGCTCCCGCAGGTTTTCCTTGCCAGACAGAGTGGAAAAGCTTTCTGCTAGGATGTAGACCACAAAAGACGCTAAAGTCGAAAGTACGATGCTCTCCGGAGCTAAAAGCCGCTCCCGGGCTTCTTTCGGCAGAAGCGGCGCTAAGAGAGCACTGTGAGCGGTACAATCGTCTTTGCGCGAAGAAGCCGCTTCTTCGGCTCCGGGAGCCGGAGAGAGCGGCAGCATCGGAAAGGTGAAGAAGGAAGCTGTACCACACTGGGATTGTGTGCGCAACTTGCCAACTGATAGAAAACAGTACCTTACACTTTCCTGACGTTTCCAATCACATGAATATTCGATACGAAGCTGTTTTGGGCAGCTTTTCTTTCCTTAATGCCAAACACTCGGCAGACCTCCGTGCAACGTCCAGAACACGATGGGAGATGTTTTCTGTGCTCCCGCAGGTTTTCCTTGCCAGACAGAGTGGAAAAGCTTTCTGCTAGGATGTAGACCACAAAAGACGCTAAAGACGAAGGTACGATGCTCTCCGGAGCTAAGAGCCGCTGCCGGGCTTCTTTCGACAGAAGCGGCGCTAAGAGAGCACTGTGAGCGGTACAATCGTCTTTGCACGAAGAAGCCGCTTCTTCGGCTCCGGGAGCCGGAGGGAGCGGCAGCATCGGAAAGGTGAAGGAGGAAGCTGTACAACACTGGGATTGTGTGCGCAGCTTGCCAACTGATAGAAAACAGTACCTTACACTTTCCTGACGTTTCCAATCACATGAATATTCGTTAAGAAGCTGTTTTGGACAGCTTTTCTTTCCTTTATGCCAAACACTCGGCAGACCTCCGTGCAAAGTCCAGAACACGATGGGAGATGTTTTCTGTGCTCCCGCAGGTTTTCCTTGCCAGACAGAGTGGAAAAGCTTTCTGCTAGGATGTAGACCACAAAAGATGCTAAAGACGAAGGTACGATGCTCTCCGAAGATAAAAGCCGCTCCCGGGCTTCTTTCGGCAGAAGCGGCGCTAAGAGAGCACTGTGAGCGGTACAATCGTCTTTGCGCGAAGAAGCCGCTTCTTCGGCTCCGGGAGCCGGAGAGAGCGGCAGCATTGGAAAGGTGAAGAAGGAAGCTGTACAACACTGGGATTGTGTGCGCAGCTTGCCAACTGATAGAAAACAGTACCTTACACTTTCCTGACGTTTCCAATCACATGGACATTCGATTGGAAGCTGTTTTGGACAGCTTTTCTTTCCTTTATGCCAAACACTCAGCAGACCTCCGTGCAACGTCCAGAACACGATGGGAGATGTTTTCTGTGCTCCCGCAGGTTTTCCTTGCCAGACAGAGTGGAAAAGCTTTCTGCTAGGATGTAGACCACAAAAGACGCTAAAGACGAAGGTACGATGCTCTCCGGCGCTAAGCGCCACTCACGGGCTTCTTTCGGCAGAAGCGGCGCTAAGAGAGCACTGTGAGTGGTACAATCGTCTTTGCGCGAAGAAGCCGCTTCTTCGGCTCCGGGAGCCGGAGAGAGCGGCAGCATCGTAAAGGTGAAGAAGGAAGCTGTACAACACTGGGATTGTGTGCGCAGCTTGCCAACTGATAGAAAACAGTACCTTACACTTTCCTGACGTTTCCAATCACATGAATATTGGATAAGAAGCTGTTTTGGACAGCTTTTCTTTCCTTTATGCCAAACACTCGGCAGACCTCCGTGCAATGTCCAGAACACGATGGGAGATGTTTTCTGTGCTCCCGCAGGTTTTCCTTGCCAGACAGAGTGGAAAAGCTTTCTGCTAGGATGTAGACCACAAAAGACGCTAAAGACGAAGGTACGATGCTCTCCGGAGCTTAGAGCCGCTGCCGGGCTTCTTTCGGCAGAAGCGGCGCTAAGAGAGCATTGTGAGCAGGTACAATCGTCTTTGCGCGAAGAAGCCGCTTCTTCGGCTCCGGGAGCCGGAGAGAGCGGCAGCATCGGAAAGATGAAGAAGGAAGCTGTACAACACTGGGATTGTGTGCGCAGCTTGCCAACTGATAGAAAACAGTACCTTACACTTTCCTGACTTTTCCAATCACATGAATATTGGATAAGAAGCTGTTTTGGACAGCTTTTCTTTCCTTTATGCCAAACAGTCGGCAGATCTCCGTGCAACGTCCAGAACACGATGGGAGATGTTTTCTGTGCTCCCGCAGGTTTTCCTTGCCAGACAGAGTGGAAAAGCTTTCTGCTAGGATGTAGACCACAAAAGACGCTAAAGACGAAGGTACGATGCTCTCCGGAGCTTAGAGCCGCTGCCGGGCTTCTTTCGGCAGAAGCGGCGCCAAGAGAGCACTGTGAGCGGTACAATCGTCTTTGCGCGAAGAAGCCGCTTCTTCGGCTCCGGGAGCCGGAGAGAGCGGCAGCATCGGAAAGGTGAAGAAGGAAGCTGTACAACAATGGGATTGTGTGCGCAGCTTGCCAACTGATAGAAAACAGTACCTTACACTTTCCTGACGTTTCCAATCACATGGACATTCGATTGGAAGCTGTTTTGGACAGCTTTTCTTTCCTTCATGCCAAACACTCAGCAGACCTCCGTGCAACGTCCAGAACACGATGGGAGATGTTTTCTGTGCTTCCGCAGGTTTTCCTTGCCAGACAGAGTGGAAAAGCTTTCTGCTAGGATGTAGACCACAAAAGACGCTAAAGACGAAGGTACGATGCTCTCCGGCGCTAAGCGCCACTCACGGGCTTCTTTCGGCAGAAGCGGCGCTAAGAGAGCACTGTGAGTGGTACAATCGTCTTTGCGCGAAGAAGCCGCTTCTTCGGCTCCGGGAGCCGGAGAGAGCGGCAGCATCGGAAAGGTGAAGAAGGAAGCTGTACAACACTGGGATTGTGTGCGCAGCTTGCCAACTGATAGAAAACAGTACCTTACACTTTCCTGACGTTTCCAATCACATGAATATTGGATAAGAAGCTGTTTTGGACAGCTTTTCTTTCCTTTATGCCAAACACTCGGCAGACCTCCGTGCAACGTCCAGAACACGATGGGAGATGTTTTCTGTGCTCCCGCAGGTTTTCCTTGCCAGACAGAGTGGAAAAGCTTTCTGCTAGGATGTAGACCACAAAAGACGCTAAAGACGAAGGTACGATGCTCTCCGGAGCTAAGAGCCGCTGCCGGGCTTCTTTCGGCAGAAGCGGCGCTAAGAGAGCACTGTGAGCGGTACAATCGTCTTTGCGCGAAGAAGCCGCTTCTTCGGCTCCGGGAGCCGGAGAGAGCGGCAGCATCGGAAAGGTGAAGAAGGAAGCTGTACAACACTGGGATTGTGTGCGCAGCTTGCCAACTGATAGAAAACAGTACCTTACACTTTCCTGACGTTTCCAATCACATGAATATTGGATAAGAAGCTGTTTTGGACAGCTTTTCTTTCCTTTATGCCAAACACTCGGCAGATCTCCGTGCAACGTCCAGAACACGATGGGAGATGTTTTCTGTGCTCCCGCAGGTTTTCCTTGCCAGACAGAGTGGAAAAGCTTTCTGCTAGGATGTAGACCACAAAAGACGCTAAAGACGAAGGTACGATGCTCTCCGGAGCTAAGAGCCGCTGCCGGGCTTCTTTCGGCACAAGCGGCGCTAAGAGAGCACTGTGAGCGGTACAATCGTCTTTGCGCGAAGAAGCCGCTTCTTCGGCTCCGGGAGCCGGAGAGAGCGGCAGCATCGGAAAGGTGAAGAAGGAAGCTGTACAACACTGGGATTGTGTGCGCAGCTTGCCAACTGATAGAAAACAGTACCTTACACTTTCCTGACGTTTCCAATCACATGAATATTGGATAAGAAGCTGTTTTGGACAGCTTTTCTTTCCTTTATGCCAAACACTCGGCAGACCTCCGTGCAACGTCCAGAACACGATGGGAGATGTTTTCTGTGCTCCCGCAGGTTTTCCTTGCCAGACAGAGTGGAAAAGCTTTCTGCTAGGATGTAGACCACAAAAGACGCTAAAGACGAAGGTACGATGCTCTCCGAAGATAAAAGCCGCTCCCGGGCTTCTTTCGGCAGAAGCGGCGCTAAGAGAGCACTGTGAGCGGTACAATCGTCTTTGCGCGAAGAAGCCGCTTCTTCGGCTCCGGGAGCCGGAGAGAGCGGCAGTATCGGAAAGGTGAAGAAGGAAGCTGTACAACACTGGGATTGTGTGCGCAGCTTGCCAACTGATAGAAAACAGTACCTTACACTTTCCTGACGTTTCCAATCACATGAATATTGGATAAGAAGCTGTTTTGGACAGCTTTTCTTTCCTTTATGCCAAACACTCGGCAGACCTCCGTGCAACGTCCAGAACACGATGGGAGATGTTTTCTGTGCTCCCGCAGGTTTTCCTTGCCACACAGAGTGGAAAAGCTTTCTGCTAGGATGTAGACCACAAAAGACGCTAAAGACGAAGGTACGATGCTCTCCGAAGATAAAAGCCGCTCCCGGGCTTCTTTCGGCACAAGCGGCGCTAAGAGAGCACTGTGAGCGGTACAATCGTCTTTGCGTGAAGAAGCCGCTTCTTCGGCTCCGGGAGCCGGAGAGAGCGGCAGCATCGGAAAGGTGAAGAAGGAAGCTGTACAACACTGGGATTGTGTGCGCAGCTTGCCAACTGATAGAAAACAGTACCTTACACTTTCCTGACGTTTCCAATCACATGAATATTCGATTGGAAGCTGTTTTGGACAGCTTTTCTTTCCTTTATGCCAAACACTCGGCAGACCTCCGTGCAACGTCCAGAACACAATGGGAGATGTTTTCTGTGCTCCCGCAGGTTTTCCTTGCCAGACAGAGTGGAAAAGCTTTCTGCTAGGATGTAGACCACAAAAGACGCTAAAGACGAAGGTACGATGCTCTCCGGAGCTTAGAGCCGCTCCCGGGCTTCTTTCGGCAGAAGCGGCGCTAAGAGAGCACTGTGAGCGGTACAATCGTCTTTGCGCGAAGAAGCCGCTTCTTCGGCTCCGGGAGCCGGAGAGAGCGGCAGCATCGGAAAGGTGAAGAAGGAAGCTGTACAACACTGGGATTGTGTGCGCAGCTTGCCAACTGATAGAAAACAGTACCTTACACTTTCCTGACGTTTCCAATCACATGAATATTCGTTAAGAAGCTCTTTTGGACAGCTTTCCTTTCCTTTATGCCAAACACTCGGCAGACCTCCGTGCAACGTCCAGAACACGATGGGAGATGTTTTCTGTGCTCCCGCAGGTTTTCCTTGCCACACAGAGTGGAAAAGATTTCTGCTAGGATGTAGACCACAAAAGACGCTAAAGACGAAGGTACGATGCTCCCCGGAGCTAAGAGCCGCTGCCGGGCTTCTTTCGGCAGAAGCGGCGCTAAGAGAGCACTGTGAGCGGTACAATCGTCTTTGCGCGAAGAAGCCGCTTCTTCGGCTCCGGGAGCCGGAGAGAGCGGCAGCATCGGAAAGGTGAAGAAGGAAGCTGTACAACACTGGGATTGTGTGCGCAGCTTGCCAACTGATAGAAAACAGTACCTTACACTTTCCTGACGTTTCCAATCACATGAATATTGGATAAGAAGCTGTTTTGGACAGCTTTTCTTTCCTTTATGCCAAACACTTGGCAGACCTCCGTGCAACGTCCAGAACACAATGGGAGATGTTTTCTGTGCTCCCGCAGGTTTTCCTTGCCAGACAGAGTGGAAAAGCTTTCTGCTAGGATGTAGACCACAAAAGACGCTAAAGACGAAGGTACAATGCTCTCCGGAGCTAAGAGCCGCTGCCGGCCTTCTTTCGGCTGAAGCCGCGCTAAGAGAGCACTGTGAGCGGTACAATCGTCTTTGCGCGAAGAAGCCGCTTCTTCGGCTCCGGGAGCCGGAGAGAGCGGCAGCATCGGAAAGGTGAAGAAGGAAGCTGTACAACACTGGGATTGTGTGCGCAGCTTGCCAACTGATAGAAAACAGTACCTTACACTTTCCTGACGTTTCCAATCACATGAATATTGGATAAGAAGCTGTTTTGGACAGCTTTTCTTTCCTTTATGCCAAACACTCGGCAGACCTCCGTGCAACGTCCAGAACACGATGGGAGATGTTTTCTGTGCTCCCGCAGGTTTTCCTTGCCACACAGAGTGGAAAAGCTTTCTGCTAGGATGTAGACCACAAAAGACGCTAAAGACGAAGGTACGATGCTCTCCGAAGATAAAAGCCGCTCCCGGGCTTCTTTCGGCAGAAGCGGCGCTAAGAGAGCACTGTGAGCGGTACAATCGTCTTTGCGCGAAGAAGCCGCTTCTTCGGCTCCGGGAGCCGGAGAGAGCGGCAGCATCGGAAAGGTGAAGAAGGAAGCTGTACAACACTGGGATTGTGTGCGCAGCTTGCCAACTGATAGAAAACAGTACCTTACACTTTCCTGACGTTTCTAATCACATGAATATTCGATTGGAAGCTGTTTTGGACAGCTTTTCTTTCCTTTATGCCAAACACTCGGCAGACCTCCGTGCAACGTCCAGAACACAATGGGAGATGTTTTCTGTGCTCCCGCAGGTTTTCCTTGCCAGACAGAGTGGAAAAGCTTTCTGCTAGGATGTAGACCACAAAAGACGCTAAAGACGAAGGTACGATGCTCTCCGGAGCTTAGAGCCGCTGCCGGGCTTCTTTCGGCAGAAGCGGCGCTAAGAGAGCACTGTGAGCGGTACAATCGTCTTTGCGCGAAGAAGCCGCTTCTTCGGCTCCGGGAGCCGGAGAGAGCGGCAGCATCGGAAAGATGAAGAAGGAAGCTGTACAACACTGGGATTGTGTGCGCAGCTTGCCAACTGATAGAAAACAGTACCTTACACTTTCCTGACGTTTCCAATCACATGAATATTCGATTGGAAGCTGTTTTGGACATCTTTACTTTCCTTTATGCCAAACACTCGGCAGACCTCCGTGCAACGTCCAGAACACGATGGGAGATGTTTTCTGTGCTCCCGCAGGTTTTCCTTGCCAGACAGAGTGGAAAAGCTTTCTGCTAGGATGTAGACCACAAAAGACGCTAAAGACGAATGTACGATGCTCTCCGAAGATAAAAGCGGCTCCCGGGCTTCTTTCGGCAGAAGCGGCGCTAAGAGAGCACTGTGACCGGCACAATCGTCTTTGCGCGAAGAAGCCGCTTCTTCGGCTCCGGGAGCCGGAGAGAGCGGCAGCATCGGAAAGGTGAAGAAGGAAGCTGTACAACACTGGGATTGTGTGCGCAGCTTGCCAACTGATAGAAAACAGTACCTTACACTTTCCTGACGTTTCCAATCACATGAATATTCGTTAAGAAGCTGTTTTGGACAGCTTTTCTTTCCTTTATGCCAAACACTCGGCAGACCTCCGTGCAACGTCCAGAACACGATGGGAGATGTTTTCTGTGCTCCCGCAGGTTTTCCTTGCCAGACAGAGTGGAAAAGCTTTCTGCTAGGATGTAGACCACAAAAGACGCTAAAGACGAAGGTACGATGCTCTCCGGAGCTTAGAGCCGCTGCCGGGCTTCTTTCGGCACAAGCGGCGCTAAGAGAGCACTGTGAGCGGTACAATCGTCTTTGCGCGAAGAAGCCGCTTCTTCGGCTCCGGGAGCCGGAGAGAGCGGCAGCATCGGAAAGATGAAGAAGGAAGCTGTACAACACTGGGATTGTGTGCGCAGCTTGCCAACTGATAGAAAACAGTACCTTACACTTTCCTGACGTTTCCAATCACATGAACATTCGATTGGAAGCTGTTTTGGACAGCTTTTCTTTCCTTTATGCCAAACACTCGGCAGACCTCCGTGCAACGTCCAGAACACGATGGGAGATGTTTTCTGTGCTCCCGCAGGTTTTTCTTGCCAGACAGAGTGGAAAAGCTTTCTGCTAGGATGTAGACCACAAAAGACGCTAAAGACGAAGGTACGATGCTCTCCGGAGCTTAGAGCCGCTGCCGGGCTTCTTTCGGCACAAGCGGCGCTAAGAGAGCACTGTGAGCGGTACAATCGTCTTTGCGCGAAGAAGCCGCTTCTTCGGCTCCGGGAGCCGGAGAGAGCGGCAGCATCGGAAAGATGAAGAAGGAAGCTGTACAACACTGGGATTGTGTGCGCAGCTTGCCAACTGATAGAAAACAGTACCTTACACTTTCCTGACGTTTCCAATCACATGAATATTCGTTAAGAAGCTGTTTTGGACAGCTTTTCTTTCCTTTATGCCAAACACTCGGCAGACCTCCGTGCAACGTCCAGAACACGATGGGAGATGTTTTCTGTGCTCCCGCAGGTTTTACTTGCCACACAGAGTGGAAAAGCTTTCTGCTAGGATGTAGACCACAAAAGACGCTAAAGACGAAGGTACGATGCTCTCCGGAGCTAAGAGCCGCTCCCGGGCTTCTTTCGACAGAAGCGGCGCTAAGAGAGCACTGTGAGCGGTACAATCGTCTTTGCGCGAAGAAGCCGCTTCTTCGGCTCCGGGAGCCGGAGAGAGCGGCAGCATCGGAAAGGTGAAGAAGGAAGCTGTACAACACTGGGATTGTGTGCGCAGCTTGCCAACTGATAGAAAACAGTACCTTACACTTTCCTGACGTTTCCAATCACATGAATATTCGTTAAGAAGCTGTTTTGGACAGCTTTTCTTTCCTTTATGCCAAACACTCGGCAGACCTCCGTGCAACGTCCAGAACACGATGGGAGATGTTTTCTGTGCTCCCGCAGGTTTTCCTTGCCACACACAGTGGAAAAGCTTTCTGCTAGGATGTAGACCACAAAAGACGCTAAAGACGAAGGTACGATGCTCTCCGAAGATAAAAGCCGCTGCCGGGCTTCTTTCGGCACAAGCGACGCTAAGAGAGCACTGTGAGCGGTACAATCGTCTTTGCGCGAAGAAGCCGCTTCTTCGGCTCCGGGAGCCGGAGAGAGCGGCAGCATCGGAAAGATGAAGAAGGAAGCTGTACAACACTGGGATTGTGTGCGCAGCTTGCCAACTGATAGAAAACAGTACCTTACACTTTCCTGACGTTTCCAATCACATGAATATTCGATTGGAAGCTGTTTTGGACAGCTTTTCTTTCCTTTATGCCAAACACTCGGCAGACCTCCGTGCAACGTCCAGAACACGATGGGAGATGTTTTCTGTGCTCCCGCAGGTTTTCCTTGCCAGACAGAGTGGAAAAGCTTTCTGCTAGGATGTAGACCACAAAAGACGCTAAAGACGAAGGTACGATGCTCTCCGGAGCTTAGAGCCGCTGCCGGGCTTCTTTCGGCACAAGCGGCGCTAAGAGAGCACTGTGAGCGGTACAATCGTCTTTGCGCGAAGAAGCCGCTTCTTCGGCTCCGGGAGCCGGAGAGAGCGGCAGCATCGGAAAGATGAAGAAGGAAGCTGTACAACACTGGGATTGTGTGCGCAGCTTGCCAACTGATAGAAAACAGTACCTTACACTTTCCTGACGTTTCCAATCACATGAATATTGGATAAGAAGCTGTTTTGGACAGCTTTTCTTTCCTTTATGCCAAACACTCAGCAGACCTCCGTGCAACGTCCAGAACACGATGGGAGATGTTTTCTGTGCTCCCGCAGGTTTTCCTTGCCAGACAGAGTGGAAAAGCTTTCTGCTAGGATGTAGACCACAAAAGACGCTAAAGACGAAGGTACGATGCTCTCCAAAGATAAAAGCGGCTCCCGGACTTCTTTCGGCAGAAGCGGCGCTAAGAGAGCACTGTGACCGGCACAATCGTCTTTGCGCGAAGAAGCCGCTTCTTCGGCTCCGGGAGCCGGAGAGAGCGGCAGCATCGGAAAGGTGAAGAAGGAAGCTGTACAACACTGGGATTGTGTGCGCAGCTTGCCAACTGATAGAAAACAGTACCTTACACTTTCCTGACGTTTCCAATCACATGAATATTGGATAAGAAGCTGTTTTGGACAGCTTTACTTTCCTTCATGCCAAACACTCGGCAGACCTCCGTGCAACGTCCAGAACACGATGGGAGATGTTTTCTGTGCTCCCGCAGGTTTTCCTTGCCAGACAGAGTGGAAAAGCTTTCTGCTAGGATGTAGACCACAAAAGATGCTAAAGACGAAGGTACGATGCTCTCCGAAGATAAAAGCCGCTGCCGGGCTTCTTTCGGCAGAAGCGGCGCTAAGAGAGCACTGTGAGCGGTACAATCGTCTTTGCGCGAAGAAGCCGCTTCTTCGGCTCCGGGAGCCGGAGAGAGCGGCAGCATCGGAAAGATGAAGAAGGAAGATGTACAACACTGGGATTGTGTGCGCAGCTTGCCAACTGATAGAAAACAGTACCTTACACTTTCCGGACGTTTCCAATCACATGAATATTCGTTAAGAAGCTGTTTTGGACAGCTTTTCTTTCCTTTATGCCAAACACTCGGCAGACCTCCGTGCAACGTCCAGAACACGATGGGAGATGTTTTCTGTGCTCCCGCAGGTTTTCCTTGCCAGACAGAGTGGAAAAGCTTTCTGCTAGTATGTAGACCACAAAAGACGCTAAAGACGAAGGTACGATGCTCTCCGAAGATAAAAGCCGCTCCCGGGCTTCTTTCGACAGAAGCGGCGCTAAGAGAGCACTGTGAGCGGTACAATCGTCTTTGCGCGAAGAAGCCGCTTCTTCGGCTCCGGGAGCCGGAGAGAGCGGCAGCATCGGAAAGATGAAGAAGGAAGATGTACAACACTGGGATTGTGTGCGCAGCTTGCCAACTGATAGAAAACAGTACCTTACACTTTCCTGACATTTCCAATCACATGAATATTGGATAAGAAGCTGTTTTGGACAGCTTTTCTTTCCTTTATGCCAAACACTCGGCAGACCTCCGTGCAACGTCCAGAACACGATGGGAGATGTTTTCTGTGCTCCCGCAGGTTTTCCTTGCCAGACAGAGTGGAAAAGCTTTCTGCTAGGATGTAGACCACAAAAGACGCTAAAGACGAAGGTACGATGCTCTCCGGAGCTTAGAGCCGCTCCCGGGCTTCTTTCGGCAGAAGCGGCGCTAAGAGAGCACTGTGAGCGGTACAATCGTCTTTGCGCGAAGAAGCCGCTTCTTCGGCTCCGGGAGCCGGAGAGAGCGGCAGCATCGGAAAGGTGAAGAAGGAAGCTGTACAACACTGGGATTGTGTGCGCAGCTTGCCAACTGATAGAAAACAGTACCTTACACTTTCCTGACGTTTCCAATCACATGAATATTCGATTGGAAGCTGTTTTGGACAGCTTTTCTTTCCTTTATGCCAAACACTCGGCAGACCTCCGTGCAACGTCCAGAACACGATGGGAGATGTTTTCTGTGCTCCCGCAGGTTTTCCTTGCCAGACAGAGTGGAAAAGCTTTCTGCTAGGATGTAGACCACAAAAGACGCTAAAGACGAAGGTACGATGCTCTCCGGAGCTTAGAGCCGCTGCCGGGCTTCTTTCGGCAGAAGCGGCGCTAAGAGAGCACTGTGAGCGGTACAATCGTCTTTGCGCGAAGAAGCCGCTTCTTCGGCTCCGGGAGCCGGAGAGAGCGGCAGCATCGGAAAGATGAAGAAGGAAGCTGTACAACACTGGGATTGTGTGCGCAGCTTGCCAACTGATAGAAAACAGTACCTTACACTTTCCTGACGTTTCCAATCACATGAATATTGGATAAGAAGCTGTTTTGGACAGCTTTTCTTTCCTTTATGCCAAACACTCAGCAGACCTCCGTGCAACGTCCAGAACACGATGGGAGATGTTTTCTGTGCTCGCGCAGGTTTTCCTTGCCAGACAGAGTGGAAAAGCTTTCTTCTCGGATGTAGACCACAAAAGACGCTAAAGACGAAGGTACGATGCTCTCCGAAGATAAATGCGGCTCCCGGACTTCTTTCGGCAGAAGCGGCGCTAAGAGAGCACTGTGAGCGGCACAATCGTCTTTGCGCGAAGAAGCCGCTTCTTCGGCTCCGGGAGCCGGAGAGAGCGGCAGCATCGGAAAGGTGAAGAAGGAAGCTGTACAACACTGGGATTGTGTGCGCAGCTTGCCAACTGATGGAAAACAGTACCTTACACTTTCCTGACGTTTCCAATCACATGAATATTGGATAAGAAGCTGTTTTGGACAGCTTTACTTTCCTTCATGCCAAACACTCGGCAGACCTCCGTGCAACGTCCAGAACACGATGGGAGATTTTTTTCTGTGCTCCCGCAGGTTTTCCTTGCCAGACAGATTGGAAAAGCTTTCTGCTAGGATGTAGACCACAAAAGACGCTAAAGACGAAGGTACGATGCTCTCCGAAGATAAAAGCCGCTCCCGGGCTTCTTTCGGCAGAAGCGACGCTAAGAGAGCACTGTGAGCGGTACAATCGTCTTTGCGCGAAGAAGCCGCTTCTTCGGCTCCGGGAGCCGGAGAGAGCGGCAGCATCGGAAAGGTGAAGAAGGAAGCTGTACAACACTGGGATTGTGTGCGCAGCTTGCCAACTGATGGAAAACAGTACCTTACACTTTCCTGACGTTTCCAATCACATGAATATTGGATAAGAAGCTGTTTTGGACAGCTTTACTTTCCTTCATGCCAAACACTCGGCAGACCTCCGTGCAACGTCCAGAACACGATGGGAGATTTTTTTCTGTGCTCCCGCAGGTTTTCCTTGCCAGACAGATTGGAAAAGCTTTCTGCTAGGATGTAGACCACAAAAGACGCTAAAGACGAAGGTACGATGCTCTCCGAAGATAAAAGCCGCTCCCGGGCTTCTTTCGGCAGAAGCGACGCTAAGAGAGCACTGTGAGCGGTACAATCGTCTTTGCGCGAAGAAGCCGCTTCTTCGGCTCCGGGAGCCGGAGAGAGCGGCAGCATCGGAAAGGTGAAGAAGGAAGCTGTACAACACTGGGATTGTGTGCGCAGCTTGCCAACTGATAGAAAACAGTACCTTACACTTTCCTGACGTTTCCAATCACATGAATATTCTATTGGAAGCTGTTTTGCACAGCTTTTCTTTCCTTAATGCCAAACACTCGGCAGACCTCCGTGCAACGTCCAGAACACGATGGGAGATGTTTTCTGTGCTCCCGCAGGTTTTCCTTGCCAGACAGAGTGGAAAAGCTTTCTGCTAGGATGTAGACCACAAAAGATGCTAAAGACGAAGGTACGATGCTCTCCGGAGCTTAGAGCCGCTGCCGGGCTTCTTTCGGCACAAGCGGCGCTAAGAGAGCACTGTGACCGGCACAATCGTCTTTGCGCGAAGAAGCCGCTTCTTCGGCTCCGGGAGCCGGAGAGAGCGGCAGCATCGGAAAGATGAAGAAGGAAGCTGTACAACACTGGGATTGTGTGCGCAGCTTGCCAACTGATAGAAAACAGTACCTTACACTTTCCTGACGTTTCCAATCACATGAATATTGGATAAGAAGCTGTTTTGGACAGCTTTTCTTTCCTTTATGCCAAACACTCGGCAGACCTCCGTGCAACGTCCAGAACACGATGGGAGATGTTTTCTGTGCTCCCGCAGGTTTTCCTTGCCAGACAGATTGGAAAAGCTTTCTGCTAGGATGTAGACCACAAAAGACGCTAAAGACGAAGGTACGATGCTCTCCGAAGATAAAAGCCGCTCCCGGGCTTCTTTCGGCAGAAGCGGCGCTAAGAGAGCACTGTGAGCGGTACAATCGTCTTTGCGCGAAGAAGCCGCTTCTTCGGCTCCGGGAGCCGGAGAGAGCGGCAGCATCGGAAAGGTGAAGAAGGAAGCTGTACAACACTGGGATTGTGTGCGCAGCTTGCCAACTGATAGAAAACAGTACCTTACACTTTCCTGACGTTTCCAATCACATGAATATTCGATTGGAAGCTGTTTTGGACAGCTTTTCTTTCCTTTATGCCAAACACTCGGCAGACCTCCGTGCAACGTCCAGAACACGATGGGAGATGTTTTCTGTGCTCCCGCAGGTTTTCCTTGCCAGACAGAGTGGAAAAGCTTTCTGCTAGGATGTAGACCACAAAAGATGCTAAAGACGAAGGTACGATGCTCTCCGGAGCTTAGAGTCGCTGCCGGGCTTCTTTCGGCACAAGCGGCGCTAAGAGAGCACTGTGACCGGCACAATCGTCTTTGCGCGAAGAAGCCGCTTCTTCGGCTCCGGGAGCCGGAGAGAGCGGCAGCATCGGAAAGATGAAGAAGGAAGCTGTACAACACTGGGATTGTGTGCGCAGCTTGCCAACTGATAGAAAACAGTACCTTACACTTTCCTGACGTTTCCAATCACATGAATATTGGATAAGAAGCTGTTTTGGACAGCTTTTCTTTCCT
Source organism: Ammospiza nelsoni (assembly GCF_027579445.1). Taxonomy (NCBI): domain Eukaryota; kingdom Metazoa; phylum Chordata; class Aves; order Passeriformes; family Passerellidae; genus Ammospiza; species Ammospiza nelsoni. The sequence continues at coordinate 57,953,508 of NC_080633.1, forward strand.
TTATGCCAAACACTCGGCAGACCTCCGTGCAACGTCCAGAACACGATGGGAGATGTTTTCTGTGCTCCCGCAGGTTTTCCTTGCCAGACAGAGTGGAAAAGCTTTCTGCTAGGATGTAGACCACAAAAGACGCTAAAGACGAAGGTACGATGCTCTCCGGAGCTAAGAGCCGCTGCCGGGCTTCTTTCGGCAGAAGCGGCGCTAAGAGAGCACTGTGAGCGGTACAATCGTCTTTGCGCGAAGAAGCCGCTTCTTCGGCTCCGGGAGCCGGAGAGAGCGGCAGCATCGGAAAGGTGAAGAAGGAAGCTGTACAACACTGGGATTGTGTGCGCAGCTTGCCAACTGATAGAAAACAGTACCTTACACTTTCCTGACGTTTCCAATCACATGAATATTCGTTAAGAAGCTGTTTTGGACATCTTTTCTTTCCTTTATGCCAAACACTCGGCAGACCTCCGTGCAACGTCCAGAACACGATGGGAGATGTTTTCTGTGCTCCCGCAGGTTTTTCTTGCCAGACAGAGTGGAAAAGCTTTCTGCTAGGATGTAGACCACAAAAGACGCTAAAGACGAAGGTACGATGCTCTCCGGAGCTAAGAGTTGCTGCCGGGCTTCTTTCGGCAGAAGCGGCGCTAAGAGAGCACTGTGAGCGGTACAATCGTCTTTGCGCGAAGAAGCCGCTTCTTCGGCTCCGGGAGCCGGAGAGAGCGGCAGCATCGGAAAGGTGAAGTAGGAAGTTGTACAACACTGGGATTGTGTGCGCAGCTTGCCAACTGATAGAAAACAGTACCTTACACTTTCCTGACGTTTCCAATCACATGAATATTCGTTAAGAAGCTGTTTTGGACAGCTTTCCTTTCCTTTATGCCAAACACTCAGCAGACCTCCGTGCAACGTCCAGAACACGATGGGAGATGTTTTCTGTGCTCCCGCAGGTTTTCCTTGCCACACAGAGTGGAAAAGCTTTCTGCTAGGATGTAGACCACAAAAGACGCTAAAGACGAAGGTACGATGCTCTCCGGAGCTAAGAGCCGCTGCCGGGCTTCTTTCGGCAGAAGCGGCGCTTAGAGAGCACTGTGAGCGGTACAATCGTCTTTGCGCGAAGAAGCCGCTTCTTCGGCTCCGGGAGCCGGAGAGAGCGGCAGCATCGGAAAGGTGAAGAAGGAAGCTGTACAACACTGGGATTGTGTGCGCAGCTTGCCAACTGATAGAAAACAGTACCTTACACTTTCCTGACGTTTCCAATCACATGAATATTGGATAAGAAGCTGTTTTGGACAGCTTTTCTTTCCTTTATGCCAAACACTCGGCAGACCTCCGTGCAACGTCCAGAACACGATGGGAGATGTTTTCTGTGCTCCCGCAGGTTTTCCTTGGCAGACAGAGTGGAAAAGCTTTCTGCTAGGATGTAGACCACAAAAGACGCTAAAGACGAAGGTACGATGCTCTCCGAAGATAAAAGCCGCTCCCGGGCTTCTTTCGGCAGAAGCGGCGCTAAGAGAGCACTGTGAGCGGTACAATCGTCTTTGCGCGAAGAAGCCGCTTCTTCGGCTCCGGGAGCCGGAGAGAGCGGCAGTATCGGAAAGGTGAAGAAGGAAGCTGTACAACACTGGGATTGTGTGCGCAGCTTGCCAACTGATAGAAAACAGTACCTTACACTTTCCTGACGTTTCCAATCACATGAATATTGGATAAGAAGCTGTTTTGGATAGCTTTTCTTTCCTTTATGCCAAACACTCGGCAGACCTCCGTGCAACGTCCAGAACACGATGGGAGATGTTTTCTGTGCTCGCGCAGGTTTTCCTTGCCAGACAGAGTGGAAAAGCTTTCTGCTAGGATGTAGACCACAAAAGACGCTAAAGACGAAGGTACGATGCTCTCCGAAGATAAAAGCCGCTCCCGGGCTTCTTTCGGCAGAAGCGGCGCTAAGAGAGCACTGTGAGCGGTACAATCGTCTTTGCGCGAAGAAGCCGCTTCTTCGGCTCCGGGAGCCGGAGAGAGCGGCAGCATCGGAAAGGTGAAGAAGGAAGCTGTACAACACTGGGATTGTGTGCGCAGCTTGCCAACTGATAGAAAACAGTACCTTACACTTTCCTGACGTTTCCAATCACATGAATATTCGATTGGAAGCTGTTTTGGACAGCTTTTCTTTCCTTTATGCCAAACACTCGGCAGACCTCCGTGCAACGTCCAGAACACAATGGGAGATGTTTTCTGTGCTCCCGCAGGTTTTCCTTGCCAGACAGAGTGGAAAAGCTTTCTGCTAGTATGTAGACCACAAAAGACGCTAAAGACGAAGGTACGATGCTCTCCGGAGCTAAGAGCCGCTGCCGGGCTTCTTTCGGCAGAAGCGGCGCTAAGAGAGCACTGTGAGCGGTACAATCGTCTTTGCGCGAAGAAGCCGCTTCTTCGGCTCCGGGAGCCGGAGAGAGCGGCAGCATCGGAAAGGTGAAGAAGGAAGCTGTACAACACTGGGATTGTGTGCGCAGCTTGCCAACTGATAGAAAACAGTACCTTACACTTTCCTGACGTTTCCAATCACATGAATATTGGATAAGAAGCTGTTTTGGACAGCTTTTCTTTCCTTTATGCCAAACACTCGGCAGACCTCCGTGCAATGTCCAGAACACGATGGGAGATGTTTTCTGTGCTCCCGCAGGTTTTCCTTGCCAGACAGAGTGGAAAAGCTTTCTGCTAGGATGTAGACCATAAAAAACGCTAAAGACGAAGGTACGATGCTCTCCGGAGCTTAGAGCCGCTGCCGGGCTTCTTTCGGCACAAGCGGCGCTAAGAGAGCACTGTGAGCGGTACAATCGTCGTTGCGCGAAGTAGCCGCTTCTTCGGCTCCGGGAGCCGGAGAGAGCGGCAGCATCGGAAAGATCAAGAAGGAAGCTGTACAACACTGGGATTGTGTGCGCAGCTTGCCAACTGATAGAAAACAGTACCTTACACTTTCCTGACGTTTCCAATCACATGAATATTCGATAAGAAGCTGTTTTGGACAGCTTTTCTTTCCTTTATGCCAAACACTCGGCAGACCTCCGTGCAACGTCCAGAACACGATGGGAGATGTTTTCTGTGCTCCCGCAGGTTTTCCTTGCCAGACAGAGTGGAAAAGCTTTCTGCTAGGATGTAGACCACAAAAGATGCTAAAGACGAAGGTACGATGCTCTCCGGAGCTTAGAGCCGCTGCCGGGCTTCTTTCGGCACAAGCGGCGCTAAGAGAGCACTGTGAGCGGTACAATCGTCTTTGCGCGAAGAAGCCGCTTCTTCGGCTCCGGGAGCCGGAGAGAGCGGCAGCATCGGAAAGATGAAGAAGGAAGCTGTACAACACTGGGATTGTGTGCGCAGCTTGCCAACTGATAGAAAACAGTACCTTACACTTTCCTGACGTTTCCAATCACATGAATATTGGATAAGAAGCTGTTTTGGACAGCTTTTCTTTCCTTTATGCCAAACACTCGGCAGACCTCCGTGCAACGTCCAGAACACGATGGGAGATGTTTTCTGTGCTCCCGCAGGTTTTCCTTGCCAGACAGAGTGGAAAAGCTTTCTGCTAGGATGTAGACCACAAAAGACGCTAAAGACGAAGGTACGATGCTCTCCGGAGCTAAGAGCCGCTGCCGGGCTTCTTTCGGCAGAAGCGGCGCTAAGAGAGCACTGTGAGCGGTACAATCGTCTTTGCGCGAAGAAGCCGCTTCTTCGGCTCCGGGAGCCGGAGAGAGCGGCAGCATCGGAAAGGTGAAGAAGGAAGCTGTACAACACTGGGATTGTGTGCGCAGCTTGCCAACTGATAGAAAACAGTACCTTACACTTTCCTGACGTTTCCAATCACATGAATATTCGTTAAGAAGCTGTTTTGGACAGCTTTTCTTTCCTTTATGCCAAACACTCGGCAGACCTCCGTGCAACGTCCAGAACACGATGGGAGATGTTTTCTGTGCTCCCGCAGGTTTTCCTTGCCAGACAGAGTGGAAAAGCTTTCTGCTAGGATGTAGACCACAAAAGATGCTAAAGACGAAGGTACGATGCTCTCCGAAGATAAAAGCCGCTCCCGGGCTTCTTTTGGCAGAAGCGGCGCTAAGAGAGCACTGTGAGCGGTACAATCGTCTTTGCGCGAAGAAGCCGCTTCTTCGGCTCCGGGAGCCGGAGAGAGCGGCAGCATCGGAAAGGTGAAGAAGGAAGCTGTACAACACTGGGATTGTGTGCGCAGCTTGCCAACTGATAGAAAACAGTACCTTACACTTTCCTGACGTTTCCAATCACATGAATATTGGATAAGAAGCTGTTTTGGACAGCTTTTCTTTCCTTTATGCCAAACACTCGGCAGACCTCCGTGCAATGTCCAGAACACGATGGGAGATGTTTTCTGTGCTCCCGCAGGTTTTCCTTGCCAGACAGAGTGGAAAAGCTTTCTGCTAGGATGTAGACCACAAAAAACGCTAAAGACGAAGGTACGATGCTCTCCGGAGCTTGGAGCCGCTGCCGGGCTTCTTTCGCCACAAGCGGCGCTAAGAGAGCACTGTGAGCGGTACAATCGTCTTTGCGCGAAGAAGGCGCTTCTTCGGCTCCGGGAGCCGGAGAGAGCGGCAGCATCGGAAAGATGAAGAAGGAAGCTGTACAACACTGGGATTGTGTGCGCAGCTTGCCAACTGATAGAAAACAGTACCTTACACTTTCCTGACGTTTCCAATCACATGAATATTCGTTAAGAAGCTGTTTTGGACAGCTTTTCTTTCCTTTATGCCAAACACTCGGCAGACCTCCGTGCAACGTCCAGAACACGATGGGAGATGTTTTCTGTGCTCCCGCAGGTTTTTCTTGCCAGACAGAGTGGAAAAGCTTTCTGCTAGGATGTAGACCACAAAAGACGCTAAAGACGAAGGTACGATGCTCTCCGGAGCTAAGAGTTGCTGCCGGGCTTCTTTCGGCAGAAGCGGCGCTAAGAGAGCACTGTGAGCGGTACAATCGTCTTTGCGCGAAGAAGCCGCTTCTTCGGCTCCGGGAGCCGGAGAGAGCGGCAGCATCGGAAAGGTGAAGTAGGAAGTTGTACAACACTGGGATTGTGTGCGCAGCTTGCCAACTGATAGAAAACAGTACCTTACACTTTCCTGACGTTTCCAATCACATGAATATTCGTTAAGAAGCTGTTTTGGACAGCTTTCCTTTCCTTTATGCCAAACACTCAGCAGACCTCCGTGCAACATCCAGAACACGATGGGAGATGTTTTCTGTGCTCCCGCAGGTTTTCCTTGCCACACAGAGTGGAAAAGCTTTCTGCTAGGATGTAGACCACAAAAGACGCTAAAGACGAAGGTACGATGCTCTCCGGAGCTAAGAGCCGCTGCCGGGCTTCTTTCGGCAGAAGCGGCGCTTAGAGAGCACTGTGAGCGGTACAATCGTCTTTGCGCGAAGAAGCCGCTTCTTCGGCTCCGGGAGCCGGAGAGAGCGGCAGCATCGGAAAGGTGAAGAAGGAAGCTGTACAACACTGGGATTGTGTGCGCAGCTTGCCAACTGATAGAAAACAGTACCTTACACTTTCCTGACGTTTCCAATCACATGAATATTGGATAAGAATCTGTTTTGGACAGCTTTTCTTTCCTTTATGCCAAACACTCGGCAGACCTCCGTGCAACGTCCAGAACACGATGGGAGATGTTTTCTGTGCTCGCGCAGGTTTTCCTTGCCAGACAGAGTGGAAAAGCTTTCTGCTAGGATGTAGACCACAAAAGACGCTAAAGACGAAGGTACGATGCTCTCCGAAGATAAAAGCCGCACCCGGGCTTCTTTCGGCAGAAGCGGCGCTAAGAGAGCACTGTGAGCGGTACAATCGTCTTTGCGCGAAGAAGCCGCTTCTTCGGCTCCGGGAGCCGGAGAGAGCGGCAGCATCGGAAAGGTGAAGAAGGAAGCTGTACAACACTGGGATTGTGTGCGCAGCTTGCCAACTGATAGAAAACAGTACCTTACACTTTCCTGACGTTTCCAATCACATGAATATTGGATAAGAAGCTGTTTTGGACAGCTTTTCTTTCCTTTATGCCAAACACTCGGCAGACCTCCGTGCAATGTCCAGAACACGATGGGAGATGTTTTCTGTGCTCCCGCAGGTTTTCCTTGCCAGACAGAGTGGAAAAGCTTTCTGCTAGGATGTAGACCATAAAAAACGCTAAAGACGAAGGTACGATGCTCTCCGGAGCTAAGAGTTGCTGCCGGGCTTCTTTCGGCAGAAGCGGCGCTAAGAGAGCACTGTGAGCGGTACAATCGTCTTTGCGCGAAGAAGCCGCTTCTTCGGCTCCGGGAGCCGGAGAGAGCGGCAGCATCAGAAAGGTGAAGGAGGAAGTTGTACAACACTGGGATTGTGTGCGCAGCTTGCCAACTGATAGAAAACAGTACCTTACACTTTCCTGACGTTTCCAATCACATGAATATTCGTTAAGAAGCTGTTTTGGACAGCTTTCCTTTCCTTTATGCCAAACACTCAGCAGACCTCCATGCAACGTCCAGAACATGATGGGAGATGTTTTCTGTGCTCCCGCAGGTTTTCCTTGCCACACAGAGTGGAAAAGCTTTCTGCTAGGATGTAGACCACAAAAGACGCTAAAGACGAAGGTACGATGCTCTCCGGAGCTAAGAGCCGCTGCCGGGCTTCTTTCGGCAGAAGCGGCGCTAAGAGAGCACTGTGAGCGGTACAATCGTCTTTGCGCGAAGAAGCCGCTTCTTCGGCTCCGGGAGCCGGAGAGAGCGGCAGCATCGGAAAGGTGAAGAAGGAAGCTGTACAACACTGGGATTGTGTGCGCAGCTTGCCAACTGATAGAAAACAGTACCTTACACTTTCCTGACGTTTCCAATCACATGAATATTGGATAAGAAGCTGTTTTGGACAGCTTTTCTTTCCTTTATGCCAAACACTCGGCAGACCTCCGTGCAACGTCCAGAACACGATGGGAGATTTTTTCTGTGCTCCCGCAGGTTTTCCTTGCCAGACAGAGTGGAAAAGCTTTCTGCTAGGATGTAGACCACAAAAGACGCTAAAGACGAAGGTACGATGCTCTCCGAAGATAAAAGCCGCTCCCGGGCTTCTTTCGGCAGAAGCGGCGCTAAGAGAGCACTGTGAGCGGTACAATCGTCTTTGCGCGAAGAAGCCGCTTCTTCGGCTCCGGGAGCCGGAGAGAGCGGCAGCATCGGAAAGATCAAGAAGGAAGCTGTACAACACTGGGATTGTGTGCGCAGCTTGCCAACTGATAGAAAACAGTACCTTACACTTTCCTGACGTTTCCAATCACATGAATATTCGTTAAGAAGCTGTTTTGGACAGCTTTTCTTTCCTTTATGCCAAACACTCGGCAGACCTCCGTGCAACGTCCAGAACACGATGGGAGATGTTTTCTGTGCTCCCGCAGGTTTTTCTTGCCAGACAGAGTGGAAAAGCTTTCTGCTAGGATGTAGACCACAAAAGACGCTAAAGACGAAGGTACGATGCTCTCCGGAGCTAAGAGCCGCTGCCGGGCTTCTTTCGGCAGAAGCGGCGCTAAGAGAGCACTGTGAGCGGTACAATCGTCTTTGCGCGAAGAAGCCGCTTCTTCGGCTCCGGGAGCCGGAGAGAGCGGCAGCATCGGAAAGGTGAAGGAGGAAGTTGTACAACACTGGGATTGTGTGCGCAGCTTGCCAACTGATAGAAAACAGTACCTTACACTTTCCTGACGTTTCCAATCACATGAATATTCGTTAAGAAGCTGTTTTGGACAGCTTTCCTTTCCTTTATGCCAAACACTCAGCAGACCTCCGTGCAACGTCCAGAACACGATGGGAGATGTTTTCTGTGCTCCCGCAGATTTTCCTTGCCACACAGAGTGGAAAAGCTTTCTGCTAGGATGTAGACCACAAAAGACGCTAAAGACGAAGGTACGATGCTCTCCGGAGCTAAGAGCCGCTGCCGGGCTTCTTTCGGCAGAAGCGGCGCTAAGAGAGCACTGTGAGCGGTACAATCGTCTTTGCGCGAAGAAGCCGCTTCTTCGGCTCCGGGAGCCGGAGAGAGCGGCAGCATCGGAAAGGTGAAGAAGGAAGCTGTACAACACTGGGATTGTGTGCGCAGCTTGCCAACTGATAGAAAACAGTACCTTACACTTTCCTGACGTTTCCAATCACATGAATATTGGATAAGAAGCTGTTTTGGACAGCTTTTCTTTCCTTTATGCCAAACACTCGGCAGACCTCTGTGCAACGTCCAGAACACGATGGGAGATGTTTTCTGTGCTCCCGCAGGTTTTCCTTGCCAGACAGAGTGGAAAAGCTTTCTGCTAGGATGTAGACCACAAAAGACGCTAAAGACGAAGGTACGATGCTCTCCGAAGATAAAAGCCGCTCCCGGGCTTCTTTCGGCAGAAGCGGCGCTAAGAGAGCACTGTGAGCGGTACAATCGTCTTTGCGCGAAGAAGCCGCTTCTTCGGCTCCGGGAGCCGGAGAGAGCGGCAGTATCGGAAGGGTGAAGAAGGAAGCTGTACAACACTGGGATTGTGTGCGCAGCTTGCCAACTGATAGAAAACAGTACCTTACACTTTCCTGACGTTTCCAATCACATGAATATTGGATAAGAAGCTGTTTTGGACAGCTTTTCTTTCCTTTATGCCAAACACTCGGCAGACCTCCGTGCAACGTCCAGAACACGATGGGAGATGTTTTCTGTGCTCGCGCAGGTTTTCCTTGCCAGACAGAGTGGAAAAGCTTTCTGCTAGGATGTAGACCACAAAAGACGCTAAAGACGAAGGTACGATGCTCTCCGAAGATAAAAGCCGCTGCCGGGCTTCTTTCGGCAGAAGCGGCGCTAAGAGAGCACTGTGAGCGGTACAATCGTCTTTGCGCGAAGAAGCCGCTTCTTCGGCTCCGGGAGCCGGAGAGAGCGGCAGCATCGGAAAGGTGAAGAAGGAAGCTGTACAACACTGGGATTGTGTGCGCAGCTTGCCAACTGATAGAAAACAGTACCTTACACTTTCCTGACGTTTCCAATCACATGAATATTCGATTGGAAGCTGTTTTGGACAGCTTTTCTTTCCTTTATGCCAAACACTCGGCAGACCTCCGTGCAACGTCCAGAACACGATGGGAGATGTTTTCTGTGCTCCCGCAGGTTTTCCTTGCCAGACAGAGTGGAAAAGCTTTCTGCTAGGATGTAGACCACAAAAGACGCTAAAGACGAAGGTACGATGCTCTCCGAAGATAAAAGCCGCTCCCGGGCTTCTTTCGGCAGAAGCGGCGCTAAGAGAGCACTGTGAGCGGCACAATCGTCTTTGCGCGAAGAAGCCGCTTCTTCGGCTCCGGGAGCCGGAGAGAGCGGCAGCATCGGAAAGGTGAAGAAGGAAGCTGTACAACACTGGGATTGTGTGCGCAGCTTGCCAACTGATAGAAAACAGTACCTTACACTTTCCTGACGTTTCCAATCACATGAATATTCGTTAAGAAGCTGTTTTGGACAGCTTTTCTTTCCTTTATGCCAAACACTCGGCAGACCTCCGTGCAACGTCCAGAACACGATGGGAGATGTTTTCTGTGCTCCCGCAGGTTTTCCTTGCCAGACAGAGTGGAAAAGCTTTCTGCTAGGATGTAGACCACAAAAGACGCTAAAGACGAAGGTACGATGCTCTCCGGAGCTTAGAGCCGCTCCCGGGCTTCTTTCGGCAGAAGCGGCGCTAAGAGAGCACTGTGAGCGGTACAATCGTCTTTGCGCGAAGAAGCCGCTTCTTCGGCTCCGGGAGCCGGAGAGAGCGGCAGCATCGGAAAGGTGAAGAAGGAAGCTGTACAACACTGGGATTGTGTGCGCAGCTTGCCAACTGATAGAAAACAGTACCTTACACTTTCCTGACGTTTCCAATCACATGAATATTCGATTGGAAGCTGTTTTGGACAGCTTTTCTTTCCTTTATGCCAAACACTCGGCAGACCTCCGTGCAACGTCCAGAACACGATGGGAGATGTTTTCTGTGCTCCCGCAGGTTTTCCTTGCCAGACAGAGTGGAAAAGCTTTCTGCTAGGATGTAGACCACAAAAGACGCTAAAGACGAAGGTACGATGCTCTCCGAAGATAAAAGCCGCTCCCGGGCTTCTTTCGGCAGAAGCGGCGCTAAGAGAGCACTGTGAGCGGTACAATCGTCTTTGCGCGAAGAAGCCGCTTCTTCGGCTCCGGGAGCCGGAGAGAGCGGCAGCATCGGAAAGGTGAAGAAGGAAGCTGTACAACACTGGGATTGTGTGCGCAGCTTGCCAACTGATAGAAAACAGTACCTTACACTTTCCTGACATTTCCAATCACATGAATATTGGATAAGAAGCTGTTTTGGACAGCTTTTCTTTCCTTTATGCCAAACACTCGGCAGACCTCCGTGCAACGTCCAGAACACGATGGGAGATGTTTTCTGTGCTCCCGCAGGTTTTCCTTGCCAGACAGAGTGGAAAAGCTTTCTGCTAGGATGTAGACCACAAAAGACGCTAAAGACGAAGGTAAGATTCTTTCCGGAGCTAAGAGTCGCTGCCGGGCTTCTTTCGGCAGAAGCGCCGCAAAGAGAACACTGTGAGCGGTACAATCGTCTTTGCGCGAAGAAGGCGCTTCTTCGGCTCCGGGAGCCGGAGAGAGCGGCAGCATCGGAAAGGTGAAGAAGGAAGCTGTACAACACTGGGATTGTGTGCGCAGCTTGCCAACTGATAGAAAACAGTACCTTACACTTTCCTGACGTTTCCAATCACATGAATATTCGTTAAGAAGCTGTTTTGGACAGCTTTGCTTTCCTTTATGCCAAACACTCGGCAGACCTCCGTGCAACGTCCAGAACACGATGGGAGATGTTTTCTGTGCTCCCGCAGGTTTTCTTTGCCACACAGAGTGGAAAAGCTTTCTGCTAGGATGTAGACCACAAAAGACGCTAAAGACGAAGGTACGATGCTCTCCGAAGATAAAAGCCGCTCCCGGGCTTCTTTCGACAGACGCGGCGCTAAGAGAGCACTGTGAGCGGTACAATCATCTTTGCGCGAAGAAGCCGCTTCTTCGGCTCCGGGAGCCGGAGAGAGCGGCAGCATCGGAAAGGTGAAGAAGGAAGCTGTACAACACTGGGATTGTGTGCGCAGCTTGCCAACTGATAGAAAACAGTACCTTACACTTTCCTGACGTTTCCAATCACATGAATATTCGATTGGAAGCTGTTTTGGACAGCTTTTCTTTCCTTTATGCCAAACACTCGGCAGACCTCCGTGCAACGTCCAGAACACGATGGGAGATGTTTTCTGTGCTCCCGCAGGTTTTCCTTGCCAGACAGAGTGGAAAAGCTTTCTGCTAGGATGTAGACCACAAAAGACGCTAAAGACGAAGGTACGATGCTCTCCGGAGCTTAGAGCCGCTGCCGGGCTTCTTTCGGCACAAGCGGCGCTAAGAGAGCACTGTGAGCGGTACAATCGTCTTTGCGCGAAGAAGCCGCTTCTTCGGCTCCGGGAGCCGGAGAGAGCGGCAGCATCGGAAAGATGAAGAAGGAAGCTGTACAACACTGGGATTGTGTGCGCAGCTTGCCAACTGATAGAAAACAGTACCTTACACTTTCCTGACGTTTCCAATCACATGAATATTCGATTGGAAGCTGTTTTGGACAGCTTTTCTTTCCTTTATGCCAAACACTCGGCAGACCTCCGTGCAACGTCCAGAACACGATGGGAGATGTTTTCTGTGCTCCCGCAGGTTTTCCTTGCCAGACAGAGTGGAAAAGCTTTCTGCTAGGATGTAGACCACAAAAGACGCTAAAGACGAAGGTACGATGCTCTCCGAAGATAAAAGCCGCTCCCGGGCTTCTTTCGGCAGAAGCGGCGCTAAGAGAGCACTGTGACCGGCACAATCGTCTTTGCGCGAAGAAGCCGCTTCTTCGGCTCCGGGAGCCGGAGAGAGCGGCAGCATCGGAAAGGTGAAGAAGGAAGCTGTACAACACTGGGATTGTGTGCGCAGCTTGCCAACTGATAGAAAACAGTACCTTACACTTTCCTGACGTTTCCAATCACATGAATATTCGTTAAGAAGCTGTTTTGGACAGCTTTTCTTTCCTTTATGCCAAACACTCGGCAGACCTCCGTGCAACGTCCAGAACACGATGGGAGATGTTTTCTGTGCTCCCGCAGGTTTTCCTTGCCAGACAGAGTGGAAAAGCTTTCTGCTAGGATGTAGACCACAAAAGACGCTAAAGACGAAGGTACGATGCTCTCCGGAGCTTAGAGCCGCTCCCGGGCTTCTTTCGGCAGAAGCGGCGCTAAGAGAGCACTGTGAGCGGTACAATCGTCTTTGCGCGAAGAAGCCGCTTCTTCGGCTCCGGGAGCCGGAGAGAGCGGCAGCATCGGAAAGGTGAAGAAGGAAGCTGTACAACACTGGGATTGTGTGCGCAGCTTGCCAACTGATAGAAAACAGTACCTTACACTTTCCTGACGTTTCCAATCACATGAATATTCGATTGGAAGCTGTTTTGGACAGCTTTTCTTTCCTTTATGCCAAACACTCGGCAGACCTCCGTGCAACGTCCAGAACACGATGGGAGATGTTTTCTGTGCTCCCGCAGGTTTTCCTTGCCAGACAGAGTGGAAAAGCTTTCTGCTAGGATGTAGACCACAAAAGACGCTAAAGACGAAGGTACGATGCTCTCCGGGGCTTAGAGCCGCTGCCGGGCTTCTTTCGGCACAAGCGGCGCTAAGAGAGCACTGTGAGCGGTACAATCGTCTTTGCGCGAAGAAGCCGCTTCTTCGGCTCCGGGAGCCGGAGAGAGCGGCAGCATCGGAAAGGTGAAGAAGGAAGCTGTACAACACTGGGATTGTGTGCGCAGCTTGCCAACTGATAGAAAACAGTACCTTACACTTTCCTGACATTTCCAATCACATGAATATTGGATAAGAAGCTGTTTTGGACAGCTTTTCTTTCCTTTATGCCAAACACTCGGCAGACCTCCGTGCAACGTCCAGAACACGATGGGAGATGTTTTCTGTGCTCCCGCAGGTTTTCCTTGCCAGACAGAGTGGAAAAGCTTTCTGCTAGGATGTAGACCACAAAAGACGCTAAAGACGAAGGTACGATTCTTTCCGGAGCTAAGAGTCGCTGCCGGGCTCCTTTCGGCAGAAGCGCCGCAAAGAGAACACTGTGAGCGGTACAATCGTCTTTGCGCGAAGAAGCCGCTTCTTCGGCTCCGGGAGCCGGAGAGAGCGACAGCATCGGAAAGATGAAGAAGGAAGCTGTACAACACTGGGATTGTGTGCGCAGCTTGCCAACTGATAGAAAACAGTACCTTACACTTTCCTGACGTTTCCAATCACATGAATATTCGATTGGAAGCTGTTTTGGACAGCTTTTCTTTCCTTTATGCCAAACACTCGGCAGACCTCCGTGCAACGTCCAGAACACGATGGGAGATGTTTTCTGTGCTCCCGCAGGTTTTCCTTGCCAGACAGAGTGGAAAAGCTTTCTGCTAGGATGTAGACCACAAAAGACGCTAAAGACGAAGGTACGATGCTCTCCGGAGCTAAGAGCCGCTGCCGGGCTTCTTTCGGCAGAAGCGGCGTTTTGAGAGCACTGTGAGCGGTACAATCGTCTTTGCGCGAAGAAGCCGCTTCTTCGGCTCCGGGAGCCGGAGAGAGCGGCAGCATCGGAAAGATGAAGAAGGAAGCTGTACAACACTGGGATTGTGTGCGCAGCTTGCCAACTGATAGAAAACAGTACCTTACACTTTCCTGACGTTTCCAATCACATGAATATTCGTTAAGAAGCTGTTTTGGACAGCTTTTCTTTCCTTTATGCCAAACACTCGGCAGACCTCCGTGCAACGTCCAGAACACGATGGGAGATGTTTTCTGTGCTCCCGCAGGTTTTCCTTGCCAGACAGAGTGGAAAAGCTTTCTGCTAGGATGTAGACCACAAAAGACGCTAAAGACGAAGGTACGATGCTCTCCGAAGATAAAAGCCGCTCCCGGGCTTCTTTCGGCAGAAGCGGCGCTAAGAGAGCACTGTGACCGGCACAATCGTCTTTGCGCGAAGAAGCCGCTTCTTCGGCTCCGGGAGCCGGAGAGAGCGGCAGCATCGGAAAGGTGAAGAAGGAAGCTGTACAACACTGGGATTGTGTGCGCAGCTTGCCAACTGATAGAAAACAGTACCTTACACTTTCCTGACGTTTCCAATCACATGAATATTCGTTAAGAAGCTGTTTTGGACAGCTTTTCTTTCCTTTATGCCAAACACTCGGCAGACCTCCGTGCAACGTCCAGAACACGATGGGAGATGTTTTCTGTGCTCCCGCAGGTTTTCCTTGCCACACAGAGTGGAAAAGCTTTCTGCTAGGATGTAGACCACAAAAGACGCTAAAGACGAAGGTACGATGCTCTCCGGAGCTTAGAGCCGCTCCCGGGCTTCTTTCGGCAGAAGCGGCGCTAAGAGAGCACTGTGAGCGGTACAATCGTCTTTGCGCGAAGAAGCCGCTTCTTCGGCTCCGGGAGCCGGAGAGAGCGGCAGCATCGGAAAGATGAAGAAGGAAGCTGTACAACACTGGGATTGTGTGCGCAGCTTGCCAACTGATAGAAAACAGTACCTTACACTTTCCTGACGTTTCCAATCACATGAATATTGGATAAGAAGCTGTTTTGGACAGCTTTCCTTTCCTTTGTGCCAAACACTCGGCAGACCTCCGTGCAACGTCCAGAACACGATGGGAGATGTTTTCTGTGCTCCCGCAGGTTTTCCTTGCCAGACAGAGTGGAAAAGCTTTCTGCTAGGATGTAGACCACAAAAGACGCTAAAGACGAAGGTACGATGCTCTCCGGAGCTAAGAGCCGCTGCCGGGCTTCTTTCGGCAGAAGCGGCGCTAAGAGAGCACTGTGAGCGGTACAATCGTCTTTGCGCGAAGAAGCCGCTTCTTCGGCTCCGGGAGCCGGAGAGAGCGGCAGCATCGGAAAGGGGAAGAAGGAAGCTTTAAAACACTGGGATTGTGTGCGCAGCTTGCCAACTGATAGAAAACAGTACCTTACACTTTCCTGACGTTTCCAATCACATGAATATTCGTTAAGAAGCTGTTTTGGACAGCTTTTCTTTCCTTCATGCCAAACACTCGGCAGACCTCCGTGCAACGTCCAGAACACGATGGGAGATGTTTTCTGTGCTCCCGCAGGTTTTCCTTGCCAGACAGAGTGGAAAAGCTTTCTGCTAGGATGTAGACCACAAAAGACGCTAAAGACGAAGGTACGATGCTCTCCGAAGATAAAAGCCGCTGCCGGGCTTCTTCCGACAGAAGCGGCGCTAAGAGAGCACTGTGAGCGGCACAATCGTCTTTGCGCGAAGAAGCCGCTTCTTCGGCTCCGGGAGCCGGAGAGAGCGGCAGCATCGGAAAGGTGAAGAAGGAAGCTGTACAACACTGGGATTGTGTGCGCAGCTTGCCAACTGATAGAAAACAGTACCTTACACTTTCCTGACGTTTCCAATCACATGAATATTCGTTAAGAAGCTGTTTTGGACAGCTTTTCTTTCCTTTATGCCAAACACTCGGCAGACCTCCGTGCAACGTCCAGAACACGATGGGAGATGTTTTCTGTGCTCCCGCAGGTTTTCCTTGCCACACAGAGTGGAAAAGCTTTCTGCTAGGATGTAGACCACAAAAGACGCTAAAGACGAAGGTACGATGCTCTCCGGAGCTTAGAGCCGCTCCCGGGCTTCTTTCGGCAGAAGCGGCGCTAAGAGAGCACTGTGAGCGGTACAATCGTCTTTGCGCGAAGAAGCCGCTTCTTCGGCTCCGGGAGCCGGAGAGAGCGGCAGCATCGGAAAGATGAAGAAGGAAGCTGTACAACACTGGGATTGTGTGCGCAGCTTGCCAACTGATAGAAAACAGTACCTTACACTTTCCTGACGTTTCCAATCACATGAATATTGGATAAGAAGCTGTTTTGGACAGCTTTTCTTTCCTTTGTGCCAAACACTCGGCAGACCTCCGTGCAACGTCCAGAACACGATGGGAGATGTTTTCTGTGCTCCCGCAGGTTTTCCTTGCCAGACAGAGTGGAAAAGCTTTCTGCTAGGATGTAGACCACAAAAGACGCTAAAGACGAAGGTACGATGCTCTCCGGAGCTAAGAGCCGCTGCCGGGCTTCTTTCGGCAGAAGCGGCGCTAAGAGAGCACTGTGAGCGGTACAATCGTCTTTGCGCGAAGAAGCCGCTTCTTCGGCTCCGGGAGCCGGAGAGAGCGGCAGCATCGGAAAGGTGAAGAAGGAAGCTTTAAAACACTGGGATTGTGTGCGCAGCTTGCCAACTGATAGAAAACAGTACCTTACACTTTCCTGACGTTTCCAATCACATGAATATTCGTTAAGAAGCTGTTTTGGACAGCTTTCCTTTCCTTTATGCCAAACACTCGGCAGACCTCCGTGCAACGTCCAGAACACGATGGGAGATGTTTTCTGTGCTCCCGCAGGTTTTCCTTGCCAGACAGAGTGGAAAAGCTTTCTGCTAGGATGTAGACCACAAAAGACGCTAAAGACGAAGGTACGATGCTCTCCGAAGATAAAAGCCGCTCCCGGGCTTCTTTCGGCAGAAGCGGCGCTAAGAGAGCACTGTGAGCGGTACAATCGTCTTTGCGCGAAGAAGCCGCTTCTTCGGCTCCGGGAGCCGGAGAGAGCGGCAGCATCGGAAAGGTGAAGAAGGAAGCTGTACAACACTGGGATTGTGTGCGCAGCTTGCCAACTGATAGAAAACAGTACCTTACACTTTCCTGACGTTTCCAATCACATGAATATTGGATAAGAAGCTGTTTTGGACAGCTTTTCTTTCCTTTATGCCAAACACTCGGCAGACCTCCGTGCAACGTCCAGAACACGATGGGAGATGTTTTCTGTGCTCGCGCAGGTTTTCCTTGCCAGACAGAGTGGAAAAGCTTTCTGCTAGGATGTAGACCACAAAAGACGCTAAAGACGAAGGTACGATGCTCTCCGAAGATAAAAGCCGCTGCCGGGCTTCTTTCGACAGAAGCGGCGCTAAGAGAGCACTGTGAGCGGTACAATCGTCTTTGCGCGAAGAAGCCGCTTCTTCGGCTCCGGGAGCCGGAGAGAGCGGCAGCATCGGAAAGATGAAGAAGGAAGCTGTACAACACTGGGATTGTGTGCGCAGCTTGCCAACTGATAGAAAACAGTACCTTACACTTTCCTGACGTTTCCAATCACATGAATATTGGATAAGAAGCTGTTTTGGACAGCTTTTCTTTCCTTAATGCCAAACACTCGGCAGACCTCCGTGCAACGTCCAGAACACGATGGGAGATGTTTTCTGTGCTCCCGCAGGTTTTCCTTGCCAGACAGAGTGGAAAAGCTTTCTGCTAGGATGTAGACCACAAAAGACGCTAAAGACGAAGGTACGATGCTCTCCGGAGCTAAGAGCCGCTGCCGGGCTTCTTTCGGCAGAAGCGGCGCTAAGAGAGCACTGTGAGCGGTACAATCGTCTTTGCGCGAAGAAGCCGCTTCTTCGGCTCCGGGAGCCGGAGAGAGCGGCAGCATCGGAAAGATGAAGAAGGAAGCTGTACAACACTGGGATTGTGTGCGCAGCTTGCCAACTGATAGAAAACAGTACCTTACACTTTCCTGACGTTTCCAATCACATGAATATTCGTTAAGAAGCTGTTTTGGACAGCTTTTCTTTCCTTTATGCCAAACACTCGGCAGACCTCCGTGCAACGTCCAGAACACGATGGGAGATGTTTTCTGTGCTCCCGCAGGTTTTCCTTGCCACACAGAGTGGAAAAGCTTTCTGCTAGGATGTAGACCACAAAAGACGCTAAAGACGAAGGTACGATGCTCTCCGGAGCTTAGAGCCGCTCCCGGGCTTCTTTCGGCAGAAGCGGCGCTAAGAGAGCACTGTGAGCGGTACAATCGTCTTTGCGCGAAGAAGCCGCTTCTTCGGCTCCGGGAGCCGGAGAGAGCGGCAGCATCGGAAAGATGAAGAAGGAAGCTGTACAACACTGGGATTGTGTGCGCAGCTTGCCAACTGATAGAAAACAGTACCTTACACTTTCCTGACGTTTCCAATCACATGAATATTGGATAAGAAGCTGTTTTGGACAGCTTTTCTTTCCTTTGTGCCAAACACTCGGCAGACCTCCGTGCAACGTCCAGAACACGATGGGAGATGTTTTCTGTGCTCCCGCAGGTTTTCCTTGCCAGACAGAGTGGAAAAGCTTTCTGCTAGGATGTAGACCACAAAAGACGCTAAAGACGAAGGTACGATGCTCTCCGGAGCTAAGAGCCGCTGCCGGGCTTCTTTCGGCAGAAGCGGCGCTAAGAGAGCACTGTGAGCGGTACAATCGTCTTTGCGCGAAGAAGCCGCTTCTTCGGCTCCGGGAGCCGGAGAGAGCGGCAGCATCGGAAAGGTGAAGAAGGAAGCTTTAAAACACTGGGATTGTGTGCGCAGCTTGCCAACTGATAGAAAACAGTACCTTACACTTTCCGGACGTTTCCAATCACATGAATATTCGTTAAGAAGCTGTTTTGGACAGCTTTCCTTTCCTTTATGCCAAACACTCGGCAGACCTCCGTGCAACGTCCAGAACACGATGGGAGATGTTTTCTGTGCTCCCGCAGGTTTTCCTTGCCAGACAGAGTGGAAAAGCTTTCTGCTAGGATGTAGACCACAAAAGACGCTAAAGACGAAGGTACGATGCTCTCCGAAGATAAAAGCCGCTCCCGGGCTTCTTTCGGCAGAAGCGGCGCTAAGAGAGCACTGTGAGCGGTACAATCGTCTTTGCGCGAAGAAGCCGCTTCTTCGGCTCCGGGAGCCGGAGAGAGCGGCAGCATCGGAAAGGTGAAGAAGGAAGCTGTACAACACTGGGATTGTGTGCGCAGCTTGCCAACTGATAGAAAACAGTACCTTACACTTTCCTGACGTTTCCAATCACATGAATATTGGATAAGAAGCTGTTTTGGACAGCTTTTCTTTCCTTTATGCCAAACACTCGGCAGACCTCCGTGCAACGTCCAGAACACGATGGGAGATGTTTTCTGTGCTCGCGCAGGTTTTCCTTGCCAGACAGAGTGGAAAAGCTTTCTGCTAGGATGTAGACCACAAAAGACGCTAAAGACGAAGGTACGATGCTCTCCGAAGATAAAAGCCGCTGCCGGGCTTCTTTCGACAGAAGCGGCGCTAAGAGAGCACTGTGAGCGGTACAATCGTCTTTGCGCGAAGAAGCCGCTTCTTCGGCTCCGGGAGCCGGAGAGAGCGGCAGCATCGGAAAGATGAAGAAGGAAGCTGTACAACACTGGGATTGTGTGCGCAGCTTGCCAACTGATAGAAAACAGTACCTTACACTTTCCTGACGTTTCCAATCACATGAATATTGGATAAGAAGCTGTTTTGGACAGCTTTTCTTTCCTTTGTGCCAAACACTCGGAAGACCTCCGTGCAACGTCCAGAACACGATGGGAGATGTTTTCTGTGCTCCCGCAGGTTTTCCTTGCCAGACAGAGTGGAAAAGCTTTCTGCTAGGATGTAGACCACAAAAGACGCTAAAGACGAAGGTACGATGCTCTCCGGAGCTAAGAGCCGCTGCCGGGCTTCTTTCGGCAGAAGCGGCGCTAAGAGAGCACTGTGAGCGGTACAATCGTCTTTGCGCGAAGAAGCCGCTTCTTCGGCTCCGGGAGCCGGAGAGAGCGGCAGCATCGGAAAGGTGAAGAAGGAAGCTTTAAAACACTGGGATTGTGTGCGCAGCTTGCCAACTGATAGAAAACAGTACCTTACACTTTCCTGACGTTTCCAATCACATGAATATTCGTTAAGAAGCTGTTTTGGACAGCTTTCCTTTCCTTTATGCCAAACACTCGGCAGACCTCCGTGCAACGTCCAGAACACGATGGGAGATGTTTTCTGTGCTCCCGCAGGTTTTCCTTGCCAGACAGAGTGGAAAAGCTTTCTGCTAGGATGTAGACCACAAAAGACGCTAAAGACGAAGGTACGATGCTCTCCGGAGCTAAGAGCCGCTTCCGGACTTCTTTCGGCACAAGCGGCGCTAAGAGAGCACTGTGAGCGGTACAATCGTCTTTGCACGAAGAAGCCGCTTCTTCGGCTCCGGGAGCCGGAGAGAGCGGCAGCATCGGAAAGGTGAAGAAGGAAGCTGTACAACACTGGGATTGTGTGCGCAGCTTGCCAACTGATAGAAAACAGTACCTTACACTTTCCTGACGTTTCCAATCACATGAATATTGGATAAGAAGCTGTTTTGGACAGCTTTTCTTTCCTTTATGCCAAACACTCGGCAGACCTCCGTGCAACGTCCAGAACACGATGGGAGATGTTTTCTGTGCTCCCGCAGGTTTTCCTTGCCAGACAGAGTGGAAAAGCTTTCTGCTAGGATGTAGACCACAAAAGACGCTAAAGACGAAGGTACGATGCTCTCCGGAGCTTAGAGCCGCTGCCGGGCTTCTTTCGGCACAAGCGGCGCTAAGAGAGCACTGTGAGCGGTACAATCGTCTTTGCGCGAAGAAGCCGCTTCTTCGGCTCCGGGAGCCGGAGAGAGCGGCAGCATCGGAAAGATGAAGAAGGAAGCTGTACAACACTGGGATTGTGTGCGCAGCTTGCCAACTGATAGAAAACAGTACCTTACACTTTCCTGACGTTTCCAATCACATGAATATTGGATAAGAAGCTGTTTTGGACAGCTTTTCTTTCCTTTATGCCAAATACTCAGCAGACTTCCGTGCAACGTCCAGAACACGATGGGAGATGTTTTCTGTGCTCCTGCAGGTTTTCCTTGCCAGACAGAGTGGAAAAGCTTTCTGCTAGGATGTAGACCACAAAAGACGCTAAAGACGAAGGTACGATGCTCTCCGAAGATAAAAGCCGCTCCCGGGCTTCTTTCGGCACAAGCGACGCTAAGAGAGCACTGTGACCGGCACAATAGTCGTTGCGCGAAGAAGGCGCTTCTTCGGCTCCGGGAGCCGGAGAGAGCGGCAGCATCGGAAAGGTGAAGAAGGAAGCTGTACAACACTGGGATTGTGTGCGCAGCTTGCCAACTGATAGAAAACAGTACCTTACACTTTCCTGACGTTTCCAATCACATGAATATTCGATTGGAAGCTGTTTTGGACAGCTTTTCTTTCCTTTATGCCAAACACTCGGCAGACCTCCGTGCAACGTCCAGAACACGATGGGAGATGTTTCTGTGCTCCCGCAGGTTTTCCTTGCCACACAGAGTGGAAAAGCTTTCTGCTAGGATGTAGACCACAAAAGACGCTAAAGACGAAGGTACGATGCTCTCCGGAGATAAAAGCGGCTCCCGGGCTTATTTCGACAGAAGCGGCGCTAAGAGAGCACTGTGAGCGGTACAATCGTCTTTGCGCGAAGAAGCCGCTTCTTCGGCTCCGGGAGCCGGAGAGAGCGGCAGCATCGGGAAGATGAAGAAGGAAGATGTACAACACTGGGATTGTGTGCGCAACTTGCCAACTGATAGAAAACAGTACCTTACACTTTCCTGACGTTTCCAATCACATGAATATTCGATAAGAAGCTGTTTTGGACAGCTTTTCTTTCCTTTATGCCAAACACTCGGCAGACCTCCGTGCAACGTCCAGAACACGATGGGAGATGTTTTCTGTGCTCCCGCAGGTTTTCCTTGCCAGACAGAGTGGAAAAGCTTTCTGCTAGGATGTAGACCACAAAAGACGCTAAAGACGAAGGTACGATGCTCTCCGAAGATAAAAGCTGCTCCCGGGCTTCTTTCGGCAGAAGCGACGCTAAGAGAGCACTGTGAGCGGTACAATCGTCTTTGCGCGAAGAAGCCGCTTCTTCGGCTCCGGGAGCCGGAGAGAGCGGCAGCATCGGAAAGGTGAAGGAGGAAGCTGTACAACACTGGGATTGTGTGCGCAGCTTGCCAACTGATAGAAAACAGTACCTTATACTTTCCTGACGTTTCCAATCACATGAATATTCGTTAAGAAGCTGTTTTGGACAGCTTTTCTTTCCTTTATGCCAAACACTCGGCAGACCTCCGTGCAATGTCCAGAACACGATGGGAGATGTTTTCTGTGCTCCCGCAGGTTTTCCTTGCCAGACAGAGTGGAAAAGCTTTCTGCTAGGATGTAGACCACAAAAGACGCTAAAGACGAAGGTACGATGCTCTCCGAAGATAAAAGCCTCTCCCGGGCTTCTTTCGACAGAAGCGGCGTTAAGAGAGCACTGTGAGCGGTACAATCGTCTTTGCGCGAAGAAGCCGCTTCTTCGGCTCCGGGAGCCGGAGAGAGCGGCAGCATCGGAAAGGTGAAGAAGGAAGCTGTACAACACTGGGATTGTGTGCGCAGCTTGCCAACTGATAGAAAACAGTACCTTACACTTTCCGGACGTTTCCAATCACATGAATATTCGTTAAGAAGCTGTTTTGGACAGCTTTTCTTTCCTTTATGCTAAACACTCGGCAGACCTCCGTGCAACGTCCAGAACACGATGGGAGATGTTTTCTGTGCTCCCGCAGGTTTTCCTTGCCAGACAGAGTGGAAAAGCTTTCTGCTAGGATGTAGACCACAAAAGACGCTAAAGACGAAGGTACGATGCTCTCCGGAGCTAAGAGCCGCTGCCGGGCTTCTTTCGGCAGAAGAGGCGCTAAGAGAGCACTGTGAGCGGTACAATCGTCTTTGCGCGAAGAAGCCGCTTCTTCGGCTCCGGGAGCCGGAGAGAGCGGCAGCATCGGAAAGATGAAGAAGGAAGATGTACAACACTGGGATTGTGTGCGCAGCTTGCCAACTGATAGAAAACAGTACCTTACACTTTCCTGACGTTTCCAATCACATGAATATTCGATAAGAAGCTGTTTTGGACAGCTTTCCTTTCCTTTATGCCAAACACTCGGCAGACCTCCGTGCAACGTCCAGAACACGATGGGAGATGTTTTCTGTGCTCCCGCAGGTTTTCCTTGCCACACAGAGTGGAAAAGCTTTCTGCTAGGATGTAGACCACAAAAGACGCTAAAGACGAAGGTACGATGCTCTCGGAAGATAAAAGCTGCTCCCGGGCTTCTTTCGGCAGAAGCGACGCTAAGAGAGCACTGTGAGCGGTACAATCGTCTTTGTGCGAAGAAGGCGCTTCTTCGGCTCCGGTAGCCGGAGAGAGCGGCAGCATCGGAAAGGTGAAGTAGGAAGCTGTACAACACTGGGATTGTGTGCGCAGCTTGCCAACTGATAGAAAACAGTACCTTACACTTTCCTGACGTTTCCAATCACATGAATATTCGTTAAGAAGCTGTTTTGGACAGCTTTTCTTTCCTTTATGCCAAACACTCGGCAGACCTCCGTGCAATGTCCAGAACACGATGGGAGATGTTTTCTGTGCTCCCGCAGGTTTTCCTTGCCAGACAGAGTGGAAAAGCTTTCTGCTAGGATGTAGACCACAAAAGACGCTAAAGACGAAGGTACGATGCTCTCCGAAGATAAAAGCCGCTGCCGGGCTTCTTTCGGCACAAGCGACGCTAAGAGAGCACTGTGAGCGGTAAAATCATCTTTGCGCGAAGAAGCCGCTTCTTCGGCTCCGGGAGCCGGAGAGAGCGGCAGCATCGGAAAGATGAAGAAGGAAGCTGTACAACACTGGGATTGTGTGCGCAGCTTGCCAACTGATAGAAAACAGTACCTTACACTTTCCTGACGTTTCCAATCACATGAATATTGGATAAGAAGCTGTTTTGGACAGCTTTTCTTTCCTTTATGCCAAACACTCGGCAGACCTCCGTGCAACGTCCAGAACACGATGGGAGATGTTTTCTGTGCTCCCGCAGGTTTTCCTTGCCAGACAGAGTGGAAAAGCTTTCTGCTAGGATGTAGACCACAAAAGACGCTAAAGAAGAAGGTACGATGCTCTCCGGAGCTAAGAGCCGCTGCCGGGCTTCTTTCGGCACAAGCGGCGCTAAGAGAGCACTGTGAGCGGTACAATCGTCTTTGCGCGAAGAAGCCGCTTCTTCGGCTCCGGGAGCCGGAGAGAGCGGCAGCATCGGAAAGGTGAAGAAGGAAGCTGTACAACACTGGGATTGTGTGCGCAGCTTGCCAACTGATAGAAAACAGTACCTTACACTTTCCGGACGTTTCCAATCACATGAATATTCGTTAAGAAGCTGTTTTGGACAGCTTTTCTTTCCTTTATGCTAAACACTCGGCAGACCTCCGTGCAACGTCCAGAACACGATGGGAGATGTTTTCTGTGCTCCCGCAGGTTTTCCTTGCCAGACAGAGTGGAAAAGCTTTCTGCTAGGATGTAGACCACAAAAGACGCTAAAGACGAAGGTACGATGCTCTCCGGAGCTAAGAGCCGCTGCCGGGCTTCTTTCGGCAGAAGAGGCGCTAAGAGAGCACTGTGAGCGGTACAATCGTCTTTGCGCGAAGAAGCCGCTTCTTCGGCTCCGGGAGCCGGAGAGAGCGGCAGCATCGGAAAGATGAAGAAGGAAGATGTACAACACTGGGATTGTGTGCGCAACTTGCCAACTGATAGAAAACAGTACCTTACACTTTCCGGACGTTTCCAATCACATGAATATTCGATAAGAAGCTGTTTTGGACAGCTTTCCTTTCCTTTATGCCAAACACTCGGCAGACCTCCGTGCAACGTCCAGAACACGATGGGAGATGTTTTCTGTGCTCCCGCAGGTTTTCCTTGCCAGACAGAGTGGAAAAGCTTTCTGCTAGGATGTAGACCACAAAAGACGCTAAAGACGAAGGTACGATGCTCTCCGAAGATAAAAGCTGCTCCCGGGCTTCTTTCGGCAGAAGCGACGCTAAGAGAGCACTGTGAGCGGTACAATCGTCTTTGCGCGAAGAAGCCGCTTCTTCGGCTCCGGGAGCCGGAGAGAGCGGCAGCATCGGAAAGATGAAGAAGGAAGCTGTACAACACTGGGATTGTGTGCGCAGCTTGCCAACTGATAGAAAACAGTACCTTACACTTTCCTGACGTTTCCAATCACATGAATATTGGATAAGAAGCTGTTTTGGACAGCTTTTCTTTCCTTTATGCCAAACACTCGGCAGACCTCCGTGCAACGTCCAGAACACGATGGGAGATGTTTTCTGTGCTCCCGCAGGTTTTCCTTGCCAGACAGAGTGGAAAAGCTTTCTGCTAGGATGTAGACCACAAAAGACGCTAAAGACGATGGTACGATGCTCTCCGGAGCTAAGAGCCGCTGCCAGGCTTCTTTCGGCAGAAGCGGCGCTAAGAGAGCACTGTGAGCGGTACAATCGTCTTTGCGCGAAGAAGCCGCTTCTTCGGCTCCGGGAGCCGGAGAGAGCGGCAGCATCGGAAAGGTGAAGAAGGAAGCTGTACAACACTGGGATTGTGTGCGCAGCTTGCCAACTGATAGAAAACAGTACCTTACACTTTCCTGACGTTTCCAATCACATGAATATTCGTTAAGAAGCTGTTTTGGACAGCTTTCCTTTCCTTTATGCCAAACACTCGGCAGACCTCCGTGCAATGTCCAGAACACGATGGGAGATGTTTTCTGTGCTCCCGCAGGTTTTCCTTGCCACACAGAGTGGAAAAGCTTTCTGCTAGGATGTAGACCACAAAAGATGCTAAAGACGAAGGTACGATGCTCTCCGAAGATAAAAGCCACTGCCGGGCTTCTTTCGGCAGAAGCGGCGCTAAGAGAGCACTGTGAGCGGTACAATCGTCTTTGCGCGAAGAAGCCGCTTCTTCGGCTCCGGGAGCCGGAGAGAGCGGCAGCATCGGAAAGATGAAGAAGGAAGCTGTACAACACTGGGATTGTGTGCGCAGCTTGCCAACTGATAGAAAACAGTACCTTACACTTTCCTGACGTTTCCAATCACATGAATATTCGATTGGAAGCTGTTTTGGACAGCTTTTCTTTCCTTTATGCCAAACACTCGGCAGACCTCCGTGCAACGTCCAGAACACGATGGGAGATGTTTTCTGTGCTCCCGCAGGTTTTCCTTGCCAGACAGAGTGGAAAAGCTTTCTGCTAGGATGTAGACCACAAAAGACGCTAAAGACGAAGTTACGATGCTCTCCGGAGCTTAGAGCTGCTGCCGGGCTTCTTTCGGCACAAGCGGCGCTAAGAGAGCACTGTGAGCGGTACAATCGTCTTTGCGCGAAGAAGCCGCTTCTTCGGCTCCGGGAGCCGGAGAGAGCGGCAGCATCGGAAAGATGAAGAAGGAAGCTGTACAACACTGGGATTGTGTGCGCAGCTTGCCAACTGATAGAAAACAGTACCTTACACTTTCCTGACGTTTCCAATCACATGAATATTGGATAAGAAGCTGTTTTGTACAGCTTTTCTTTCCTTTATGCCAAACACTCAGCAGACCTCCGTGCAACGTCCAGAACACGATGGGAGATGTTTTCTGTGCTCCCGCAGGTTTTCCTTGCCAGACAGAGTGGAAAAGCTTTCTGCTAGGATGTAGACCACAAAAGACGCTAAAGACGAAGGTACGATGCTCTCCGAAGATAAAAGCGGCTCCCGGACTTCTTTCGGCAGAAGCGGCGCTAAGAGAGCACTGTGACCGGCACAATCGTCTTTGCGCGAAGAAGCCGCTTCTTCGGCTCCGGGAGCCGGAGAGAGCGGCAGCATCGGAAAGGTGAAGAAGGAAGCTGTACAACACTGGGATTGTGTGCGCAGCTTGCCAACTGATAGAAAACAGTACCTTACACTTTCCTGACGTTTCCAATCACATGAATATTGGATAAGAAGCTGTTTTGGACAGCTTTTCTTTCCTTAATGCCAAACACTCGGCAGACCTCCGTGCAACGTCCAGAACACGATGGGAGATGTTTTCTGTGCTCCCGCAGGTTTTCCTTGCCAGACAGAGTGGAAAAGCTTTCTGCTAGGATGTAGACCACAAAAGATGCTAAAGACGAAGGTACGATGCTCTCCGAAGATAAAAGCCGCTGCCGGGCTTCTTTCGGCAGAAGCGGCGCTAAGAGAGCACTGTGAGCGGTACAATCATCTTTGCGCGAAGAAGCCGCTTCTTCGGCTCCGGGAGCCGGAGAGAGCGGCAGCATCGGAAAGATGAAGAAGGAAGATGTACAACACTGGGATTGTGTGCGCAGCTTGCCAACTGATAGAAAACAGTACCTTACACTTTCCGGACGTTTCCAATCACATGAATATTCGTTAAGAAGCTGTTTTGGACAGCTTTTCTTTCCTTTATGCCAAACACTCGGCAGACCTCCGTGCAACGTCCAGAACACGATGGGAGATGTTTTCTGTGCTCCCGCAGGTTTTCCTTGCCACACAGAGTGGAAAAGCTTTCTGCTAGGATGTAGACCACAAAAGACGCTAAAGACGAAGGTACGATGCTCTCCGGAGCTTAGAGCCGCTCCCGGGCTTCTTTCGGCAGAAGCGGCGCTAAGAGAGCACTGTGAGCGGTACAATCGTCTTTGCGCGAAGAAGCCGCTTCTTCGGCTCCGGGAGCCGGAGAGAGCGGCAGCATCGGAAAGGTGAAGAAGGAAGCTGTACAACACTGGGATTGTGTGCGCAGCTTGCCAACTAATAGAAAACAGTACCTTACACTTTCCTGACGTTTCCAATCACATGAATATTCGATTGGAAGCTGTTTTGGACAGCTTTTCTTTCCTTTATGCCAAACACTCAGCAGACCTCCGTGCAACGTCCAGAACACGATGGGAGATGTTTTCTGTGCTCCCGCAGGTTTTCCTTGCCAGACAGAGTGGAAAAGCTTTCTGCTAGGATGTAGACCACAAAAGACGCTAAAGACGAAGGTACGATGCTCTCCGGAGCTAAGAGCCGCTGCCGGGCTTCTTTCGGCACAAGCGGCGCTAAGAGAGCACTGTGAGCGGTACAATCGTCTTTGCGCGAAGAAGCCGCTTCTTCGGCTCCGGGAGCCGGAGAGAGCGGCAGCATCGGAAAGATGAAGAAGGAAGCTGTACAACACTGGGATTGTGTGCGCAGCTTGCCAACTGATAGAAAACAGTACCTTACACTTTCCTGACGTTTCCAATCACATGAATATTGGATAAGAAGCTGTTTTAGACAGCTTTTCTTTCCTTTATGCCAAACACTCAGCAGACCTCCGTGCAACGTCCAGAACACGATGGGAGATGTTTTCTGTGCTCCCGCAGGTTTTCCTTGCCAGACAGAGTGGAAAAGCTTTCTGCTCGGATGTAGACCACAAAAGACGCTAAAGACGAAGGTACGATGCTCTCCGAAGATAAAAGCGACTCCCGGACTTCTTTTGGCAGAAGCGGCGCTAAGAGAGCACTGTGAGCGGCACAATCGTCTTTGCGCGAAGAAGCCGCTTCTTCGGCTCCGGGAGCCGGAGAGAGCGGCAGCATCGGAAAGGTGAAGAAGGAAGCTGTACAACACTGGGATTGTGTGCGCAGCTTGCCAACTGATGGAAAACAGTACCTTACACTTTCCTGACGTTTCCAATCACATGAATATTGGATAAGAAGCTGTTTTGGACAGCTTTACTTTCCTTCATGCCAAACACTCGGCAGACCTCCGTGCAACGTCCAGAACACGATGGGAGATGTTTTCTGTGCTCCCGCAGGTTTTCCTTGCCAGACAGAGTGGAAAAGCTTTCTGCTAGGATGTAGACCACAAAAGACGCTAAAGACGAAGGTACGATGCTCTCCGGAGCTTAGAGCCGCTGCCGGGCTTCTTTCGGCAGAAGCGGCGCTAAGAGAGCACTGTGAGCGGTACAATCGTCTTTGCGCGAAGAAGCCGCTTCTTCGGCTCCGGGAGCCGGAGAGAGCGGCAGCATCGGAAAGGTGAAGAAGGAAGCTGTACAACACTGGGATTGTGTGCGCAGCTTGCCAACTGATAGAAAACAGTACCTTACACTTTCCGGACGTTTCCAATCACATGAATATTCGTTAAGAAGCTGTTTTGGACAGCTTTTTTTCCTTAATGCCAAACACTCGGCAGACCTCCATGCAACGTCCAGAACACGATGGGAGATGTTTTCTGTGCTCCCGCAGGTTTTCCTTGCCAGACAGAGTGGAAAAGCTTTCTGCTAGGATGTAGACCACAAAAGATGCTAAAGACGAAGGTACGATGCTCTCCGAAGATAAAAGCCGCTGCCGGGCTTCTTTCGGCAGAAGCGGCGCTAAGAGAGCACTGTGAGCGGTACAATCGTCTTTGCGCGAAGAAGCCGCTTCTTCGGCTCCGGGAGCCGGAGAGAGCGGCAGCATCGGAAAGATGAAGAAGGAAGATGTACAACACTGGGATTGTGTGCGCAGCTTGCCAACTGATAGAAAACAGTACCTTACACTTTCCGGACGTTTCCAATCACATGAATATTCGTTAAGAAGCTGTTTTGGACAGCTTTTCTTTCCTTTATGCCAAACACTCGGCAGACCTCCGTGCAACGTCCAGAACACGATGGGAGATGTTTTCTGTGCTCCCGCAGGTTTTCCTTGCCAGACAGAGTGGAAAAGCTTTCTGCTAGGATGTAGACCACAAAAGACGCTAAAGACGAAGGTACGATGCTCTCCGAAGATAAAAGCCGCTGCCGGGCTTCTTTCGACAGAAGCGGCGCTAAGAGAGCACTGTGAGCGGTACAATCGTCTTTGCGCGAAGAAGCCGCTTCTTCGGCTCCGGGAGCCGGAGAGAGCGGCAGCATCGGAAAGGTGAAGAAGGAAGCTGTACAACACTGGGATTGTGTGCGCAGCTTGCCAACTGATAGAAAACAGTACCTTACACTTTCCTGACGTTTCCAATCACATGAATATTGGATAAGAAGCTGTTTTGGACAGCTTTTCTTTCCTTTATGCCAAACACTCGGCAGACCTCCGTGCAACGTCCAGAACACGATGGGAGATGTTTTCTGTGCTCCCGCAGGTTTTCCTTGCCACACAGAGTGGAAAAGCTTTCTGCTAGGATGTAGACCACAAAAGACGCTAAAGACGAAGGTACGATGCTCTCCGAAGATAAAAGCCGCTCCCGGGCTTCTTTCGGCAGAAGCGACGCTAAGAGAGCACTGTGAGCGGTACAATCGTCTTTGCGCGAAGAAGGCGCTTCTTCGGCTCCGGGAGCCGGAGAGAGCGGCAGCATCGGAAAGGTGAAGAAGGAAGCTGTACAACACTGGGATTGTGTGCGCAGCTTGCCAACTGATAGAAAACAGTACCTTACACTTTCCTGACGTTTCCAATCACATGAATATTCGATTGGAAGCTGTTTTGGACAGCTTTTCTTTCCTTTATGCCAAACACTCGGCAGACCTCCGTGCAATGTCCAGAACACGATGGGAGATGTTTTCTGTGCTCCCGCAGGTTTTCCTTGCCAGACAGAGTGGAAAAGCTTTCTGCTAGGATGTAGACCACAAAAGACGCTAAAGACGAAGGTACGATGCTCTCCGGAGCTTAGAGCCGCTGCCGGGCTTCTTTCGGCACAAGCGGCGCTAAGAGAGCACTGTGACCGGCACAATCGTCTTTGCGCGAAGAAGCCGCTTCTTCGGCTCCGGGAGCCGGAGAGAGCGGCAGCATCGGAAAGGTGAAGAAGGAAGCTGTACAACACTGGGATTGTGTGCGCAGCTTGCCAACTGATAGAAAACAGTACCTTACACTTTCCTGACGTTTCCAATCACATGAATATTGGATAAGAAGCTGTTTCGGAGAGCTTTACTTTCCTTCATACCAAACACTCGGCAGACCTCCGTGCAACGTCCAGAACACGATGGGAGATGTTTTCTGTGCTCCCGCAGGTTTTCCTTGCCAGACAGAGTGGAAAAGCTTTCTGCTAGGATGTAGACCACAAAAGACGCTAAAGACGAAGGTACGATGCTCTCCGGAGCTTAGAGCCGCTGCCGGGCTTCTTTCGGCAGAAGCGGCGCTAAGAGAGCACTGTGAGCGGTACAATTGTCTTTGCGCGAAGAAGGCGCTTCTTCGGCTCCGGGAGCCGGAGAGAGCGGCATGATCGGAAAGGTGAAGAAGGAAGCTGTACAACACTGGGATTGTGTGCGCAGCTTGCCAACTGATAGAAAACAGTACCTTACACTTTCCTGACGTTTCCAATCACATGAATATTCGTTAAGAAGCTGTTTTGGACAGCTTTTCTTTCCTTTATGCCAAACACTCGGCAGACCTCCGTGCAACGTCCAGAACACGATGGGAGATGTTTTCTGTGCTCCCGCAGGTTTTCCTTGCCAGACAGAGTGGAAAAGCTTTCTGCTAGGATGTAGACCACAAAAGACGCTAAAGACGAAGGTACGATGCTCTCCGAAGATAAAAGCCGCTGCCGGGCTTCTTTCGACAGAAGCGGCGCTAAGAGAGCACTGTGAGCGGTACAATCGTCTTTGCGCGAAGAAGCCGCTTCTTCGGCTCCGGGAGCCGGAGAGAGCGGCAGCATCGGAAAGGTGAAGAAGGAAGCTGTACAACACTGGGATTGTGTGCGCAGCTTGCCAACTGATAGAAAACAGTACCTTACACTTTCCTGACGTTTCCAATCACATGAATATTGGATAAGAAGCTGTTTTGGACAGCTTTTCTTTCCTTTATGCCAAACACTCGGCAGACCTCCGTGCAACGTCCAGAACACGATGGGAGATGTTTTCTGTGCTCCCGCAGGTTTTCCTTGCCACACAGAGTGGAAAAGCTTTCTGCTAGGATGTAGACCACAAAAGACGCTAAAGACGAAGGTACGATGCTCTCCGAAGATAAAAGCCGCTCCCGGGCTTCTTTCGGCAGAAGCGACGCTAAGATAGCACTGTGAGCGGTACAATCGTCTTTGCGCGAAGAAGCCGCTTCTTCGGCTCCGGGAGCCGGAGAGAGCGGCAGCATCGGAAAGGTGAAGAAGGAAGCTGTACAACACTGGGATTGTGTGCGCAGCTTGCCAACTGATAGAAAACAGTACCTTACACTTTCCTGACTTTTCCAATCACATGAATATTCGATTGGAAGCTGTTTTGGACAGCTTTTCTTTCCTTTATGCCAAACACTCGGCAGACCTCCGTGCAATGTCCAGAACACGATGGGAGATGTTTTCTGTGCTCCCGCAGGTTTTCCTTGCCAGACAGAGTGGAAAAGCTTTCTGCTAGGATGTAGACCACAAAAGACGCTAAAGACGAAGGTACGATGCTCTCCTGAGCTTAGAGCCGCTGCCGGGCTTCTTTCGGCACAAGCGGCGCTAAGAGAGCACTGTGACCGGCACAATCGTCTTTGCGCGAAGAAGCCGCTTCTTCGGCTCCGGGAGCCGGAGAGAGCGGCAGCATCGGAAAGGTGAAGAAGGAAGCTGTACAACACTGGGATTGTGTGCGCAGCTTGCCAACTGATAGAAAACAGTACCTTACACTTTCCTGACGTTTCCAATCACATGAATATTGGATAAGAAGCTGTTTTGGACAGCTTTACTTTCCTTCATACCAAACACTCGGCAGACCTCCGTGCAACGTCCAGAACACGATGGGAGATGTTTTCTGTGCTCCCGCAGGTTTTCCTTGCCAGACAGAGTGGAAAAGCTTTCTGCTAGGATGTAGACCACAAAAGACGCTAAAGACGAAGGTACGATGCTCTCCGGAGCTTAGAGCCGCTGCCGGGCTTCTTTCGGCAGAAGCGGCGCTAAGAGAGCACTGTGAGCGGTACAATTGTCTTTGCGCGAAGAAGGCGCTTCTTCGGCTCCGGGAGCCGGAGAGAGCGGCAGCATCGGAAAGGTGAAGAAGGAAGCTGTACAACACTGGGATTGTGTGCGCAGCTTGCCAACTGATAGAAAACAGTACCTTACACTTTCCGGACGTTTCCAATCACATGAATATTCGTTAAGAAGCTGTTTTGGACAGCTTTTCTTTCCTTAATGCCAAACACTCGGCAGACCTCCATGCAACGTCCAGAACACGATGGGAGATGTTTTCTGTGCTCGCGCAGGTTTTCCTTGCCAGACAGAGTGGAAAAGCTTTCTGCTAGGATGTAGACCACAAAAGATGCTAAAGACGAAGGTACGATGCTCTCCGAAGATAAAAGCCGCTGCCGGGCTTCTTTCGGCAGAAGCGGCGCTAAGAGAGCACTGTGAGCGGTACAATCGTCTTTGCGCGAAGAAGCCGCTTCTTCGGCTCCGGGAGCCGGAGAGAGCGGCAGCATCGGAAAGATGAAGAAGGAAGATGTACAACACTGGAATTGTGTGCGCAGCTTGCCAACTGATAGAAAACAGTACCTTACACTTTCCGGACGTTTCCAATCACATGAATATTCGATTGGAAGCTGTTTTGGACAGCTTTTCTTTCCTTTATGCCAAACACTCGGCAGACCTCCGTGCAACGTCCAGAACACGATGGGAGATGTTTTCTGTGCTCCCGCAGGTTTTCCTTGCCAGACAGAGTGGAAAAGCTTTCTGCTAGGATGTAGACCACAAAAGACGCTAAAGACGAAGGTACGATGCTCTCCGGAGCTTAGAGCCGCTGCCGGGCTTCTTTCGGCACAAGCGGAGCTAAGAGAGCACTGTGAGCGGTACAATCGTCTTTGCGCGAAGAAGGCGCTTCTTCGGCTCCGGGAGCCGGAGAGAGCGGCAGCATCGGAAAGGTGAAGAAGGAAGCTGTACAACACTGGGATTGTGTGCGCAGCTTGCCAACTGATAGAAAACAGTACCTTACACTTTCCTGACGTTTCCAATCACATGAATATTCGATTGGAAGCTGTTTTGGACAGCTTTTCTTTCCTTTATGCCAAACACTCGGCAGACCTCCGTGCAACGTCCAGAACACGATGGGAGATGTTTTCTGTGCTCCCGCAGGTTTTCCTTGCCAGACAGAGTGGAAAAGCTTTCTGCTAGGATGTAGACCACAAAAGACGCTAAAGACGAAGGTACGATGCTCTCCGGAGCTTAGAGCCGCTGCCGGGCTTCTTTCGGCACAAGCGGAGCTAAGAGAGCACTGTGAGCGGTACAATCGTCTTTGCGCGAAGAAGGCGCTTCTTCGGCTCCGGGAGCCGGAGAGAGCGGCAGCATCGGAAAGGTGAAGAAGGAAGCTGTACAACACTGGGATTGTGTGCGCAGCTTGCCAACTGATAGAAAACAGTACCTTACACTTTCCGGACGTTTCCAATCACATGAATATTCGTTAAGAAGCTGTTTTGGACAGCTTTTCTTTCCTTAATGCCAAACACTCGGCAGACCTCCATGCAACGTCCAGAACACGATGGGAGATGTTTTCTGTGCTCCCGCAGGTTTTCCTTGCCAGACAGAGTGGAAAAGCTTTCTGCTAGGATGTAGACCACAAAAGATGCTAAAGACGAAGGTACGATGCTCTCCGAAGATAAAAGCCGCTCCCGGGCTTCTTTCGGCAGAAGCGGCGCTAAGAGAGCACTGTGAGCGGTACAATCGTCTTTGCGCGAAGAAGCCGCTTCTTCGGCTCCGGGAGCCGGAGAGAGCGGCAGCATCGGTAAGATGAAGAAGGAAGATGTACAACACTGGGATTGTGTGCGCAGCTTGCCAACTGATAGAAAACAGTACCTTACACTTTCCTGACGTTTCCAATCACATGAATATTCGTTAAGAAGCTGTTTTGGACAGCTTTTCTTTCCTTTATGCCAAACACTCGGCAGACCTCCGTGCAAAGTCCAGAACACGATGGGAGATGTTTTCTGTGCTCCCGCAGGTTTTCCTTGCCAGACAGAGTGGAAAAGCTTTCTGCTAGGATGTAGACCACAAAAGACGCTAAAGACGAAGGTACGATGCTCTCCGAAGATAAAATCCGCTCCCGGGCTTCTTTCGGCAGAAGCGACGCTAAGAGAGCACTGTGAGCGGTACAATCGTCTTTGCGCGAAAAAGCCGCTTCTTCGGCTCCGGGAGCCGGAGAGAGCGGCAGCATCGGAAATGTGAAGAAGGAAGCTTTACAACACTGGGATTGTGTGCGCAGCTTGCCAACTGATAGAAAACAGTACCTTACACTTTCCGGACGTTTCCAATCACATGAATATTCGATAAGAAGCTGTTTTGGACAGCTTTCCTTTCCTTTATGCCAAACATTCGGCAGACCTCCGTGCAACGTCCAGAACACGATGGGAGATGTTTTCTGTGCTCCCGCAGGTTTTCCTTGCCAGACAGAGTGGAAAAGCTTTCTGCTAGGATGTAGACCACAAAAGACGCTAAAGACGAAGGTACGATGCTCTCCGAAGATAAAAGCTGCTCCTGGGCTTCTTTCGGCAGAAGCGACGCTAAGAGAGCACTGTGAGCGGTACAATCGTCTTTGTGCGAAGAAGGCGCTTCTTCGGCTCCGGTAGCCGGAGAGAGCGGCAGCATCGGAAAGGTGAAGTAGGAAGCTGTACAACACTGGGATTGTGTGCGCAGCTTGCCAACTGATAGAAAACAGTACCTTACACTTTCCTGACGTTTCCAATCACATGAATATTCGTTAAGAAGCTGTTTTGGACAGCTTTTCTTTCCTTTATGCCAAACACTCGGCAGACCTCCGTGCAATGTCCAGAACACGATGGGAGATGTTTTCTGTGCTCCCGCAGGTTTTCCTTGCCAGACAGAGTGGAAAAGCTTTCTGCTAGGATGTAGACCACAAAAGACGCTAAAGACGAAGGTACGATGCTCTCCGAAGATAAAAGCCGCTGCCGGGCTTCTTTCGGCAGAAGCGGCGCTAAGAGAGCACTGTGAGCGGTACAATCGTCTTTGCGCGAAGAAGCCGCTTCTTCGGCTCCGGGAGCCGGAGAGAGCGGCAGCATCGGAAAGATGAAGAAGGAAGCTGTACAACACTGGGATTGTGTGCGCAGCTTGCCAACTGATAGAAAACAGTACCTTACACTTTCCTGACGTTTCCAATCACATGAATATTGGATAAGAAGCTGTTTTGGACAGCTTTTCTTTCCTTTATGCCAAACACTCGGCAGACCTCCGTGCAACGTCCAGAACACGATGGGAGATGTTTTCTGTGCTCCCGCAGGTTTTCCTTGCCAGACAGAGTGGAAAAGCTTTCTGCTAGGATGTAGACCACAAAAGACGCTAAAGACGAAGGTACGATGCTCTCCGGAGCTAAGAGCCGCTGCCGGGCTTCTTTCGGCACAAGCGGCGCTAAGAGGGCACTGTGAGCGGTACAATCGTCTTTGCGCGAAGAAGCCGCTTCTTCGGCTCCGGGAGCCGGAGAGAGCGGCAGCATCGGAAAGGTGAAGAAGGAAGCTGTACAACACTGGGATTGTGTGCGCAGCTTGCCAACTGATAGAAAACAGTACCTTACACTTTCCTGACGTTTCCAATCACATCAATATTCGTTAAGAAGCTGTTTTGGACAGCTTTTCTTTCCTTTATGCTAAACACTCGGCAGACCTCCGTGCAACGTCCAGAACACGATGGGAGATGTTTTCTGTGCTCCCGCAGGTTTTCCTTGCCAGACAGAGTGGAAAAGCTTTCTGCTAGGATGTAGACCACAAAAGACGCTAAAGACGAAGGTACGATGCTCTCCGGAGCTAAGAGCCGCTGCCGGGCTTCTTTCGGCAGAAGAGGCGCTAAGAGAGCACTGTGAGCGGTACAATCGTCTTTGCGCGAAGAAGCCGCTTCTTCGGCTCCGGGAGCCGGAGAGAGCGGCAGCATCGGAAAGATGAAGAAGGAAGATGTACAACACTGGGATTGTGTGCGCAACTTGCCAACTGATAGAAAACTGTACCTTACACTTTCCTGACGTTTCCAATCACATGAATATTCGATAAGAAGCTGTTTTGGACAGCTTTCCTTTCCTTTATGCCAAACACTCGGCAGACCTCCGTGCAACGTCCAGAACACGATGGGAGATGTTTTCTGTGCTCCCGCAGGTTTTCCTTGCCACACAGAGTGGAAAAGCTTTCTGCTAGGATGTAGACCACAAAAGACGCTAAAGACGAAGGTACGATGCTCTCCGAAGATAAAAGCTGCTCCCGGGCTTCTTTCGGCAGAAGCGACGCTAAGAGAGCACTGTGAGCGGTACAATCGTCTTTGCGTGAAGAAGGCGCTTCTTCGGCTCCGGGAGCCGGAGAGAGCGGCAGCATCGGAAAGGTGAAGGAGGAAGCTGTACAACACTGGGATTGTGTGCGCAGCTTGCCAACTGATAGAAAACAGTACCTTACACTTTCCTGACGTTTCCAATCACATGAATATTCGTTAAGAAGCTGTTTTGGACAGCTTTTCTTTCCTTTATGCCAAACACTCGGCAGACCTCCGTGCAATGTCCAGAACACGATGGGAGATGTTTTCTGTGCTCCCGCAGGTTTTCCTTGCCAGACAGAGTGGAAAAGCTTTCTGCTAGGATGTAGACCACAAAAGACGCTAAAGACGAAGGTACGATGCTCTCCGAAGATAAAAGCCGCTGCCGGGCTTCTTTCGGCACAAGCGGCGCTAAGAGAGCACTGTGAGCGGTACAATCGTCTTTGCGCGAAGAAGCCGCTTCTTCGGCTCCGGGAGCCGGAGAGAGCGGCAGCATCGGAAAGGTGAAGAAGGAAGCTGTACAACACTGGGATTGTGTGCGCAGCTTGCCAACTGATAGAAAACAGTACCTTACACTTTCCTGACGTTTCCAATCACATGAATATTGGATAAGAAGCTGTTTTGGACAGCTTTTCTTTCCTTTATGCCAAACACTCGGCAGACCTCCGTGCAACGTCCAGAACACGATGGGAGATGTTTTCTGTGCTCCCGCAGGTTTTCCTTGCCAGACAGAGTGGAAAAGCTTTCTGCTAGGATGTAGACCACAAAAGACGCTAAACACGAAGGTATGATGCTCTCCGGAGCTAAGAGCCGCTGCCAGGCTTCTTTCGGCAGAAGCGGCGCTAAGAGAGCACTGTGAGCGGTACAATCGTCTTTGCGCGAAGAAGCCGCTTCTTCGGCTCCGGGAGCCGGAGAGAGCGGCAGCATCGGAAAGGTGAAGAAGGAAGCTGTACAACACTGGGATTGTGTGCGCAGCTTGCCAACTGATAGAAAACAGTACCTTACACTTTCCTGACGTTTCCAATCACATGAATATTCGTTAAGAAGCTGTTTTGGACAGCTTTCCTTTCCTTTATGCCAAACACTCGGCAGACCTCCGTGCAACGTCCAGAACACGATGGGAGATGTTTTCTGTGCTCCCGCAGGTTTTCCTTGCCACACAGAGTGGAAAAGCTTTCTGCTAGGATGTAGACCACAAAAGATGCTAAAGACGAAGGTACGATGCTCTCCGAAGATAAAAGACGCTGCCGGGCTTCTTTCGGCAGAAGCGGCGCTAAGAGAGCACTGTGAGCGGTACAATCGTCTTTGCGCGAAGAAGCCGCTTCTTCGGCTCCGGGAGCCGGAGAGAGCGGCAGCATCGGAAAGATGAAGAAGGAAGCTGTACAACACTGGGATTGTGTGCGCAGCTTGCCAACTGATAGAAAACAGTACCTTACACTTTCCTGACGTTTCCAATCACATGAATATTCGATAAGAAGCTGTTTTGGACAGCTTTTCTTTCCTTTATGCCAAACACTCGGCAGACCTCCGTGCAATGTCCAGAACACGATGGGAGATGTTTTCTGTGCTCCCGCAGGTTTTCCTTGCCAGACAGAGTGGAAAAGCTTTCTGCTAGGATGTAGACCACAAAAGACGCTAAAGACGAAGGTACGATGCTCTCCGAAGATAAAAGCCGCTGCCGGGCTTCTTTCGGCACAAGCGGCGCTAAGAGAGCACTGTGAGCGGTACAATCGTCTTTGCGCGAAGAAGCCGCTTCTTCGGCTCCGGGAGCCGGAGAGAGCGGCAGCATCGGAAAGGTGAAGAAGGAAGCTGTACAACACTGGGATTGTGTGCGCAGCTTGCCAACTGATAGAAAACAGTACCTTACACTTTCCTGACGTTTCCAATCACATGAATATTGGATAAGAAGCTGTTTTGGACAGCTTTTCTTTCCTTTATGCCAAACACTCGGCAGACCTCCGTGCAACGTCCAGAACACGATGGGAGATGTTTTCTGTGCTCGCGCAGGTTTTCCTTGCCAGACAGAGTGGAAAAGCTTTCTGCTAGGATGTAGACCACAAAAGACGCTAAACACGAAGGTACGATGCTCTCCGGAGCTAAGAGCCGCTGCCAGGCTTCTTTCGGCAGAAGCGGCGCTAAGAGAGCACTGTGAGCGGTACAATCGTCTTTGCGCGAAGAAGCCGCTTCTTCGGCTCCGGGAGCCGGAGAGAGCGGCAGCATCGGAAAGGTGAAGAAGGAAGCTGTACAACACTGGGATTGTGTGCGCAGCTTGCCAACTGATAGAAAACAGTACCTTACACTTTCCTGACGTTTCCAATCACATGAATATTCGTTAAGAAGCTGTTTTGGACAGCTTTCCTTTCCTTTATGCCAAACACTCGGCAGACCTCCGTGCAACGTCCAGAACACGATGGGAGATGTTTTCTGTGCTCCCGCAGGTTTTCCTTGCCACACAGAGTGGAAAAGCTTTCTGCTAGGATGTAGACCACAAAAGATGCTAAAGACGAAGGTACGATGCTCTCCGAAGATAAAAGACGCTGCCGGGCTTCTTTCGGCAGAAGCGGCGCTAAGAGAGCACTGTGAGCGGTACAATCGTCTTTGCGCGAAGAAGCCGCTTCTTCGGCTCCGGGAGCCGGAGAGAGCGGCAGCATCGGAAAGATGAAGAAGGAAGCTGTACAACACTGGGATTGTGTGCGCAGCTTGCCAACTGATAGAAAACAGTACCTTACACTTTCCTGACGTTTCCAATCACATGAATATTCGATAAGAAGCTGTTTTGGACAGCTTTTCTTTCCTTTATGCCAAACACTCGGCAGACCTCCGTGCAACGTCCAGAACACGATGGGAGATGTTTTCTGTGCTCCCGCAGCTTTTCCTTGCCAGACAGAGTGGAAAAGCTTTCTGCTAGGATGTAGACCACAAAAAACGCTAAAGACGAAGGTACGATGCTCTCCGGAGCTTAGAGCCGCTCCCCGGCTTCTTTCGGCAGAAGCGGCGCTAAGAGAGCACTGTGAGCGGTACAATCGTCTTTGCGCGAAGAAGCCGCTTCTTCAGCTCCGGGAGCCGGAGAGAGCGGCAGCATCGGTAAGATGAAGAAGGAAGATGTACAACACTGGGATTGTGTGCGCAGCTTGCCAACTGATAGAAAACAGTACCTTACACTTTCCTGACGTTTCCAATCACATGAATATTCGTTAAGAAGCTGTTTTGGACAGCTTTTCTTTCCTTTATGCCAAACACTCGGCAGACCTCCGTGCAACGTCCAGAACACGATGGGAGATGTTTTCTGTGCTCCCGCAGGTTTTCCTTGCCAGACAGAGTGGAAAAGCTTTCTGCTAGGATGTAGACCACAAAAGACGCTAAAGACGAAGGTACGATGCTCTCCGAAGATAAAATCCGCTCCCGGGCTTCTTTTGGCAGAAGCGACGCTAAGAGAGCACTGTGAGCGGTACAATCGTCTTTGCGCGAAAAAGCCGCTTCTTCGGCTCCGGGAGCCGGAGAGAGCGGCAGCATCGGAAATGTGAAGAAGGAAGCTTTACAACACTGGGATTGTGTGCGCAGCTTGCCAACTGATAGAAAACAGTACCTTACACTTTCCGGACGTTTCCAATCACATGAATATTCGATTGGAAGCTGTTTTGGACAGCTTTTCTTTCCTTTATGCCAAACACTCGGCAGACCTCCGTGCAACGTCCAGAACACGATGGGAGATGTTTTCTGTGCTCCCGCAGGTTTTCCTTGCCAGACAGAGTGGAAAAGCTTTCTGCTAGGATGTAGACCACAAAAGACGCTAAAGACGAAGGTACGATGCTCTCCGAAGATAAAAGCCGCTCCCGGGCTTATTTCGGCAGAAGTGGCGCTAAGAGAGCACTGTGAGCGGTACAATCGTCTTTGCGCGAAGAAGCCGCTTCTTCGGCTCCGGGAGCCGGAGAGAGCGGCAGCATCGGAAAGATGAAGAAGGAAGCTGTA
The DNA here is from genome assembly GCF_027579445.1 of Ammospiza nelsoni. Taxonomy (NCBI): domain Eukaryota; kingdom Metazoa; phylum Chordata; class Aves; order Passeriformes; family Passerellidae; genus Ammospiza; species Ammospiza nelsoni. The sequence goes on from NC_080633.1 coordinate 57,994,331, forward strand.
CAACACTGGCATTGTGTGCGCAGCTTGCCAACTGATAGAAAACAGTACCTTACACTTTCCTGACGTTTCCAATCACATGAATATTCGATAAGAAGCTGTTTTGGACAGCTTTTCTTTCCTTTATGCCAAACATTCGGCAGACCTCCGTGCAACGTCCAGAACACGATGGGAGATGTTTTCTGTGCTCCCGCAGGTTTTCCTTGCCAGACAGAGTGGAAAAGCTTTCTGCTAGGATGTAGACCACAAAAGACGCTAAAGACGAAGGTACGATGCTCTCCGAAGATAAAAGCCGCTGCCGGGCTTCTTTCGGCAGAAGCGGCGCTAAGAGAGCACTGTGACCGGCACAATCGTCTTTGCGCGAAGAAGGCGCTTCTTCGGCTCCGGGAGCCGGAGAGAGCGGCAGCATCGGAAAGGTGAAGAAGGAAGCTGTACAACACTGGGATTGTGTGCGCAGCTTGCCAACTGATAGAAAACAGTACCTTACACTTTCCTGACGTTTCCAATCACATGAATATTCGATTGGAAGCTGTTTTGGACAGCTTTTCTTTCCTTTATGCCAAACACTCGGCAGACCTCCGTGCAACGTCCAGAACACGATGGGAGATGTTTTCTGTGCTCCCGCAGGTTTTCCTTGCCAGACAGAGTGGAAAAGCTTTCTGCTAGGATGTAGACCACAAAAGACGCTAAAGATGAAGGTACGATGCTCTCCGGAGCTAAGAGCCGCTGCCAGGCTTCTTTCGGCAGAAGCGGCGCTAAGAGAGCACTGTGAGCGGTACAATCGTCTTTGCGCGAAGAAGGCGCTTCTTCGGCTCCGGGAGCCGGAGAGAGCGGCAGCATCGGAAAGGTGAAGAAGGAAGCTGTACAACACTGGGATTGTGTGCGCAGCTTGCCAACTGATAGAAAACAGTACCTTACACTTTCCTGACGTTTCCAATCACATGAATATTCGTTAAGAAGCTGTTTTGGACAGCTTTTCTTTCCTTCATGCCAAACACTCGGCAGACCTCCGTGCAACGTCCAGAACACGATGGGAGATGTTTTCTGTGCTCCCGCAGGTTTTCCTTGCCAGACAGAGTGGAAAAGCTTTCTGCTAGGATGTAGACCACAAAAGACGCTAAAGACGAAGGTACGATGCTCTCCGAAGATAAAAGCGGCTCCCGGGCTTATTTCGACAGAAGCGGCGCTAAGAGAGCACTGTGAGCGGTACAATCGTCTTTGCGCGAAGAAGCCGCTTCTTCGGCTCCGGGAGCCGGAGAGAGCGGCAGCATCGGGAAGATGAAGAAGGAAGATGTACAACACTGGGATTGTGTGCGCAACTTGCCAACTGATAGAAAACAGTACCTTACACTTTCCTGACGTTTCCAATCACATGAATATTCGATAAGAAGCTGTTTTGGACAGCTTTTCTTTCCTTTATGCCAAACACTCGGCAGACCTCCGTGCAACGTCCAGAACACGATGGGAGATGTTTTCTGTGCTCCCGCAGGTTTTCCTTGCCAGACAGAGTGGAAAAGCTTTCTGCTAGGATGTAGACCACAAAAGACGCTAAAGACGAAGGTACGATGCTCTCCGAAGATAAAAGCTGCTCCCGGGCTTCTTTCGGCAGAAGCGACGCTAAGAGAGCACTGTGAGCGGTACAATCGTCTTTGCGCGAAGAAGCCGCTTCTTCGGCTCCGGGAGCCGGAGAGAGCGGCAGCATCGGAAAGGTGAAGGAGGAAGCTGTACAACACTGGGATTGTGTGCGCAGCTTGCCAACTGATAGAAAACAGTACCTTATACTTTCCTGACGTTTCCAATCACATGAATATTCGTTAAGAAGCTGTTTTGGACAGCTTTTCTTTCCTTTATGCCAAACACTCGGCAGACCTCCGTGCAATGTCCAGAACACGATGGGAGATGTTTTCTGTGCTCCCGCAGGTTTTCCTTGCCAGACAGAGTGGAAAAGCTTTCTGCTAGGATGTAGACCACAAAAGACGCTAAAGACGAAGGTACGATGCTCTCCGAAGATAAAAGCCGCTCCCGGGCTTCTTTCGACAGAAGCGGCGTTAAGAGAGCACTGTGAGCGGTACAATCGTCTTTGCGCGAAGAAGCCGCTTCTTCGGCTCCGGGAGCCGGAGAGAGCGGCAGCATCGGAAAGGTGAAGAAGGAAGCTGTACAACACTGGGATTGTGTGCGCAGCTTGCCAACTGATAGAAAACAGTACCTTACACTTTCCGGACGTTTCCAATCACATGAATATTCGTTAAGAAGCTGTTTTGGACAGCTTTTCTTTCCTTTATGCTAAACACTCGGCAGACCTCCGTGCAACGTCCAGAACACGATGGGAGATGTTTTCTGTGCTCCCGCAGGTTTTCCTTGCCACACAGAGTGGAAAAGCTTTCTGCTAGGATGTAGACCACAAAAGACGCTAAAGACGAAGGTACGATGCTCTCCGGAGCTAAGAGCCGCTGCCGGGCTTCTTTCGGCAGAAGAGGCGCTAAGAGAGCACTGTGAGCGGTACAATCGTCTTTGCGCGAAGAAGCCGCTTCTTCGGCTCCGGGAGCCGGAGAGAGCGGCAGCATCGGAAAGATGAAGAAGGAAGATGTACAACACTGGGATTGTGTGCGCAACTTGCCAACTGATAGAAAACTGTACCTTACACTTTCCTGACGTTTCCAATCACATGAATATTCGATAAGAAGCTGTTTTGGACAGCTTTCCTTTCCTTTATGCCAAACATTCGGCAGACCTCCGTGCAACGTCCAGAACACGATGGGAGATGTTTTCTGTGCTCCCGCAGGTTTTCCTTGCCAGACAGAGTGGAAAAGCTTTCTGCTAGGATGTAGACCACAAAAGACGCTAAAGACGAAGGTACGATTCTCTCCGAAGATAAAAGCTGCTCCTGGGCTTCTTTCGGCAGAAGCGACGCTAAGAGAGCACTGTGAGCGGTACAATCGTCTTTGCGCGAAGAAGGCGCTTCTTCGGCTCCGGGAGCCGGAGAGAGCGGCAGCATCGGAAAGGTGAAGTAGGAAGCTGTACAACACTGGGATTGTGTGCGCAGCTTGCCAACTGATAGAAAACAGTACCTTACACTTTCCTGACGTTTCCAATCACATGAATATTCGTTAAGAAGCTGTTTTGGACAGCTTTTCTTTCCTTTATGCCAAACACTCGGCAGACCTCCGTGCAATGTCCAGAACACGATGGGAGATGTTTTCTGTGCTCCCGCAGGTTTTCCTTGCCAGACAGAGTGGAAAAGCTTTCTGCTAGGATGTAGACCACAAAAGACGCTAAAGACGAAGGTACGATGCTCTCCGAAGATAAAAGCCGCTGCCGGGCTTCTTTCGGCAGAAGCGGCGCTAAGAGAGCACTGTGAGCGGTACAATCGTCTTTGCGCGAAGAAGCCGCTTCTTCGGCTCCGGGAGCCGGAGAGAGCGGCAGCATCGGAAAGATGAAGAAGGAAGCTGTACAACACTGGGATTGTGTGCGCAGCTTGCCAACTGATAGAAAACAGTACCTTACACTTTCCTGACGTTTCCAATCACATGAATATTGGATAAGAAGCTGTTTTGGACAGCTTTTCTTTCCTTTATGCTAAACACTCGGCAGACCTCCGTGCAACGTCCAGAACACGATGGGAGATGTTTTCTGTGCTCCCGCAGGTTTTCCTTGCCAGACAGAGTGGAAAAGCTTTCTGCTAGGATGTAGACCACAAAAGACGCTAAAGACGAAGGTACGATGCTCTCCGGAGCTAAGAGCCGCTGCCGGGCTTCTTTCGGCAGAAGAGGCGCTAAGAGAGCACTGTGAGCGGTACAATCGTCTTTGCGCGAAGAAGCCGCTTCTTCGGCTCCGGGAGCCGGAGAGAGCGGCAGCATCGGAAAGATGAAGAAGGAAGATGTACAACACTGGGATTGTGTGCGCAACTTGCCAAATGATAGAAAACAGTACCTTACACTTTCCTGACGTTTCCAATCACATGAATATTCGATAAGAAGCTGTTTTGGACAGCTTTCCTTTCCTTTATGCCAAACACTCGGCAGACCTCCGTGCAACGTCCAGAACACGATGGGAGATGTTTTCTGTGCTCCCGCAGGTTTTCCTTGCCACACAGAGTGGAAAAGCTTTCTGCTAGGATGTAGACCACAAAAGACGCTAAAGACGAAGGTACGATGCTCTCCGAAGATAAAAGCTGCTCCCGGGCTTCTTTCGGCAGAAGCGACGCTAAGAGAGCACTGTGAGCGGTACAATCGTCTTTGCGTGAAGAAGGCGCTTCTTCGGCTCCGGGAGCCGGAGAGAGCGGCAGCATCGGAAAGGTGAAGGAGGAAGCTGTACAACACTGGGATTGTGTGCGCAGCTTGCCAACTGATAGAAAACAGTACCTTACACTTTCCTGACGTTTCCAATCACATGAATATTCGTTAAGAAGCTGTTTTGGACAGCTTTTCTTTCCTTTATGCCAAACACTCGGCAGACCTCCGTGCAATGTCCAGAACACGATGGGAGATGTTTTCTGTGCTCCCGCAGGTTTTCCTTGCCAGACAGAGTGGAAAAGCTTTCTGCTAGGATGTAGACCACAAAAGACGCTAAAGACGAAGGTACGATGCTCTCCGAAGATAAAAGCCGCTGCCGGGCTTCTTTCGGCACAAGCGGCGCTAAGAGAGCACTGTGAGCGGTACAATCGTCTTTGCGCGAAGAAGCCGCTTCTTCGGCTCCGGGAGCCGGAGAGAGCGGCAGCATCGGAAAGGTGAAGAAGGAAGCTGTACAACACTGGGATTGTGTGCGCAGCTTGCCAACTGATAGAAAACAGTACCTTACACTTTCCTGACGTTTCCAATCACATGAATATTGGATAAGAAGCTGTTTTGGACAGCTTTTCTTTCCTTTATGCCAAACACTCGGCAGACCTCCGTGCAACGTCCAGAACACGATGGGAGATGTTTTCTGTGCTCCCGCAGGTTTTCCTTGCCAGACAGAGTGGAAAAGCTTTCTGCTAGGATGTAGACCACAAAAGACGCTAAACACGAAGGTACGATGCTCTCCGGAGCTAAGAGCCGCTGCCAGGCTTCTTTCGGCAGAAGCGGCGCTAAGAGAGCACTGTGAGCGGTACAATCGTCTTTGCGCGAAGAAGCCGCTTCTTCGGCTCCGGGAGCCGGAGAGAGCGGCAGCATCGGAAAGGTGAAGAAGGAAGCTGTACAACACTGGGATTGTGTGCGCAGCTTGCCAACTGATAGAAAACAGTACCTTACACTTTCCTGACGTTTCCAATCACATGAATATTCGTTAAGAAGCTGTTTTGGACAGCTTTCCTTTCCTTTATGCCAAACACTCGGCAGACCTCCGTGCAACGTCCAGAACACGATGGGAGATGTTTTCTGTGCTCCCGCAGGTTTTCCTTGCCACACAGAGTGGAAAAGCTTTCTGCTAGGATGTAGACCACAAAAGATGCTAAAGACGAAGGTACGATGCTCTCCGAAGATAAAAGCCGCTGCCGGGCTTCTTTCGGCAGAAGCGGCGCTAAGAGAGCACTGTGAGCGGTACAATCGTCTTTGCGCGAAGAAGCCGCTTCTTCGGCTCCGGGAGCCGGAGAGAGCGGCAGCATCGGAAAGATGAAGAAGGAAGCTGTACAACACTGGGATTGTGTGCGCAGCTTGCCAACTGATAGAAAACAGTACCTTACACTTTCCTGACGTTTCCAATCACATGAATATTCGATAAGAAGCTGTTTTGGACAGCTTTTCTTTCCTTTATGCCAAACACTCGGCAGACCTCCGTGCAACGTCCAGAACACGATGGGAGATGTTTTCTGTGCTCCCGCAGCTTTTCCTTGCCAGACAGAGTGGAAAAGCTTTCTGCTAGGATGTAGACCACAAAAAACGCTAAAGACGAAGGTACGATGCTCTCCGGAGCTTAGAGCCGCTCCCCGGCTTCTTTCGGCAGAAGCGGCGCTAAGAGAGCACTGTGAGCGGTACAATCGTCTTTGCGCGAAGAAGCCGCTTCTTCAGCTCCGGGAGCCGGAGAGAGCGGCAGCATCGGAAAGATGAAGAAGGAAGCTGTACAACACTGGGATTGTGTGCGCAGCTTGCCAACTGATAGAAAACAGTACCTTACACTTTCCTGACGTTTCCAATCACATGAATATTCGTTAAGAAGCAGCTTTGGACAGCTTTTCTTTCCTTAATGCCAAACACTCGGCAGACCTCCGTGCAACGTCCAGAACACGATGGGAGATGTTTTCTGTGCTCCCGCAGGTTTTCCTTGCCAGACAGAGTGGAAAAGCTTTCTGCCAGGATGTAGACCACAAAAGATGCTAAAGACGAAGGTACGATGCTCTCCGAACATAAAAGCCGCTGCCGGGCTTCTTTCGGCAGAAGCGGCGCTAAGAGAGCACTGTGAGCGGTACAATCGTCTTTGCGCGAAGAAGGCGCTTCTTCGGCTCCGGGAGCCGGAGAGAGCGGCAGCGTCGGAAAGGTGAAGAAGGAAGCTGTACAACACTGGGATTGTGTGCGCAGCTTGCCAACTGATAGAAAACAGTACCTTACAATTTCCTGACGTTTCCAATCACATGAATATTCGTTAAGAAGCTGTTTTGGACAGCTTTTCTTTCCTTTATGCCAAACACTCAGCAGACCTCCGTGCAACGTCCAGAACACGATGGGAGATGTTTTCTGTGCTCCCGCAGGTTTTTCTTGCCAGACAGAGTGGAAAAGCTTTCTGCTAGGATGTAGACCACAAAAGACGCTAAAGACGAAGGTACGATGCTCTCCGGAGCTAAGAGCCGCTGCCGGGCTTCTTTCGGCACAAGCGGCGCTAAGAGAGCACTGTGAGCGGTACAATCGTCTTTGCGCGAAGAAGCCGCTTCTTCGGCTCCGGGAGCCGGAGAGAGCGGCAGCATCGGAAAGGTGAAGGAGGAAGCTGTACAACACTGGGATTGTGTGCGCAGCTTGCCAACTGATAGAAAACAGTACCTTACACTTTCCTGACGTTTCCAATCACATGAATATTCGATTGGAAGCTGTTTTGGACAGCTTTTCTTTCCTTTATGCCAAACACTCAGCAGACCTCCGTGCAACGTCCAGAACACGATGGGAGATGTTTTCTGTGCTCCCGCAGGTTTTCCTTGCCAGACAGAGTGGAAAAGCTTTCTGCTAGGATGTAGACCACAAAAGACGCTAAAGACGAAGGTACGATGCTCTCCGAAGATAAAAGCCGCTGCCGGGCTTCTTTCGGCAGAAGCGCCGCAAAGAGAGCACTGTGAGCGGTACAATCGTCTTTGCGCGAAGAAGCCGCTTCTTCGGCTCCGGGAGCCGGAGAGAGCGGCAGCATCGGAAAGATGAAGAAGGAAGCTGTACAACACTGGGATTGTGTGCGCAGCTTGCCAACTGATAGAAAACAGTACCTTACACTTTCCTGACGTTTCCAATCACATGAATATTCGATTGGAAGCTGTTTTGGACAGCTTTACTTTCCTTTATGCCAAACACTCGGCAGACCTCCGTGCAACGTCCAGAACATGATGGGAGATGTTTTCTGTGCTCCCGCAGGTTTTCTTTGCCACACAGAGTGGAAAAGCTTTCTGCTAGGATGTAGACCACAAAAGACGCTAAAGACGAAGGTACGATGCTCTCCGGAGCTAAGAGCCGCTGCCGGGCTTCTTTCGACAGAAGCGGCGCTAAGAGAGCACTGTGAGTGGTACAATCGTCTTTGCGCGAAGAAGCCGCTTCTTCGGCTCCGGGTGCCGGAGAGAGCGGCAGCATCGGAAAGATGAAGAAGGAAGCTGTACAACACTGGGATTGTGTGCGCAGCTTGCCAACTGATAGAAAACAGTACCTTACACTTTCCTGACGTTTCCAATCACATGAATATTCGTTAAGAAGCTGTTTTGGACAGCTTTTCTTTCCTTTATGCCAAACACTCGGCAGACCTCCGTGCAACGTCCAGAACACGATGGGAGATGTTTTCTGTACTCCCGCAGGTTTTCCTTGCCAGACAGAGTGGAAAAGCTTTCTGCTAGGATGTAGACCACAAAAGACGCTAAAGACGAAGGTACGATGCTCTCCGGAGCTTAGAGCCGCTGCCGGGCTTCTTTCGGCACAAGCGGCGCTAAGAGAGCACTGTGAGCAGTACAATCGTCTTTGCGCGAAGAAGCCGCTTCTTCGGCTCCGGGAGCCGGAGAGAGCGGCAGCATCGGAAAGATGAAGAAGGAAGCTGTACAACACTGGGATTGTGTGCGCAGCTTGCCAACTGATAGAAAACAGTACCTTACACTTTCCTGACGTTTCCAATCACATGAATATTCGTTAAGAAGCTGTTTTGGACAGCTTTTCTTTCCTTTATGCCAAACACTCGGCAGACCTCCGTGCAACGTCCAGAACACGATGGGAGTTATTTCCTGTGCTCCCGCAGGTTTTACTTGCCACACAGAGTGGAAAAGCTTTCTGCTAGGATGTAGACCACAAAAGACGCTAAAGACGAAGGTACGATGCTCTCCGGAGCTAAGAGCCGCTCCCGGGCTTCTTTCGGCAGAAGCGACGCTAAGAGAGCACTGTGAGCGGTACAATCGTCTTTGCACGAAGAAGCCGCTTCTTCGGCTCCGGGAGCCGGAGAGAGCGGCAGCATCGGAAAGATGAAGAAGGAAGCTGTACAACACTGGGATTGTGTGCGCAGCTTGCCAACTGATAGAAAACAGTACCTTACACTTTCCTGACGTTTCCAATCACATGAATATTCGATTGGAAGCTGTTTTGGACAGCTTTCCTTTCCTTTATGCCAAACACTCGGCAGACCTCCGTGCAACGTCCAGAACACGATGGGAGATGTTTTCTGTGCTCCCGCAGGTTTTCCTTGCCAGACAGAGTGGAAAAGCTTTCTGCTAGGATGTAGACCACAAAAGACGCTAAAGACGAAGGTACGATGCTCTCCGGAGCTTAGAGCCGCTGCCGGGCTTCTTTCGGCAGAAGCGGCGCTAAGAGAGCACTGTGAGCGGTACAATCGTCTTTGCGCGAAGAAGCCGCTTCTTCGGCTCCGGGAGCCGGAGAGAGCGGCAGAATCGGAAAGGTGAAGAAGGAAGCTGTACAACACTGGGATTGTGTGCGCAGCTTGCCAACTGATAGAAAACAGTACCTTACACTTTCCTGACGTTTCCAATCACATGAATATTCGTTAAGAAGCTGTTTTGGACAGCTTTTCTTTCCTTTATGCCAAACACTCAGCAGACCTCCGTGCAACGTCCAGAACACGATGGGAGATGTTTTCTGTGCTCCCGCAGGTTTTCCTTGCCAGACAGAGTGGAAAAGCTTTCTGCTAGGATGTAGACCACAAAAGACGCTAAAGACGAAGGTACGATGCTCTCCGGAGCTAAGAGCCGCTCCCGGGCTTCTTTCGGCAGAAGCGGCGCTAAGAGAGCACTGTGAGCGGTACAATCGTCTTTGCGCGAAGAAGCCGCTTCTTCAGCTCCGGGAGCCGGAGAGAGCGGCAGCATCGGAAAGGTGAAGGAGGAAGCTGTACAACACTGGGATTGTGTGCGCAGCTTGCCAACTGATAGAAAACAGTACCTTACACTTTCCTGACGTTTCCAATCACATGAATATTCGTTAAGAAGCTGTTTTGGACAGCTTTTCTTTCCTTTATGCCAAACACTCGGCAGACCTCCGTGCAATGTCCAGAACACGATGGGAGATGTTTTCTGTGCTCCCGCAGGTTTTCCTTGCCACACAGAGTGGAAAAGCTTTCTGCTAGGATGTAGACCACAAAAGACGCTAAAGACGAAGGTACGATGCTCTCCGGAGCTTAGAGCCGCTGCCGGGCTTCTTTCGGCAGAAGCGGCGCTAAGAGAGCACTGTGAGCGGTACAATCGTCTTTGCGCGAAGAAGCCGCTTCTTCGGCTCCGGGAGCCGGAGAGAGCGGCAGCATCGGAAAGATGAAGAAGGAAGCTGTACAACACTGGGATTGTGTGCGCAGCTTGCCAACTGATAGAAAACAGTACCTTACACTTTCCTGACGTTTCCAATCACATGAATATTCGATTGGAAGCTGTTTTGGACAGCTTTCCTTTCCTTTATGCCAAACACTCGGCAGACCTCCGTGCAACGTCCAGAACACGATGGGAGATGTTTTCTGTGCTCCCGCAGGTTTTCCTTGCCAGACAGAGTGGAAAAGCTTTCTGCTAGGATGTAGACCACAAAAGACGCTAAAGACGAAGGTACGATGCTCTCCGGAGCTTAGCGCCGCTGCCGGGCTTCTTTCGGCAGAAGCGGCGCTAAGAGAGCACTGTGAGCGGTACAATCGTCTTTGCGCGAAGAAGCCGCTTCTTCGGCTCCGGGAGCCGGAGAGAGCGGCAGAATCGGAAAGGTGAAGAAGGAAGCTGTACAACACTGGGATTGTGTGCGCAGCTTGCCAACTGATAGAAAACAGTACCTTACACTTTCCTGACGTTTCCAATCACATGAATATTCGTTAAGAAGCTGTTTTGGACAGCTTTTCTTTCCTTTATGCCAAACACTCAGCAGACCTCCGTGCAACGTCCAGAACACGATGGGAGATGTTTTCTGTGCTCCCGCAGGTTTTCCTTGCCAGACAGAGTGGAAAAGCTTTCTGCTAGGATGTAGACCACAAAAGACGCTAAAGACGAAGGTACGATGCTCTCCGGAGCTAAGAGCCGCTCCCGGGCTTCTTTCGGCAGAAGCGGCGCTAAGAGAGCACTGTGAGCGGTACAATCGTCTTTGCGCGAAGAAGCCGCTTCTTCAGCTCCGGGAGCCGGAGAGAGCGGCAGCATCGGAAAGGTGAAGGAGGAAGCTGTACAACACTGGGATTGTGTGCGCAGCTTGCCAACTGATAGAAAACAGTACCTTACACTTTCCTGACGTTTCCAATCACATGAATATTCGTTAAGAAGCTGTTTTGGACAGCTTTTCTTTCCTTTATGCCAAACACTCGGCAGACCTCCGTGCAATGTCCAGAACACGATGGGAGATGTTTTCTGTGCTCCCGCAGGTTTTCCTTGCCACACAGAGTGGAAAAGCTTTCTGCTAGGATGTAGACCACAAAAGACGCTAAAGACGAAGGTACGATGCTCTCCGGAGCTTAGAGCCGCTGCCGGGCTTCATTCGGCAGAAGCGGCGCTAAGAGAGCACTGTGAGCGGTACAATCGTCTTTGCGCGAAGAAGCCGCTTCTTCGGCTCCGGGAGCCGGAGAGAGCGGCAGCATCGGAAAGATGAAGAAGGAAGCTGTACAACACTGGGATTGTGTGCGCAGCTTGCCAACTGATAGAAAACAGTACCTTACACTTTCCTGACGTTTCCAATCACATGAATATTGGATAAGAAGCTGTTTTGGACAGCTTTTCTTTCCTTTATGCCAAACACTCAGCAGACCTCCGTGCAACGTCCAGAACACGATGGGAGATGTTTTCTGTGCTCCCGCAGGTTTTCCTTGCCAGACAGAGTGGAAAAGCTTTCTGCTAGGATGTAGACCACAAAAGACGCTAAAGACGAAGGTACGATGCTCTCCGAAGATAAAAGCGGCTCCCGGACTTCTTTCGGCAAAAGCGGCGCTAAGAGTGCACTGTGACCGGCACAATCGTCTTTGCGCGAAGAAGCCGCTTCTTCGGCTCCGGGAGCCGGAGAGAGCGGCAGCATCGGAAAGATTAAGAAGGAAGATGTACAACACTGGGATTGTGTGCGCAGCTTGCCAACTGATAGAAAACAGTACCTTACACTTTCCTGACATTTCCAATCACATGAATATTGGATAAGAAGCTGTTTTGGACAGCTTTTCTTTCCTTTATGCCAAACACTCAGCAGACCTCCGTGCAACGTCCAGAACACGATGGGAGATGTTTTCTGTGCTCCCGCAGGTTTTCCTTGCCACACAGAGTTGAAAAGCTTTCTGCTCGGATGTAGACCACAAAAGACGCTAAAGACGAAGGTACGATGCTCTCCGAAGATAAAAGCCGCTCCCGGGCTTCTTTCGGCAGAAGCGACGCTAAGACAGCACTGTGAGCGGTACAATCGTCTTTGCGCGAAGAAGCCGCTTCTTCGGCTCCGGGAGCCGGAGAGAGCGGCAGCATCGGAAAGGTGAAGAAGGAAGCTGTACAACACTGGGATTGTGTGCGCAGCTTGCCAACTGATAGAAAACAGTACCTTACACTTTCCTGACGTTTCCAATCACATGAATATTCGATTGGAAGCTGTTTTGGACAGCTTTTCTTTCCTTTATGCCAAACACTCGGCAGACCTCTGTGCAATGTCCAGAACACGATGGGAGATGTTTCTGTGCTCCCGCAGGTTTTCCTTGCCAGACAGAGTGGAAAAGCTTTCTGCTAGGATGTAGACCACAAAAGACGCTAAAGACGAAGGTATGATGCTCTCCGGAGCTTAGAGCCGCTGCCGGGCTTCATTCGGCAGAAGCGGCTCTAAGAGAGCACTGTGAGCGGTACAATCGTCTTTGCGCGAAGAAGCCGCTTCTTCGGCTCCGGGAGCCGGAGAGAGCGGCAGCATCGGAAAGATGAAGAAGGAAGCTGTACAACACTGGGATTGTGTGCGCAGCTTGCCAACTGATAGAAAACAGTACCTTACACTTTCCTGACGTTTCCAATCACATGAATATTGGATAAGAAGCTGTTTTGGACAGCTTTTCTTTCCTTTATGCCAAACACTCAGCAGACCTCCGTGCAACGTCCAGAACACGATGGGAGATGTTTTCTGTGCTCGCGCAGGTTTTCCTTGCCAGACAGAGTGGAAAAGCTTTCTGCTAGGATGTAGACCACAAAAGACGCTAAAGACGAAGGTACGATGCTTTCCGAAGATAAAAGCGGCTCCCGGACTTCTTTCGGCAGAAGCGGCGCTAAGAGAGCACTGTGACCGGTACAATCGTCTTTGCGCGAAGAAGCCGCTTCTTCGGCTCCGGGAGCCGGAGAGAGCGGCAGCATCGGAAAGATGAAGAAGGAAGATGTACAACACTGGGATTGTGTGCGCAGCTTGCCAACTGATAGAAAACAGTACCTTACACTTTCCGGACGTTTCCAATCACATGAATATTCGTTAAGAAGCTGTTTTGGACAGCTTTTCTTTCCTTTATGCCAAACACTCGGCAGACCTCCGTGCAACGTCCAGAACACGATGGGAGATGTTTTCTGTGCTCCCGCAGGTTTTCCTTGCCAGACAGAGTGGAAAAGCTTTCTGCTAGGATGTAGACCACAAAAGACGCTAAAGACGAAGGTACGATGCTCTCCAAAGATAAAAGCCGCTGCCGGGCTTCTTTCGGCAGAAGCGGCGCTAAGAGAGCACTGTGAGCGGTACAATCGTCTTTGCGCGAAGAAGCCGCTTCTTCGGCTCCGGGAGCCGGAGAGAGCGGCAGCATCGGAAAGGTGAAGAAGGAAGCTGTACAACACTGGGATTGTGTGCGCAGCTTGCCAACTGATAGAAAACAGTACCTTACACTTTCCGGACGTTTCCAATCACATGAATATTCGTTAAGAAGCTGTTTTGGACAGCTTTTCTTTCCTTTATGCCAAACACTCGGCAGACCTCCGTGCAATGTCCAGAACACGATGGGAGATGTTTTCTGTGCTCCCGCAGGTTTTCCTTGCCAGACAGAGTGGAAAAGCTTTCTGCTAGGATGTAGACCACAAAAGACGCTAAAGACGAAGGTACGATGCTCTCCGGAGCTAAGAGCCGCTGCCGGGCTTCTTTCGGCAGAAGCGGCGCTAAGAGAGCACTGTGAGCGGTACAATCGTCTTTGCGCGAAGAAGCCGCTTCTTCGGCTCCGGGAGCCGGAGAGAGCGGCAGCATCGGAAAGATGAAGAAGGAAGCTGTACAACACTGGGATTGTGTGCGCAGCTTGCCAACTGATAGAAAACAGTACCTTACACTTTCCTGACGTTTCCAATCACATGAATATTCGATTGGAAGCTGTTTTGGACAGCTTTTCTTTCCTTTATGCCAAACACTCGGCAGACCTCCGTGCAACGTCCAGAACACGATGGGAGATGTTTTCTGTGCTCCCGCAGGTTTTCCTTGCCAGACAGAGTGGAAAAGCTTTCTGCTAGGATGTAGACCACAAAAGACGCTAAAGACGAAGGTACGATGCTCTCCGGAGCTAAGAGCCGCTGCCGGGCTTCTTTCGGCAGAAGCGGCGCTAAGAGAGCACTGTGAGCGGTACAATCGTCTTTGCGCGAAGAAGCCGCTTCTTCGGCTCCGGGAGCCGGAGAGAGCGGCAGCATCGGAAAGGTGAAGAAGGAAGTTGTACAACACTGGGATTGTTTGCGCAGCTTGCCAACTGATAGAAAACAGTACCTTACACTTTCCTGACGTTTCCAATCACATGAATATTGGATAAGAAGCTGTTTTGGACAGCTTTTCTTTCCTTTATGCCAAACACTCGGCAGACCTCCGTGCAACGTCCAGAACACGATGGGAGATGTTTTCTGTGCTCGCGCAGGTTTTCCTTGCCAGACAGAGTGGAAAAGCTTTCTGCTAGGATGTAGACCACAAAAGACGCTAAAGACGAAGGTACGATGCTCTCCGGAGCTAAGAGCCGCTGCCGGGCTTCTTTCGGCAGAAGCGGCGTTATGAGAGCACTGTGAGCGGTACAATCGTCTTTGCGCGAAGAAGCCGCTTCTTCGGCTCCGGGAGCCGGAGAGAGCGGCAGCATCGGAAAGGTGAAGAAGGAAGCTGTACAACACTGGCATTGTGTGCGCAGCTTGCCAACTGATAGAAAACAGTACCTTACACTTTCCTGACGTTTCCAATCACATGAATATTGGATAAGAAGCTGTTTTGGACAGCTTTTCTTTCCTTTATGCCAAACACTCGGCAGACCTCCGTGCAACGTCCAGAACACGATGGGAGATGTTTTCTGTGCTCGCGCAGGTTTTCCTTGCCAGACAGAGTGGAAAAGCTTTCTGCTAGGATGTAGACCACAAAAGACGCTAAAGACGAAGGTACGATGCTCTCCGGAGCTTAGAGCCGCTCCCGGGCTTCTTTCGGCAGAAGCGGCGCTAAGAGAGCACTGTGAGCGGTACAATCGTCTTTGCGCGAAGAAGCCGCTTCTTCGGCTCCGGGAGCCGGAGAGAGCGGCAGCATCGGAAAAGTGAAGAAGGAAGCTGTACAACACTGGGATTGTGTGCGCAGCTTGCCAACTGATAGAAAACAGTACCTTACACTTTCCTGAAGTTTCCAATCACATGAATATTGGATAAGAAGCTGTTTTGGACAGCTTTTCTTTCCTTTATGCCAAACACTCAGCAGACCTCCGTGCAACGTCCAGAACACGATGGGAGATGTTTTCTGTGCTCGCGCAGGTTTTCCTTGCCAGACAGAGTGGAAAAGCTTTCTGCTAGGATGTAGACCACAAAAGACGCTAAAGACGAAGGTACGATGCTCTCCGGAGCTAAGAGCCGCTCCCGGGCTACTTTCGGCACAAGCGGCGCTAAGACAGCACTGTGAGCGGTACAATCGTCTTTGCGCGAAGAAGCCGCTTCTTCGGCTCCGGGAGCCGGAGAGAGCGGCAGCATCGGAAAGATGAAGAAGGAAGCTGTACAACACTGGAATTGTGTGCGCAGCTTGCCAACTGATAGAAAACAGTACCTTACACTTTCCGGACGTTTCCAATCACATGAATATTCGTTAAGAAGCTGTTTTGGACAGCTTTTCTTTCCTTTATGCCAAACACTCGGCAGACCTCCGTGCAACGTCCAGAACACGATGGGAGATGTTTTCTGTGCTCGCGCAGGTTTTCCTTGCCAGACAGAGTGGAAAAGCTTTCTGCTAGGATGTAGACCACAAAAGACGCTAAAGACGAAGGTACGATGCTCTCCGAAGATAAAAGCCGCTCCCGGGCTTCTTTCGACAGAAGCGGCGCTAAGAGAGCACTGTGAGCGGTACAATCGTCTTTGCGCGAAGAAGGCGCTTCTTCGGCTCCGGGAGCCGGAGAGAGCGGCAGCATCGGAAAGGTGAAGAAGGAAGCTGTACAACACTGGGATTGTGTGCGCAGCTTGCCAACTGATAGAAAACAGTACCTTACACTTTCCGGACGTTTCCAATCACATGAATATTCGTTAAGAAGCTGTTTTGGACAGCTTTTCTTTCCTTTATGCCAAACACTCAGCAGACCTCCGTGCAATGTCCAGAACACGATGGGAGATGTTTTCTGTGCTCCCGCAGGTTTTCCTTGCCACACAGAGTGGAAAAGCTTTCTGCTAGGATGTAGACCACAAAAGACGCTAAAGACGAAGGTACGATGCTCTCCGGAGCTAAGAGCCGCTGCCGGGCTTCTTTCGGCAGAAGCGGCGCTAAGAGAGCACTGTGAGCGGTACAATCGTCTTTGCGCGAAGAAGCCGCTTCTTCGGCTCCGGGAGCCGGAGAGAGCGGCAGCATCGGAAAGATGAAGAAGGAAGCTGTACAACACTGGGATTGTGTGCGCAGCTTGCCAACTGATAGAAAACAGTACCTTACACTTTCCTGACGTTTCCAATCACATGAATATTCGATTGGAAGCTGTTTTGGACAGCTTTTCTTTCCTTTATGCCAAACACTCAGCAGACCTCCGTGCAACGTCCAGAACACGATGGGAGATGTTTTCTGTGCTCCCGCAGGTTTTCCTTGCCACACAGAGTGGGAAAGCTTTCCGCTAGGATGTAGACCACAAAAGACGCTAAAGACGAAGGTACGATGCTCTCTGGAGCTAAGAGCCGCTCCCGGGCTTCTTTCGTCAGAAGCGGCGCTAAGAGCGCACTGTGACTGGTACAATCGTCTTTGCGCGAAGAAGCCGCTTCTTCGGCTCCGGGAGCCGGAGAGAGCGGCAGCATCGGAAAGATGAAGAAGGAAGCTGTACAACACTGGGATTGTGTGCGCAGCTTGCCAACTGATAGAAAACAGTACCTTACACTTTCCTGACGTTTCCAATCACATGAATATTCGTTAAGAAGTTGTTTTGGACAGCTTTTCTTTCCTTTATGCCAAACACTCGGCAGACCTCCGTGCAATGTCCAGAACACGATGGGAGATGTTTTCTGTGCTCCCGCAGGTTTTCCTTGCCAGACAGAGTGGAAAAGCTTTCTGCTAGGATGTAGACCACAAAAGACGCTAAAGACGAAGGTACGATGCTCTCCGGAGCTAAGAGCCGCTGCCGGGCTTCTTTCGACAGAAGCGGCGCTAAGAGAGCACTGTGAGCGGTACAATCGTCTTTGCGCGAAGAAGCCACTTCTTCGGCTCCGGGAGCCGGAGAGAGCGGCAGCATCGGAAAGGTGAAGAAGGAAGCTGTACAACACTGGCATTGTGTGCGCAGCTTGCCAACTGATAGAAAACAGTACCTTACACTTTCCTGACGTTTCCAATCACATGAATATTCGTTAAGAAGCTGTTTTGGACAGCTTTTCTTTCCTTTATGCCAAACACTCGGCAGACCTCCGTGCAATGTCGAGAACACGATGGGAGATGTTTTCTGTGCTCCCGCAGGTTTTCCTTGCCAGACAGAGTGGAAAAGCTTTCTGCTAGGATGTAGACCACAAAAGACGCTAAAGACGAAGGTACGATGCTCTCCGAAGATAAAAGCCGCTGCCGGGCTTCTTTCGGCAGAAGCGGCGCTAAGAGAGCACTGTGGGCGGGTACAATCGTCTTTGCACGAAGAAGGCGCTTCTTCGGCTCCGGGAGCCGGAGAGAGCGCCAGCATCGGAAAGGTGAAGAAGGAAGCTGTACAACACTGGGATTGTGTGCGCAGCTTGCCAACTGATAGAAAACAGTACCTTACACTTTCCTGACGTTTCCAATCACATGAATATTCGATAAGAAGCTGTTTTGGACAGCTTTTCTTTCCTTTATGCCAAACACTCGGCAGACCTCCGTGCAACGTCCAGAACACGATGGGAGATGTTTTCTGTGCTCCCGCAGGTTTTCCTTGCCAGACAGAGTGGAAAAGCTTTCTGCTAGGATGTAGACCACAAAAGACGCTAAAGACGAAGGTACGATGCTCTCCGGAGCTAAGAGCCGCTGAGGGGCTTCTTTCGGCAGAAGCGGCGCTAAGAGAGCACTGTGAGCGGTACAATCGTCTTTGCGCGAAGAAGCCGCTTCTTCGGCTCCGGGAGCCGGAGAGAGCGGCAGCATCGGAAAGGTGAAGAAGGAAGCTGTACAACACTGGGATTGTGTGCGCAGCTTGCCAACTGATAGAAAACAGTACCTTACACTTTCCTGACGTTTCCAATCACATGAATATTCGTTAAGAAGCTGTTTTGGACAGCTTTTCTTTCCTTTATGCCAAACACTCGGCAGACCTCCGTGCAATGTCCAGAACACGATGGGAGATGTTTTCTGTACTCCCGCAGGTTTTCCTTGCCAGACAGAGTGGAAAAGCTTTCTGCTAGGATGTAGACCACAAAAGACGCTAAAGACGAAGGTACGATGCTCTCCGAAGATAAAAGCCGCTGCCGGGCTTCTTTCGGCAGAAGCGGCGCTAAGAGAGCACTGTGAGCGGGTACAATCGTCTTTGCGCGAAGAAGGCGCTTCTTCGGCTCCGGGAGCCGGAGAGAGCGGCAGCATCGGAAAGGTGAAGAAGGAAGCTGTACAACACTGGGATTGTGTGCGCAGCTTGCCAACTGATAGAAAACAGTACCTTACACTTTCCTGACGTTTCCAATCACATGAATATTCGTTAAGAAGCTGTTTTGGACAGCTTTTCTTTCCTTTATGCCAAACACTCGGCAGACCTCCGTGCAACGTCCAGAACACGATGGGAGATGTTTTCTGTGCTCCCGCAGGTTTTCCTTGCCAGACAGAGTGGAAAAGCTTTCTGCTAGGATGTAGACCACAAAAGACGCTAAAGACGAAGGTACGATGCTCTCCGGAGCTTAGAGCCGCTCCCGGGCTTCTTTCGGCAGAAGCGGCGCTAAGAGAGCACTGTGAGCGGTACAATCGTCTTTGCGCGAAGAAGCCGCTTCTTCGGCTCCGGGAGCCGGAGAGAGCGGCAGCATCGGAAAGATGAAGAAGGAAGCTGTACAACACTGGGATTGTGTGCGCAGCTTGCCAACTGATAGAAAACAGTACCTTACACTTTCCTGACGTTTCCAATCACATGAATATTGGATAAGAATCTGTTTTGGACAGCTTTTCTTTCCTTTATGCCAAACACTCGGCAGACCTCCGTGCGACGTCCAGAACACGATGGGAGATGTTTTCTGTGCTCCCGCAGGTTTTCCTTGCCAGACAGAGTGGAAAAGCTTTCTGCTAGGATGTAGACCACAAAAGACGCTAAAGACGAAGGTACGATGCTCTCCGGAGCTAAGAGCCGCTGCCGGGCTTCTTTCGGCAGAAGCGGCGCTAAGAGAGCACTGTGAGCGGTACAATCGTCTTTGCGCGAAGAAGCCGCTTCTTCGGCTCCGGGAGCCGGAGAGAGCGGCAGCATCGGAAAGGTGAAGAAGGAAGCTGTACAACACTGGGATTGTGTGCGCAGCTTGCCAACTGATAGAAAACAGTACCTTACACTTTCCTGACGTTTCCAATCAGATGAATATTGGATAAGAAGCTGTTTTGGACAGCTTTTCTTTCCTTTATGCCAAACACTCGGCAGACCTCCGTGCAACGTCCAGAACACGATGGGAGATGTTTTCTGTGCTCCCGCAGGTTTTCCTTGCCAGACAGAGTGGAAAAGCTTTCTGCTAGGATGTAGACCACAAAAGACGCTAAAGACGAAGGTACGATGCTCTCCGGAGCTAAGAGCCGCTGCCGGGCTTCTTTCGACAGAAGCGGCGCTAAGAGAGCACTGTGAGCGGTACAATCGTCTTTGCGCGAAGAAGCCGCTTCTTCGGCTCCGGGAGCCGGAGAGAGCGGCAGCATCGGAAAGGTGAAGAAGGAAGCTGTACAACACTGGGATTGTGTGCGCAACTTGCCAACTGATAGAAAACAGTACCTTACACTTTCCTGACGTTTCCAATCACATGAATATTCGATACGAAGCTGTTTTGGGCAGCTTTTCTTTCCTTAATGCCAAACACTCGGCAGAACTCCGTGCAACGTCCAGAACACGATGGGAGATGTTTTCTGTGCTCCCGCAGGTTTTCCTTGCCAGACAGATTGGAAAAGCTTTCTGCTAGGATGTAGACCACAAAAGACGCTAAAGACAAAGGTACGATGCTCTCCGGAGCTAAGAGCCACTGCCGGGCTTCTTTCGACAGAAGCGGCGCAAAGAGAGCACTGTGAGCGGTACAATCGTCTTTGCGCGAAGAAGCCGCTTCTTCGGCTCCGGGAGCCGGAGAGAGCGGCAGCATCGGAAAGGTGAAGAAGGAAGCTGTACAACACTGGGATTGTGTGTGCAGCATGCCAACTGATAGAAAACAGTACCTTACACTTTCCTGAAGTTTCCAATCACATGAATATTCGTTAAGAAGCTGTTTTGGACAGCTTTTCTTTCCTTTATGCCAAACACTCGGCAGACCTCCGTGCAACGTCCAGAACACAATGGGAGATGTTTTCTGTGCTCCCGCAGGTTTTCCTTGCCACACAGAGTGGAAAAGCTTTCTGCTAGGATGTAGACCACAAAAGACGCTAAAGACGAAGGTACGATGCTCTCCGGAGCTAAGAGCCGCTCCCGGGCTTCTTTCGACAGAAGCGGCGCTAAGAGCGCACTGTGAGCGGTACAATCGTCTTTGCGCGAAGAAGCCGCTTCTTCGGCTCCGGGAGCCGGAGAGAGCGGCAGCATCGGAAAGATGAAGAAGGAAGCTGTACAACACTGGGATTGTGTGCGCAGCTTGCCAACTGATAGAAAACAGTACCTTACACTTTCCTGACGTTTCCAATCACATGAATATTCGTTAAGAAGTTGTTTTGGACAGCTTTTCTTTCCTTTATGCCAAACACTCGGCAGACCTCCGTGCAACGTCCAGAACACGATGGGAGATGTTTTCTGTGCTCCCGCAGGTTTTCCTTGCCAGACAGAGTGGAAAAGCTTTCTGCTAGGATGTAGACCACAAAAGACGCTAAAGACGAAGGTACGATGCTCTCCGAAGATAAAAGCCGCTGAGGGGCTTCTTACGGCAGAAGCGGCGCTAAGAGAGCACTGTGAGCGGTACAATCGTCTTTGCGCGAAGAAGCCGCTTCTTTGGCTCCGGGAGCCGGAGAGAGCGGCAGCATCGGAAAGGTGAAGAAGGAAGCTGTACAACACTGGGATTGTGTGCGCAGCTTGCCAACTGATAGAAAACAGTACCTTACACTTTCCTGACGTTTCCAATCACATGAATATTCGTTAAGAAGCTGTTTTGGACAGCTTTTCTTTCCTTTATGCCAAACACTCGGCAGACCTCCGTGCAATGTCGAGAACACGATGGGAGATGTTTTCTGTGCTCCCGCAGGTTTTCCTTGCCAGACAGAGTGGAAAAGCTTTCTGCTAGGATGTAGACCACAAAAGACGCTAAAGACGAAGGTACGATGCTCTCCGAAGATAAAAGCCGCTCCCGGGCTTCTTTCGGCAGAAGCGGCGCTAAGAGAGCACTGTGGGCGGGTACAATCGTCTTTGCACGAAGAAGGCGCTTCTTCGGCTCCGGGAGCCGGAGAGAGCGCCAGCATCGGAAAGGTGAAGAAGGAAGCTGTACAACACTGGGATTGTGTGCGCAGCTTGCCAACTGATAGAAAACAGTACCTTACACTTTCCTGACGTTTCCAATCACATGAATATTGGATAAGAAGTTGTTTTGGACAGCTTTTCTTTCCTTTATGCCAAACACTCGGCAGACCTCCGTGCAACGTCCAGAACACGATGGGAGATGTTTTCTGTGCTCCCGCAGGTTTTCCTTGCCAGACAGAGTGGAAAAGCTTTCTGCTAGGATGTAGACCACAAAAGACGCTAAAGACGAAGGTACGATGCTCTCCGAAGATAAAAGCCGCTGAGGGGCTTCTTACGGCAGAAGCGGCGCTAAGAGAGCACTGTGAGCGGTACAATCGTCTTTGCGCGAAGAAGCCGCTTCTTTGGCTCCGGGAGCCGGAGAGAGCGGCAGCATCGGAAAGGTGAAGAAGGAAGCTGTACAACACTGGGATTGTGTGCGCAGCTTGCCAACTGATAGAAAACAGTACCTTACACTTTCCTGACGTTTCCAATCACATGAATATTCGTTAAGAAGCTGTTTTGGACAGCTTTTCTTTCCTTTATGCCAAACACTCGGCAGACCTCCGTGCAATGTCGAGAACACGATGGGAGATGTTTTCTGTGCTCCCGCAGGTTTTCCTTGCCAGACAGAGTGGAAAAGCTTTCTGCTAGGATGTAGACCACAAAAGACGCTAAAGACGAAGGTACGATGCTCTCCGAAGATAAAAGCCGCTCCCGGGCTTCTTTCGGCAGAAGCGGCGCTAAGAGAGCACTGTGGGCGGGTACAATCGTCTTTGCACGAAGAAGGCGCTTCTTCGGCTCCGGGAGCCGGAGAGAGCGCCAGCATCGGAAAGGTGAAGAAGGAAGCTGTACAACACTGGGATTGTGTGCGCAGCTTGCCAACTGATAGAAAACAGTACCTTACACTTTCCTGACGTTTCCAATCACATGAATATTGGATAAGAAGCTGTTTTGGACAGCTTTTCTTTCCTTTATGCCAAACACTCGGCAGACCTCCGTGCAACGTCCAGAACACGATGGGAGATGTTTTCTGTGCTCCCGCAGGTTTTCCTTGCCAGACAGAGTGGAAAAGCTTTCTGCTAGGATGTAGACCACAAAAGACGCTAAAGACGAAGGTACGATGCTCTCCGGAGCTAAGAGCCGCTGAGGGGCTTCTTTCGGCAGAAGCGGCGCTAAGAGAGCACTGTGAGCGGTACAATCGTCTTTGCGCGAAGAAGCCGCTTCTTCGGCTCCGGGAGCCGGAGAGAGCGGCAGCATCGGAAAGGTGAAGAAGGAAGCTGTACAACACTGGGATTGTGTGCGCAGCTTGCCAACTGATAGAAAACAGTACCTTACACTTTCCTGACGTTTCCAATCACATGAATATTCGTTAAGAAGCTGTTTTGGACAGCTTTTCTTTCCTTTATGCCAAACACTCGGCAGACCTCCGTGCAATGTCCAGAACACGATGGGAGATGTTTTCTGTGCTCCCGCAGGTTTTCCTTGCCAGACAGAGTGGAAAAGCTTTCTGCTAGGATGTAGACCACAAAAGACGCTAAAGACGAAGGTACGATGCTCTCCGGAGCTAAGAGCCGCTGCCGGGCTTCTTTCGGCAGAAGCGGCGCTAAGAGAGCACTGTGAGCGGGTACAATCGTCTTTGCGCGAAGAAGGCGCTTCTTCGGCTCCGGGAGCCGGAGAGAGCGGCAGCATCGGAAAGGTGAAGAAGGAAGCTGTACAACACTGGGATTGTGTGCGCAGCTTGCCAACTGATAGAAAACAGTACCTTACACTTTCCTGACGTTTCCAATCACATGAATATTGGATAAGAAGCTGTTTTGGACAGCTTTTCTTTCCTTTATGCCAAACACTCGGCAGACCTCCGTGCAACGTCCAGAACACGATGGGAGATGTTTTCTGTGCTCCCGCAGGTTTTCCTTGCCAGACAGAGTGGAAAAGCTTTCTGCTAGGATGTAGACCACAAAAGACGCTAAAGACGAAGGTACGATGCTCTCCGGAGCTTAGAGCCGCTCCCGGGCTTCTTTCGGCAGAAGCGGCGCTAAGAGAGCACTGTGAGCGGTACAATCGTCTTTGCGCGAAGAAGCCGCTTCTTCGGCTCCGGGAGCCGGAGAGAGCGGCAGCATCGGAAAGATGTAGAAGGAAGCTGTACAACACTGGGATTGTGTGCGCAGCTTGCCAACTGATAGAAAACAGTACCTTACACTTTCCTGACGTTTCCAATCACATGAATATTGGATAAGAAGCTGTTTTGGACAGCTTTTCTTTCCTTTATGCCAAACACTCGGCAGACCTCCGTGCGACGTCCAGAACACGATGGGAGATGTTTTCTGTGCTCCCGCAGGTTTTCCTTGCCAGACAGAGTGGAAAAGCTTTCTGCTAGGATGTAGACCACAAAAGACGCTAAAGACGAAGGTACGATGCTCTCCGGAGCTAAGAGCCGCTGCCGGGCTTCTTTCGGCAGAAGTGGCGCTAAGAGAGCACTGTGAGCGGTACAATCGTCTTTGCGCGAAGAAGCCGCTTCTTCGGCTCCGGGAGCCGGAGAGAGCGGCAGCATCGGAAAGGTGAAGAAGGAAGCTGTACAACACTGGGATTGTGTGCGCAGCTTGCCAACTGATAGAAAACAGTACCTTACACTTTCCTGACGTTTCCAATCACATGAACATTCGATTGGAAGCTGTTTTGGACAGCTTTTCTTTCCTTTATGCCAAACACTCGGCAGACCTCCGTGCAACGTCCAGAACACGATGGGAGATGTTTTCTGTGCTCCCGCAGGTTTTCCTTGCCAGACAGAGTGGAAAAGCTTTCTGCTAGGATGTAGACCACAAAAGATGCTAAAGACGAAGGTACGATGCTCTCCGAAGATAAAAGCCGCTCCCGGGCTTCTTTCGGCAGAAGCGGCGCTAAGAGAGCACTGTGAGCGGTACAATCGTCTTTGCGCGAAGAAGGCGCTTCTTCGGCTCCGGGAGCCGGAGAGAGCGGCAGCATCGGAAAGATGAAGAAGGAAGATGTACAACACTGGGATTGTGTGCGCAGCTTGCCAACTGATAGAAAACAGTACCTTACACTTTCCTGGCATTTCCAATCACATGAATATTCGATAAGAAGCTGTTTTGGACAGCTTTTCTTTCCTTTATGCCAAACAGTCGGCAGACCTCCGTGCAACGTCCAGAACACGATGGGAGATGTTTTCTGTGCTCCCGCAGGTTTTCCTTGCCAGACAGAGTGGAAAAGCTTTCTGCTAGGATGTAGACCACAAAAGACGCTAAAGACGAAGGTACGATGCTCTCCGGAGCTAAGAGCCGCTGCCGGGCTTCTTTCGGCAGAAGCGGCGCTAAGAGAGCACTGTGAGCGGTACAATCGTCTTTGCGCGAAGAAGCCGCTTCTTCGGCTCCGGGAGCCGGAGAGAGCGGCAGCATCGGAAAGGTGAAGAAGGAAGCTGTACAACACTGGGATTGTGTGCGCAGCTTGCCAAATGATAGAAAACAGTACCTTACACTTTCCTGACGTTTCCAATCACATGAATATTGGATAAGAAGCTGTTTTGGACAGCTTTTCTTTCCTTTATGCCAAACACTCGGCAGACATCCGTGCAACGTCCAGAACACGATGGGAGATGTTTTCTGTGCTCCCGCAGGTTTTCCTTGCCAGACAGAGTGGAAAAGCTTTCTGCTAGGATGTAGACCACAAAAGACGCTAAAGACGAAGGTACGATGCTCTCCGGAGCTTAGAGCCGCTGCAGGGCTTCTTTCGGCAGAAGCGGCGCTAAGAGAGCACTGTGAGCGGTACAATCGTCTTTGCGCGAAGAAGCCGCTTCTTCGGCTCCGGGAGCCGGAGAGAGCGGCAGCATCGGAAAGGTGAAGAAGGAAGCTGTACAACACTGGGATTGTGTGCGCAGCTTGCCAACTGATAGAAAACAGTACCTTACACTTTCCTGACGTTTCCAATCACATGAATCTTCGATTGGAAGCTGTTTTGGACAGCTTTACTTTCCTTTATGCCAAACACTCGGCAGACCTCCGTGCAACGTCCAGAACACGATGGGAGATGTTTTCTGTGCTCCCGCTGGTTTTCCTTGCCAGACAGAGTGGAAAAGCTTTCTGCTAGGATGTAGACCACAAAAGACGCTAAAGACAAAGGTACGATGCTCTCCGGAGCTTAGAGCCGCTGCCGGGCTTCTTTCGGCAGAAGCGGCGCTAAGAGAGCACTGTGAGCGGTACAATCGTCTTTGCGCGAAGAAGCCGCTTCTTCGGCTCCGGGAGCCGGAGAGAGCGGCAGCATCGGAAAGGTGAAGAAGGAAGCTGTACAACACTGGGATTGTGTGCGCAGCTTGCCAACTGATAGAAAACAGTACCTTACACTTTCCTGACGTTTCCAATCACATGAATATTCGTTAAGAAGCTGTTTTGGACAGCTTTTCTTTCCTTTATGCCAAACACTCGGCAGACCTCCGTGCAATGTCCAGAACACGATGGGAGATGTTTTCTGTGCTCCCGCAGGTTTTCCTTGCCAGACAGAGTGGAAAAGCTTTCTGCTAAGATGTAGACCACAAAAGACGCTAAAGACAAAGGTACGATGCTCTCCGAAGATAAAAGCCGCTCCCGGGCTTCTTTCGGCAGAAGCGGCGCTAAGAGAGCACTGTGAGCGGGTACAATCGTCTTTGCACGAAGAAGGCGCTTCTTCGGCTCCGGGAGCCGGAGAGAGCGCCAGCATCGGAAAGGTGAAGAAGGAAGCTGTACAACACTGGGATTGTGTGCGCAGCTTGCCAACTGATAGAAAACAGTACCTTACACTTTCCTGACGTTTCCAATCACATGAATATTCGTTAAGAAGCTGTTTTGGACAGCTTTTCTTTCCTTTATGCCAAACACTCGGCAGACCTCCGTGCAACGTCCAGAACACGATGGGAGATGTTTTCTGTGCTCCCGCAGGTTTTCCTTGCCAGACAGAGTGGAAAAGCTTTCTGCTAGGATGTAGACCACAAAAGACGCTAAAGACGAAGGTACGATGCTCTCCGGAGCTAAGAGCCGCTGAGGGGCTTCTTTCGGCAGAAGCGGCGCTAAGAGAGCACTGTGAGCGGTACAATCGTCTTTGCGCGAAGAAGCCGCTTCTTCGGCTCCGGGAGCCGGAGAGAGCGGCAGCATCGGAAAGGTGAAGAAGGAAGCTGTACAACACTGGGATTGTGTGCGCAGCTTGCCAACTGATAGAAAACAGTACCTTACACTTTCCTGACGTTTCCAATCACATGAATATTCGTTAAGAAGCTGTTTTGGACAGCTTTTCTTTCCTTTATGCCAAACACTCGGCAGACCTCCGTGCAATGTCCAGAACACGATGGGAGATGTTTTCTATGCTCCCGCAGGTTTTCCTGGCCAGACAGAGTGGAAAAGCTTTCTGCTAGGATGTAGACCACAAAAGACGCTAAAGACGAAGGTACGATGCTCTCCGAAGATAAAAGCCGCTGCCGGGCTTCTTTCGGCAGAAGCGGCGCTAAGAGAGCACTGTGAGCGGGTACAATCGTCTTTGCGCGAAGAAGGCGCTTCTTCGGCTCCGGGAGCCGGAGAGAGCGGCAGCATCGGAAAGGTGAAGAAGGAAGCTGTACAACACTGGGATTGTGTGCGCAGCTTGCCAACTGATAGAAAACAGTACCTTACACTTTCCTGACGTTTCCAATCACATGAATATTGGATAAGAAGCTGTTTTGGACAGCTTTTCTTTCCTTTATGCCAAACACTCGGCAGACCTCCGTGCAACGTCCAGAACACGATGGGAGATGTTTTCTGTGCTCCCGCAGGTTTTCCTTGCCAGACAGAGTGGAAAAGCTTTCTGCTAGGATGTAGACCACAAAAGACGCTAAAGACGAAGGTACGATGCTCTCCGGAGCTAAGAGCCGCTGCCGGGCTTCTTTCGGCAGAAGCGGCGCTAAGAGAGCACTGTGAGCGGTACAATCGTCTTTGCGCGAAGAAGCCGCTTCTTCGGCTCCGGGAGCCGGAGAGAGCGGCAGCATCGGAAAGGTGAAGAAGGAAGCTGTACAACACTGGGATTGTGTGCGCAGCTTGCCAACTGATAGAAAACAGTACCTTACACTTTCCTGACGTTTCCAAT
Source organism: Ammospiza nelsoni (assembly GCF_027579445.1). Lineage (NCBI taxonomy): Eukaryota > Metazoa > Chordata > Aves > Passeriformes > Passerellidae > Ammospiza > Ammospiza nelsoni. Next base: position 58,021,994 of record NC_080633.1, read on the forward strand.
CACATGAATATTCGATACGAAGCTGTTTTGGACAGGTTTTCTTTCCTTTATGCCAAACACTCGGCAGACCTCCGTGCAATGTCCAGAACACGATGGGAGATGTTTTCTGTGCTCCCGCAGGTTTTCCTTGCCAGACAGAGTGGAAAAGCTTTCTGCTAGGATGTAGACCACAAAAGACGCTAAAGACGAAGGTACGATGCTCTCCGGAGCTAAGAGCCGCTGAGGGGCTTCTTTCGGCAGAAGCGGCGCTAAGAGAGCACTGTGAGCGGGTACAATCGTCTTTGCGCGAAGAAGGTGCTTCTTCGGCTCCGGGAGCCGGAGAGAGCGGCAGCATCGGAAAGGTGAAGAAGGAAGCTGTACAACACTGGGATTGTGTGCGCAGCTTGCCAACTGATAGAAAACAGTACCTTACACTTTCCTGACGTTTCCAATCACATAAATATTGGATAAGAAGCTGTTTTGGACAGCTTTTCTTTCCTTTATGCCAAACACTCGGCAGACCTCCGTGCAACGTCCAGAACACGATGGGAGATGTTTTCTGTGCTCCCGCAGGTTTTCCTTGCCAGACAGAGTGGAAAAGCTTTCTGCTGGGATGTAGACCACAAAAGACGCTAAAGACGAAAGTACGATGCTCTCCGGAGCTTAGAGCCGCTGCCGGGCTTCTTTTGGCACAAGCGGCGCTAAGAGAGCACTGTGAGCGGTACAATTGTCTTTGCACGAAGAAGCCGCTTCTTCGGCTCCGGGAGCCGGAGAGAGCGGCAGCATCGGAAAGGTGAAGAAGGAAGCTGTACAACACTGGGATTGTGTGCGCAGCTTGCCAACTGATAGAAAACAGTACCTTACACTTTCCTGACGTTTCCAATCACATGAATATTGGATAAGAAGCTGTTTTGGACAGCTTTTCTTTCCTTAATGCCAAACACTCGGCAGACCTCCGTGCAACGTCCAGAACACGATGGGAGATGTTTTCTGTGCTCCCGCAGGTTTTCCTTGCCAGACAGAGTGGAAAAGCTTTCTGCTAGGATGTAGACCACAAAAGACGCTAAAGACGAAGGTACGATGCTCTCCGGAGCTAAGAGCCGCTCCCGGGCTTGTTTCGGCAGAAGCGGCGCTAAGAGCGCACTGTGACTGGTACAATCGTCTTTGCGCGAAGAAGCCGCTTCTTCGGCTCCGGGAGCCGGAGAGAGCGGCAGCATCGGAAAGATGAAGAAGGAAGCTGTACAACACTGGGATTGTGTGCGCAGCTTGCCAACTGATAGAAAACAGTACCTTACACTTTCCTGACGTTTCCAATCACATGAATCTTCGATTGGAAGCTGTTTTGGACAGCTTTTCTTTCCTTTATGCCAAACACTCGGCAGACCTCCGTGCAACGTCCAGAACACGATGGGAGATGTTTTCTGTGCTCCCGCAGGTTTTCCTTGCCAGACAGAGTGGAAAAGCTTTCTGCTAGGATGTAGACCACAAAAGACGCTAAAGACGAAGGTACGATGCTCTCCGGAGCTTAGAGCCGCTGCCGGGCTTCTTTCGGCAGAAGCGGCGCTAAGAGAGCACTGTGAGCGGTACAATCGTCTTTGCGCGAAGAAGCCGCTTCTTCGGCTCCGGGAGCCGGAGAGAGCGGCAGCATCGGAAAGGTGAAGAAGGAAGCTGTACAACACTGGGATTGTGTGCGCAGCTTGCCAACTGATAGAAAACAGTACCTTACACTTTCCTGACGTTTCCAATCACATGAATATTCGTTAAGAAGTTGTTTTGGACAGCTTTTCTTTCCTTTATGCCAAACACTCAGCAGACCTCCGTGCAATGTCCAGAACACGATGGGAGATGTTTTCTGTGCTCCCGCAGGTTTTCCTTGCCAGACAGAGTGGAAAAGCTTTCTGCTAGGATGTAGACCACAAAAGACGCTAAAGACGAAGGTACGATGCTCTCCGGAGCTAAGAGCCGCTGAGGGGCTTCTTTCGGCAGAAGCGGCGCTAAGAGAGCACTGTGAGCGGTACAATCGTCTTTGCGCGAAGAAGCCGCTTCTTCGGCTCCGGGAGCCGGAGAGAGCGCCAGCATCGGAAAGGTGAAGAAGGAAGCTGTACAACACTGGGATTGTGTGCGCAGCTTGCCAACTGATAGAAAACAGTACCTTACACTTTCCTGACGTTTCCAATCACATGAATATTCGTTAAGAAGCTGTTTTGGACAGCTTTTCTTTCCTTTATGCCAAACACTCGGCAGACCTCCGTGCAATGTCCAGAATACGATGGGAGATGTTTTCTGTGCTCCCGCAGGTTTTCCTTGCCAGAGTGGAAAAGCTTTCTGCTAGGATGTAGACCACAAAAGACGCTAAAGACGAAGGTACGATGCTCTCCGAAGATAAAAGCCGCTCCCGGGCTACTTTCGGCAGAAGCGGCGCTAAGAGAGCACTGTGAGCGGTACAATCGTCTTTGCGCGAAGAAGCCGCTTCTTCGGCTCCGGGAGCCGGAGAGAGCGGCAGCATCGGAAAGGTGAAGAAGGAAGCTGTACAACACTGGGATTGTGTGCGCAGCTTGCCAACTGATAGAAAACAGTACCTTACACTTTCCTGACGTTTCCAATCACATGAATATTCGATTGGAAGCTGTTTTGGACAGCTTTTCTTTCCTTTATGCCAAACACTCGGCAGACATCCGTGCAACGTCCAGAACACGATGGGAGATGTTTTCTGTGCTCCCGCAGGTTTTCCTTGCCAGACAGAGTGGAAAAGCTTTCTGCTAGGATGTAGACCACAAAAGACGCTAAAGACGAAGGTACGATGCTCTCCGGAGCTTAGAGCCGCTGCCGGGCTTCTTTCGGCAGAAGCGGCGCTAAGAGAGCACTGTGAGCGGTACAATCGTCTTTGCGCGAAGAAGCCGCTTCTTCGGCTCCGGGAGCCGGAGAGAGCGGCAGCATCGGAAAGGTGAAGAAGGAAGCTGTACAACACTGGGATTGTGTGCGCAGCTTGCCAACTGATAGAAAACAGTACCTTACACTTTCCTGACGTTTCCAATCACATGAATATTCGATAAGAAGCTGTTTTGGACAGCTTTTCTTTCCTTTATGCCAAACACTCAGCAGACCTCCGTGCAACGTCCAGAACACGATGGGAGATGTTTTCTGTGCTCCCGCAGGTTTTCCTTGCCACACAGAGTGGAAAAGCTTTCTGCTAGGATGTAGACCACAAAAGACGCTAAAGACGAAGGTACGATGCTCTCCGGAGCTAAGAGCCGCTGCCGGGCTACTTTCGGCACAAGCGGCGCTAAGACAGCACTGTGAGCGGTACAATCGTCTTTGCGCGAAGAAGCTGCTTCTTCGGCTCCGGGAGCCGGAGAGAGCGGCAGCATCGGAAAGATGAAGAAGGAAGCTGTACAACACTGGAATTGTGTGCGCAGCTTGCCAACTGATAGAAAACAGTACCTTACACTTTCCGGACGTTTCCAATCACATGAATATTCGTTAAGAAGCTGTTTTGGACAGCTTTTCTTTCCTTTATGCCAAACACTCGGCAGACCTCCGTGCAATGTCCAGAACACGATGGGAGATGTTTTCTGTGCTCGCGCAGGTTTTCCTTGCCAGACAGAGTGGAAAAGCTTTCTGCTAGGATGTAGACCACAAAAGACGCTAAAGACGAAGGTACGATGCTCTCCGAAGATAAAAGCCGCTCCCGGGCTTCTTTCGACAGAAGCGGCGCTAAGAGAGCACTGTGAGCGGTACAATCGTCTTTGCGCGAAGAAGCCGCTTCTTCGGCTCCGGGAGCCGGAGAGAGCGGCAGCATCGGAAAGGTGAAGAAGGAAGCTGTACAACACTGGGATTGTGTGCGCAGCTTGCCAACTGATAGAAAACAGTACCTTACACTTTCCGGACGTTTCCAATCACATGAATATTCGTTAAGAATCTGTTTTGGACAGCTTTTCTTTCCTTTATGCCAAACACTCGGCAGACCTCCGTGCAATGTCCAGAACACGATGGGAGATGTTTTCTGTGCTCCCGCAGGTTTTCCTTGCCACACAGAGTGGAAAAGCTTTCTGCTAGGATGTAGACCACAAAAGACGCTAAAGACGAAGGTACGATGCTCTCCGGAGCTAAGAGCCGCTGCCGGGCTTCTTTCGGCAGAAGCGGCGCTAAGAGAGCACTGTGAGCGGTACAATCGTCTTTGCGCGAAGAAGCCGCTTCTTCGGCTCCGGGAGCCGGAGAGAGCGGCAGCATCGGAAAGATGAAGAAGGAAGCTGTACAACACTGGGATTGTGTGCGCAGCTTGCCAACTGATAGAAAACAGTACCTTACACTTTCCTGACGTTTCCAATCACATGAATATTCGATTGGAAGCTGTTTTGGACAGCTTTTCTTTCCTTTATGCCAAACACTCAGCAGACCTCCGTGCAACGTCCAGAACACGATGGGAGATGTTTTCTGTGCTCCCGCAGGTTTTCCTTGCCACACAGAGTGGAAAAGCTTTCTGCTAGGATGTAGACCACAAAAGACGCTAAAGACGAAGGTACGATGCTCTCCGGAGCTAAGAGCCGCTCCCGGGCTTCTTTCGTCAGAAGCGGCGCTAAGAGCGCACTGTGACTGGTACAATCGTCTTTGCGCGAAGAAGCCGCTTCTTCGGCTCCGGGAGCCGGAGAGAGCGGCAGCATCGGAAAGATGAAGAAGGAAGCTGTACAACACTGGGATTGTGTGCGCAGCTTGCCAACTGATAGAAAACAGTACCTTACACTTTCCTGACGTTTCCAATCACATGAATATTCGTTAAGAAGTTGTTTTGGACAGCTTTTCTTTCCTTTATGCCAAACACTCGGCAGACCTCCGTGCAATGTCCAGAACACGATGGGAGATGTTTTCTGTGCTCCCGCAGGTTTTCCTTGCCAGACAGAGTGGAAAAGCTTTCTGCTAGGATGTAGACCACAAAAGACGCTAAAGACGAAGGTACGATGCTCTCCGGAGCTAAGAGCCGCTGCCGGGCTTCTTTCGACAGAAGCGGCGCTAAGAGAGCACTGTGAGCGGTACAATCGTCTTTGCGCGAAGAAGCCGCTTCTTCGGCTCCGGGAGCCGGAGAGAGCGGCAGCATCGGAAAGGTGAAGAAGGAAGCTGTACAACACTGGCATTGTGTGCGCAGCTTGCCAACTGATAGAAAACAGTACCTTACACTTTCCTGACGTTTCCAATCACATGAATATTGGATAGGAAGCTGTTTTGGACAGCTTTTCTTTCCTTTATGCCAAACACTCGGCAGACCTCCGTGCAACGTCCAGAACACGATGGGAGATGTTTTCTGTGCTCCCGCAGGTTTTCCTTGCCAGACAGAGTGGAAAAGCTTTCTGCTAGGATGTAGACCACAAAAGACGCTAAAGACGAAGGTACGATGCTCTCCGGAGCTAAGAGCCGCTGCCGGGCTTCTTTCGGCAGAAGCGGCGCTAAGAGAGCACTGTGAGCGGTACAATCGTCTTTGCGCGAAGAAGCCGCTTCTTCGGCTCCGGGAGCCGGAGAGAGCGGCAGCATCGGAAAAGTGAAGAAGGAAGCTGTACAACACTGGGATTGTGTGCGCAGCTTGCCAACTGATAGAAAACAGTACCTTACACTTTCCTGACGTTTCCAATCACATGAATATTGGATAAGAAGCTGTTTTGGACAGCTTTTCTTTCCTTTATGCCAAACACTCGGCAGACCTCCGTGCAACGTCCAGAACACGATGGGAGATGTTTTCTGTGCTCGCGCAGGTTTTCCTTGCCAGACAGAGTGGAAAAGCTTTCTGCTAGGATGTAGACCACAAAAGACGCTAAAGACGAAGGTACGATGCTCTCCGGAGCTAAGAGCCGCTGCCGGGCTTCTTTCGGCAGAAGCGGCGTTTTGAGAGCACTGTGAGCGGTACAATCGCCTTTGCGCGAAGAAGCCGCTTCTTCGGCTCCGGGAGCCGGAGAGAGCGGCAGCATCGGAAAGGTGAAGAAGGAAGTTGTACAACACTGGGATTGTGTGCGCAGCTTGCCAACTGATAGAAAACAGTACCTTACACTTTCCTGAAGTTTCCAATCACATGAATATTGGATAAGAAGCTGTTTTGGACAGCTTTTCTTTCCTTTATGCCAAACACTCAGCAGACCTCCGTGCAACGTCCAGAACACGATGGGAGATGTTTTCTGTGCTCCCGCAGGTTTTCCTTGCCAGACAGAGTGGAAAAGCTTTCTGCTAGGATGTAGACCACAAAAGACGCTAAAGACGAAGGTACGATGCTCTCCGGAGCTAAGAGCCGCTCCCGGGCTACTTTCGGCACAAGCGGCGCTAAGACAGCACTGTGAGCGGTACAATCGTCTTTGCGCGAAGAAGCCGCTTCTTCGGCTCCGGGAGCCGGAGAGAGCGGCAGCATCGGAAAGATGAAGAAGGAAGCTGTACAACACTGGAATTGTGTGCGCAGCTTGCCAACTGATAGAAAACAGTACCTTACACTTTCCGGACGTTTCCAATCACATGAATATTCGTTAAGAAGCTGTTTTGGACAGCTTTTCTTTCCTTTATGCCAAACACTCGGCAGACCTCCGTGCAACGTCCAGAACACGATGGGAGATGTTTTCTGTGCTCCCGCAGGTTTTCCTTGCCAGACAGAGTGGAAAAGCTTTCTGCTAGGATGTAGACCACAAAAGACGCTAAAGACGAAGGTACGATGCTCTCCAAAGATAAAAGCCGCTGCCGGGCTTCTTTCGGCAGAAGCGGCGCTAAGAGAGCACTGTGAGCGGTACAATCGTCTTTGCGCGAAGAAGCCGCTTCTTCGGCTCCGGGAGCCGGGGAGAGCGGCAGCATCGGAAAGGTGAAGAAGGAAGCTGTACAACACTGGGATTGTGTGCGCAGCTTGCCAACTGATAGAAAACAGTACCTTACACTTTCCGGACGTTTCCAATCACATGAATATTCGTTAAGAAGCTGTTTTGGACAGCTTTTCTTTCCTTTATGCCAAACACTCGGCAGACCTCCGTGCAATGTCCAGAACACGATGGGAGATGTTTTCTGTGCTCCCGCAGGTTTTCCTTGCCAGACAGAGTGGAAAAGCTTTCTGCTAGGATGTAGACCACAAAAGACGCTAAAGACGAAGGTACGATGCTCTCCGGAGCTAAGAGCCGCTGCCGGGCTTCTTTCGGCAGAAGCGGCGCTAAGAGAGCACTGTGAGCGGTACAATCGTCTTTGCGCGAAGAAGCCGCTTCTTCGGCTCCGGGAGCCGGAGAGAGCGGCAGCATCGGAAAGATGAAGAAGGAAGCTGTACAACACTGGGATTGTGTGCGCAGCTTGCCAACTGATAGAAAACAGTACCTTACACTTTCCTGACATTTCCAATCACATGAATATTCGATTGGAAGCTGTTTTGGACAGCTTTTCTTTCCTTTATGCCAAACACTCGGCAGACCTCCGTGCAACGTCCAGAACACGATGGGAGATGTTTTCTGTGCTCCCGCAGGTTTTCCTTGCCAGACAGAGTGGAAAAGCTTTCTGCTAGGATGTAGACCACAAAAGACGCTAAAGACGAAGGTACGATGCTCTCCGGAGCTAAGAGCCGCTGCCGGGCTTCTTTCGGCAGAAGCGGCGCTAAGAGAGCACTGTGAGCGGTACAATCGTCTTTGCGCGAAGAAGCCGCTTCTTCTCTCCCGGAGAGAGCGGCAGCATCGGAAAGGTGAAGAAGGAAGTTGTACAACACTGGGATTGTTTGCGCAGCTTGCCAACTGATAGAAAACAGTACCTTACACTTTCCTGACGTTTCCAATCACATGAATATTCGATAAGAAGCTGTTTTGGACAGCTTTTCTTTCCTTTATGCCAAACACTCGGCAGACCTCCGTGCAACGTCCAGAACACGATGGGAGATGTTTTCTGTGCTCCCGCAGGTTTTCCTTGCCAGACAGAGTGGAAAAGCTTTCTGCTAGGATGTAGACCACAAAAGACGCTAAAGACGAAGGTACGATGCTCTCCGGAGCTAAGAGCCGCTGCCGGGCTTCTTTCGGCAGAAGCGGCGCTAAGAGAGCACTGTGAGCGGTACAATCGTCTTTGCGCGAAGAAGCCGCTTCTTCGGCTCCGGGAGCCGGAGAGAGCGGCAGCATCGGAAAAGTGAAGAAGGAAGCTGTACAACACTGGGATTGTGTGCGCAGCTTGCCAACTGATAGAAAACAGTACCTTACACTTTCCTGACGTTTCCAATCACATGAATATTGGATAAGAAGCTGTTTTGGACAGCTTTTCTTTCCTTTATGCCAAACACTCGGCAGACCTCCGTGCAACGTCCAGAACACGATGGGAGATGTTTTCTGTGCTCGCGCAGGTTTTCCTTGCCAGACAGAGTGGAAAAGCTTTCTGCTAGGATGTAGACCACAAAAGACGCTAAAGACGAAGGTACGATGCTCTCCGGAGCTAAGAGCCACTGCCGGGCTTCTTTCGGCAGAAGCGGCGTTTTGAGAGCACTGTGAGCGGTACAATCGCCTTTGCGCGAAGAAGCCGCTTCTTCGGCTCCGGGAGCCGGAGAGAGCGGCAGCATCGGAAAGGTGAAGAAGGAAGTTGTACAACACTGGGATTGTGTGCGCAGCTTGCCAACTGATAGAAAACAGTACCTTACACTTTCCTGAAGTTTCCAATCACATGAATATTGGATAAGAAGCTGTTTTGGACAGCTTTTCTTTCCTTTATGCCAAACACTCAGCAGACCTCCGTGCAACGTCCAGAACACGATGGGAGATGTTTTCTGTGCTCCCGCAGGTTTTCCTTGCCAGACAGAGTGGAAAAGCTTTCTGCTAGGATGTAGACCACAAAAGACGCTAAAGACGAAGGTACGATGCTCTCCGGAGCTAAGAGCCGCTCCCGGGCTTCTTTCGGCACAAGCGGCGCTAAGACAGCACTGTGAGCGGTACAATCGTCTTTGCGCGAAGAAGCCGCTTCTTCGGCTCCGGGAGCCGGAGAGAGCGGCAGCATCGGAAAGATGAAGAAGGAACCTGTACAACACTGGAATTGTGTGCGCAGCTTGCCAACTGATAGAAAACAGTACCTTACACTTTCCGGACGTTTCCAATCACATGAATATTCGTTAAGAAGCTGTTTTGGACAGCTTTTCTTTCCTTTATGCCAAACACTCGGCAGACCTCCGTGCAACGTCCAGAACACGATGGGAGATGTTTTCTGTGCTCGCGCAGGTTTTCCTTGCCAGACAGAGTGGAAAAGCTTTCTGCTAGGATGTAGACCACAAAAGACGCTAAAGACGAAGGTACGATGCTCTCCGAAGATAAAAGCCGCTCCCGGGCTTCTTTCGACAGAAGCGGCGCTAAGAGAGCACTGTGAGCGGTACAATCGTCTTTGCGCGAAGAAGGCGCTTCTTCGGCTCCGGGAGCCGGAGAGAGCGGCAGCATCGGAAAGGTGAAGAAGGAAGCTGTACAACACTGGGATTGTGTGCGCAGCTTGCCAACTGATAGAAAACAGTACCTTACACTTTCCGGACGTTTCCAATCACATGAATATTCGTTAAGAAGCTGTTTTGGACAGCTTTTCTTTCCTTTATGCCAAACACTCGGCAGACCTCCGTGCAATGTCCAGAACACGATGGGAGATGTTTTCTGTGCTCCCGCAGGATTTCCTTGCCACACAGAGTGGAAAAGCTTTCTGCTAGGATGTAGACCACAAAAGACGCTAAAGACGAAGGTACGATGCTCTCCGGAGCTAAGAGCCGCTGCCGGGCTTCTTTCGGCAGAAGCGGCGCTAAGAGAGCACTGTGAGCGGTACAATCGTCTTTGCGCGAAGAAGCCGCTTCTTCGGCTCCGGGAGCCGGAGAGAGCGGCAGCATCGGAAAGATGAAGAAGGAAGCTGTACAACACTGGGATTGTGTGCGCAGCTTGCCAACTGATAGAAAACAGTACCTTACACTTTCCTGACGTTTCCAATCACATGAATATTCGATTGGAAGCTGTTTTGGACAGCTTTTCTTTCCTTTATGCCAAACACTCAGCAGACCTCCGTGCAACGTCCAGAACACGATGGGAGATGTTTTCTGTGCTCCCGCAGGTTTTCCTTGCCACACAGAGTGGAAAAGCTTTCTGCTAGGATGTAGACCACAAAAGACGCTAAAGACGAAGGTACGATGCTCTCCGAAGATAAAAGCCGCTCCCGGGCTTCTTTCGGCAGAAGCGGCGCTAAGAGAGCACTGTGAGCGGTACAATCGTCTTTGCGCGAAGAAGCCGCTTCTTCGGCTCCGGGAGCCGGAGAGAGCGGCAGCATCGGAAAGGTGAAGAAGGAAGCTGTACAACACTGGGATTGTGTGCGCAGCTTGCCAACTGATAGAAAACAGTACCTTACACTTTCCTGACGTTTCCAATCACATGAATATTCGTTAAGAAGCTGTTTTGGACAGCTTTTCTTTCCTTTATGCCAAACACTCGGCAGACCTCCGTGCAATGTCCAGAACACGATGGGAGATGTTTTCTGTACTCCCGCAGGTTTTCCTTGCCAGACAGAGTGGAAAAGCTTTCTGCTAGGATGTAGACCACAAAAGACGCTAAAGACGAATGTACGATGCTCTCCGAAGATAAAAGCCGCTGCCGGGCTTCTTTCGGCAGAAGCGGCGCTAAGAGAGCACTGTGAGCGGGTACAATCGTCTTTGCGCGAAGAAGGCGCTTCTTCGGCTCCGGGAGCCGGAGAGAGCGGCAGCATCGGAAAGGTGAAGAAGGAAGCTGTACAACACTGGGATTGTGTGCGCAGCTTGCCAACTGATAGAAAACAGTACCTTACACTTTCCTGACGTTTCCAATCACATGAATATTGGATAAGAAGCTGTTTTGGACAGCTTTTCTTTCCTTTATGCCAAACACTCGGCAGACCTCCGTGCAACGTCCAGAACACGATGGGAGATGTTTTCTGTGCTCCCGCAGGTTTTCCTTGCCAGACAGAGTGGAAAAGCTTTCTGCTAGGATGTAGACCACAAAAGACGCTAAAGACGAAGGTACGATGCTCTCCGGAGCTAAGAGCCGCTGCCGGGCTTCTTTCGGCAGAAGCGGCGCTAAGAGAGCACTGTGAGCGGTACAATCGTCTTTGCGCGAAGAAGCCGCTTCTTCGGCTCCGGGAGCCGGAGAGAGCGGCAGCATCGGAAAGATGAAGAAGGAAGCTGTACAACACTGGGATTGTGTGCGCAGCTTGCCAACTGATAGAAAACAGTACCTTACACTTTCCTGACGTTTCCAATCACATGAATATTGGATAAGAATCTGTTTTGGACAGCTTTTCTTTCCTTTATGCCAAACACTCGGCAGACCTCCGTGCGACGTCCAGAACACGATGGGAGATGTTTTCTGTGCTCCCGCAGGTTTTCCTTGCCAGACAGAGTGGAAAAGCTTTCTGCTAGGATGTAGACCACAAAAGACGATAAAGACGAAGGTACGATGCTCTCCGGAGCTAAGAGCCGCTGCCGGGCTTCTTTCGGCACAAGCGGCGCTAAGAGAGCACTGTGAGCGGTACAATCGTCTTTGCGCGAAGAAGCCGCTTCTTCGGCTCCGGGAGCCGGAGAGAGCGGCAGCATCGGAAAGGTGAAGAAGGAAGCTGTACAACACTGGGATTGTGTGCGCAGCTTGCCAACTGATAGAAAACAGTACCTTACACTTTCCTGACGTTTCCAATCAGATGAATATTGGATAAGAAGCTGTTTTGGACAGCTTTTCTTTCCTTTATGCCAAACACTCGGCAGACCTCCGTGCAACGTCCAGAACACGATGGGAGATGTTTTCTGTGCTCCCGCAGGTTTTCCTTGCCAGACAGAGTGGAAAAGCTTTCTGCTAGGATGTAGACCACAAAAGACGCTAAAGACGAAGGTACGATGCTCTCCGAAGATAAAAGCCGCTCCCGGGCTTCTTTCGACAGAAGCGGCGCTAAGAGAGCACTGTGAGCGGTACAATCGTCTTTGCGCGAAGAAGCCGCTTCTTCGGCTCCGGGAGCCGGAGAGAGCGGCAGCATCGGAAAGGTGAAGAAGGAAGCTGTACAACACTGGGATTGTGTGCGCAACTTGCCAACTGATAGAAAACAGTACCTTACACTTTCCTGACGTTTCCAATCACATGAATATTCGATAAGAAGCTGTTTTGGGCAGCTTTTCTTTCCTTAATGCCAAACACTCGGCAGACCTCCGTGCAACGTCCAGAACACGATGGGAGATGTTTTCTGTGCTCCCGCAGGTTTTCCTTGCCAGACAGATTGGAAAAGCTTTCTGCTAGGATGTAGACCACAAAAGACGCTAAAGACAAAGGTACGATGCTCTCCGGAGCTAAGAGCCGCTGCCGGGCTTCTTTCGACAGAAGCGGCGCAAAGAGAGCACTGTGAGCGGTACAATCGTCTTTGCGCGAAGAAGCCGCTTCTTCGGCTCCGGGAGCCGGAGAGAGCGGCAGCATCGGAAAGGTGAAGAAGGAAGCTGTACAACACTGGGATTGTGTGTGCAGCATGCCAACTGATAGAAAACAGTACCTTACACTTTCCTGAAGTTTCCAATCACATGAATATTCGTTAAGAAGCTGTTTTGGACAGCTTTTCTTTCCTTTATGCCAAACACTCGGCAGACCTCCGTGCAACGTCCAGAACACGATGGGAGATGTTTTCTGTGCTCGCGCAGGTTTTCCTTGCCAGACAGAGTGGAAAAGCTTTCTGCTAGGATGTAGACCACAAAAGACGCTAAAGACGAAGGTACGATGCTCTCCGGAGCTAAGAGCCGCTGCCGGGCTTCTTTCGACAGAAGCGGCGCTAAGAGCGCACTGTGACTGGTACAATCGTCTTTGCGCGAAGAAGCCGCTTCTTCGGCTCCGGGAGCCGGAGAGAGCGGCAGCATCGGAAAGATGAAGAAGGAAGCTGTACAACACTGGGATTGTGTGCGCAGCTTGCCAACTGATAGAAAACAGTACCTTACACTTTCCTGACGTTTCCAATCACATGAATATTCGTTAAGAAGTTGTTTTGGACAGCTTTTCTTTCCTTTATGCCAAACACTCGGCAGACCTCCGTGCAACGTCCAGAACACGATGGGAGATGTTTTCTGTGCTCCCGCAGGTTTTCCTTGCCAGACAGAGTGGAAAAGCTTTCTGCTAGGATGTAGACCACAAAAGACGCTAAGGACGAAGGTACGATGCTCTCCGAAGATAAAAGCCGCTGAGGGGCTTCTTACGGCAGAAGCGGCGCTAAGAGAGCACTGTGAGCGGTACAATCGTCTTTGCGCGAAGAAGCCGCTTCTTTGGCTCCGGGAGCCGGAGAGAGCGGCAGCATCGGAAAGGTGAAGAAGGAAGCTGTACAACACTGGGATTGTGTGCGCAGCTTGCCAACTGATAGAAAACAGTACCTTACACTTTCCTGACGTTTCCAATCACATGAATATTTGTTAAGAAGCTGTTTTGGACAGCTTTTCTTTCCTTTATGCCAAACACTCGGCAGACCTCCGTGCAATGTCGAGAACACGATGGGAGATGTTTTCTGTGCTCCCGCAGGTTTTCCTTGCCAGACAGAGTGGAAAAGCTTTCTGCTAGGATGTAGACCACAAAAGACGCTAAAGACGAAGGTACGATGCTCTCCGAAGATAAAAGCCGCTGCCGGGCTTCTTTCGGCAGAAGCGGCGCTAAGAGAGCACTGTGAGTGGTACAATCGTCTTTGCACGAAGAAGGCGCTTCTTCGGCTCCGGGAGCCGGAGAGAGCGCCAGCATCGGAAAGGTGAAGAAGGAAGCTGTACAACACTGGGATTGTGTGCGCAGCTTGCCAACTGATAGAAAACAGTACCTTACACTTTCCTGACGTTTCCAATCACATGAATATTGGATAAGAAGCTGTTTTGGACAGCTTTTCTTTCCTTTATGCCAAACACTCGGCAGACCTCCGTGCAACGTCCAGAACACGATGGGAGATGTTTTCTGTGCTCCCGCAGGTTTTCCTTGCCAGACAGAGTGGAAAAGCTTTCTGCTAGGATGTAGACCACAAAAGACGCTAAAGACGAAGGTACGATGCTCTCCGGAGCTAAGAGCCGCTGAGGGGCTTCTTTCGGCAGAAGCGGCGCTAAGAGAGCACTGTGAGCGGTACAATCGTCTTTGCGCGAAGAAGCCGCTTCTTCGGCTCCGGGAGCCGGAGAGAGCGGCAGCATCGGAAAGGTGAAGAAGGAAGCTGTACAACACTGGGATTGTGTGCGCAGCTTGCCAACTGATAGAAAACAGTACCTTACACTTTCCTGACGTTTCCAATCACATGAATATTCGTTAAGAAGCTGTTTTGGACAGCTTTTCTTTCCTTTATGCCAAACACTCGGCAGACCTCCGTGCAATGTCCAGAACACGATGGGAGATGTTTTCTGTGCTCCCGCAGGTTTTCCTTGCCAGACAGAGTGGAAAAGCTTTCTGCTAGGATGTAGACCACAAAAGACGCTAAAGACGAAGGTACGATGCTCTCCGGAGCTAAGAGCCGCTGCCGGGCTTCTTTCGGCAGAAGCGGCGCTAAGAGAGCACTGTGAGCGGGTACAATCGTCTTTGCGCGAAGAAGGCGCTTCTTCGGCTCCGGGAGCCGGAGAGAGCGGCAGCATCGGAAAGGTGAAGAAGGAAGCTGTACAACACTGGGATTGTGTGCGCAGCTTGCCAACTGATAGAAAACAGTACCTTACACTTTCCTGACGTTTCCAATCACATGAATATTGGATAAGAAGCTGTTTTGGACAGCTTTTCTTTCCTTTATGCCAAACACTCGGCAGACCTCCGTGCAACGTCCAGAACACGATGGGAGATGTTTTCTGTGCTCCCGCAGGTTTTCCTTGCCAGACAGAGTGGAAAAGCTTTCTGCTAGGATGTAGACCACAAAAGACGCTAAAGACGAAGGTACGATGCTCTCCGGAGCTTAGAGCCGCTCCCGGGCTTCTTTCGGCAGAAGCGGCGCTAAGAGAGCACTGTGAGCGGTACAATCGTCTTTGCGCGAAGAAGCCGCTTCTTCGGCTCCGGGAGCCGGAGAGAGCGGCAGCATCGGAAAGATGTAGAAGGAAGCTGTACAACACTGGGATTGTGTGCGCAGCTTGCCAACTGATAGAAAACAGTACCTTACACTTTCCTGACGTTTCCAATCACATGAATATTGGATAAGAAGCTGTTTTGGACAGCTTTTCTTTCCTTTATGCCAAACACTCGGCAGACCTCCGTGCGACGTGCAGAACACGATGGGAGATGTTTTCTGTGCTCCCGCAGGTTTTCCTTGCCAGACAGAGTGGAAAAGCTTTCTGCTAGGATGTAGACCACAAAAGACGCTAAAGACGAAGGTACGATGCTCTCCGGAGCTAAGAGCCGCTGCCGGGCTTCTTTCGGCAGAAGCGGCGCTAAGAGAGCACTGTGAGCGGTACAATCGTCTTTGCGCGAAGAAGCCGCTTCTTCGGCTCCGGGAGCCGGAGAGAGCGGCAGCATCGGAAAGGTGAAGAAGGAAGCTGTACAACACTGGGATTGTGTGCGCAGCTTGCCAACTGATAGAAAACAGTACCTTACACTTTCCTGACGTTTCCAATCACATGAACATTCGATTGGAAGCTGTTTTGGACAGCTTTTCTTTCCTTTATGCCAAACACTCGGCAGACCTCCGTGCAACGTCCAGAACACGATGGGAGATGTTTTCTGTGCTCCCGCAGGTTTTCCTTGCCAGACAGAGTGGAAAAGCTTTCTGCTAGGATGTAGACCACAAAAGACGCTAAAGACGAAGGTACGATGCTCTCCGGAGCTAAGAGCCGCTGCCGGGCTTCTTTCGGCAGAAGCGGCGTTTTGAGAGCACTGTGAGCGGTACAATCGCCTTTGCGCGAAGAAGCCGCTTCTTCGGCTCCGGGAGCCGGAGAGAGCGGCAGCATCGGAAAGGTGAAGAAGGAAGTTGTACAACACTGGGATTGTGTGCGCAGCTTGCCAACTGATAGAAAACAGTACCTTACACTTTCCTGAAGTTTCCAATCACATGAATATTGGATAAGAAGCTGTTTTGGACAGCTTTTCTTTCCTTTATGCCAAACACTCAGCAGACCTCCGTGCAACGTCCAGAACACGATGGGAGATGTTTTCTGTGCTCCCGCAGGTTTTCCTTGCCAGACAGAGTGGAAAAGCTTTCTGCTAGGATGTAGACCACAAAAGACGCTAAAGACGAAGGTACGATGCTCTCCGGAGCTAAGAGCCGCTCCCGGGCTACTTTCGGCACAAGCGGCGCTAAGACAGCACTGTGAGCGGTACAATCGTCTTTGCGCGAAGAAGCCGCTTCTTCGGCTCCGGGAGCCGGAGAGAGCGGCAGCATCGGAAAGATGAAGAAGGAAGCTGTACAACACTGGAATTGTGTGCGCAGCTTGCCAACTGATAGAAAACAGTACCTTACACTTTCCGGACGTTTCCAATCACATGAATATTCGTTAAGAAGCTGTTTTGGACAGCTTTTCTTTCCTTTATGCCAAACACTCGGCAGACCTCCGTGCAACGTCCAGAACACGATGGGAGATGTTTTCTGTGCTCCCGCAGGTTTTCCTTGCCAGACAGAGTGGAAAAGCTTTCTGCTAGGATGTAGACCACAAAAGACGCTAAAGACGAAGGTACGATGCTCTCCGGAGCTAAGCGCCGCTCCCGGGCTTCTTTCGGCAGAAGCGGCGCTAAGAGAGCACTGTGAGCGGTACAATCGTCTTTGCGCGAAGAAGGCGCTTCTTCGGCTCCGGGAGCCGGAGAGAGCGGCAGCATCGGAAAGGTGAAGAAGGAAGCTGTACAACACTGGGATTGTGTGCGCAGCTTGCCAACTGATAGAAAACAGTACCTTACACTTTCCTGACGTTTCCAATCACATGAATATTCGTTAAGAAGCTGTTTTGGACAGCTTTTCTTTCCTTTATGCCAAACACTCGGCAGACCTCCGTGCAATGTCCAGAACACGATGGGAGATGTTTTCTGTGCTCCCGCAGGTTTTCCTTGCCACACAGAGTGGAAAAGCTTTCTGCTAGGATGTAGACCACAAAAGACGCTAAAGACGAAGGTACGATGCTCTCCGGAGCTAAGAGCCGCTGCCGGGCTTCTTTCGGCAGAAGCGGCGCTAAGAGAGCACTGTGAGCGGTACAATCGTCTTTGCGCGAAGAAGCCGCTTCTTCGGCTCCGGGAGCCGGAGAGAGCGGCAGCATCGGAAAGATGAAGAAGGAAGCTGTACAACACTGGGATTGTGTGCGCAGCTTGCCAACTGATAGAAAACAGTACCTTACACTTTCCTGACGTTTCCAATCACATGAATATTCGATTGGAAGCTGTTTTGGACAGCTTTTCTTTCCTTTATGCCAAACACTCAGCAGACCTCCGTGCAACGTCCAGAACACGATGGGAGATGTTTTCTGTGCTCCCGCAGGTTTTCCTTGCCAGACAGAGTGGAAAAGCTTTCTGCTAGGATGTAGACCACAAAAGACGCTAAAGACGAAGGTACGATGCTCTCCGGAGCTAAGAGCCGCTGCCGGGCTTCTTTCGGCACAAGCGGCGCTAAGAGAGCACTGTGAGCGGTACAATCGTCTTTGCGCGAAGAAGCCGCTTCTTCGGCTCCGGGAGCCGGAGAGAGGGGCAGCATCGGAAAGGTGAAGAAGGAAGCTGTACAACACTGGGATTGTGTGCGCAGCTTGCCAACTGATAGAAAACAGTACCTTACACTTTCCTGACGTTTCCAATCACATGAATATTCGTTAAGAAGCTGTTTTGGACAGCTTTTCTTTCCTTTATGCCAAACACTCGGCAGACCTCCGTGCAATGTCCAGAACACGATGGGAGATGTTTTCTGTGCTCCCGCAGGTTTTCCTTGCCAGACAGAGTGGAAAAGCTTTCTGCTAGGATGTAGACCACAAAAGACGCTAAAGACGAAGGTACGATGCTCTCCGAAGATAAAAGCGGCTGCCGGGCTTCTTTCGACAGAAGCGGCGCAAAGAGAGCACTGTGAGCGGTACAATCGTCTTTGCGCGAAGAAGGCGTTTTTTCGGCTCCGGGAGCCGGAGAGAGCGGCAGCATCGGAAAGGTGAAGAAGGAAGCTGTACAACACTGGGATTGTGTGCGCAGCTTGCCAACTGATAGAAAACAGTACCTTACACTTTCCTGACGTTTCCAATCACATGAATATTGGATAAGAAGCTGTTTTGGACAGCTTTTCTTTCCTTAATGCCAAACACTCGGCAGACCTCCGTGCAACGTCCAGAACACGATGGGAGATGTTTTCTGTGCTCGCGCAGGTTTTCCTTGCCAGACAGAGTGGAAAAGCTTTCTGCTAGGATGTAGACCACAAAAGACGCTAAAGACGAAGGTACGATGCTCTCCGGAGCTAAGAGCCGCTGCCGGGCTTCTTTCGGCACAAGCGGCGCTAAGAGAGCACTGTGAGCGGTACAATCGTCTTTGCGCGAAGAAGCCGCTTCTTCGGCTCCGGGAGCCGGAGAGAGCGGCAGCATCGGAAAGGTGAAGAAGGAAGTTGTACAACACTGGGATTGTTTGCGCAGCTTGCCAACTGATAGAAAACAGTACCTTACACTTTCCTGACGTTTCCAATCACATGAATATTGGATAAGAAGCTGTTTTGGACAGCTTTTCTTTCCTTAATGCCAAACACTCGGCAGACCTCCGTGCAACGTCCAGAACACGATGGGAGATGTTTTCTGTGCTCCCGCAGGTTTTCCTTGCCAGACAGAGTGGAAAAGCTTTCTGCTAGGATGTAGACCACAAAAGACGCTAAAGACGAAGGTACGATGCTCTCCGGAGCTAAGAGCCGCTGCCAGGCTTCTTTCGGCAGAAGCGGCGTTATGAGAGCACTGTGAGCGGTACAATCGTCTTTGCGCGAAGAAGCCGCTTCTTCGGCTCCGGGAGCCGGAGAGAGCGGCAGCATCGGAAAGGTGAAGAAGGAAGCTGTACAACACTGGCATTGTGTGCGCAGCTTGCCAACTGATAGAAAACAGTACCTTACACTTTCCTGACGTTTCCAATCACATGAATATTGGATAAGAAGCTGTTTTGGACAGCTTTTCTTTCCTTTATGCCAAACACTCGGCAGACCTCCGTGCAACGTCCAGAACACGATGGGAGATGTTTTCTGTGCTCCCGCAGGTTTTCCTTGCCAGACAGAGTGGAAAAGCTTTCTGCTAGGATGTAGACCACAAAAGACGCTAAAGACGAAGGTACGATGCTCTCCGGAGCTTAGAGCCGCTGCCGGGCTTCTTTCGGCAGAAGCGGCGCTAAGAGAGCACTGTGAGCGGTACAATCGTCTTTGCGCGAAGAAGCCGCTTCTTCGGCTCCGGGAGCCGGAGAGAGCGGCAGCATCGGAAAAGTGAAGAAGGAAGCTGTACAACACTGGGATTGTGTGCGCAGCTTGCCAACTGATAGAAAACAGTACCTTACACTTTCCTGACGTTTCCAATCACATGAATATTGGATAAGAAGCTGTTTTGGACAGCTTTTCTTTCCTTTATGCCAAACACTCGGCAGACCTCCGTGCAACGTCCAGAACACGATGGGAGATGTTTTCTGTGCTCGCGCAGGTTTTCCTTGCCAGACAGAGTGGAAAAGCTTTCTGCTAGGATGTAGACCACAAAAGACGCTAAAGACGAAGGTACGATGCTCTCCGGAGCTAAGAGCCGCTGCCGGGCTTCTTTCGGCAGAAGCGGCGCTAAGAGAGCACTGTGAGCGGTACAATCGCCTTTGCGCGAAGAAGCCGCTTCTTCGGCTCCGGGAGCCGGAGAGAGCGGCAGCATCGGAAAGGTGAAGAAGGAAGTTGTACAACACTGGGATTGTGTGCGCAGCTTGCCAACTGATAGAAAACAGTACCTTACACTTTCCTGAAGTTTCCAATCACATGAATATTGGATAAGAAGCTGTTTTGGACAGCTTTTCTTTCCTTTATGCCAAACACTCGGCAGACCTCCGTGCAAGGTCCAGAACACGATGGGAGATGTTTTCTGTGCTCGCGCAGGTTTTCCTTGCCAGACAGAGTGGAAAAGCTTTCTGCTAGGATGTAGACCACAAAAGACGCTAAAGACGAAGGTACGATGCTCTCCGGAGCTAAGCGCCGCTCCCGGGCTTCTTTCGGCAGAAGCGGCGCTAAGAGAGCACTGTGAGCGGTACAATCGTCTTTGCGCGAAGAAGCCGCTTCTTCGGCTCCGGGAGCCGGAGAGAGCGGCAGCATCGGAAAGGTGAAGAAGGAAGCTGTACAACACTGGGATTGTGGGCGCAGCTTGACAACTGATAGAAAACAGTACCTTACACTTTCCTGACGTTTCCAATCACATGAATATTCGATTGGAAGCTGTTTTGGACAGCTTTTCTTTCCTTTATGCCAAACACTTGGCGGACCTCCGTGCAAGGTCCAGAACACGATGGGAGATGTTTTCGGTGCTCCCGCAGGTTTTCCTTGCCAGACAGAGTGGAAAAGCTTTCTGCTCGGATGTAGACCACAAAAGACGCTAAAGACGAAGGTACGATGCTCTCCGGAGCTTAGAGCCGCTGCCGGGCTTCTTTCGGCAGAAGCGGCGCTAAGAGAGCACTGTGAGCGGTACAATCGTCTTTGCGCGAAGAAGCCGCTTCTTCGGCTCCGGGAGCCGGAGAGAGCGGCAGCATCGGAAAGATGAAGAAGGAAGCTGTACAACACTGGGATTGTGTGCGCAGCTTGCCAACTGATAGAAAACAGTACCTTACACTTTCCTGACGTTTCCAATCACATGAATATTCGATTGGAAGCTGTTTTGGACAGCTTTTCTTTCCTTTATGCCAAACACTCAGCAGACCTCCGTGCAACGTCCAGAACACGATGGGAGATGTTTTCTGTGCTCCCGCAGGTTTTCCTTGCCAGACAGAGTGGAAAAGCTTTCTGCTAGGATGTAGACCACAAAAGACGCTAAAGACGAAGGTACGATGCTCTCCGGAGCTAAGAGCCGCTGCCGGGCTTCTTTCGGCACAAGCGGCGCTAAGAGAGCACTGTGAGCGGTACAATCGTCTTTGCGCGAAGAAGCCGCTTCTTCGGCTCCGGGAGCCGGAGAGAGGGGCAGCATCGGAAAGGTGAAGAAGGAAGCTGTACAACACTGGGATTGTGTGCGCAGCTTGCCAACTGATAGAAAACAGTACCTTACACTTTCCTGACGTTTCCAATCACATGAATATTCGTTAAGAAGCTGTTTTGGACAGCTTTTCTTTCCTTTATGCCAAACACTCGGCAGACCTCCGTGCAATGTCCAGAACACGATGGGAGATGTTTTCTGTGCTCCCGCAGGTTTTCCTTGCCAGACAGAGTGGAAAAGCTTTCTGCTAGGATGTAGACCACAAAAGACGCTAAAGACGAAGGTACGATGCTCTCCGAAGATAAAAGCGGCTGCCGGGCTTCTTTCGACAGAAGCGGCGCAAAGAGAGCACTGTGAGCGGTACAATCGTCTTTGCGCGAAGAAGGCGTTTTTTCGGCTCCGGGAGCCGGAGAGAGCGGCAGCATCGGAAAGGTGAAGAAGGAAGCTGTACAACACTGGGATTGTGTGCGCAGCTTGCCAACTGATAGAAAACAGTACCTTACACTTTCCTGACGTTTCCAATCACATGAATATTGGATAAGAAGCTGTTTTGGACAGCTTTTCTTTCCTTAATGCCAAACACTCGGCAGACCTCCGTGCAACGTCCAGAACACGATGGGAGATGTTTTCTGTGCTCGCGCAGGTTTTCCTTGCCAGACAGAGTGGAAAAGCTTTCTGCTAGGATGTAGACCACAAAAGACGCTAAAGACGAAGGTACGATGCTCTCCGGAGCTAAGAGCCGCTGCCGGGCTTCTTTCGGCACAAGCGGCGCTAAGAGAGCACTGTGAGCGGTACAATCGTCTTTGCGCGAAGAAGCCGCTTCTTCGGCTCCGGGAGCCGGAGAGAGCGGCAGCATCGGAAAGGTGAAGAAGGAAGTTGTACAACACTGGGATTGTTTGCGCAGCTTGCCAACTGATAGAAAACAGTACCTTACACTTTCCTGACGTTTCCAATCACATGAATATTGGATAAGAAGCTGTTTTGGACAGCTTTTCTTTCCTTAATGCCAAACACTCGGCAGACCTCCGTGCAACGTCCAGAACACGATGGGAGATGTTTTCTGTGCTCCCGCAGGTTTTCCTTGCCAGACAGAGTGGAAAAGCTTTCTGCTAGGATGTAGACCACAAAAGACGCTAAAGACGAAGGTACGATGCTCTCCGGAGCTAAGAGCCGCTGCCAGGCTTCTTTCTGCAGAAGCGGCGTTATGAGAGCACTGTGAGCGGTACAATCGTCTTTGCGCGAAGAAGCCGCTTCTTCGGCTCCGGGAGCCGGAGAGAGCGGCAGCATCGGAAAGGTGAAGAAGGAAGCTGTACAACACTGGCATTGTGTGCGCAGCTTGCCAACTGATAGAAAACAGTACCTTACACTTTCCTGACGTTTCCAATCACATGAATATTGGATAAGAAGCTGTTTTGGACAGCTTTTCTTTCCTTTATGCCAAACACTCGGCAGACCTCCGTGCAACGTCCAGAACACGATGGGAGATGTTTTCTGTGCTCCCGCAGGTTTTCCTTGCCAGACAGAGTGGAAAAGCTTTCTGCTAGGATGTAGACCACAAAAGACGCTAAAGACGAAGGTACGATGCTCTCCGGAGCTTAGAGCCGCTGCCGGGCTTCTTTCGGCAGAAGCGGCGCTAAGAGAGCACTGTGAGCGGTACAATCGTCTTTGCGCGAAGAAGCCGCTTCTTCGGCTCCGGGAGCCGGAGAGAGCGGCAGCATCGGAAAAGTGAAGAAGGAAGCTGTACAACACTGGGATTGTGTGCGCAGCTTGCCAACTGATAGAAAACAGTACCTTACACTTTCCTGACGTTTCCAATCACATGAATATTGGATAAGAAGCTGTTTTGGACAGCTTTTCTTTCCTTTATGCCAAACACTCGGCAGACCTCCGTGCAACGTCCAGAACACGATGGGAGATGTTTTCTGTGCTCGCGCAGGTTTTCCTTGCCAGACAGAGTGGAAAAGCTTTCTGCTAGGATGTAGACCACAAAAGACGCTAAAGACGAAGGTACGATGCTCTCCGGAGCTAAGAGCCGCTGCCGGGCTTCTTTCGGCAGAAGCGGCGCTAAGAGAGCACTGTGAGCGGTACAATCGCCTTTGCGCGAAGAAGCCGCTTCTTCGGCTCCGGGAGCCGGAGAGAGCGGCAGCATCGGAAAGGTGAAGAAGGAAGTTGTACAACACTGGGATTGTGTGCGCAGCTTGCCAACTGATAGAAAACAGTACCTTACACTTTCCTGAAGTTTCCAATCACATGAATATTGGATAAGAAGCTGTTTTGGACAGCTTTTCTTTCCTTTATGCCAAACACTCGGCAGACCTCCGTGCAAGGTCCAGAACACGATGGGAGATGTTTTCTGTGCTCGCGCAGGTTTTCCTTGCCAGACAGAGTGGAAAAGCTTTCTGCTAGGATGTAGACCACAAAAGACGCTAAAGACGAAGGTACGATGCTCTCCGGAGCTAAGCGCCGCTCCCGGGCTTCTTTCGGCAGAAGCGGCGCTAAGAGAGCACTGTGAGCGGTACAATCGTCTTTGCGCGAAGAAGCCGCTTCTTCGGCTCCGGGAGCCGGAGAGAGCGGCAGCATCGGAAAGGTGAAGAAGGAAGCTGTACAACACTGGGATTGTGGGCGCAGCTTGACAACTGATAGAAAACAGTACCTTACACTTTCCTGACGTTTCCAATCACATGAATATTCGATTGGAAGCTGTTTTGGACAGCTTTTCTTTCCTTTATGCCAAACACTTGGCGGACCTCCGTGCAAGGTCCAGAACACGATGGGAGATGTTTTCGGTGCTCCCGCAGGTTTTCCTTGCCAGACAGAGTGGAAAAGCTTTCTGCTCGGATGTAGACCACAAAAGACGCTAAAGACGAAGGTACGATGCTCTCCGGAGCTTAGAGCCGCTGCCGGGCTTCTTTCGGCAGAAGCGGCGCTAAGAGAGCACTGTGAGCGGTACAATCGTCTTTGCGCGAAGAAGCCGCTTCTTCGGCTCCGGGAGCCGGAGAGAGCGGCAGCATCGGAAAGGTGAAGAAGGAAGCTGTACAACACTGGGATTGTGTGCGCAGCTTGCCAACTGATAGAAAACAGTACCTTACACTTTCCGGACGTTTCCAATCACATGAATATTCGTTAAGAAGCTGTTTTGGACAGCTTTTCTTTCCTTTATGCTAAACACTCGGCAGACCTCCGTGCAACGTCCAGAACACGATGGGAGATGTTTTCTGTGCTCCCGCAGGTTTTTCTTGCCAGACAGAGTGGAAAAGCTTTCTGCTAGGATGTAGACCACAAAAGACGCTAAAGACGAAGGTACGATGCTCTCCGAAGATAAAAGCTGCTCCCGGGCTTCTTTCGACAGAAGCGACGCTAAGAGAGCACTGTGAGCGGTACAATCGTCTTTGCGCGAAGAAGGCGCTTCTTCGGCTCCGGGAGCCGGAGAGAGCGGCAGCATCGGAAAGGTGAAGAAGGAAGCTGTACAACACTGGGATTGTGTGCGCAGCTTGCTAACTGATAGAAAACAGTACCTTACACTTTCCTGAAGTTTCCAATGACATGAATATTGGATAAGAAGCTGTTTTGGACAGCTTTTCTTTCCTTTATGCCAAACACTCGGCAGACCTCCGTGCAACGTCCAGAACACGATGGGAGATGTTTTCTGTGCTCGCGCAGGTTTTCCTTGCCAGACAGAGTGGAAAAGCTTTCTGCTAGGATGTAGACCACAAAAGACGCTAAAGACGAAGGTACGATGCTCTCCGGAGCTAAGAGCCTCTGCCGGGCTTCTTTCGGCACAAGCGGCGCTAAGAGAGCACTGTGAGCGGTACAATCGTCTTTGCGCGAAGAAGCCGCTTCTTCGGCTCCGGGAGCCGGAGAGAGCGGCAGCATCGGAAAGGTGAAGAAGGAAGCTGTACAACACTGGGATTGTGTGCGCAGCTTGCCAACTGATAGAAAACAGTACCTTACACTTTCCTGACGTTTCCAATCACATGAATATTCGATTGGAAGCTGTTTTGGACAGCTTTTCTTTCCTTTATGCCAAACACTCGGCAGACCTCCGTGCAACGTCCAGAACACGATGGGAGATGTTTTCTGTGCTCCCGCAGGTTTTCCTTGCCAGACAGAGTGGAAAAGCTTTCTGCTAGGATGTAGACCACAAAAGACGCTAAAGACGAAGGTACGATGCTCTCCGGAGCTAAGAGCCGCTGCCGGGCTTCTTTCGGCAGAAGCGGCGTTATGAGAGCACTGTGAGCGGTACAATCGTCTTTGCGCGAAGAAGCCGCTTCTTCGGCTCCGGGAGCCGGAGAGAGTGGCAGAATCGGAAAGGTGAAGAAGGAAGTTGTACAACACTGGGATTGTGTGCGCAACTTGCCAACTGATAGAAAACAGTACCTTACACTTTCCTGACGTTTCCAATCACATGAATATTGGATAAGAAGCTGTTTTGGACAGCTTTTCTTTCCTTAATGCCAAACACTCGGCAGACCTCCGTGCAACGTCCAGAACACGATGGGAGATGTTTTCTGTGCTCGCGCAGGTTTTCCTTGCCAGACAGAGTGGAAAAGCTTTCTGCTAGGATGTAGACCACAAAAGACGCTAAAGACGAAGGTACGATGCTCTCCGGAGCTAAGAGCCGCTGCCGGGCTTCTTTCGGCAGAAGCGGCGCTAAGAGAGCACTGTGAGCGGTACAATTGTCTTTGCGCGAAGAAGCCGCTTCTTCGGCTCCGGGAGCCGGAGAGAGCGGCAGCATCGGAAAGGTGAAGAAGGAAGCTGTACAACACTGGGATTGTGGGCGCAGCTTGCCAACTGATAGAAAACAGTACCTTACACTTTCCTGACGTTTCCAATCACATGAATATTGGATAAGAAGCTGTTTTGGACAGCTTTTCTTTCCTTAATGCCAAACACTCGGCAGACCTCCGTGGAACGTCCAGAACACGATGGGAGATGTTTTCTGTGCTCGCGCAGGTTTTCCTTGCCAGACAGAGTGGAAAAGCTTTCTGCTAGGATGTAGACCACAAAAGACGCTAAAGACGAAGGTACGATGCTCTCAGGAGCTAAGAGCCGCTGCCGGGCTTCTTTCGGCAGAAGCGGCGTTATGAGAGCACTGTGAGCGGTACAATCGTCTTTGCGCGAAGAAGCCGCTTCTTCGGCTCCGGGAGCCGGAGAGAGCGGCAGAATCGGAAAGGTGAAGAAGGAAGTTGTACAACACTGGGATTGTGTGCGCAGCTTGCCAACTGATAGAAAACAGTACCTTACACTTTCCTGACGTTTCCAATCACATGAATATTGGATAAGAAGCTGTTTAGACAGCTTTTCTTTCCTTTATGCCAAACACTCGGCAGACCTCCGTGCAACGTCCAGAACACGATGGGAGATGTTTTCTGTGCTCCCGCAGGTTTTCCTTGCCAGACAGAGTGGAAAAGCTTTCTGCTAGGATGTAGACCACAAAAGACGCTAAAGACGAAGGTACGATGCTCTCCGGAGCTAAGAGACGCTGCCGGGCTTCTTTCGGCAGAAGCGGCGCTAAGAGAGCACTGTGAGCGGTACAATCGTCTTTGCGCGAAGAAGCCGCTTCTTCGGCTCCGGGAGCCGGAGAGAGCGGCAGCATCGGAAAAGTGAAGAAGGAAGTTGTACAACACTGGGATTGTGTGCGCAGCTTGCCAACTGATAGAAAACAGTACCTTACACTTTCCTGACGTTTCCAATCACATGAATATTGGATAAGAAGCTGTTTTGGACAGCTTTTCTTTCCTTAATGCCAAACACTCGGCAGACCTCCGTGCAACGTCCAGAACACGATGGGAGATGTTTTCTGTGCTCGCGCAGGTTTTCCTTGCCAGACAGAGTGGAAAAGCTTTCTGCTAGGATGTAGACCACAAAAGACGCTAAAGACGAAGGTACGATGCTCTCCGGAGCTAAGAGCCGCTGCCGGGCTTCTTTCGGCAGAAGCGGCGTTATGAGAGCACTGTGAGCGGTACAATCGTCTTTGCGCGAAGAAGCCGCTTCTTCGGCTCCGGGAGCCGGAGAGAGCGGCAGCATCGGAAAGGTGAAGAAGGAAGCTGTACAACACTGGGATTGTGTGCGCAGCTTGCCAACTGATAGAAAACAGTACCTTACACTTTCCTGACGTTTCCAATCACATGAATATTCGATTGGAAGCTGTTTTGGACAGCTTTTCTTTCCTTAATGCCAAACACTCGGCAGACCTCCGTGCAACGTCCAGAACACGATGGGAGATGTTTTCTGTGCTCCCGCAGGTTTTCCTTGCCAGACAGAGTGGAAAAGCTTTCTGCTAGGATGTAGACCACAAAAGACGCTAAAGACGAAGGTACGATGCTCTCCGGAGCTAAGAGCCGCTCCCGGGCTTCATTCGGCAGAAGCGGCGTTATGAGAGCACTGTGAGCGGTACAATCGTCTTTGCGCGAAGAAGCCGCTTCTTCGGCTCCGGGAGCCGGAGAGAGCGGCAGAATCGGAAAGGTGAAGAAGGAAGTTGCACAACACTGGGATTGTGTGCGCAGCTTGCCAACTGATAGAAAACAGTACCTTACACTTTCCTGACGTTTCCAATCACATGAATATTGGATAAGAAGCTGTTTTGGACAGCTTTTCTTTCCTTAATGCCAAACACTCGGCAGACCTCTGTGCAACGTCCAGAACACGATGGGAGATGTTTTCTGTGCTCGCGCAGGTTTTCCTTGCCAGACAGAGTGGAAAAGCTTTCTGCTAGGATGTAGACCACAAAAGACGCTAAAGACGAAGGTACGATGCTCTCCGGAGCTAAGCGCCGCTCCCGGGCTTCTTTCGGCAGAAGCGGCGTTATGAGAGCACTGTGAACGGTACAATCGTCTTTGCGCGAAGTAGCCCGCTTCTTCGGCTCCGGGAGCCGGAGAGAGCGGCAGCATCGGAGAGGTGAAGAAGGAAGTTGTACAACACTGGGATTGTGTGCGCAGCTTGCCAACTGATAGAAAACAGTACCTTACACTTTCCTGACGTTTCCAATCACATGAATATTGGATAAGAAGCTGTTTTGGACAGCTTTTCTTTCCTTAATGCCAAACACTCGGCAGACCTCCGTGCAACGTCCAGAACACGATGGGAGATGTTTTCTGTGCTCGCGCAGGTTTTCCTTGCCAGACAGAGTGGAAAAGCTTTCTGCTAGGATGTAGACAACAAAAGACGCTAAAGACGAAGGTACGATGCTCTCTGGAGATAAGCGCCGCTGCCGGGCTTCTTTCGGCAGAAGCGGCGCTAAGAGAGCACTGTGAGCGGTACAATCGTCTTTGCGCGAAGAAGCCGCTTCTTCGGCTCCGGGAGCCGGAGAGAGCGGCAGCATCGGAAAGGTGAAGAAGGAAGTTGTACAACACTGGGATTGTGTGCGCATCTTGCCAACTGATAGAAAACAGTACCTTACACTTTCCTGAAATTTCCAATCACATGAATATTGGATAAGAAGCTGTTTTGGACAGCTTTTCTTTCCTTAATGCCAAACACTCGGCAGACCTCCGTGCAACGTCCAGAACACGATGGGAGATGTTTTCTGTGCTCCCGCAGGTTTTCCTTGCCAGACAGAATGGAAAAGCTTTCTGCTAGGATGTAGACCACAAAAGACGCTAAAGACGAAGGTACGATGCTCTCCGGAGCTAAGAGCCGCTGCCGGGCTTCTTTCGGCAGAAGCGGCGCTAAGAGAGCACTGTGAGCGGTACAATCGTCTTTGCGCGAAGAAGCCGCTTCTTCGGCTCCGGGAGCCGGAGAGAGCGGCAGCATCGGAAAAGTGAAGAAGGAAGTTGTACAACACTGGGATTGTGTGCGCAGCTTGCCAACTGATAGAAAACAGTACCTTACACTTTCCTGAAGTTTCCAATCACATGAATATTGGATAAGAAGCTGTTTTGGACAGCTTTTCTTTCCTTAATGCCAAACACTCGGCAGACCTCCGTGCAACGTCCAGAACACGATGGGAGATGTTTTCTGTGCTCGCGCAGGTTTTCCTTGCCAGACAGAGTGGAAAAGCTTTCTGCTAGGATGTAGACCACAAAAGACGCTAAAGACGAAGGTACGATGCTCTCCGGAGCTAAGAGCCGCTGCCGGGCTTCTTTCGGCACAAGCGGCGCTAAGAGAGCACTGTGAGCGGTACAATCGTCTTTGCGCGAAGAAGCCGCTTCTTCGGCTCCGGGAGCCGGAGAGAGCGGCAGCATCGGAAAGGTGAAGAAGGAAGCTGTACAACACTGGGATTGTGTGCGCAGCTTGCCAACTGATAGAAAACAGTACCTTACACTTTCCTGACGTTTCCAATCACATGAATATTCGATTGGAAGCTGTTTTGGACAGCTTTTCTTTCCTTTATGCCAAACACTCGGCAGACCTCCGTGCAACGTCCAGAAGACGATGGGAGATGTTTTCTGTGCTCCCGCAGGTTTTCCTTGCCAGACAGAGTGGAAAAGCTTTCTGCTAGGATGTAGACCACAAAAGACGCTAAAGACGAAGGTACGATGCTCTCCGGAGCTAAGAGCCGCTGCCGGGCTTCTTTCGGCAGAAGCGGCGCTAAGAGAGCACTGTGAGCGGTACAATCGTCTTTGCGCGAAGAAGCCGCTTCTTCGGCTCCGGGAGCCGGAGAGAGCGGCAGCATCGGAGAGGTGAAGAAGGAAGTTGTACAACACTGGGATTGTGTGCGCAGCTTGCCAACTGATAGAAAACAGTACCTTACACTTTCCTGACGTTTCCAATCACATGAATATTGGATAAGAAGCTGTTTTGGACAGCTTTTCTTTCCTTAATGCCAAACACTCGGCAGACCTCCGTGCAACGTCCAGAACACGATGGGAGATGTTTTCTGTGCTCCCGCAGGTTTTCCTTGCCAGACAGAGTGGAAAAGCTTTCTGCTAGGATGTAGACAACAAAAGACGCTAAAGACGAAGGTACGATGCTCTCTGGAGCTAAGCGCCGCTGCCGGGCTTCTTTCGGCAGAAGCGGCGCTAAGAGAGCACTGTGAGCGGTACAATCGTCTTTGCGCGAAGAAGCCGCTTCTTCGGCTCCGGGAGCCGGAGAGAGCGGCAGCATCGGAAAGGTGAAGAAGGAAGCTGTACAACACTGGGATTGTGTGCGCAGCTTGCCAACTGATAGAAAACAGTACCTTACACTTTCCTGACGTTTCCAATCACATGAATATTGGATAAGAAGCTGTTTTGGACAGCTTTTCTTTCCTTTATGCCAAACACTCGGCAGACCTCCGTGCAACGTCCAGAACACGATGGGAGATGTTTTCTGTGCTCCCGCAGGTTTTCCTTGCCAGACAGAGTGGAAAAGCTTTCTGCTAGGATGTAGACCACAAAAGACGCTAAAGACGAAGGTACGATGCTCTCCGGAGCTAAGAGCCGCTGCCGGGCTTCTTTCGGCAGAAGCGGCGTTTTGAGAGCACTGTGAGCGGTACAATCGTCTTTGCGCGAAGAAGCCGCTTCTTCGGCTCCGGGAGCCGGAGAGAGCGGCAGCATCGGAAAAGTGAAGAAGGAAGTTGTACAACACTGGGATTGTGTGCGCAGCTTGCCAACTGATAGAAAACAGTACCTTACACTTTCCTGACGTTTCCAATCACATGAATATTCGATTGGAAGCTGTTTTTGACAGCTTTTCTTTCCTTAATGCCAAACACTCGGCAGACCTCCGTGCAACGTCCAGAACACGATGAGAGATGTCTTCTGTGCTCCCGCAGGTTTTCCTTGCCAGACAGAGTGGAAAAGCTTTCTGCTAGGATGTAGACCACAAAAGACGCTAAAGACGAAGGTACGATGCTCTCCGGAGCTAAGAGCCGCTGCCGGGCTTCTTTCGGCAGAAGCGGCGCTAAGAGAGCACTGTGAGCGGTACAATCGTCTTTGCGCGAAGAAGCCGCTTCTTCGGCTCCGGGAGCCGGAGAGAGCGGCAGCATCGGAAAGGTGAAGAAGGAAGCTGTACAACACTGGGATTGTGGGCGCAGCTTGCCAACTGATAGAAAACAGTACCTTACACTTTCCTGACGTTTCCAATCACATGAATATTGGATAAGAAGCTGTTTTGGACAGCTTTTCTTTCCTTAATGCCAAACACTCGGCAGACCTCCGTGCAACGTCCAGAAGACGATGGGAGATGTTTTCTGTGCTCCCGCAGGTTTTCCTTGCCAGACAGAGTGGAAAAGCTTTCTGCTAGGATGTAGACCACAAAAGACGCTAAAGACGAAGGTACGATGCTCTCCGGAGCTAAGAGCCGCTGCCGGGCTTCTTTCGGCAGAAGCGGCGTTATGAGAGCACTGTGAGCGGTACAATCGTCTTTGCGCGAAGAAGCCGCTTCTTCGGCTCCGGGAGCCGGAGAGAGCGGCAGAATCCGAAAGGTGAAGAAGGAAGTTGCACAACACTGGGATTGTGTGCGCAGCTTGCCAACTGATAGAAAACAGTACCTTACACTTTCCTGACGTTTCCAATCACATGAATATTGGATAAGAAGCTGTTTTGGACAGCTTTTCTTTCCTTAATGCCAAACACTCGGCAGACCTCCGTGCAACGTCCAGAACACGATGGGAGATGTTTTCTGTGCTCCCGCAGGTTTTCCTTGCCAGACAGAGTGGAAAAGCTTTCTGCTAGGATGTAGACCACAAAAGACGCTAAAGACGAAGGTACGATGCTCTCCGGAGCTAAGCGCCGCTCCCGGGCTTCTTTCGGCAGAAGCGGCGCTAAGAGAGCACTGTGAGCGGTACAATCGTCTTTGCGCGAAGAAGCCGCTTCTTCGGCTCCGGGAGCCGGAGAGAGCGGCAGCATCGGAAAGGTGAAGAAGGAAGCTGTACAACACTGGGATTGTAGGCGCAGCTTGCCAACTGATAGAAAACAGTACCTTACACTTTCCTGACGTTTCCAATCACATGAATATTCGATAAGAAGCTGTTTTGGACAGCTTTTCTTTCCTTTATGCCAAACACTCGGCAGATCTCCGTGCAACGTCCAGAACACGATGGGAGATGTTTTCTGTGCTCGCGCAGGTTTTCCTTGCCAGACAGAGTGGAAAAGCTTTCTGCTAGGATGTAGACCACAAAAGACGCTAAAGACGAAGGTACGATGCTCTCCGGAGCTAAGAGCCGCTGCCGGGCTTCTTTCGGCACAAGCGGCGTTATTAGAGCACTGTGAGCGGTACAATCGTCTTTGCGCGAAGAAGCCGCTTCTTCGGCTCCGGGAGCCGGAGAGAGCGGCAGAATCGGAAAGGTGAAGAAGGAAGCTGTACAACACTGGGATTGTGTGCGCAGCTTGCCAACTGATAGAAAACAGTACCTTACACTTTCCTGACGTTTCCAATCACATGAATATTGGATAAGAAGCTGTTTTGGACAGCTTTTCTTTCCTTAATGCCAAACACTCGGCAGACCTCCGTGCAACGTCCAGAACACGATGGGAGATGTTTTCTGTGCTCGCGCAGGTTTTCCTTGCCAGACAGAGTGGAAAAGCTTTCTGCTAGGATGTAGACCACAAAAGACGCTAAAGACGAAGGTACGATGCTCTCCGGAGCTACGCGCCACTCCCGGGCTTCTTTCGGCAGAAGCGGCGCTAAGAGTGCACTGTGAGCGGTACAATCGTCTTTGCGCAAAGAAGCCGCTTCTTCGGCTCCGGGAGCCGGAGAGAGCGGCAGCATCGGAAAGGTGAAGAAGGAAGTTGTACAACACTGGGATTGTGTGCGCAACTTCACCACTCATAGAAAACAGTACCTTACACTTTCCTGACGTTTCCAATCACATGAATATTGGATAAGAAGCTGTTTTGGACAGCTTTTCTTTCCTTAATGCCAAACACTCGGCAGACCTCCGTGCAACGTCCAGAACACAATGGGAGATGTTTTCTGTGCTCGCGCAGGTTTTCCTTGCCAGACAGAGTGGAAAAGCTTTCTGCTAGGATGTAGACCACAAAAGGCGCTAAAGACGAAGGTACGATGCTCTCCGGAGCTAAGAGCCGCTGCCGGGCTTCTTTTGGCAGAAGCGGCGCTAAGAGAGCACTGTGACCGTTACAATAGTCTTTGCGCGAAGAAGCCGCTTCTTCGGCTCCGGGAGCCGGAGAGAGCGGCAGCATCGGAAAGGTGAAGAAGGAAGCTGTACAACACTGGGATTGTGGGCGCAGCTTGCCAACTGATAGAAAACAGTACCTTACACTATCCTGACGTTTCCAATCACATGAATATTGGATAAGAAGCTGTTTTGGACAGCTTTTCTTTCCTTTATGCCAAACACTCGTCAGACCTCCGTGCAACGTCCAGAACACGATGGGAGATGTTTTCTGTGCTCGCGCAGGTTTTCCTTGCCAGACAGAGTGGAAAAGCTTTCTGCTAGGATGTAGACCACAAAAGACGCTAAAGACGAAGGTACGATGCTCTCAGGAGCTAAGAGTTGCTGCCGGGCTTCTTTCGGCAGAAGCGGCGTTATGAGAGCACTGTGAGCGGTACAATCGTCTTTGCGCGAAGAAGCCGCTTCTTCGGCTCCGGGAGCCGGAGAGAGCGGCAGAATCGGAAAGGTGAAGAAGGAAGTTGTACAACACTGGGATTGTGTGCGCAGCTTGCCAACTGATAGAAAACAGTACCTTACACTTTCCTGACGTTTCCAATCACATGAATATTGGATAAGAAGCTGTTTTGGACAGCTATTCTTTCCTTTATGCCAAACACTCGGCAGACCTCCGTGCAACGTCCAGAACACGATGGGAGATGTTTTCTGTGCTCGCGCAGGTTTTCCTTGCCAGACAGAGTGGAAAAGCTTTCTGCTAGGATGTAGACCACAAAAGACGCTAAAGACGAAGGTACGATGCTCTCCGGAGCTAAGAGCCGCTGCCGGGCTTCTTTCGGCAGAAGCGGCGCTAAGAGAGCACTGTGACCGTTACAATCATCTTTGCGCGAAGAAGCCGCTTCTTCGGCTCCGGGAGCCAGAGAGAGCGGCAGAATCGGAAAGGTGAAGAAGGAAGTTGTACAACACTGGGATTGTGTGCGCAGCTTGCCAACTGATAGAAAACAGTACCTTACACTTTCCTGACGTTTGCAATCACATGAATATTGGATAAGAAGCTGTTTTGGACAGCTTTTCTTTCCTTTATGCCAAACACTCGGCAGACCTCCGTGCAAAATCCAGAAAACGATGGGAGATGTTTTCTGTGCTCCCGCAGGTTTTCCTTGCCAGACAGAGTGGAAAAGCTTTCTGCTAGGATGTAGACCACAAAAGACGCTAAAGACGAAGGTACGATGCTCTCCGGAGCCAAGAGCCGCTGCCGGGCTTCTTTCGGCAGAAGCGGCGCTAAGAGAGCACTGTGAGCGGTACAATCGTCTTTGCGCGAAGAAGCCGCTTCTTCGGCTCCGGGAGCCGGAGAGAGCGGCAGCATCGGAAAGGTGAAGAAGGAAGCTGTACAACACTGGGATTGTGGGCGCAGCTTGCCAACTGATAGAAAACAGTACCTTACACTTTCCTGACTTTTCCAATCACATGAATATTCGATAAGAAGCTGTTTTGGACAGCTTTTCTTTCCTTAATGCCAAACACTCGGCAGACCTCCGTGCAACGTCCAGAACACGATGGGAGATGTTTTCTGTGCTCCCGCAGGTTTTCCTTGCCAGACAGAGTGGAAAAGCTTTCTGCTAGGATGTAGACCACAAAAGACGCTAAAGACGAAGGTACGATGCTCTCCGGAGCTAAGAGCCGCTGCCGGGCTTCTTTCGGCAGAAGTGGCGTTATGAGAGCACTGTGAGCGGTACAATCGTCTTTGCGCGAAGAAGCCGCTTCTTCGGCTCCGGGAGCCGGAGCGAGCGGCAGCATCGGAAAGGTGAAGAAGGAACTTGTACACCACTGGGATTGTGGGCGCAGCTTGCCAACTGATAGAAAACACTACCTTACAGTTTCCTGACGTTTCCAATCACATGAATATTGGATAAGAAGCTGTTTTGGACTGCTTTTCATTCCTTTATGCCAAACACTCGGCAGACCTCCGTGCAACGTCCAGAACACGATGGGAGATGTTTTCTGTGCTCGCGCAGGTTTTCCTTGCCAGACAGAGTGGAAAAGCTTTCTGCTAGGATGTAGACCACAAAAGACGCTAAAGACGAAGGTACGATGCTCTCAGGAGCTAAGAGTTGCTGCCGGGCTTCTTTCGGCAGAAGCGGCGTTATGAGAGCACTGTGAGCGGTACAATCGTCTTTGCGCGAAGAAGCCGCTTCTTCGGCTCCGGGAGCCGGAGAGAGCGGCAGAATCGGAAAGGTGAAGAAGGAAGTTGTACAACACTGGGATTGTGTGCGCAGCTTGCCAACTGATAGAAAACAGTACCTTACACTTTCCTGACGTTTCCAATCACATGAATATTGGATAAGAAGCTGTTTTGGACAGCTTTTCTTTCCTTTATGCCAAACACTCGGCAGACCTCCGTGCAACATCCAGAAAACGATGGGAGATGTTTTCTGTGCTCCCGCAGGTTTTCCTTGCCAGACAGAGTGGAAAAGCTTTCTGCTAGGATGTAGACCACAAAAGACGCTAAAGACGAAGGTACGATGCTCTCCGGAGCTAACAGCCGCTGCCGGGCTTCTTTCGGCAGAAGCGGCGCTAAGAGAGCACTGTGATCGTTACAATCGTCTTTGCGCGAAGAAGCCGCTTCTTCGGCTCCGGGAGCCGGAGAGAGCGGCAGCATGGGAAAGGTGAAGAAGGAAGCTGTACAACACTGGGATTGTGTGCGCAGCTTGCCAACTGATAGAAAACAGTACCTTACACTATCCTGACGTTTCCAATCACATGAATATTGGATAAGAAGCTGTTTTGGACAGCTTTCCTTTCCTTTATGCCAAACACTCGGCAGACCTCCGTGCAACGTCCAGAACACGATGGGAGATGTTTTCTGTGCTCGCGCAGGTTTTCCTTGCCAGACAGAGTGGAAAAGCTTTCTGCTAGGATGTAGACCACAAAAGACGCTAAAGACGAAGGTACGATGCTCTCCGGAGCTAAGAGTTGCTGCCGGGCTTCTTTCGGCAGAAGCGGCGTTATGAGAGCACTGTGAGCGGTACAATCGTCTTTGCGCGAAGAAGCCGCTTCTTCGGCTCCGGGAGCCGGAGAGAGCGGCAGCATCGGAAAGGTGAAGAAGGAAGCTGTACAACACTGGGATTGTGTGCGCAGCTTGCCAACTGATAGAAAACAGTACCTTACACTTTCCTGACGTTTCCAATCACATGAATATTCGTTAAGAAGCTGTTTTGGACAGCTATTCTTTCCTTTATGCCAAACACTCGGCAGACCTCCGTGCAACGTCCAGAACACGATGGGAGATGTTTTCTGTGCTCGCGCAGGTTTTCCTTGCCAGACAGAGTGGAAAAGCTTTCTGCTAGGATGTAGACCACAAAAGACGCTAAAGACGAAGGTACGATGCTCTCCGGAGCTAAGAGCCGCTGCCGGGCTTCTTTCGGCACAAGCGGCGCTAAGAGAGCACTATGACCGTTACAATCGTCTTTGCGCGAAGAAGCCGCTTCTTCGGCTCCGGGAGCCGGAGAGAGCGGCAGCATCGGAAAGGTGAAGAAGGAAGCTGTACAACACTGGGATTGTGTGCGCAACTTGCCAACTCATAGAAAACAGTACCTTAAACTTTCCTGACGTTTCCAATCACATGAATATTGGATAAGAAGCTGTTTTGGACAGCTTTTCTTTCCTTAATGCCAAACACTCGGCAGACCTCCGTGCAACGTCCAGAACACAGTGGGAGATGTTTTCTGTGCTCGCGCAGGTTTTCCTTGCCAGACAGAGTGGAAAAGCTTTCTGCTAGGATGTAGACCACAAAAGACGCTAAAGACGAAGGTACGATGCTCTCCGGAGCTAAGAGCCGCTGCCGGGCTTCTTTCGGCAGAAGCGGCGTTATGAGAGCACTGTGAGCGGTACAATCGTCTTTGCGCGAAGAAGCCGCTTCTTCGGCTCCGGGAGCCGGAGAGATTGGCAGAATCGGAAAGGTGAAGAAGGAAGCTGTACAACACTGGGATTGTGTGCGCAGCTTGCCAACTGATAGAAAACAGTACCTTACACTTTCCTGACGTTTCCAATCACATGAATATTGGATAAGAAGCTGTTTTGGACAGCTTTTCTTTCCTTTATGCCAAACACTCGGCAGACCTCCGTGCAAAATCCAGAAAACGATGGGAGATGTTTTCTGTGCTCCCGCAGGTTTTCCTTGCCAGACAGAGTGGAAAAGCTTTCTGCTAGGATGTAGACCACAAAAGACGCTAAAGACGAAGGTACGATGCTCTCCGGAGCCAAGAGCCGCTGCCGGGCTTCTTTCGGCAGAAGCGGCGCTAAGAGAGCACTGTGAGCGGTACAATCGTCTTTGCGCGAAGAAGCCGCTTCTTCGGCTCCGGGAGCCGGAGAGAGCGGCAGCATCGGAAAGGTGAAGAAGGAAGCTGTACAACACTGGGATTGTGTGCGCAGCTTGCCAACTGATAGAAAACAGTACCTTACACTTTCCTGACGTTTCCAATCACATGAATATTCGATAAGAAGCTGTTTTGGACAGCTTTTCTTTCCTTAATGCCAAACACTCGGCAGACCTCCGTGCAACGTCCAGAACACGATGGGAGATGTTTTCTGTGCTCGCGCAGGTTTTCCTTGCCAGACAGAGTGGAAAAGCTTTCTGCTAGGATGTAGACCACAAAAGACGCTAAAGACGAAGGTACGATGCTCTCCGGAGCTAAGAGCCGCTGCCGGGCTTCTTTCGGCAGAAGTGGCGTTATGAGAGCACTGTGAGCGGTACAATCGTCTTTGCGCGAAGAAGCCGCTTCTTCGGCTCCGGGAGCCGGAGCGAGCGGCAGCATCGGAAAGGTGAAGAAGGAACTTGTACACCACTGGGATTGTGGGCGCAGCTTGCCAACTGATAGAAAACACTACCTTACAGTTTCCTGACGTTTCCAATCACATGAATATTGGATAAGAAGCTGTTTTGGACTGCTTTTCATTCCTTTATGCCAAACACTCGGCAGACCTCCGTGCAACGTCCAGAACACGATGGGAGATGTTTTCTGTGCTCGCGCAGGTTTTCCTTGCCAGACAGAGTGGAAAAGCTTTCTGCTAGGATGTAGACCACAAAAGACGCTAAAGACGAAGGTACGATGCTCTCAGGAGCTAAGAGTTGCTGCCGGGCTTCTTTCGGCAGAAGCGGCGTTATGAGAGCACTGTGAGCGGTACAATCGTCTTTGCGCGAAGAAGCCGCTTCTTCGGCTCCGGGAGCCGGAGAGAGCGGCAGAATCGGAAAGGTGAAGAAGGAAGTTGTACAACACTGGGATTGTGTGCGCAGCTTGACAACTGATAGAAAACAGTACCTTACACTTTCCTGACGTTTCCAATCACATGAATATTGGATAAGAAGCTGTTTTGGACAGCTTTTCTTTCCTTTATGCCAAACACTCGGCAGACCTCCGTGCAACATCCAGAAAACGATGGGAGATGTTTTCTGTGCTCCCGCAGGTTTTCCTTGCCAGACAGAGTGGAAAAGCTTTCTGCTAGGATGTAGACCACAAAAGACGCTAAAGACGAAGGTACGATGCTCTCCGGAGCTAACAGCCGCTGCCGGGCTTCTTTCGGCAGAAGCGGCGCTAAGAGAGCACTGTGATCGTTACAATCGTCTTTGCGCGAAGAAGCCGCTTCTTCGGCTCCGGGAGCCGGAGAGAGCGGCAGCATCGGAAAGGTGAAGAAGGAAGCTGTACAACACTGGGATTGTGTGCGCAGCTTGCCAACTGATAGAAAACAGTACCTTACACTATCCTGACGTTTCCAATCACATGAATATTGGATAAGAAGCTGTTTTGGACAGCTTTCCTTTCCTTTATGCCAAACACTCGGCAGACCTCCGTGCAACGTCCAGAACACGATGGGAGATGTTTTCTGTGCTCGCGCAGGTTTTCCTTGCCAGACAGAGTGGAAAAGCTTTCTGCTAGGATGTAGACCGCAAAAGACGCTAAAGACGAAGGTACGATGCTCTCCGGAGCTAAGAGTTGCTGCCGGGCTTCTTTCGGCAGAAGCGGCGTTATGAGAGCACTGTGAGCGGTACAATCGTCTTTGCGCGAAGAAGCCGCTTCTTCGGCTCCGGGAGCCGGAGAGAGCGGCAGCATCGGAAAGGTGAAGAAGGAAGCTGTACAACACTGGGATTGTGTGCGCAGCTTGCCAACTGATAGAAAACAGTACCTTACACTTTCCTGACGTTTCCAATCACATGAATATTCGTGAAGAAGCTGTTTTGGACAGCTATTCTTTCCTTTATGCCAAACACTCGGCAGACCTCCGTGCAACGTCCAGAACACGATGGGAGATGTTTTCTGTGCTCGCGCAGGTTTTCCTTGCCAGACAGAGTGGAAAAGCTTTCTGCTAGGATGTAGACCACAAAAGACGCTAAAGACGAAGGTACGATGCTCTCCGGAGCTAAGAGCCGCTGCCGGGCTTCTTTCGGCACAAGCGGCGCTAAGAGAGCACTATGACCGTTACAATCGTCTTTGCGCGAAGAAGCCGCTTCTTCGGCTCCGGGAGCCGGAGAGAGCGGCAGCATCGGAAAGGTGAAGAAGGAAGCTGTACAACACTGGGATTGTGTGCGCAACTTGCCAACTCATAGAAAACAGTACCTTAAACTTTCCTGACGTTTCCAATCACATGAATATTGGATAAGAAGCTGTTTTGGACAGCTTTTCTTTCCTTAATGCCAAACACTCGGCAGACCTCCGTGCAACGTCCAGAACACAGTGGGAGATGTTTTCTGTGCTCGCGCAGGTTTTCCTTGCCAGACAGAGTGGAAAAGCTTTCTGCTAGAATGTAGACCACAAAAGACGCTAAAGATGAATGTACGATGCTCTCCGGAGCTAAGAGCCGCTGCCGGGCTTCTTTCGGCAGAAGCGGCGTTATGAGAGCACTGTGAGCGGTACAATCGTCTTTGCGCGAAGAAGCCGCTTCTTCGGCTCCGGGAGCCGGAGAGAGTGGCAGAATCGGAAAGGTGAAGAAGGAAGCTGTACAACACTGGGATTGTGTGCGCAGCTTGCCAACTGATAGAAAACAGTACCTTACACTTTCCTGACGTTTCCAATCACATGAATATTCGATAAGAAGCTGTTTTGGACAGCTTTTCTTTCCTTTATGCCAAACACTCGGCAGACCTCCGTGCAACGTCCAGAACACGATGGGAGATGTTTTCTGTGCTCCCGCAGGTTTTCCTTGCCAGACAGAGTGGAAAAGCTTTCTGCTAGGATGTAGACCACAAAAGACGCTAAAGACGAAGGTACGATGCTCTCCGGAGCTAAGAGCCGCTGCCGGGCTTCTTTCGGCAGAAGCGGCGCTAAGAGAGCACTGTGAGTGATACAATCGTCTTTGCGCGAAGAAGCCGCTTCTTCGGCTCCGGGAGCCGGAGAGAGCGGCAGCATCGGAAAGGTGAAGAAGGAAGCTGTACAACACTGGGATTGTGTGCGCAGCTTGCCAACTGATAGAAAACAGTACCTTACACTTTCCTGACGTTTCCAATCACATGAATATTCGATTGGAAGCTGTTTTGGACAGCTTTTCTTTCCTTTATGCCAAACACTCGGCAGACCTCCGTGCAACGTCCAGAACACGATGGGAGATGTTTTCTGTGCTCCCGCAGGTTTTCCTTGCCAGACAGAGTGGAAAAGCTTTCTGCTAGGATGTAGACCACAAAAGACGCTAAAGACGAAGGTACGATGCTCTCCGGAGCTTAGAGCCGCTGCCGGGCTTCTTTCGGCACAAGCGGCGCTAAGAGAGCACTGTGAGTGGTACAATCGTCTTTGCGCGAAGAAGCCGCTTCTTCGGCTCCGGGAGCCGGAGAGAGCGGCAGCATCGGAAAGATGAAGAAGGAAGCTGTACAACACTGGGATTGTGTGCGCAGCTTGCCAACTGATAGAAAACAGTACCTTACACTTTCC
This sequence comes from Ammospiza nelsoni, assembly GCF_027579445.1. Lineage (NCBI taxonomy): Eukaryota > Metazoa > Chordata > Aves > Passeriformes > Passerellidae > Ammospiza > Ammospiza nelsoni. The sequence goes on from NC_080633.1 coordinate 58,062,918, forward strand.
TGACGTTTCCAATCACATGAATATTCGTTAAGAAGCTGTTTTGGACAGCTTTTCTTTCCTTTATGCCAAACACTCAGCAGACCTCCGTGCAACGTCCAGAACACGATGGGAGATGTTTTCTGTGCTCCCGCAGGTTTTCCTTGCCAGACAGAGTGGAAAAGCTTTCTGCTAGGATGTAGACCACAAAAGACGCTAAAGACGAAGGTACGATGCTCTCCGGAGCTAAGAGCCGCTGCCGGGCTTCTTTCGGCAGAAGCGGCGCTAAGAGAGCACTGTGAGCGGTACAATCGTCTTTGCGCGAAGAAGGCGCTTCTTCGGCTCCGGGAGCCGGAGAGAGCGGCAGCATCGGAAAGGTGAAGAAGGAAGCTGTACAACACTGGGATTGTGTGCGCAGCTTGCCAACTGATAGAAAACAGTACCTTACACTTTCCTGACGTTTCCAATCACATGAATATTGGATAAGAAGCTGCTTTGGACAGCTTTTCTTTCCTTTATGCCAAACACTCGGCAGACCTCCGTGCAACGTCCAGAACACGATGGGAGATGTTTTCTGTGCTCCCGCAGGTTTTCCTCGCCAGACAGAGTGGAAAAGCTTTCTGCTAGGATGTAGACCACAAAAGACGCTAAAGACGAAGGTACGATGCTCTCCGGAGCTTAGAGCCGCTGCCGGGCTTCTTTCGGCAGAAGCGGCGCTAAGAGAGCACTGTGAGCGGTACAATCGTCTTTGCGCGAAGAAGCCGCTTCTTCGGCTCCGGGAGCCGGAGAGAGCGGCAGCATCGGAAAGGTGAAGAAGGAAGCTGTACAACACTGGGATTGTGTGCGCAGCTTGCCAACTGATAGAAAACAGTACCTTACACTTTCCTGACGTTTCCAATCACATGAATATTCGTTAAGAAGCTGTTTTGGACAGCTTTTCTTTCCTTTATGCCAAACACTCAGGAGACCTCCGTGCAACGTCCAGAACACGATGGGAGATGTTTTCTGTGCTCCCGCAGGTTTTCCTTGCCAGACAGAGTGGAAAAGCTTTCTGCTAGGATGTAGACCACAAAAGACGCTAAAGACGAAGGTACGATGCTCTCCGGAGCTAAGAGCCGCTGCCGGGCTTCTTTCGGCAGAAGCGGCGCTAAGAGAGCACTGTGAGCGGTACAATCGTCTTTGCGCGAAGAAGCCGCTTCTTCGGCTCCGGGAGCGGGAGAGAGCGGCAGCATCGGAAAGATGAAGAAGGAAGCTGTACAACACTGGGATTGCGTGCGCAGCTTGCCAACTGATAGAAAACAGTACCTTACACTTTCCTGACGTTTCCAATCACATGAATATTGGATAAGAAGCTGTTTTGGACAGCTTTTCTTTCCTTCATGCCAAACACTCGGCAGACCTCCGTGCAACGTCCAGAACACGATGGGAGATGTTTCTGTGCTCCCGCAGGTTTTCCTTGCCAGACAGAGTGGAAAAGCTTTCTGCTCGGATGTAGACCACAAAAGACGCTAAAGACGAAGGTACGATGCTCTCCGGAGCTAAGAGCCGCTGCCGGGCTTCTTTCGGCAGAAGCGGCGCTAAGAGAGCACTGTGAGCGGTACAATCGTCTTTGCGCGAAGAAGCCGCTTCTTCGGCTCCGGGAGCCGGAGAGAGCGGCAGCATCGGAAAGGTGAAGAAGGAAGCTGTACAACACTGGGATTGTGTGCGCAGCTTGCCAACTGATAGAAAACAGTACCTTACACTTTCCTGACGTTTCCAATCACATGAATATTCGTTAAGAAGCTGTTTTGGACAGCTTTTCTTTCCTTTATGCCAAACACTCGGCAGATCTCCGTGCAACGTCCAGAACACGATGGGAGATGTTTTCTGTGCTCCCGCAGGTTTTCCTCGCCAGACAGAGTGGAAAAGCTTTCTGCTAGGATGTAGACCACAAAAGACGCTAAAGACGAAGGTACGATGCTCTCCGGAGCTTAGAGCCGCTGCCGGGCTTCATTCGGCAGAAGTGGCGGTAAGAGAGCACTGTGAGCGGTACAATCGTCTTTGCGCGAAGAAGCCGCTTCTTCGGCTCCGGGAGCCGGAGAGAGCGGCAGCATCGGAAAGATGAAGAAGGAAGCTGTACAACACTGGGATTGTGTGCGCAGCTTGCCAACTGATAGAAAACAGTACCTTACACTTTCCTGACGTTTCCAATCACATGAATATTCGTGAAGAAGCTGTTTTGGACAGGTTTTCTTTCCTTTATGCCAAACACTCAGCAGACCTCCGTGCAACGTCCAGAACACGATGGGAGATGTTTTCTGTGCTCGCGCAGGTTTTCCTCGCCAGACAGAGTGGAAAAGCTTTCTGCTAGGATGTAGACCACAAAAGACGCTAAAGACGAAGGTACGATGCTCTCTGAAGATAAAAGCGGCTCCCGGGCTTCTTTCGACAGAAGCGGCGCTAAGAGAGCACTGTGAGCGGTACAATCGTCTTTGCGCGAAGAAGGCGCTTCTTCGGCTCCGGGAGCCGGAGAGAGCGGCAGCATCGGAAAGGTGAAGAAGGAAGCTGTACAACACTGGGATTGTGTGCGCAGCTTGCCAACTGATAGAAAACAGTACCTTACACTTTCCTGACGTTTCCAATCACATGAATATTGGATAAGAAGCTGTTTTGGACAGCTTTTCTTTCCTTTATGCCAAACACTCGGCAGACCTCCGTGCAACGTCCAGAACACGATGGGAGATGTTTTCTGTGCTCCCGCAGGTTTTCCTTGCCAGACAGAGTGGAAAAGCTTTCTGCTAGGATGTAGACCACAAAAGACGCTAAAGACGAAGGTACGATGCTCTCCGAAGATAATTGCGTCTCCCGGGCTTCTTTCGGCAGAAGCGGCGCTAAGAGAGCACTGTGAGCGGTACAATCGTCTTTGCGCGAAGAAGGCGCTTCTTCGGCTCCGGGAGCCGGAGAGAGCGGCAGCATCGGAAAGGTGAAGAAGGAAGCTGTACAACACTGGGATTGTGTGCGCAGCTTGCCAACTGATAGAAAACAGTACCTTACACTTTCCTGACGTTTCCAATCACATGAATATTGGATAAGAAGCTGTTTTGGACAGCTTTTCTTTCCTTTATGCCAAACACTCGGCAGACCTCCGTGCAACGTCCAGAACACGATGGGAGATGTTTTCTGTGCTCCCGCAGGTTTTCCTTGCCAGACAGAGTGGAAAAGCTTTCTGCTAGGATGTAGACCACAAAAGACGCTAAAGACGAAGGTACGATGCTCTCCGGAGCTAAGAGCCACTGCCGGGCTTCTTTCGGCACAAGCGGCGCTAAGAGAGCACTGTGAGCGGTACAATCATCTTTGCGCGAAGAAGCCGCTTCTTCGGCTCCGGGAGCCGGAGAGAGCGGCAGCATCGGAAAGATGAAGAAGGAAGCTGTACAACACTGGGATTGTGTGCGCAGCTTGCCAGCTGATAGAAAACAGTACCTTACACTTTCCTGACGTTTCCAATCACATGAATATTCGATTGGAAGCTGTTTTGGACAGCTTTTCTTTCCTTTATGCCAAACACTCGGCAGACATCCGTGCAACGTCCAGAACACGATGGGAGATGTTTTCTGTGCTCCCGCAGGTTTTCCTTGCCAGACAGAGTGGAAAAGCTTTCTGCTAGGATGTAGACCACAAAAGACGCTAAAGACGAAGGTACGATGCTCTCCGGAGCTAAGAGCCGCTGCCGGGCTTCTTTCGGCACAAGCGGCGCTAAGAGAGCACTGTGAGCGGTACAATCGTCTTTGCGCGAAGAAGCCGCTTCTTCGGCTCCGGGAGCCGGAGAGAGCGGCAGCATCGGAAAGGTGAAGGAGGAAGCTGTACAACACTGGGATTGTGTGCGCAGCTTGCCAACTGATAGAAAACAGTACCTTACACTTTCCTGACGTTTCCAATCACATGAATATTGGATAAGAAGCTGTTTTGGACAGCTTTTCTTTCCTTTATGCCAAACACTCGGCAGACATCCGTGCAACGTCCAGAACACGATGGGAGATGTTTTCTGTGCTCCCGCAGGTTTTCCTTGCCAGACAGAGTGGAAAAGCTTTCTGCTAGGATGTAGACCACAAAAGACGCTAAAGACGAAGGTACGATGCTCTCCGAAGATAAAAGCCGCTCCCGGGCTTCTTTCGGCAGAAGCGGCGCTAAGAGAGCACTGTGAGCGGTACAATCGTCTTTGCGCGAAGAAGCCGCTTCTTCGGCTCCGGGAGCCGGAGAGAGCGGCAGCATCGGAAAGGTGAAGAAGGAAGCTGTACAACACTGGGATTGTGGGCGCAGCTTGCCAACTGATAGAAAACAGTACCTTACACTTTCCTGACGTTTCCAATCACATGAATATTCGTTAAGAAGCTGTTTTGGACAGCTTTTCTTTCCTTAATGCCAAACACTCGGCGGACCTCCGTGCAACGTCCAGAACACGATGGGAGATGTTTTCTGTGCTCCCGCAGGTTTTCCTTGCCAGACAGAGTGGAAAAGCTTTCTGCTCGGATGTAGACCACAAAAGACGCTAAAGACGAAGGTACGATGCTCTCCGGAGCTAAGCGCCGCTGCCGGGCTTCTTTCGGCAGAAGCGGCGCTAAGAGAGCACTGTGAGCGGTACAATCGTCTTTGCGCGAAGAAGCCGCTTCTTCGGCTCCGGGAGCCGGAGAGAGCGGTAGCATCGGAAAGGTGAAGAAGGAAGCTGTACAACACTGGGATTGTGTGCGCAGCTTGCCAACTGATAGAAAACAGTACCTTACACTTTCCTGACGTTTCCAATCACATGAATATTGGATAAGAAGCTGTTTTGGACAGCTTTTCTTTCCTTTATGCCAAACACTCGGCAGACCTCCGTGCAACGTCCAGAACACGATGGGAGATGTTTTCTGTGCTCCCGCAGGTTTTCCTTGCCAGACAGAGTGGAAAAGCTTTCTGCTAGGATGTAGACCACAAAAGACGCTAAAGTCGAAGGTACGATGCTCTCCGGAGCTAAGAGCCGCTGCCGGGCTTCTTTCGGCAGAAGCGGCGCTAAGAGAGCACTGTGAGCGGTACAATCGTCTTTGCGCGAAGAAGCCGCTTCTTCGGCTCCGGGAGCCGGAGAGAGCGGCAGCATCGGAAAGATGAAGAAGGAAGCTGTACAACACTGGGATTGTGTGCGCAGCTTGCCAGCTGATAGAAAACAGTACCTTACACTTTCCTGACGTTTCCAATCACATGAATATTCGATTGGAAGCTGTTTTGGACAGCTTTTCTTTCCTTTATGCCAAACACTCGGCAGACCTCCGTGCAACGTCCAGAACACGATGGGAGATGTTTTCTGTGCTCCCGCAGGTTTTCCTTGCCAGACAGAGTGGAAAAGCTTTCTGCTAGGATGTAGACCACAAAAGACGCTAAAGACGAAGGTACGATGCTCTCCGGAGCTAAGAGCCGCTGCCGGGCTTCTTTCGGCACAAGCGGCGCTAAGAGAGCACTGTGAGCGGTACAATCGTCTTTGCGCGAAGAAGCCGCTTCTTCGGCTCCGGGAGCCGGAGAGAGCGGCAGCATCGGAAAGGTGAAGGAGGAAGCTGTACAACACTGGGATTGTGTGCGCAGCTTGCCAACTGATAGAAAACAGTACCTTACACTTTCCTGACGTTTCCAATCACATGAATATTGGATAAGAAGCTGTTTTGGACAGCTTTTCTTTCCTTTATGCCAAACACTCGGCAGACATCCGTGCAACGTCCAGAACACGATGGGAGATGTTTTCTGTGCTCCCGCAGGTTTTCCTTGCCAGACAGAGTGGAAAAGCTTTCTGCTAGGATGTAGACCACAAAAGACGCTAAAGACGAAGGTACGATGCTCTCCGAAGATAAAAGCCGCTCCCGGGCTTCTTTCGGCAGAAGCGGCGCTAAGAGAGCACTGTGAGCGGTACAATCGTCTTTGCGCGAAGAAGGCGCTTCTTCGGCTCCGGGAGCCGGAGAGAGCGGCAGCATCGGAAAGGTGAAGAAGGAAGCTGTACAACACTGGGATTGTGTGCGCAGCTTGCCAACTGATAGAAAACAGTACCTTACACTTTCCTGACGTTTCCAATCACATGAATATTGGATAAGAAGCTGTTTTGGACAGCTTTTCTTTCCTTTATGCCAAACACTCGGCCGACCTCCGTGCAACGTCCAGAACACGATGGGAGATGTTTTCTGTGCTCGCGCAGGTTTTCCTCGCCAGACAGAGTGGAAAATCTTTCTGCTAGGATGTAGACCACAAAAGACGCTAAAGACGAAGGTACGATGCTCTCCGGAGCTAAGAGCCGCTGCCGGGCTTCTTTCGGCAGAAGCGGCGCTAAGAGAGCACTGTGAGCGGTACAATCGTCTTTGCGCGAAGAAGGCGCTTCTTCGGCTCCGGGAGCCGGAGAGAGCGGCAGCATCGGAAAGGTGAAGAAGGAAGCTGTACAACACTGGGATTGTGTGCGCAGCTTGCCAACTGATAGAAAACAGTACCTTACACTTTCCTGACGTTTCCAATCACATGAATATTCGTTAAGAAGCTGTTTTGGACAGCTTTTCTTTCCTTTATGCCAAACATTCGGCGGACCTCCGTGCAACGTCCAGAACACGATGGGAGATGTTTTCTGTGCTCCCGCAGGTTTTCCTTTCCAGACAGAGTGGAAAAGCTTTCTGCTCGGATGTAGACCACAAAAGACGCTAAAGACGAAGGTACGATGCTCTCCGGAGCTAAGCGCCGCTGCCGGGCTTCTTTCGGCAGAAGCGGCACTTAGAGAGCACTGTGAGCGGTACAATCGTCTTTGCGCGAAGAAGCCGCTTCTTCGGCTCCGGGAGCCGGAGAGAGCGGCAGCATCGGAAAGGTGAAGAAGGAAGCTGTACAACACTGGGATTGTGTGCGCAGCTTGCCAACTGATAGAAAACAGTACCTTACACTTTCCTGACGTTTCCAATCACATGAATATTCGATTGGAAGCTGTTTTGGACAGCTTTTCTTTCCTTTATGCCAAACACTCGGCAGACCTCCGTGCAACGTCCAGAACACGATGGGAGATGTTTTCTGTGCTCCCGCAGGTTTTCCTTGCCAGACAGAGTGGAAAAGCTTTCTGCTAGGATGTAGACCACAAAAGACGCTAAAGACGAAGGTACGATGCTCTCCGGAGCTTAGAGCCGCTCCCGGGCTTCTTTCGGCACAAGCGGCGCTAAGAGAGCACTGTGAGCGGTACAATCGTCTTTGCGCGAAGAAGCCGCTTCTTCGGCTCCGGGAGCCGGAGAGAGCGGCAGCATCGGAAAGATGAAGAAGGAAGCTGTACAACACTGGGATTGTGTGCGCAGCTTGCCAACTGATAGAAAACAGTACCTTACACTTTCCTGACGTTTCCAATCACATGAATATTCGATTGGAAGCTGTTTTGGACAGCTTTTCTTTCCTTTATGCCAAACACTCGGCAGACCTCCGTGCAACGTCCAGAACACGATGGGAGATGTTTTCTGTGCTCCCGCAGGTTTTCCTTGCCAGACAGAGTGGTAAAGCTTTCTGCTAGGATGTAGACCACAAAAGACGCTAAAGACGAAGGTACGATGCTCTCCGGAGCTAAGAGCCGCTGCCGGGCTTCTTTCGGCACAAGCGGCGCTAAGAGAGCACTGTGAGCGGTACAATCGTCTTTGCGCGAAGAAGCCGCTTCTTCGGCTCCGGGAGCCGGAGAGAGCGGCAGCATCGGAAAGGTGAAGGAGGAAGCTGTACAACACTGGGATTGTGTGCGCAGCTTGCCAACTGATAGAAAACAGTACCTTACACTTTCCTGACGTTTCCAATCACATGAATATTGGATAAGAAGCTGTTTTGGACAGCTTTTCTTTCCTTTATGCCAAACACTCGGCAGACCTCCGTGCAACGTCCAGAACACGATGGGAGATGTTTTCTGTGCTCGCGCAGGTTTTCCTCGCCAGACAGAGTGGAAAATCTTTCTGCTAGGATGTAGACCACAAAAGACGCTAAAGACGAAGGTACGATGCTCTCCGGAGCTAAGAGCCGCTGCCGGGCTTCTTTCGGCACAAGCGGCGCTAAGAGAGCACTGTGAGCGGTACAATCGTCTTTGCGCGAAGAAGCCGCTTCTTCGGCTCCGGGAGCCGGAGAGAGCGGCAGCATCGGAAAGGTGAAGAAGGAAGCTGTACAACACTGGGATTGTGTGCGCAGCTTGCCAACTGATAGAAAACAGTACCTTACACTTTCCTGACGTTTCCAATCACATGAATATTCGTTAAGAAGCTGTTTTGGACAGCTTTTCTTTCCTTTATGCCAAACACTCGGCAGACCTCCGTGCAACGTCCAGAACACGATGGGAGATGTTTTCTGTGCTCCCGCAGGTTTTCCTTGCCAGACAGAGTGGAAAAGCTTTCTGCTAGGATGTAGACCACAAAAGACGCTAAAGACGAAGGTACGATGCTCTCCGAAGATAAAAGCGGCTCCCGGGCTTCTTTCGGCAGAAGCGGCGCTAAGAGAGCACTGTGACCGGCACAATCGTCTTTGCGCGAAGAAGCCGCTTCTTCGGCTCCGGGAGCCGGAGAGAGCGGCAGAATCGGAAAGGTGAAGAAGGAAGCTGTACAACACTGGGATTGTGTGCGCAGCTTGCCAACTGATAGAAAACAGTACCTTACACTTTCCTGACGTTTCCATTCACATGAATATTGGATAAGAAGCTGTTTTGGACAGCTTTTCTTTCCTTCATGCCAAACACTCGGCAGACCTCGGTGCAACGTCCAGAACACGATGGGAGATGTTTTCTGTGCTCCCGCAGGTTTTCCTTGCCAGACAGAGTGGAAAAGCTTTCTGCTAGGATGTAGACCACAAAAGACGCTAAAGACGAAGGTACGATGCTCTCCGGAGCTAAGAGCCGCTCCCGGGCTTCTTTCGGCAGAAGCGGCGCTAAGAGAGCACTGTGAGCGGTACAATCGTCTTTGCGCGAAGAAGCCGCTTCTTCGGCTCCGGGAGCCGGAGAGAGCGGCAGCATCGGAAAGGTGAAGAAGGAAGCTGTACAACACTGGGATTGTGTGCGCAGCTTGCCAACTGATAGAAAACAGTACCTTACACTTTCCTGACGTTTCCAATCACATGAATATTGGATAAGAAGCTGTTTTGGACAGCTTTTCTTTCCTTCATGCCAAACACTCGGCAGACCTCCGTGCAACGTCCAGAACACGATGGGAGATGTTTTCTGTGCTCCCGCAGGTTTTCCTTGCCAGACAGAGTGGAAAAGCTTTCTGCTAGGATGTAGACCACAAAAGACGCTAAAGACGAAGGTACGATGCTCTCCGAAGTTAAAAGCGGCTCCCGGGCTTCTTTCGGCAGACGCGGCGCTAAGAGAGCACTGTGACCGGCACAATCGTCTTTGAGCGAAGAAGGCGCTTCTTTGGCTCCGGGAGCCGGAGAGAGCGGCAGCATCGGAAAGGTGAAGAAGGAAGCTGTACAACACTGGGATTGTGTGCGCAGCTTGCCAACTGATAGAAAACAGTACCTTACACTTTCCTGACGTTTCCAATCACATGAATATTGGATAAGAAGCTGTTTTGGACAGCTTTTCTTTCCTTCATGCCAAACACTCGGCAGACCTCCGTGCAACGTCCAGAACACGATGGGAGATGTTTTCTGTGCTCCCGCAGGTTTTCCTTGCCAGACAGAGTGGAAAAGCTTTCTGCTAGGATGTAGACCACAAAAGACGCTAAAGACGAAGGTACGATGCTCTCCGGAGCTAAGAGCCGCTGCCGGGCTTCTTTCGGCACAAGCGGCGCTAAGAGAGCACTGTGAGCGGTACAATCGTCTTTGCGCGAAGAAGCCGCTTCTTCGGCTCCGGGAGCCGGAGAGAGCGGCAGCATCGGAAAGGTGAAGAAGGAAGCTGTACAACACTGGGATTGTGTGCGCAGCTTGCCAACTGATAGAAAACAGTACCTTACACTTTCCTGACGTTTCCAATCACATGAATATTGGATAAGAAGCTGTTTTGGACAGCTTTTCTTTCCTTTATGCCAAACACTCGGCAGACCTCCGTGCAACGTCCAGAACACGATGGGAGATGTTTTCTGTGCTCCCGCAGGTTTTCCTTGCCAGACAGAGTGGAAAAGATTTCTGCTAGGATGTAGACCACAAAAGACGCTAAAGACGAAGGTACGATGCTCTCCGGAGCTAAGAGCCGCTGCCGGGCTTCTTTCGGCAGAAGCGGCGCTAAGAGAGCACTGTGAGCGGTACAATCGTCTTTGCGCGAAGAAGCCGCTTCTTCGGCTCCGGGAGCCGGAGAGAGCGGCAGCATCGGAAAGGTGAAGAAGGAAGCTGTACAACACTGGGATTGTGTGCGCAGCTTGCCAACTGATAGAAAACAGTACCTTACACTTTCCTGACGTTTCCAATCACATGAATATTCGTTAAGAAGCTGTTTTGGACAGCTTTTCTTTCCTTTATGCCAAACACTCGGCGGACATCCGTGCAACGTCCAGAACACGATGGGAGATGTTTTCTGTGCTCCCGCAGGTTTTCCTTGCCAGACAGAGTGGAAAAGCTTTCTGCTCGGATGTAGACCACAAAAGACGCTAAAGACGAAGGTACGATGCTCTCCGGAGCTTAGAGCCGCTCCCGGGCTTCTTTCGGCACAAGCGGCGCTAAGAGAGCACTGTGAGCGGTACAATCGTCTTTGCGCGAAGAAGCCGCTTCTTCGGCTCCGGGAGCCGGAGAGAGCGGCAGCATCGGAAAGGTGAAGAAGGAAGCTGTACAACACTGGGATTGTGTGCGCAGCTTGCCAACTGATAGAAAACAGTACCTTACACTTTCCTGATGTTTCCAATCACATGAATATTGGATAAGAAGCTGTTTTGGACAGCTTTTCTTTCCTTTATGCCAAACACTCGGCAGACCTCCGTGCAACGTCCAGAACACGATGGGAGATGTTTTCTGTGCTCGCGCAGGTTTTCCTCGCCAGACAGAGTGGAAAATCTTTCTGCTAGGATGTAGACCACAAAAGACGCTAAAGACGAAGGTACGATGCTCTCCGGAGCTAAGAGCCGCTGCCGGGCTTCTTTCGGCAGAAGCGGCGCTAAGAGAGCACTGTGAGCGGTACAATCGTCTTTGCGCGAAGAAGCCGCTTCTTCGGCTCCGGGAGCCGGAGAGAGCGGCAGCATCGGAAAGGTGAAGAAGGAAGCTGTACAACACAGGGATTGTGTGCGCAGCTTGCCAACTGATAGAAAACAGTACCTTACACTTTCCTGACGTTTCCAATCACATGAATATTCGTTAAGAAGCTGTTTTGGACAGCTTTTCTTTCCTTTATGCCAAACACTCTGCAGACCTCCGTGCAATGTCCAGAACACGATGGGAGATGTTTTCTGTGCTCCCGCAGGTTTTCCTCGCCAGACAGAGTGGAAAAGCTTTCTGCTAGGATGTAGACCACAAAAGACGCTAAAAACGAAGGTACGATGCTCTCCGAAGATAAAAGCGGCTCCCGGGCTTCTTTCGGCAGAAGCGGCGCTAAGAGAGCACTGTGACCGGCACAATCGTCTTTGCGCGAAGAAGGCGCTTCTTCGGCTCCGGGAGCCGGAGAGAGCGGCAGGATCGGAAAGGTGAAGAAGGAAGCTGTACAACACTGGGATTGTGTGCGCAGCTTGCCAACTGATAGAAAACAGTACCTTACACTTTCCTGACGTTTCCAATCACATGAATATTGGATAAGAAGCTGTTTTGGACAGCTTTTCTTTCCTTCATGCCAAACACTCGGCAGACCTCCGTGCAACGTCCAGAACACGATGGGAGATGTTTTCTGTGCTCCCGCAGGTTTTCCTTGCCAGACAGAGTGGAAAAGCTTTCTGCTAGGATGTAGACCACAAAAGACGCTAAAGACGAAGGTACTATGCTCTCCGGAGCTAAGAGCCGCTCCCGGGCTTCTTTCGGCAGAAGCGGCGCTAAGAGAGCACTGTGAGCGGTACAATCGTCTTTGCGCGAAGAAGGCGCTTCTTCGGCTCCGGGAGCCGGAGAGAGCGGCAGCATGGGAAAGGTGAAGAAGGAAGCTGTACAACACTGGGATTGTGTGCGCAGCTTGCCAACTGATAGAAAACAGTACCTTACACTTTCCTGACGTTTCCAATCACATGAATATTGGATAAGAAGCTGTTTTGGACAGCTTTTCTTTCCTTCATGCCAAACACTCGGCAGACCTCCGTGCAACGTCCAGAACACGATGGGAGATGTTTTCTGTGCTCCCGCAGGTTTTCCTTGCCAGACAGAGTGGAAAAGCTTTCTGCTAGGATGTAGACCACAAAAGACGCTAAAGACGAAGGTACGATGCTCTCCGGAGCTAAGAGCCACTGCCGGGCTTCTTTCGGCACAAGCGGCGCTAAGAGAGCACTGTGAGCGGTACAATCGTCTTTGCGCGAAGAAGCCGCTTCTTCGGCTCCGGGAGCCGGAGAGAGCGGCAGCATCGGAAAGGTGAAGAAGGAAGCTGTACAACACTGGGATTGTGTGCGCAGCTTGCCAACTGATAGAAAACAGTACCTTACACTTTCCTGATGTTTCCAATCACATGAATATTGGATAAGAAGCTGTTTTGGACAGCTTTTCTTTCCTTAATGCCAAACACTCGGCAGACCTCCGTGCAACGTCCAGAACACGATGGGAGATGTTTTCTGTGCTCCCGCAGGTTTTCCTTGCCAGACAGAGTGGAAAAGCTTTCTGCTAGGATGTAGACCACAAAAGACGCTAAAGACGAAGGTACGATGCTCTCCGGAGCTAAGAGCCGCTGCCGGGCTTCTTTCGGCAGAAGCGGCGCTAAGAGAGCACTGTGAGTGGTACAATCGTCTTTGCGCGAAGAAGGCGCTTCTTCGGCTCCGGGAGCCGGAGAGAGCGGCAGCATCGGAAAGGTGAAGAAGGAAGCTGTACAACACTGGGATTGTGTGCGCAGCTTGCCAACTGATAGAAAACAGTACCTTACACTTTCCTGACGTTTCCAATCACATGAATATTCGTTAAGAAGCTGTTTTGGACAGCTTTTCTTTCCTTTATGCCAAACACTCGGCGGACCTCCGTGCAACGTCCAGAACACGATGGGAGATGTTTTCTGTGCTCCCGCAGGTTTTTCTTGCCAGACAGAGTGGAAAAGCTTTCTGCTCGGATGTAGACCACAAAAGACGCTAAAGACGAAGGTACGATGCTCTCCGGAGCTTAGAGCCGCTCCCGGGCTTCTTTCGGCACAAGCAGCGCTAAGAGAGCACTGTGAGCGGTACAATCGTCTTTGCGCGAAGAAGCCGCTTCTTCGGCTCCGGGAGCCGGAGAGAGCGGCAGCATCGGAAAGGTGAAGAAGGAAGCTGTACAACACTGGGATTGTGGGCGCAGCTTGCCAACTGATAGAAAACAGTACCTTACACTTTCCTGACGTTTCCAATCACATGAATATTCGTTAAGAAGCTGTTTTGGACAGCTTTTCTTTCCTAAATGCCAAACACTCGGCAGACCTCCGTGCAACGTCCAGAACACGATGGGAGATGTTTTCTGTGCTCCCGCAGGTTTTCCTTGCCAGACAGAGTGGAAAAGCTTTCTGCTCGGATGTAGACCACAAAAGACGCTAAAGACGAAGGTACGATGCTCTCCGGAGCTAAGCGCCGCTGCCGGGCTTCTTTCGGCAGAAGCGGCGCTAAGAGAGCACTGTGAGCGGTACAATCGTCTTTGCGCGAAGAAGCCGCTTCTTCGGCTCCGGGAGCCGGAGAGAGCGGTAGCATCGGAAAGGTGAAGAAGGAAGCTGTACAACACTGGGATTGTGTGCGCAGCTTGCCAACTGATAGAAAACAGTACCTTACACTTTCCTGACGTTTCCAATCACATGAATATTCGATTGGAAGCTGTTTTGGACAGCTTTTCTTTCCTTTATGCCAAACACTCGGCAGACCTCCGTGCAACGTCCAGAACACGATGGGAGATGTTTTCTGTGCTCCCGCAGGTTTTCCTTGCCAGACAGAGTGGAAAAGCTTTCTGCTAGGATGTAGACCACAAAAGACGCTAAAGACGAAGGTACGATGCTCTCCGAAGATAAAAGCCGCTCCCGGGCTTCTTTCGGCACAAGCGGCGCTAAGAGAGCACTGTGAGTGGTACAATCGTCTTTGCGCGAAGAAGCCGCTTCTTCGGCTCCGGGAGCCGGAGAGAGTGGCTGCATCGGAAAGATGAAGAAGGAAGCTGTACAACACTGGGATTGTGTGCGCAGCTTGCCAGCTGATAGAAAACAGTACCTTACACTTTCCTGACGTTTCCAATCACATGAATATTCGATTGGAAGCTGTTTTGGACAGCTTTTCTTTCCTTTATGCCAAACACTCGGCAGACCTCCGTGCAACGTCCAGAACACGATGGGAGATGTTTTCTGTGCTCCCGCAGGTTTTCCTTGCCAGACAGAGTGGAAAAGCTTTCTGCTAGGATGTAGACCACAAAAGACGCTAAAGACGATGGTACGATGCTCTCCGGAGCTAAGAGCCGCTGCCGGGCTTCTTTCGGCACAAGCGGCGCTAAGAGAGCACTGTGAGCGGTACAATCGTCTTTGCGCGAAGAAGCCGCTTCTTCGGCTCCGGGAGCCGGAGAGAGCGGCAGCATCGGAAAGGTGAAGGAGGAAGCTGTACAACACTGGGATTGTGTGCGCAGCTTGCCAACTGATAGAAAACAGTACCTTACACTTTCCTGACGTTTCCAATCACATGAATATTGGATAAGAAGCTGTATTGGACAGCTTTTCTTTCCTTTATGCCAAACACTCGGCAGACATCCGTGCAACGTCCAGAACACGATGGGAGATGTTTTCTGTGCTCCCGCAGGTTTTCCTTGCCAGACAGAGTGGAAAAGCTTTCTGCTAGGATGTAGACCACAAAAGACGCTAAAGACGAAGGTACGATGCTCTCCGAAGATAAAAGCCGCTCCCGGGCTTCTTTCGGCAGAAGCGGCGCTAAGAGAGCACTGTGAGCGGTACAATCGTCTTTGCGCGAAGAAGGCGCTTCTTCGGCTCCGGGAGCCGGAGAGAGCGGCAGCATCGGAAAGGTGAAGAAGGAAGCTGTACAACACTGGGATTGTGTGCGCAGCTTGCCAACTGATAGAAAACAGTACCTTACACTTTCCTGACGTTTCCAATCACATGAATATTGGATAAGAAGCTGTTTTGGACAGGTTTTCTTTCCTTTATGCCAAACACTCGGCCGACCTCCGTGCAACGTCCAGAACACGATGGGAGATGTTTTCTGTGCTCGCGCAGGTTTTCCTCGCCAGACAGAGTGGAAAATCTTTCTGCTAGGATGTAGACCACAAAAGACGCTAAAGACGAAGGTACGATGCTCTCCGGAGCTAAGAGCCGCTGCCGGGCTTCTTTCGGCAGAAGCGGCGCTAAGAGAGCACTGTGAGCGGTACAATCGTCTTTGCGCGAAGAAGCCGCTTCTTCGGCTCCGGGAGCCGGAGAGAGCGGCAGCATCGGAAAGGTGAAGAAGGAAGCTGTACAACACTGGGATTGTGTGCGCAGCTTGCCAACTGATAGAAAACAGTACCTTACACTTTCCTGACGTTTCCAATCACATGAATATTGGATAAGAAGCTGTTTTGGACAGCTTTTCTTTCCTTTATGCCAAACACTCAGGAGACCACCGTGCAACGTCCAGAACACGATGGGAGATGTTTTCTGTGCTCCCGCAGGTTTTTCTTGCCAGACAGAGTGGAAAAGCTTTCTGCTCGGATGTAGACCACAAAAGACGCTAAAGACGAAGGTACGATGCTCTCCGGAGCTTAGAGCCGCTCCCGGGCTTCTTTCGGCACAAGCGGCGCTAAGAGAGCACTGTGAGCGGTACAATCGTCTTTGCGCGAAGAAGCCGCTTCTTCGGCTCCGGGAGCCGGAGAGAGCGGCAGCATCGGAAAGGTGAAGAAGGAAGCTGTACAACACTGGGATTGTGGGCGCAGCTTGCCAACTGATAGAAAACAGTACCTTACACTTTCCTGACGTTTCCAATCACATGAATATTCGTTAAGAAGCTGTTTTGGACAGCTTTTCTTTCCTTAATGCCAAACACTCGGCGGACCTCCGTGCAACGTCCAGAACACGATGGGAGATGTTTTCTGTGCTCCCGCAGGTTTTCCTTGCCAGACAGAGTGGAAAAGCTTTCTGCTCGGATGTAGACCACAAAAGACGCTAAAGACGAAGGTACGATGCTCTCCGGAGCTAAGCGCCGCTGCCGGGCTTCTTTCGGCAGAAGCGGCGCTAAGAGAGCACTGTGAGCGGTACAATCGTCTTTGCGCGAAGAAGCCGCTTCTTCGGCTCCGGGAGCCGGAGAGAGCGGTAGCATCGGAAAGGTGAAGAAGGAAGCTGTACAACACTGGGATTGTGTGCGCAGCTTGCCAACTGATAGAAAACAGTACCTTACACTTTCCTGACGTTTCCAATCACATGAATATTCGTTAAGAAGCTGTTTTGGACAGCTTTTCTTTCCTTTATGCCAAACACTCGGCAGACCTCCGTGCAACGTCCAGAACACGATGGGAGATGTTTTCTGTGCTCCCGCAGGTTTTCCTTGCCAGACAGAGTGGAAAAGCTTTCTGCTAGGATGTAGACCACAAAAGACGCTAAAGTCGAAGGTACGATGCTCTCCGGAGCTAAGAGCCGCTGCCGGGCTTCTTTCGGCAGAAGCGGCGCTAAGAGAGCACTGTGAGCGGTACAATCGTCTTTGCGCGAAGAAGCCGCTTCTTCGGCTCCGGGAGCCGGAGAGAGCGGCAGCATCGGAAAGATGAAGAAGGAAGCTGTACAACACTGGGATTGTGTGCGCAGCTTGCCAGCTGATAGAAAACAGTACCTTACACTTTCCTGACGTTTCCAATCACATGAATATTCGATTGGAAGCTGTTTTGGACAGCTTTTCTTTCCTTTATGCCAAACACTCGGCAGACCTCCGTGCAACGTCCAGAACACGATGGGAGATGTTTTCTGTGCTCCCGCAGGTTTTCCTTGCCAGACAGAGTGGAAAAGCTTTCTGCTAGGATGTAGACCACAAAAGACGCTAAAGACGAAGGTACGATGCTCTCCGGAGCTAAGAGCCGCTGCCGGGCTTCTTTCGGCACAAGCGGCGCTAAGAGAGCACTGTGAGCGGTACAATCGTCTTTGCGCGAAGAAGCCGCTTCTTCGGCTCCGGGAGCCGGAGAGAGCGGCAGCATCGGAAAGGTGAAGGAGGAAGCTGTACAACACTGGGATTGTGTGCGCAGCTTGCCAACTGATAGAAAACAGTACCTTACACTTTCCTGACGTTTCCAATCACATGAATATTGGATAAGAAGCTGTTTTGGACAGCTTTTCTTTCCTTTATGCCAAACACTCGGCAGACATCCGTGCAACGTCCAGAACACGATGGGAGATGTTTTCTGTGCTCCCGCAGGTTTTCCTTGCCAGACAGAGTGGAAAAGCTTTCTGCTAGGATGTAGACCACAAAAGACGCTAAAGACGAAGGTACGATGCTCTCCGAAGATAAAAGCCGCTCCCGGGCTTCTTTCGGCAGAAGCGGCGCTAAGAGAGCACTGTGAGCGGTACAATCGTCTTTGCGCGAAGAAGCCGCTTCTTCGGCTCCGGGAGCCGGAGAGAGCGGCAGCATCGGAAAGGTGAAGAAGGAAGCTGTACAACACTGGGATTGTGTGCGCAGCTTGCCAACTGATAGAAAACAGTACCTTACACTTT
This sequence comes from Ammospiza nelsoni, assembly GCF_027579445.1. Lineage (NCBI taxonomy): Eukaryota > Metazoa > Chordata > Aves > Passeriformes > Passerellidae > Ammospiza > Ammospiza nelsoni. The sequence continues at coordinate 58,080,586 of NC_080633.1, forward strand.
CCTGACGTTTCCAATCACATGAATATTGGATAAGAAGCTGTTTTGGACAGCTTTTCTTTCCTTTATGCCAAACACTCGGCCGACCTCCGTGCAACGTCCAGAACACGATGGGAGATGTTTTCTGTGCTCGCGCAGGTTTTCCTCGCCAGACAGAGTGGAAAATCTTTCTGCTAGGATGTAGACCACAAAAGACGCTAAAGACGAAGGTACGATGCTCTCCGGAGCTAAGAGCCGCTGCCGGGCTTCTTTCGGCAGAAGCGGCGCTAAGAGAGCACTGTGAGCGGTACAATCGTCTTTGCGCGAAGAAGCCGCTTCTTCGGCTCCGGGAGCCGGAGAGAGCGGCAGCATCGGAAAGGTGAAGAAGGAAGCTGTACAACACTGGCATTGTGTGCGCAGCTTGCCAACTGATAGAAAACAGTACCTTACACTTTCCTGACGTTTCCAATCACATGAATATTCGTTAAGAAGCTGTTTTGGACAGCTTTTCTTTCCTTTATGCCAAACACTCGGCGGACCTCCGTGCAACGTCCAGAACACGATGGGAGATGTTTTCTGTGCTCCCGCAGGTTTTCCTTTCCAGACAGAGTGGAAAAGCTTTCTGCTCGGATGTAGACCACAAAAGACGCTAAAGACGAAGGTACGATGCTCTCCGGAGCTAAGCGCCGCTGCCGGGCTTCTTTCGGCAGAAGCGGCACTAAGAGAGCACTGTGAGCGGTACAATCGTCTTTGCGCGAAGAAGCCGCTTCTTCGGCTCCGGGAGCCGGAGAGAGCGGCAGCATCGGAAAGGTGAAGAAGGAAGCTGTACAACACTGGGATTGTGTGCGCAGCTTGCCAACTGATAGAAAACAGTACCTTACACTTTCCTGACGTTTCCAATCACATGAATATTCGATTGGAAGCTGTTTTGGACAGCTTTTCTTTCCTTTATGTTAAACACTCGGCAGACCTCCGTGCAACGTCCAGAACACGATGGGAGATGTTTTCTGTGCTCCCGCAGGTTTTCCTTGCCAGACAGAGTGGAAAAGCTTTCTGCTAGGATGTAGACCACAAAAGACGCTAAAGACGAAGGTACGATGCTCTCCGAAGCTTAGAGCCGCTGCCGGGCTTCTTTCGGCACAAGCGGCGCTAAGAGAGCACTGTGAGCGGTACAATCGTCTTTGCGCGAAGAAGCCGCTTCTTCGGCTCCGGGAGCCGGAGAGAGCGGCAGCATCGGAAAGATGAAGAAGGAAGCTGTACAACACTGGGATTGTGTGCGCAGCTTGCCAACTGATAGAAAACAGTACCTTACACTTTCCTGACGTTTCCAATCACATGAATATTCGATTGGAAGCTGTTTTGGACAGCTTTTCTTTCCTTTATGCCAAACACTCGGCAGACCTCCGTGCAACGTCCAGAACACGATGGGAGATGTTTTCTGTGCTCCCGCAGGTTTTCCTTGCCAGACAGAGTGGTAAAGCTTTCTGCTAGGATGTAGACCACAAAAGACGCTAAAGACGAAGGTACGATGCTCTCCGGAGCTAAGATCCGCTGCCGGGCTTCTTTCGGCACAAGCGGCGCTAAGAGAGCACTGTGAGCGGTACAATCGTCTTTGCGCGAAGAAGCCGCTTCTTCGGCTCCGGGAGCCGGAGAGAGCGGCAGCATCGGAAAGGTGAAGGAGGAAGCTGTACAACACTGGGATTGTGTGCGCAGCTTGCCAACTGATAGAAAACAGTACCTTACACTTTCCTGACGTTTCCAATCACATGAATATTGGATAAGAAGCTGTTTTGGACAGCTTTTCTTTCCTTTATGCCAAACACTCGGCAGACCTCCGTGCAACGTCCAGAACACGATGGGAGATGTTTTCTGTGCTCGCGCAGGTTTTCCTCGCCAGACAGAGTGGAAAATCTTTCTGCTAGGATGTAGACCACAAAAGACGCTAAAGACGAAGGTACGATGCTCTCCGGAGCTAAGAGCCGCTGCCGGGCTTCTTTCGGCACAAGCGGCGCTAAGAGAGCACTGTGAGCGGTACAATCGTCTTTGCGCGAAGAAGCCGCTTCTTCGGCTCCGGGAGCCGGAGAGAGCGGCAGCATCGGAAAGGTGAAGAAGGAAGCTGTACAACACTGGGATTGTGTGCGCAGCTTGCCAACTGATAGAAAACAGTACCTTACACTTTCCTGACGTTTCCAATCACATGAATATTCGTTAAGAAGCTGTTTTGGACAGCTTTTCTTTCCTTTATGCCAAACACTCGGCAGACCTCCGTGCAACGTCCAGAACACGATGGGAGATGTTTTCTGTGCTCCCGCAGGTTTTCCTTGCCAGACAGAGTGGAAAAGCTTTCTGCTAGGATGTAGACCACAAAAGACGCTAAAGACGAAGGTACGATGCTCTCCGAAGATAAAAGCGGCTCCCGGGCTTCTTTCGGCAGAAGCGGCGCTAAGAGAGCACTGTGACCGGCACAATCGTCTTTGCGCGAAGAAGCCGCTTCTTCGGCTCCGGGAGCCGGAGAGAGCGGCAGAATCGGAAAGGTGAAGAAGGAAGCTGTACAACACTGGGATTGTGTGCGCAGCTTGCCAACTGATAGAAAACAGTACCTTACACTTTCCTGACGTTTCCATTCACATGAATATTGGATAAGAAGCTGTTTTGGACAGCTTTTCTTTCCTTCATGCCAAACACTCGGCAGACCTCCGTGCAACGTCCAGAACACGATGGGAGATGTTTTCTGTGCTCCCGCAGGTTTTCCTTGCCAGACAGAGTGGAAAAGCTTTCTGCTAGGATGTAGACCACAAAAGACGCTAAAGACGAAGGTACGATGCTCTCCGGAGCTAAGAGCCGCTCCCGGGCTTCTTTCGGCAGAAGCGGCGCTAAGAGAGCACTGTGAGCGGTACAATCGTCTTTGCGCGAAGAAGCCGCTTCTTCGGCTCCGGGAGCCGGAGAGAGCGGCAGCATCGGAAAGGTGAAGAAGGAAGCTGTACAACACTGGGATTGTGTGCGCAGCTTGCCAACTGATAGAAAACAGTACCTTACACTTTCCTGACGTTTCCAATCACATGAATATTGGATAAGAAGCTGTTTTGGACAGCTTTTCTTTCCTTCATGCCAAACACTCGGCAGACCTCCGTGCAACGTCCAGAACACGATGGGAGATGTTTTCTGTGCTCCCGCAGGTTTTCCTTGCCAGACAGAGTGGAAAAGCTTTCTGCTAGGATGTAGACCACAAAAGACGCTAAAGACGAAGGTACGATGCTCTCCGGAGCTAAGAGCCGCTGCCGGGCTTCTTTCGGCACAAGCGGCGCTAAGAGAGCACTGTGAGCGGTACAATCGTCTTTGCGCGAAGAAGCCGCTTCTTCGGCTCCGGGAGCCGGAGAGAGCGGCAGCATCGGAAAGGTGAAGAAGGAAGCTGTACAACACTGGGATTGTGTGCGCAGCTTGCCAACTGATAGAAAACAGTACCTTACACTTTCCTGACGTTTCCAATCACATGAATATTGGATAAGAAGCTGTTTTGGACAGCTTTTCTTTCCTTTATGCCAAACACTCGGCAGACCTCCGTGCAACGTCCAGAACACGATGGGAGATGTTTTCTGTGCTCCCGCAGGTTTTCCTTGCCAGACAGAGTGGAAAAGATTTCTGCTAGGATGTAGACCACAAAAGACGCTAAAGACGAAGGTACGATGCTCTCCGGAGCTAAGAGCCGCTGCCGGGCTTCTTTCGGCAGAAGCGGCGCTAAGAGAGCACTGTGAGCGGTACAATCGTCTTTGCGCGAAGAAGCCGCTTCTTCGGCTCCGGGAGCCGGAGAGAGCGGCAGCATCGGAAAGGTGAAGAAGGAAGCTGTACAACACTGGGATTGTGTGCGCAGCTTGCCAACTGATAGAAAACAGTACCTTACACTTTCCTGACGTTTCCAATCACATGAATATTCGTTAAGAAGCTGTTTTGGACAGCTTTTCTTTCCTTTATGCCAAACACTCGGCGGACATCCGTGCAACGTCCAGAACACGATGGGAGATGTTTTCTGTGCTCCCGCAGGTTTTCCTTGCCAGACAGAGTGGAAAAGCTTTCTGCTCGGATGTAGACCACAAAAGACGCTAAAGACGAAGGTACGATGCTCTCCGGAGCTTAGAGCCGCTCCCGGGCTTCTTTCGGCACAAGCGGCGCTAAGAGAGCACTGTGAGCGGTACAATCGTCTTTGCGCGAAGAAGCCGCTTCTTCGGCTCCGGGAGCCGGAGAGAGCGGCAGCATCGGAAAGGTGAAGAAGGAAGCTGTACAACACTGGGATTGTGTGCGCAGCTTGCCAACTGATAGAAAACAGTACCTTACACTTTCCTGATGTTTCCAATCACATGAATATTGGATAAGAAGCTGTTTTGGACAGCTTTTCTTTCCTTTATGCCAAACACTCGGCAGACCTCCGTGCAACGTCCAGAACACGATGGGAGATGTTTTCTGTGCTCGCGCAGGTTTTCCTCGCCAGACAGAGTGGAAAATCTTTCTGCTAGGATGTAGACCACAAAAGACGCTAAAGACGAAGGTACGATGCTCTCCGGAGCTAAGAGCCGCTGCCGGGCTTCTTTCGGCAGAAGCGGCGCTAAGAGAGCACTGTGAGCGGTACAATCGTCTTTGCGCGAAGAAGCCGCTTCTTCGGCTCCGGGAGCCGGAGAGAGCGGCAGGATCGGAAAGGTGAAGAAGGAAGCTGTACAACACTGGGATTGTGTGCGCAGCTTGCCAACTGATAGAAAACAGTACCTTACACTTTCCTGACGTTTCCAATCACATGAATATTGGATAAGAAGCTGTTTTGGACAGCTTTTCTTTCCTTCATGCCAAACACTCGGCAGACCTCCGTGCAACGTCCAGAACACGATGGGAGATGTTTTCTGTGCTCCCGCAGGTTTTCCTTGCCAGACAGAGTGGAAAAGCTTTCTGCTAGGATGTAGACCACAAAAGACGCTAAAGACGAAGGTACTATGCTCTCCGGAGCTAAGAGCCGCTCCCGGGCTTCTTTCGGCAGAAGCGGCGCTAAGAGAGCGCTGTGAGCGGTACAATCGTCTTTGCGCGAAGAAGGCGCTTCTTCGGCTCCGGGAGCCGGAGAGAGCGGCAGCATGGGAAAGGTGAAGAAGGAAGCTGTACAACACTGGGATTGTGTGCGCAGCTTGCCAACTGATAGAAAACAGTACCTTACACTTTCCTGACGTTTCCAATCACATGAATATTGGATAAGAAGCTGTTTTGGACAGCTTTTCTTTCCTTCATGCCAAACACTCGGCAGACCTCCGTGCAACGTCCAGAACACGATGGGAGATGTTTTCTGTGCTCCCGCAGGTTTTCCTTGCCAGACAGAGTGGAAAAGCTTTCTGCTAGGATGTAGACCACAAAAGACGCTAAAGACGAAGGTACGATGCTCTCCGGAGCTAAGAGCCGCTGCCGGGCTTCATTCGGCAGAAGCGGCGCTAAGAGAGCACTGTGAGCGGTACAATCGTCTTTGCGCGAAGAAGCCGCTTCTTCGGCTCCGGGAGCCGGAGAGAGCGGCAGCATCGGAAAGGTGAAGAAGGAAGCTGTACAACACTGGGATTGTGTGCGCAGCTTGCCAACTGATAGAAAACAGTACCTTACACTTTCCTGACGTTTCCAATCACATGAATATTGGATAAGAAGCTGTTTTGGACAGCTTTTCTTTCCTTCATGCCAAACACTCGGCAGACCTCCGTGCAACGTCCAGAACACGATGGGAGATGTTTTCTGTGCTCCCGCAGGTTTTCCTTGCCAGACAGAGTGGAAAAGCTTTCTGCTAGGATGTAGACCACAAAAGACGCTAAAGACGAAGGTACGATGCTCTCCGGAGCTAAGAGCCGCTGCCGGGCTTCTTTCGGCAGAAGCGGCACTAAGAGAGCACTGTGAGCGGTACAATCGTCTTTGCGCGAAGAAGCCGCTTCTTCGGCTCCGGGAGCCGGAGAGAGCGGCAGCATCGGAAAGGTGAAGAAGGAAGCTGTACAACACTGGGATTGTGTGCGCAGCTTGCCAACTGATAGAAAACAGTACCTTACACTTTCCTGACGTTTCCAATCACATGAATATTGGATAAGAAGCTGTTTTGGACAGCTTTTCTTTCCTTCATGCCAAACACTCGGCAGACCTCCGTGCAATGTCCAGAACACGATGGGAGATGTTTTCTGTGCTCCCGCAGGTTTTCCTTGCCAGACAGAGTGGAAAAGCTTTCTGCTAGGATGTAGACCACAAAAGACGCTAAAGACGAAGGTACGATGCTCTCCGAAGATAAAAGCGGCTCCCGGGCTTCTTTCGGCAGAAGCGGCGCTAAGAGAGCACTGTGAGCGGCACAATCGTCGTTGTGCGAAGAAGCCGCTTCTTCGGCTCCGGGAGCCGGAGAGAGCGGCAGCATCGGAAAGGTGAAGAAGGAAGCTGTACAACACTGGGATTGTGTGCGCAGCTTGCCAACTGATAGAAAACAGTACCTTACACTTTCCTGACGTTTCCAATCACATGAATATTGGATAAGAAGCTGTTTTGGACAGCTTTTCTTTCCTTTATGCCAAACACTCGGCAGACCTCTGTGCAACGTCCAGAACACGATGGGAGATGTTTTCTGTGCTCCCGCAGGTTTTCCTTGCCAGACAGAGTGGAAAAGCTTTCTGCTAGGATGTAGACCACAAAAGACGCTAAAGACGAAGGTACGATGCTCTCCGGAGCTAAGAGCCGCTCCCGGGCTTCTTTCGGCACAAGCGGCGCTAAGAGAGCACTGTGAGCGGTACAATCGTCTTTGCGCGAAGAAGGCGCTTCTTCGGCTCCGGGAGCCGGAGAGAGCGGCAGCATCGGAAAGGTGAAGAAGGAAGCTGTACAACACTGGGATTGTGTGCGCAGCTTGCCAACTGATAGAAAACAGTACCTTACATGTTCCTGACGTTTCCAATCACATGAATATTCGTTAAAAGCTGTTTTGGACAGCTTTTCTTTCCTTTATGCCAAACACTCGGCAGACATCCGTGCAACGTCCAGAACACGATGGGAGATGTTTTCTGTGCTCCCGCAGGTTTTCCTTGCCAGACAGAGTGGAAAAGCTTTCTGCTCGGATGTAGACCACAAAAGACGCTAAAGACGAAGGTACGATGCTCTCCGGAGCTTAGAGCCGCTGCCGGGCTTCTTTCGGCAGAAGCGGCGCTAAGAGAGCACTGTGAGCGGTACAATCGTCTTTGCGCGAAGAAGGCGCTTCTTCGGCTCCGGGAGCCGGAGAGAGCGGCAGCATCGGAAAGGTGAAGAAGGAAGCTGTACAACACTGGGATTGTGTGCGCAGCTTGCCAACTGATAGAAAACAGTACCTTACACTTTCCGGACGTTTCCAATCACATGAATATTCGTTAAGAAGCTGTTTTGGACAGCTTTCCTTTCCTTTATGCCAAACACTCGGCAGACCTCCGTGCAACGTCCAGAACACGATGGGAGATGTTTTCTGTGCTCCCGCAGGTTTTCCTTGCCAGACAGAGTGGAAAAGCTTTCTGCTAGGATGTAGACCACAAAAGACGCTAAAGACGAAGGTACGATGCTCTCCGGAGCTTAGAGCCGCTGCCGGGCTTCTTTCGGCAGAAGCGGCGCTAAGAGAGCACTGTGAGCGGTACAATCGTCTTTGCGCGAAAAAGGCGCTTCTTCGGCTCCGGGAGCCGGAGAGAGCGGCAGCATCGGAAAGGTGAAGAAGGAAGCTGTACAACACTGGGATTGTGTGCGCAGCTTGCCAACTGATAGAAAACAGTACCTTACACTTTCCTGACGTTTCCAATCACATGAATATTGGATAAGAAGCTGTTTTGGACAGCTTTTCTTTCCTTTATGCCAAACACTCGGCAGACCTCCGTGCAACGTCCAGAACACGATGGGAGATGTTTTCTGTGCTCCCGCAGGTTTTCCTCGCCAGACAGAGTGGAAAATCTTTCTGCTAGGATGTAGACCACAAAAGACGCTAAAGACGAAGGTACGATGCTCTCCGGAGCTAAGAGCCGCTGCCGGGCTTCTTTCGGCAGAAGCGGCGCTAAGAGAGCACTGTGAGCGGTACAATCGTCTTTGCGCGAAAAAGGCGCTTCTTCGGCTCCGGGAGCCGGAGAGAGCGGCAGCATCGGAAAGGTGAAGAAGGAAGCTGTACAACACTGGGATTGTGTGCGCAGCTTGCCAACTGATAGAAAACAGTACCTTATACTTTCCTGACGTTTCCAATCACATGAATATTGGATAAGAAGCTGTTTTGGACAGCTTTTCTTTCCTTTATGCCAAACACTCGGCAGACCTCCGTGCAACGTCCAGAACACGATGGGAGATGTTTTCTGTGCTCCCGCAGGTTTTCCTCGCCAGACAGAGTGGAAAATCTTTCTGCTAGGATGTAGACCACAAAAGACGCTAAAGACGAAGGTACGATGCTCTCCGGAGCTAAGAGCCGCTGCCGGGCTTCTTTCGGCAGAAGCGGCGCTAAGAGAGCACTGTGAGCGGTACAATCGTCTTTGCGCAAAGAAGCCGCTTCTTCGGCTCCGGGAGCCGGAGAGAGCGGCAGCATCGGAAAGGTGAAGAAGGAAGCTGTACAACACTGGGATTGTGTGCGCAGCTTGCCAACTGATAGAAAACAGTACCTTACACTTTCCTGACGTTTCCAATCACATGAATATTGGATAAGAAGCTGTTTTGGACAGCTTTTCTTTCCTTCATGCCAAACACTCGGCAGACCTCCGTGCAACGTCCAGAACACGATGGGAGATGTTTTCTGTGCTCCCGCAGGTTTTCCTTGCCAGACAGAGTGGAAAAGCTTTCTGCTAGGATGTAGACCACAAAAGACGCTAAAGACGAAGGTACGATGCTCTCCGAAGCTAAGCGCCGCTCCCGGGCTTCTTTCGGCAGAAGCGGCGCTAAGAGAGCACTGTGAGCGGTACAATCGTCTTTGCGCGAAGAAGCCGCTTCTTCGGCTCCGGGAGCCGGAGAGAGCGGCAGCATCGGAAAACTGAAGAAGGAAGCTGTACAACACTGGGATTGCGTGCGCAACTTGCCAACTGATAGAAAACAGTACCTTACACTTTCCTGACGTTTCCAATCACATGAATATTGGATAAGACGCTGTTTTGGGCAGCTTTTCTTTCCTTTATGCCAAACACTCGGCAGACCTCCGTGCAACGTCCAGAACACGATGGGAGATATTTTCTGTGCTCCCGCAGGTTTTCCTTGCCAGACAGAGTGGAAAAGCTTTCTGCTAGGATGTAGACCACAAAAGACGCTAAAGACGAAGGTACGATGCTCTCCGGAGGTTAGAGCCGCTCCCGGGCTTCTTTCGGCAGAAGCGGCGCTAAGAGAGCACTGTGAGCGGTACAATCGTCTTTGCGCGAAGAAGCCGCTTCTTCGGCTCCGGGAGCTGGAGAGAGCGGCAGCATCTGAAAGATGAAGAAGGAAGCTGTACAACACTGGGATTGTGTGCGCAGCTTGCCAACTGATAGAAAACAGTACCTTACACTTTCCTGACGTTTCCAATCACATGAATATTCGATAAGAAGCTGTTTTGGACAGCTTTTCTTTCCTTTATGCCAAACACTCGGCAGACCTCCGTGCAACGTCCAGAACACGATGGGAGATGTTTTCTGTGCTCCCGCAGGTTTTCCTTGCCAGACAGAGTGGAAAAGCTTTCTGCTAGGATGTAGACCTCAAAAGACGCTAAAGACGAAGGTACGATGCTCTCCGAAGATAAAAGCCGCTCCCGGGCTTCTTTCGGCAGAAGCGGCGCTAAGAGAGCACTGTGAGCGGTACAATCGTCTTTGCGCGAAGAAGCCGCTTCTTCGGCTCCGGGAGCCGGAGAGAGTGGCAGCATCGGAAAGATGAAGAAGGAAGCTGTACAACACTGGGATTGTGTGCGCAGCTTGCCAACTGATAGAAAACAGTACCTTACACTTTCCTGACGTTTCCAATCACATGAATATTGGATAAGAAGCTGTTTTGGACAGCTTTCCTTTCCCTTATGCCAAACACTCGGCAGACCTCCGTGCAACGTCCAGAACACGATGGGAGATGGTTTCTGTGCTCCCGCAGGTTTTCCTTGCCAGACAGAGTGGAAAAGCTTTCTGCTAGGATGTAGACCTCAAAAGACGCTAAAGACGAAGGTACGATGCTCTCCGAAGATAAAAGCCGCTCCCGGGCTTCTTTCGGCAGAAGCGGCGCTAAGAGAGCACTGTGAGCGGTACAATCGTCTTTGCGCGAATATGCCGCTTCTTCGGCTCCGGGAGCCGGAGAGAGCGGCAGCATCGGAAAGATGAAGAAGGAAGCTGTACAACACTGGGATTGTGTGCGCAGCTTGCCAACTGATAGAAAACAGTACCTTACACTTTCCTGACGTTTCCAATCACATGAATATTGGATAAGAAGCTGTTTTGGACAGCTTTTCTTTCCTTTATGCCAAACACTCGGCAGACCTCCGTGCAACGTCCAGAACACGATGGGAGATGTTTTCTGTGCTCCCGCAGGTTTTCCTTGCCAGACAGAGTGGAAAAGCTTTCTGCTAGGATGTAGAGCACAAAAGACTCTAAAGACGAAGGTACGATGCTCTCCAAAGATAAAAGCCGCTCCCGGGCTTCTTTCGGCAGAAGCGGCGCTAAGAGAGCACTGTGAGCGGTACAATCGTCTTTGCGCGAAGAAGCCGCTTCTTCGGCTCCGGGAGCCGGAGAGAGCGGCAGCATCGGAAAGGTGAAGAAGGAAGCTGTACAACACTGGGATTGCGTGCGCAACTTGCCAACTGATAGAAAACAGTACCTTACACTTTCCTGACGTTTCCAATCACATGAATATTGGATAAGAAGCTGTTTTGGACATCTTTTCTTTCCTTTATGCCAAACACTCGGCAGACCTCCGTGCAACGTCCAGAACACGATGGGAGATATTTTCTGTGCTCCCGCAGGTTTTCCTTGCCAGACAGAGTGGAAAAGCTTTCTGCTAGGATGTAGACCACAAAAGACGCTAAAGATGAAGGTACGATGCTCTCCGGAGCTAGCGCCGCTGCCGGGCTTCTTTCGGCAGAAGCGGCGCTAAGAGAGCACTGTGACTGGTACAATCGTCTTTGCGCGAAGAAGCCGCTTCTTCGGCTCCGGGAGCCGGAGAGAGCGGCAGCATCGGAAAGGTGAAGAAGGAAGCTGTACAACACTGGGATTGTGTGCGCAGCTTGCCAACTGATAGAAAACAGTACCTTACACTTTCCTGACGTTTCATATCACATGAATATTCGTTAAGAAGCTGTTTTGGACAGCTTTACTTTCCTTTATGCCAAACACTCGGCAGACCTCCGTGCAACGTCCAGAACACGATGGGAGATGTTTTCTGTGCTCCCGCAGGTTTTCCTTGCCAGACAGAGTGGAAAACCTTTCTGCTAGGATGTAGACCACAAAAGACGCTAAAGACGAAGGTACAATGCTCTCCGGAGCTTAGAGCCGCTGCCGGGCTTCTTTCGGCAGAAGCGGCGCTAAGAGAGCACTGTGAGCGGTACAATCGTCTTTGCGCGAAGAAGCCGCTTCTTCGGCTCCGGGAGCCGGAGAGAGCGGCAGCATCGGAAAGGTGAAGAAGGAAGCTGTACAACACTGGGATTGTGTGCGCAGCTTGCCAACTGATAGAAAACAGTACCTTACACTTTCCTGACGTTTCCAATCACATGAATATTCGTTAAGAAGCTGTTTTGGACAGCTTTTCTTTCCTTAATGCCAAACACTCGGCAGACCTCCGTGCAACGTCCAGAACACGATGGGAGATGTTTTCTCTGCTCCCGCAGGTTTTCCTTGCCAGACAGAGTGGAAAAGCTTTCTGCTAGGATGTAGACCACAAAAGATGCTAAAGACGAAGGTACGATGCTCTCCGGAGCTAAGAGCCGCTGCCGGGCTTCTTTCGGCAGAAGCGGCGCTAAGAGAGCACTGTGAGCGGTACAATCGTCTTGCGCGAAGAAGCCGCTTCTTCGGCTCCGGGGGCCGGAGAGAGCGGCAGCATCTGAAAGATGAAGAAGGAAGCTGTACAACACTGGGATTGTGTGCACAGCTTGCCAACTGATAGAAAACAGTACCTTGCACTTTCCTGACGTTTCCAATCACATGAATATTCGATAAGAAGCTGTTTTGGACAGCTTTTCTTTCCTTTATGCCAAACACTCGGCAGACCTCCGTGCAACGTCCAGAACACGATGGGAGATGTTTTCTGTGCTCCCGCAGGTTTTCCTTGCCAGACAGAGTGGAAAAGCTTTCTGCTAGGATGTAGACCTCAAAAGACGCTAAAGACGAAGGTACGATGCTCTCCGAAGCTAAGCGCCGCTGCCGGGCTTCTTTCGGCAGAAGCGGCGCTAAGAGAGCACTGTGAGCGGTACAATCGTCTTTGCGCGAAGAAGCCGCTTCTTCGGCTCCGGGAGCCGGAGAGAGCGGCAGCATCGGAAAGATGAAGAAGGAAGCTGTACAACACTGGGATTGTGTGCGCAACTTGCCAACTGATAGAAAACAGTACCTTACACTTTCCTGACCTTTCCAATCACATGAATATTGGATAAGAAGCTGTTTAGGACAGCTTTTCTTTCCTTTATGCCAAACACTCAACAGACCTCCGTGCAAAGTCCAGAATAAGATGGGAGATGGTTTCTGTGCTCCCGCAGGTTTTCCGTGCCAGACAGAGTGGAAAAGCTTTCTGCTAGGATGTAGACCACAAAAGACGCTAAAGACGAAGGTACGATGCTCTCCGGAGGTTAGAGCCGCTCCCGGGCTTCTTTCGGCAGAAGCGGCGCTAAGAGAGCACTGTGAGCGGTACAATCGTCTTTGCGCGAAGAAGCCGCTTCTTCGGCTCCGGGAGCCATAGAGAGCGGCAGCATCGGAAAGGTGAAGAAGGAAGCTGTACAACACTGGGATTGCGTGCGCAGCTTGCCAACTGATAGAAAACAGTACCTTACACTTTCCTGACGTTTCCAATCACATGAATATTGGATAAGAAGCTGTTTTGGACAGCTTTTCTTTCCTTTATGCCAAACACTCGGCAGACCTCCGTGCAACGTCCAGAACACGATGGGAGATGGTTTCTGTGCTCCCGCAGGTTTTCCTTGCCAGACAGAGTGGAAAAGCTTCCTGCTAGGATGTAGACCACAAAAGACGCTAAAGACGAAGGTACGATGCTCTCCGGAGCTAAGAGCCGCTGCCGGGCTTCTTTCGGCAGAAGCGGTGCTAAGAGCGCACTGTGAGCGGTACAATCGTCTTTGCGCGAAGAAGCCGCTTCTTCGGCTCCGGGAGCTGGAGAGAGCGGCAGCATCTGAAAGATGAAGAAGGAAGCTGTACAACACTGGGATTGTGTGCACAGCTTGCCAACTGATAGAAAACAGTACCTTACACTTTCCTGACGTTTCCAATCACATGAATATTCGATAAGAAGCTGTTTTGGACAGCTTTTCTTTCCTTTATGCCAAACACTCGGCAGACCTCCGTGCAACGTCCAGAACACGATGGGAGATGTTTTCTGTGCTCCCGCAGGTTTTCCTTGCCAGACAGAGTGGAAAAGCTTTCTGCTAGGATGTAGACCTCAAAAGACGCTAAAGACGAAGGTACGATGCTCTCCGAAGATAAAAGCCGCTGGCGGGCTTCTTTCGGCAGAAGCGGCGCTAAGAGAGCACTGTGAGCGGTACAATCGTCTTTGCGCGAAGAAGCCGCTTCTTCGGCTCCGGGAGCCGGAGAGAGCGGCAGCATCGGAAAACTGAAGAAGGAAGCTGTACAACACTGGGATTGCGTGCGCAACTTGCCAACTGATAGAAAACAGTACCTTACACTTTCCTGACGTTTCCAATCACATGAATATTGGATAAGACGCTGTTTTGGGCAGCTTTTCTTTCCTTTATGCCAAACACTCGGCAGACCTCCGTGCAACGTCCAGAACACGATGGGAGATGTTTTCTGTGCTCCCGCAGGTTTTCCTTGCCAGACAGAGTGGAAAAGCTTTCTGCTAGGATGTAGACCACAAAAGACGCTAAAGACGAAGGTACGATGCTCTCCGGAGGTTAGAGCCGCTCCCGGGCTTCTTTCGGCAGAAGCGGCGCTAAGAGAGCACTGTGAGCGGTACAATCGTCTTTGCGCGAAGAAGCCGCTTCTTCGGCTCCGGGAGCTGGAGAGAGCGGCAGCATCTGAAAGATGAAGAAGGAAGCTGTACAACACTGGGATTGTGTGCACAGCTTGCCAACTGATAGAAAACAGTACCTTACACTTTCCTGACGTTTCCAATCACATGAATATTCGATAAGAAGCTGTTTTGGACAGCTTTTCTTTCCTTTATGCCAAACACTCGGCAGACCTCCGTGCAACGTCCAGAACACGATGGGAGATGTTTTCTGTGCTCCCGCAGGTTTTCCTTGCCAGACAGAGTGGAAAAGCTTTCTGCTAGGATGTAGACCTCAAAAGACGCTAAAGACGAAGGTACGATGCTCTCCGAAGATAAAAGCCGCTCCCGGGCTTCTTTCGGCAGAAGCGGCGCTAAGAGAGCACTGTGAGCGGTACAATCGTCTTTGCGCGAAGAAGCCGCTTCTTCGGCTCCGGGAGCCGGAGAGAGTGGCAGCATCGGAAAGATGAAGAAGGAAGCTGTACAACACTGGGATTGTGTGCGCAGCTTGCCAACTGATAGAAAACAGTACCTTACACTTTCCTGACGTTTCCAATCACATGAATATTGGATAAGAAGCTGTTTTGGACAGCTTTCCTTTCCCTTATGCCAAACACTCGGCAGACCTCCGTGCAACGTCCAGAACACGATGGGAGATGGTTTCTGTGCTCCCGCAGGTTTTCCTTGCCAGACAGAGTGGAAAAGCTTTCTGCTAGGATGTAGACCTGAAAAGACGCTAAAGACGAAGGTACGATGCTCTCCGAAGATAAAAGCCGCTCCCGGGCTTCTTTCGGCAGAAGCGGCGCTAAGAGAGCACTGTGAGCGGTACAATCGTCTTTGCGCGAATATGCCGCTTCTTCGGCTCCGGGAGCCGGAGAGAGCGGCAGCATCGGAAAGATGAAGAAGGAAGCTGTACAACACTGGGATTGTGTGCGCAGCTTGCCAACTGATAGAAAACAGTACCTTACACTTTCCTGACGTTTCCAATCACATGAATATTGGATAAGAAGCTGTTTTGGACAGCTTTTCTTTCCTTTATGCCAAACACTCGGCAGACCTCCGTGCAACGTCCAGAACACGATGGGAGATGTTTTCTGTGCTCCCGCAGGTTTTCCTTGCCAGACAGAGTGGAAAAGCTTTCTGCTAGGATGTAGAGCACAAAAGACTCTAAAGACGAAGGTACGATGCTCTCCAAAGATAAAAGCCGCTCCCGGGCTTCTTTCGGCAGAAGCGGCGCTAAGAGAGCACTGTGAGCGGTACAATCGTCTTTGCGCGAAGAAGCCGCTTCTTCGGCTCCGGGAGCCGGAGAGAGCGGCAGCATCGGAAAGGTGAAGAAGGAAGCTGTACAACACTGGGATTGCGTGCGCAACTTGCCAACTGATAGAAAACAGTACCTTACACTTTCCTGACGTTTCCAATCACATGAATATTGGATAAGAAGCTGTTTTGGACATCTTTTCTTTCCTTTATGCCAAACACTCGGCAGACCTCCGTGCAACGTCCAGAACACGATGGGAGATATTTTCTGTGCTCCCGCAGGTTTTCCTTGCCAGACAGAGTGGAAAAGCTTTCTGCTAGGATGTAGACCACAAAAGACGCTAAAGATGAAGGTACGATGCTCTCCGGAGCTAGCGCCGCTGCCGGGCTTCTTTCGGCAGAAGCGGCGCTAAGAGAGCACTGTGACTGGTACAATCGTCTTTGCGCGAAGAAGCCGCTTCTTCGGCTCCGGGAGCCGGAGAGAGCGGCAGCATCGGAAAGGTGAAGAAGGAAGCTGTACAACACTGGGATTGTGTGCGCAGCTTGCCAACTGATAGAAAACAGTACCTTACACTTTCCTGACGTTTCATATCACATGAATATTCGTTAAGAAGCTGTTTTGGACAGCTTTACTTTCCTTTATGCCAAACACTCGGCAGACCTCCGTGCAACGTCCAGAACACGATGGGAGATGTTTTCTGTGCTCCCGCAGGTTTTCCTTGCCAGACAGAGTGGAAAACCTTTCTGCTAGGATGTAGACCACAAAAGACGCTAAAGACGAAGGTACAATGCTCTCCGGAGCTTAGAGCCGCTGCCGGGCTTCTTTCGGCAGAAGCGGCGCTAAGAGAGCACTGTGAGCGGCACAATCGTCTTTGCGCGAAGAAGCCGCTTCTTCGGCTCCGGGAGCCGGAGAGAGCGGCAGCATCGGAAAGGTGAAGAAGGAAGCTGTACAACACTGGGCTTGTGTGCGCAACTTGCCAACTGATAGAAAACAGTACCTTACACTTTCCTGACGTTTCCAATCACATGAATATTCGATACGAAGCTGTTTTGGACAGCTTTTCTTTCCTTTATGCCAAACACTCGGCAGACCTCCGTGCAACGTCCAGAACACGATGGGAGATGTTTTCTGTGCTCCCGCAGGTTTTCCTTGCCAGACAGAGTGGAAAAGCTTTCTGCTAGGATGTAGACCACAAAAGACGCTAAAGACGAAGGTACGATGCTCTCCGGAGCTTAGAGCCGCTCCGGGGCTTCTTTCGGCAGAAGCGGCGATAAGAGCGCACTGTGACTGGTACAATCGTCTTTGCGCGAAGAAGCCGCTTCTTCGGCTCCGGGAGCCGGAGAGAGCGGCAGCATCGGAAAGGTGAAGAAGGAAGCTGTACAACTCTGGGATTGTGTGCGCAGCTTGCCAACTGATAGAAAACAGTACCTTACACTTTCCTGACGTTTCCAATCACATGAATATTGGATAAGAAGCTGTTTTGGACAGCTTTCCTTTCCCTTATGCCAAACACTCGGCAGACCTCCGTGCAACGTCCAGAACACGATGGGAGATGTTTTCTGTGCTCCCGCAGGTTTTCCTTGCCAGACAGAGTGGAAAAGCTTTCTGCTAGGATGTAGACCACAAAAGACGCTAAAGACGAAGGTACGATGCTCTCCGAAGCTAAGCGCCGCTCCCGGGCTTCTTTCGGCAGAAGCGGCGCTAAGAGAGCACTGTGACTGGTACAATCGTCTTTGCGCGAAGAAGCCGCTTCTTCGGCTCCGGGAGCCGGAGAGAGCGGCAGCGTCGGAAAGGTGAAGAAGGAAGCTGTACAACACTGGGATTGTGTGCGCAGCTTGCCAACTGATAGAAAACAGTACCTTACACTTTCCTGACGTTTCCAATCACATGAATATTCGTTAAGAAGCTGTTTTGGACAGCTTTTCTTTCCTTTATGCCAAACACTCGGCAGACCTCCGTGCAACGTCCAGAACACGATCGGAGATGGTTTCTGTGCTCCCGCAGGTTTTCCTTGCCAGACAGAGTGGAAAAGCTTCCTGCTAGGATGTAGACCACAAAAGACGCTAAAGACGAAGGTACGATGCTCTCCGGAGCTAAGAGCCGCTGCCGGGCTTCTTTCGGCAGAAGCGGTGCTAAGAGAGCACTGTGACTGGTACAATCGTCTTTGCGCGAAGAAGCCGCTTCTTCGGCTCCGGGAGCAGGAGAGAGCGGCAGCATCTGAAAGATGAAGAAGGAAGCTGTACAACACTGGGATTGTGTGCACAGCTTGCCAACTGATAGAAAACAGTACCTTACACTTTCCTGACGTTTCCAATCACATGAATATTCGATAAGAAGCTGTTTTGGACAGCTTTTCTTTCCTTTATGCCAAACACTCGGCAGACCTCCGTGCAACGTCCAGAACACGATGGGAGATGTTTTCTGTGCTCCCGCAGGTTTTCCTTGCCACACAGAGTGGAAAAGCTTTCTGCTAGGATGTAGACCTCAAAAGACGCTAAAGACGAAGGTACGATGCTCTCCGAAGCTAAGCGCCGCTGCCGGGCTTCTTTCGGCAGAAGCGGCGCTAAGAGAGCACTGTGAGCGGTACAATCGTCTTTGCGCGAAGAAGCCGCTTCTTCGGCTCCGGGAGCCGGACAGAGCGGCAGCATCGGAAAGATGAAGAAGGAAGCTGTACAACACTGGGATTGTGTGCGCAGCTTGCCAACTGATAGAAAACAGTACCTTACACTTTCCTGACGTTTCCAATCACATGAATATTGGATAAGAAGCTGTTTTGGACATCTTTTCTTTCCTTTATGCCAAACACTCGGCAGACCTCCGTGCAACGTCCAGAACACGATGGGAGATATTTTCTGTGCTCCCGCAGGTTTTCCTTGCCAGACAGAGTGGAAAAGCTTTCTGCTAGGATGTAGACCACAAAAGACGCTAAAGATGAAGGTACGATGCTCTCCGGAGCTAGCGCCGCTGCCGGGCTTCTTTCGGCAGAAGCGGCGCTAAGAGAGCACTGTGACTGGTACAATCGTCTTTGCGCGAAGAAGCCGCTTCTTCGGCTCCGGGAGCCGGAGAGAGCGGCAGCATCGGAAAGGTGAAGAAGGAAGCTGTACAACACTGGGATTGTGTGCGCAGCTTGCCAACTGATAGAAAACAGTACCTTACACTTTCCTGACGTTTCCAATCACATGAATCTTCGATTGGAAGCTGTTTTGGACAGCTTTTCTTTCCTTTATGCCAAACACTCGGCAGACCTCCGTGCAACGTCCAGAACACGATGGGAGATGTTTTCTGTGCTCGCGCAGGTTTTCCTTGCCAGACAGAGTGGAAAAGCTTTCTGCTAGGATGTAGACCACAAAAGACGCTAAAGACGAAGGTACAATGCTCTCCGGAGCTTAGAGCCGCTCCCGGGCTTCTTTCGGCAGAAGCGGCGCTAAGAGAGCACTGTGAGCGGCACAATCGTCTTTGCGCGAAGAAGCCGCTTCTTCGGCTCCGGGAGCCGGAGAGAGCGGCAGCATCGGAAAGGTGAAGAAGGAAGCTGTACAACACTGGGATTGTGTGCGCAACTTGCCAACTGATAGAAAACAGTACCTTACAATTTCCTGACGTTTCCAATCACATGAATATTGGATAAGAAGCTGTTTTGGACAGCTTTTCTTTCCTTTATGCCAAACACTCGGCAGACCTCCGTGCAACGTCCAGAACACGATGGGAGATGTTTTCTGTGCTCCCGCAGGTTTTCCTTGCCAGACAGAGTGGAAAAGCTTTCTGCTAGGATGTAGACCACAAAAGACGCTAAAGACGAAGGTACGATGCTCTCCGGAGCTTAGAGTTGCTCCGGGGCTTCTTTCGGCAGAAGCGGCGCTAAGAGCGCACCGTGACTGGTACAATCGTCTTTGCGCGAAGAAGCCGCTTCTTCGGCTCCGGGAGCCGGAGAGAGCGGCAGCATCGGAAAGGTGAAGAAGGAAGCTGTACAACACTGGGATTGTGTGCGCAGCTTGCCAACTGATAGAAAACAGTACCTTACACTTTCCTGACGTTTCCAATCACATGAATATTGGATAAGAAGCTGTTTTGGACAGCTTTCCTTTCCGTTATGCCAAACACTCGGCAGACCTCCGTGCAACGTCCAGAACACGTTGGGAGATGTTTTCTGTGCTCCCGCAGGTTTTCCTTGCCAGACAGAGTGGAAAAGCTTTCTGCTAGGATGTAGACCACAAAAGACGCTAAAGACGAAGGTACGATGCTCTCCGACGATTAAAGCCGCTCCCGGGCTTCTTTCGGCAGAAGCGGCGCTAAGAGAGCACTGTGACTGGTACAATCGTCTTTGCGCGAAGAAGCCGCTTCTTCGGCTCCGGGAGCCGGAGAAAGCGGCAGCGTCGGAAAGGTGAAGAAGGAAGCTGTACAACACTGGGATTGTGTGCGCAGCTTGCCAACTGATAGAAAACAGTACCTTACACTTTCCTGACGTTTCCAATCACATGAATATTCGTTAAGAAGCTGTTTTGGACAGCTTTTCTTTCCTTTATGCCAAACACTCGGCAGACCTCCGTGCAAAGTCCAGAACACGATGGGAGATGGTTTCTGTGCTCCCGCAGGTTTTCCTTGCCAGACAGAGTGGAAAAGCTTTCTGCTAGGATGTAGACCACAAAAGACGCTAAAGACGAAGGTACGATGCTCTCCGAAGATAAAAGCCGCTCCCGGGCTTCTTTCGGCAGAAGCGGCGCTAAGAGAGCACTGTGAGCGGTACAATCGTCTTTGCGCGAATATGCCGCTTCTTCGGCTCCGGGAGCCGGAGAGAGCGGCAGCATCGGAAAGATGAAGAAGGAAGCTGTACAACACTGGGATTGTGTGCGCAGCTTGCCAACTGATAGAAAACAGTACCTTACACTTTCCTGACGTTTCCAATCACATGAATATTGGATAAGAAGCTGTTTTGGACAGCTTTTCTTTCCTTTATGCCAAACACTCGGCAGACCTCCGTGCAACGTCCAGAACACGATGGGAGATGTTTTCTGTGCTCCCGCAGGTTTTCCTTGCCAGACAGAGTGGAAAAGCTTTCTGCTAGGATGTAGACCACAAAAGACGCTAAAGACGAAGGTACGATGCTCTCCGGAGCTTAGAGCCGCTCCCGGGCTTCTTTCGGCAGAAGCGGCGCTAAGAGCGCACTGTGACTGGTACAATCGTCTTTGCGCGAAGAAGCCGCTTCTTCGGCTCCGGGAGCCGGAGAGAGCGGCAGCATCGGAAAGGTGAAGAAGGAAGCTGTACAACACTGGGATTGTGTGCGCAGCTTGCCAACTGATAGAAAACAGTACCTTACACTTTCCTGACGTTTCCAATCACATGAATATTGGATAAGAAGCTGTTTTGGACAGCTTTCCTTTCCGTTATGCCAAACACTCGGCAGACCTCCGTGCAACGTCCAGAACACGATGGGAGATGTTTTCTGTGCTCCCGCAGGTTTTCCTTGCCAGACAGAGTGGAAAAGCTTTCTGCTAGGATGTAGACCACAAAAGACGCTAAAGACGAAGGTACGATGCTCTCCGGAGCTAAGAGCCGCTCCCGGGCTTCTTTCGGCAGAAGCGGCGCTAAGAGAGCACTGTGACTGGTACAATCGTCTTTGCGCGAAGAAGCCGCTTCTTCGGCTCCGGGAGCCGGAGAGAGCGGCAGCGTCGGAAAGGTGAAGAAGGAAGCTGTACAACACTGGGATTGTGTGCGCAGCTTGCCAACTGATAGAAAACAGTACCTTACACTTTCCTGACGTTTCCAATCACATGAATATTCGTTAAGAAGCTGTTTTGGACAGCTTTTCTTTCCTTTATGCCAAACACTCGGCAGACCTCCGTGCAAAGTCCAGAACACGATCGGAGATGGTTTCTGTGCTCCCGCAGGTTTTCCTTGCCAGACAGAGTGGAAAAGCTTCCTGCTAGGATGTAGACCACAAAAGACGCTAAAGACGAAGGTACGATGCTCTCCGGAGCTAAGAGCCGCTGCCGGGCTTCTTTCGGCAGAAGCGGTGCTAAGAGCGCACTGTGACTGGTACAATCGTCTTTGCGCGAAGAAGCCGCTTCTTCGGCTCCGGGAGCCGGAGAGAGCGGCAGCATCTGAAAGATGAAGAAGGAAGCTGTACAACACTGGGATTGTGTGCACAGCTTGCCAACTGATAGAAAACAGTACCTTACACTTTCCTGACGTTTCCAATCACATGAATATTCGATAAGAAGCTGTTTTGGACAGCTTTTCTTTCCTTTATGCCAAACACTCGGCAGACCTCCGTGCAACGTCCAGAACACGATGGGAGATGTTTTCTGTGCTCCCGCAGGTTTTCCTTGCCACACAGAGTGGAAAAGCTTTCTGCTAGGATGTAGACCTCAAAAGACACTAAAGACGAAGGTACGATGCTCTCCGAAGCTAAGCGCCGCTGCCGGGCTTCTTTCGGCAGAAGCGGCGCTAAGAGAGCACTGTGAGCGGTACAATCGTCTTTGCGCGAAGAAGCCGCTTCTTCGGCTCCGGGAGCCGGACAGAGCGGCAGCATCGGAAAGATGAAGAAGGAAGCTGTACAACACTGGGATTGTGTGCGCAGCTTGCCAACTGATAGAAAACAGTACCTTACACTTTCCTGACGTTTCCAATCACATGAATATTGGATAAGAAGCTGTTTTGGACATCTTTTCTTTCCTTTATGCCAAACACTCGGGAGACCTCCGTGCAACGTCCAGAACACGATGGGAGATATTTTCTGTGCTCCCGCAGGTTTTCCTTGCCAGACAGAGTGGAAAAGCTTTCTGCTAGGATGTAGACCACAAAAGACGCTAAAGATGAAGGTACGATGCTCTCCGGAGCTAGCGCCGCTGCCGGGCTTCTTTCGGCAGAAGCGGCGCTAAGAGAGCACTGTGACTGGTACAATCGTCTTTGCGCGAAGAAGCCGCTTCTTCGGCTCCGGGAGCCGGAGAGAGCGGCAGCATCGGAAAGGTGAAGAAGGAAGCTGTACAACACTGGGATTGTGTGCGCAGCTTGCCAACTGATAGAAAACAGTACCTTACACTTTCCTGACGTTTCCAATCACATGAATATTCGTTAAGAAGCTGTTTTGGACAGCTTTTCTTTCCTTTATGCCAAACACTCGGCAGACCTCCGTGCAACGTCCAGAACACGATGGGAGATGTTTTCTGTGCTCCCGCAGGTTTTCCTTGCCAGACAGAGTGGAAAAGCTTTCTGCTAGGATGTAGACCACAAAAGACGCTAAAGACGAAGGTACAATGCTCTCCGACGATTAAAGCCGCTCCCGGGCTTCTTTCGGCAGAAGCGGCGCTAAGAGAGCACTGTGAGCGGCACAATCGTCTTTGCGCGAAGAAGCCGCTTCTTCGGCTCCGGGAGCCGGAGAGAGCGGCAGCGTCGGAAAGGTGAAGAAGGAAGCTGTACAACACTGGGATTGTGTGCGCAGCTTGCCAACTGATAGAAAACAGTACCTTACACTTTCCTGACGTTTCCAATCACATGAATATTCGTTAAGAAGCTGTTTTGGACAGCTTTTCTTTCCTTTATGCCAAACACTCGGCAGACCTCCGTGCAAAGTCCAGAACACGATGGGAGATGGTTTCTGTGCTCCCGCAGGTTTTCCTTGCCAGACAGAGTGGAAAAGCTTTCTGCTAGGATGTAGACCACAAAAGACGCTAAAGACGAAGGTACGATGCTCTCCGAAGATAAAAGCCGCTCCCGGGCTTCTTTCGGCAGAAGCGGCGCTAAGAGAGCACTGTGAGCGGTACAATCGTCTTTGCGCGAATATGCCGCTTCTTCGGCTCCGGGAGCCGGAGAGAGCGGCAGCATCGGAAAGATGAAGAAGGAAGCTGTACAACACTGGGATTGTGTGCGCAGCTTGCCAACTGATAGAAAACAGTACCTTACACTTTCCTGACGTTTCCAATCACATGAATATTGGATAAGAAGCTGTTTTGGACAGCTTTTCTTTCCTTTATGCCAAACACTCGGCAGACCTCCGTGCAACGTCCAGAACACGATGGGAGATGTTTTCTGTGCTCCCGCAGGTTTTCCTTGCCAGACAGAGTGGAAAAGCTTTCTGCTAGGATGTAGACCACAAAAGACGCTAAAGACGAAGGTACGATGCTCTCCGGAGCTTAGAGCCGCTCCCGGGCTTCTTTCGGCAGAAGCGGCGCTAAGAGCGCACTGTGACTGGTACAATCGTCTTTGCGCGAAGAAGCCGCTTCTTCGGCTCCGGGAGCCGGAGAGAGCGGCAGCATCGGAAAGGTGAAGAAGGAAGCTGTACAACACTGGGATTGTGTGCGCAGCTTGCCAACTGATAGAAAACAGTACCTTACACTTTCCTGACGTTTCCAATCACATGAATATTGGATAAGAAGCTGTTTTGGACAGCTTTCCTTTCCGTTATGCCAAACACTCGGCAGACCTCCGTGCAACGTCCAGAACACGATGGGAGATGTTTTCTGTGCTCCCGCAGGTTTTCCTTGCCAGACAGAGTGGAAAAGCTTTCTGCTAGGATGTAGACCACAAAAGACGCTAAAGACGAATGTACGATGCTCTCCGGAGCTAAGAGCCGCTCCCGGGCTTCTTTCGGCAGAAGCGGCGCTAAGAGAGCACTGTGACTGGTACAATCGTCTTTGCGCGAAGAAGCCGCTTCTTCGGCTCCGGGAGCCGGAGAGAGCGGCAGCGTCGGAAAGGTGAAGAAGGAAGCTGTACAACACTGGGATTGTGTGCGCAGCTTGCCAACTGATTGAAAACAGTACCTTACACTTTCCTGACGTTTCCAATCACATTAATATTCGTTAAGAAGCTGTTTTGGACAGCTTTTCTTTCCTTTATGCCAAACACTCGGCAGACCTCCGTGCAAAGTCCAGAACACGATCGGAGATGGTTTCTGTGCTCCCGCAGGTTTTCCTTGCCAGACAGAGTGGAAAAGCTTCCTGCTAGGATGTAGACCACAAAAGACGCTAAAGACGAAGGTACGATGCTCTCCGGAGCTAAGAGCCGCTGCCGGGCTTCTTTCGGCAGAAGCGGTGCTAAGAGCGCACTGTGACTGGTACAATCGTCTTTGCGCGAAGAAGCCGCTTCTTCGGCTCCGGGAGCTGGAGAGAGCGGCAGCATCTGAAAGATGAAGAAGGAAGCTGTACAACACTGGGATTGTGTGCACAGCTTGCCAACTGATAGAAAACAGTACCTTACACTTTCCTGACGTTTCCAATCACATGAATATTCGATAAGAAGCTGTTTTGGACAGCTTTTCTTTCCTTTATGCCAAACACTCGGCAGACCTCCGTGCAACGTCCAGAACACGATGGGAGATGTTTTCTGTGCTCCCGCAGGTTTTCCTTGCCACACAGAGTGGAAAAGCTTTCTGCTAGGATGTAGACCTCAAAAGACGCTAAAGACGAAGGTACGATGCTCTCCGAAGCTAAGCGCCGCTGCCGGGCTTCTTTCGGCAGAAGCGGCGCTAAGAGAGCACTGTGAGCGGTACAATCGTCTTTGCGCGAAGAAGCCGCTTCTTCGGCTCCGGGAGCCGGAGAGAGTGGCAGCATCGGAAAGATGAAGAAGGAAGCTGTACAACACTGGGATTGTGTGCGCAGCTTGCCAACTGATAGAAAACAGTACCTTACACTTTCCTGACGTTTCCAATCACATGAATATTGGATAAGAAGCTGTTTTGGACATCTTTTCTTTCCTTTATGCCAAACACTCGGCAGACCTCCGTGCAACGTCCAGAACACGATGGGAGATATTTTCTGTGCTCCCGCAGGTTTTCCTTGCCAGACAGAGTGGAAAAGCTTTCTGCTAGGATGTAGACCACAAAAGACGCTAAAGATGAAGGTACGATGCTCTCCGGAGCTAGCGCCGCTGCCGGGCTTCTTTCGGCAGAAGCGGCGCTAAGAGAGCACTGTGACTGGTACAATCGTCTTTGCGCGAAGAAGCCGCTTCTTCGGCTCCGGGAGCCGGAGAGAGCGGCAGCATCGGAAAGGTGAAGAAGGAAGCTGTACAACACTGGGATTGTGTGCGCAGCTTGCCAACTGATAGAAAACAGTACCTTACACTTTCCTGACGTTTCATATCACATGAATATTCGTTAAGAAGCTGTTTTGGACAGCTTTTCTTTCCTTTATGCCAAACACTCGGCAGACCTCCGTGCAACGTCCAGAACACGATGGGAGATGTTTTCTGTGCTCCCGCAGGTTTTCCTTGCCAGACAGAGTGGAAAAGCTTTCTGCTAGGATGTAGACCACAAAAGACGCTATAGACGAAGGTACAATGCTCTCCGGAGCTTAGAGCCGCTGCCGGGCTTCTTTCGGCAGAAGCGGCGCTAAGAGAGCACTGTGAGCGGCACAATCGTCTTTGCGCGAAGAAGCCGCTTCTTCGGCTCCGGGAGCCGGAGAGAGCGGCAGCATCGGAAAGGTGAAGAAGGAAGCTGTACAACACTGGGATTGTGTGCGCAACTTGCCAACTGATAGAAAACAGTACCTTACACTTTCCTGACGTTTCCAATCACATGAATATTGGATAAGAAGCTGTTTTGGACAGCTTTTCTTTCCTTTATGCCAAACACTCGGCAGACCTCCGTGCAACGTCCAGAACACGATGGGAGATGTTTTCTGTGCTCCCGCAGGTTTTCCTTGCCAGACAGAGTGGAAAAGCTTTCTGCTAGGATGTAGACCACAAAAGACGCTAAAGACGAAGGTACGATGCTCTCCGGAGCTTAGAGCCGCTCCGGGGCTTCTTTCGGCAGAAGCGGCGCTAAGAGCGCACCGTGACTGGTACAATCGTCTTTGCGCGAAGAAGCCGCTTCTCGGCTCCGGGAGCCGGAGAGAGCGGCAGCATCGGAAAGGTGAAGAAGGAAGCTGTACAACACTGGGATTGTGTGCGCAGCTTGCCAACTGATAGAAAACAGTACCTTACACTTTCCTGACGTTTCCAATCACATGAATATTGGATAAGAAGCTGTTTTGGACAGCTTTCCTTTCCGTTATGCCAAACACTCGGCAGACCTCCGTGCAACGTCCAGAACACGTTGGGAGATGTTTTCTGTGCTCCCGCAGATTTTCCTTGCCAGACAGAGTGGAAAAGCTTTCTGCTAGGATGTAGACCACAAAAGACGCTAAAGACGAAGGTACGATGCTCTCCGACGATTAAAGCCGCTCCCGGGCTTCTTTCGGCAGAAGCGGCGCTAAGAGAGCACTGTGACTGGTACAATCGTCTTTGCGCGAAGAAGCCGCTTCTTCGGCTCCGGGAGCCGGAGAAAGCGGCAGCGTCGGAAAGGTGAAGAAGGAAGCTGTACAACACTGGGATTGTGTGCGCAGCTTGCCAACTGATAGAAAACAGTACCTTACACTTTCCTGACGTTTCCAATCACATGAATATTGGATAAGAAGCTGTTTTGGACAGCTTTTCTTTCCTTTATGCCAAACACTCGGCAGACCTCCGTGCAACGTCCAGAACACGATGGGAGATGTTTTCTGTGCTCCCGCAGGTTTTCCTTGCCAGACAGAGTGGAAAAGCTTTCTGCTAGGATGTAGACCACAAAAGACGCTAAAGACGAAGGTACGATGCTCTCCGGAGCTTAGAGCCGCTCCCGGGCTTCTTTCGGCAGAAGCGGCGCTAAGAGAGCACTGTGAGCGGTACAATCGTCTTTGCGCGAAGATGCCGCTTCTTCGGCTCCGGGAGCCGGAGAGAGCGGCAGCGTTGGAAAGATGAAGAAGGAAGCTGTACAACACTGGGATTGTGTGCGCAGCTTGCCAACTGATAGAAAACAGTACCTTACACTTTCCTGACGTTTCCAATCACATGAATATTGGATAAGAAGCTGTTTTGGACAGCTTTTCTTTCCGTTATGCCAAACACTCGGCAGACCTCCGTGCAACGTCCAGAACACGATGGGAGATGTTTTCTGTGCTCCCGCAGGTTTTCCTTGCCAGACAGAGTGGAAAAGCTTTCTGCTAGGATGTAGATCACAAAAGACGCTAAAGACGAAGGTACGATGCTCTCCGACGATTAAAGCCGCTCCCGGGCTTCTTTCGGCAGAAGCGGCGCTAAGAGAGCACTGTGAGCGGTACAATCGTCTTTGCGTGAAGAAGCCGCTTCTTCGGCTCCGGGAGCCGGAGAGAGCGGCAGCGTCGGAAAGATGAAGAAGGAAGCTGTACAACACTGGGATTGTGTGCACAGCTTGCCAACCGATAGAAAACAGTACCTTACACTTTCCTGACGTTTCCAATCACATGAATATTCGATAAGAAGCTGTTTTGGACAGCTTTCCTTCCTTTATGCCAAACACTCATCAGACCTCCGAGCAAAGTCCAGAAACGATGGGAGATGGTTTCTGTGCTCCCGCAGGTTTTCCTTGCCAGACAGAGTGGAAAAGCTTCCTGCTAGGATGTAGACCACAAAAGACGCTAAAGACGAAGGTACGATGCTCTCCGGAGCTAAGAGCCGCTGCCGGGCTTCTTTCGGCAGAAGCGGTGCTAAGAGCGCACTGTGAGCGGTACAATCGTCTTTGCGCGAAGAAGCCGCTTCTTCGGCTCCGGGAGCTGGAGAGAGCGGCAGCATCGGAAAGGTGAAGAAGGAAGCTGTACAACACTGGGATTGTGTGCACAGCTTGCCAACTGATAGAAAACAGTACCTTACACTTTCCTGACGTTTCCAATCACATGAATATTCGATAAGAAGCTGTTTTGGACAGCTTTCCTTTCTTTATGCCAAACACTCAACAGACCTCCGTGCAACGTCCAGAACACGATGGGAGATGGTTTCTGTGCTCCCGCAGGTTTTCCTTGCCAGACAGAGTGGAAAAGCTTCCTGCTAGGATGTAGACCACAAAAGACGCTAAAGACGAAGGTACGATGCTCTCCGGAGCTAAGAGCCGCTGCCGGGCTTCTTTCGGCACAAGCGGCGCTAAGAGAGCACTGTGAGCGGTACAATCGTCTTTGCGCGAAGAAGCCGCTTCTTCGGCTCCGGGAGCCGGAGAGAGCGGCAGCATCGGAAAGGTGAAGAAGGAGGCTGTACAACACTGGGATTGCGTGCGCAGCTTGCCAACTGATAGAAAACAGTACCTTACACTTTCCTGACGTTTCCAATCACATAAATATTGGATAAGAAGCTGTTTTGGACAGCTTTTCTTTCCTTTATGCCAAACACTCGGCAGACCTCCGTGCAACGTCCAGAACACGATGGGAGATGTTTTCTGTGCTCCCGCAGGTTTTCCTTGCCAGACAGAGTGGAAAAGCTTTCTGCTAGGATGTAGACCTCAAAAGACGCTAAAGACGAAGGTACGATGCCCTCCGAAGATAAAAGCCGCTCCCGGGCTTCTTTCGGCAGAAGCGGCGCTAAGAGAGCACTGTGAGCGGTACAATCGTCTTTGCGCGAAGAAGCCGCTTCTTCGGCTCCGGGAGCCGGAGAGAGCGGCAGCGTCGGAAAGGTGAAGAAGGAAGCTGTACAACACTGGGATTGTGTGCGCAGCTTGCCAACAGATAGAAAACAGTACCTTACACTTTCCTGACGTTTCCAATCACATGAATATTGGATAAGAAGCTGTTTTACACAGGTTTGCTTTTCTTTATGCCAAACACTTGGCAAACCTCCGTGCAAGGTCCAGAACACGATGGGAGATGTTTTCTGTGCTCCCGCAGGTTTTCCTTGCCAGACAGAGTGGAAAAGCTTTCTGCTAGGATGTAGACCACAAAAGATGCTAAAGACGAAGGTACGATGCTCTCCGGAGCTAAGAGCCGCTGCCGGGTTTCTTTCGGCAGAAGCGGTGCTAAGAGAGCACTGTGAGCGGTATAATCGTCTTTGCGTGAAGAAGCCGCTTCTTCGGCTCCGGGAGCCGGAGAGAGCGGCAGCATCGGAAAGATGAAGAAGGAAGCTGTACAACACTGGGATTGTGTGCGCAGCTTGCCAACTGATAGAAAACAGTACCTTACACTTTCCTGACGTTTCCAATCACATGAATATTGGATAAGAAGCTGTTTTGGACAGCTTTCCTTTCCCTTATGCCAAACACTCGGCAGACCTCCGTGCAACGTCCAGAACACGATGGGAGATGTTTTCTGTGCTCCCGCAGGTTTTCCTTGCCAGACAGAGTGGAAAAGCTTTCTGCTAGGATGTAGACCACAAAAGACGCTAAAGACGAAGGTACGATGCTCTCCGGAGCTAAGAGCCGCTGCCGGGCTTCTTTCGGCACAAGCGGCGCTAAGAGAGCACTGTGAGCGGTACAATCGTCTTTGCGCGAAGAAGCCGCTTCTTCGGCTCCGGGAGCCGGAGAGAGCGGCAGCATCGGAAAGGTGAAGAAGGAAGCTGTACAACACTGGGATTGCGTGCGCAACTTGCCAACTGATAGAAAACAGTACCTTACACTTTCCTGACGTTTCCAATCACATGAATATTGGATAAGAAGCTGTTTTGGACAGCTTTTCTTTCCTTTATGCCAAACACTCGGCAGACCTCCGTGCAACGTCCAGAACACGATGGGAGATGGTTTCTGTGCTCCCGCAGGTTTTCCTTGCCAGACAGAGTGGAAAAGCTTCCTGCTAGGATGTAGACCACAAAAGACCCTAAAGACGAAGGTACGATGCTCTCCGGAGCTAAGAGCCGCTGCCGGGCTTCTTTCGGCAGAAGCGGTGCTAAGAGCGCACTGTGAGCGGTACAATCGTCTTTGCGCGAAGAAGCCGCTTCTTCGGCTCCGGGAGCTGGAGAGAGCGGCAGCATCTGAAAGATGAAGAAGGAAGCTGTACAACACTGGGATTGTGTGCACAGCTTGCCAACTGATAGAAAACAGTACCTTACACTTTCCTGACGTTTCCAATCACATGAATATTCGATAAGAAGCTGTTTTGGACAGCTTTTCTTTCCTTTATGCCAAACACTCGGCAGACCTCCGTGCAACGTCCAGAACACGATGGGAGATGTTTTCTGTGCTCCCGCAGGTTTTCCTTGCCACACAGAGTGGAAAAGCTTTCTGCTAGGATGTAGACCTCAAAAGACGCTAAAGACGAAGGTACGATGCTCTCCGAAGCTAAGCGCCGCTCCCGGGCTTCTTTCGGCAGAAGCGGCGCTAAGAGAGCACTGTGAGCGGTACAATCGTCTTTGCGCGAAGAAGCCGCTTCTTCGGCTCCGGGAGCCGGAGAGAGCGGCAGCATCGGAAAGATGAAGAAGGAAGCTGTACAACACTGGGATTGTGTGCGCAACTTGCCAACTGATAGAAAACAGTACCTTACACTTTCCTGACCTTTCCAATCACATGAATATTGGATAAGAAGCTGTTTAGGACAGCTTTTCTTTCCTTTATGCCAAACACTCAACAGACGTCCGTGCAAAGTCCAGAATAAGATGGGAGATGGTTTCTGTGCTCCCGCAGGTTTTCCGTGCCAGACAGAGTGGAAAAGCTTTCTGCTAGGATGTAGACCACAAAAGACGCTAAAGACGAAGGTACGATGCTCTCCGGAGGTTAGAGCCGCTCCCGGGCTTCTTTCGGCAGAAGCGGCGCTAAGAGAGCACTGTGAGCGGTACAATCGTCTTTGCGCGAAGAAGCCGCTTCTTCGGCTCCGGGAGCCGGAGAGAGCGGCAGCATCGGAAAGGTGAAGAAGGAAGCTGTACAACACTGGGATTGCGTGCGCAGCTTGCCAACTGATAGAAAACAGTACCTTACACTTTCCTGACGTTTCCAATCACATAAATATTGGATAAGAAGCTGTTTTGGACAGCTTTTCTTTCCTTTATGCCAAACACTCGGCAGACCTCCGTGCAACGTCCAGAACACGATGGGAGATGTTTTCTGTGCTCCCGCAGGTTTTCCTTGCCAGACAGAGTGGAAAAGCTTTCTGCTAGGATGTAGACCTCAAAAGACGCTAAAGACGAAAGTACGATGCTCTCCGAAGATAAAAGCCGCTCCCGGGCTTCTTTCGGCAGAAGCGGCGCTAAGAGAGCACTGTGAGCGGTACAATCGTCTTTGCGCGAAGAAGCCGCTTCTTCGGCTCCGGGAGCCGGAGAGAGCGGCAGCGTCGGAAAGGTGAAGAAGGAAGCTGTACAACACTGGGATTGTGTGCGCAGCTTGCCAACTGATAGAAAACAGTACCTTACACTTTCCTGACGTTTCCAATCACATGAATATTGGATAAGAAGCTGTTTTACACAGGTTTGCTTTTCTTTATGCCAAACACTTGGCAAACCTCCGTGCAACGTCCAGAACACGATGGGAGATGTTTTCTGTGCTCCCGCAGGTTTTCCTTGCCAGACAGAGTGGAAAAGCTTTCTGCTAGGATGTAGACCACAAAAGATGCTAAAGACGAAGGTACGATGCTCTCCGGAGCTAAGAGCCGCTGCCGGGTTTCTTTCGGCAGAAGCGGTGCTAAGAGAGCACTGTGAGCGGTACAATCGTCTTTGCGCGAAGAAGCCGCTTCTTCGGCTCCGGGAGCCGGAGAGAGCGGCAGCATCGGAAAGATGAAGAAGGAAGCTGTACAACACTGGGATTGTGTGCGCAGCTTGCCAACTGATAGAAAACAGTACCTTACACTTTCCTGACGTTTCCAATCACATGAATATTGGATAAGAAGCTGTTTTGGACAGCTTTCCTTTCCTTTATGCCAAACACTCGGCAGACCTCCGTGCAACGTCCAGAACACGATGGGAGATGTTTTCTGTGCTCCTGCAGGTTTTCCTTGCCAGACAGAGTGGAAAAGCTTTCTGCTAGGATGTAGACCACAAAAGACGCTAAAGACGTAGGTACGATGCTCTCCGGAGCTAAGAGCCGCTGCCGGGCTTCTTTCGGCACAAGCGGCGCTAAGAGAGCACTGTGAGCGGTACAATCGTCTTTGCGCGAAGAAGCCGCTTCTTCGGCTCCGGGAGCCGGAGAGAGCGGCAGCATCGGAAAGGTGAAGAAGGAAGCTGTACAACACTGGGATTGCGTGCGCAACTTGCCAACTGATAGAAAACAGTACCTTACACTTTCCTGACGTTTCCAATCACATGAATATTGGATAAGAAGCTGTTTTGGACAGCTTTTCTTTCCTTTATGCCAAACACTCGGCAGACCTCCGTGCAACGTCCAGAACACGATGGGAGATGGTTTCTGTGCTCCCGCAGGTTTTCCTTGCCAGACAGAGTGGAAAAGCTTCCTGCTAGGATGTAGACCACAAAAGACGCTAAAGACGAAGGTACGATGCTCTCCGGAGCTAAGAGCCGCTGCCGGGCTTCTTTCGGCAGAAGCGGTGCTAAGAGCGCACTGTGAGCGGTACAATCGTCTTTGCGCGAAGAAGCCGCTTCTTCGGCTCCGGGAGCCGGAGAGAGCGGCAGCATCTGAAAGATGAAGAAGGAAGCTGTACAACACTGGGATTGTGTGCACAGCTTGCCAACTGATAGAAAACAGTACCTTACACTTTCCTGACGTTTCCAATCACATGAATATTCGATAAGAATCTGTTTTGGACAGCTTTTCTTTCCTTTATGCCAAACACTCGGCAGACCTCCGTGCAACGTCCAGAACACGATGGGAGATGTTTTCTGTGCTCCCGCAGGTTTTCCTTGCCAGACAGAGTGGAAAAGCTTTCTGCTAGGATGTAGACCTCAAAAGACGCTAAAGACGAAGGTACGATGCTCTCCGAAGATAAAAGCCGCTCCCGGGCTTCTTTCGGCAGAAGCGGCGCTAAGAGAGCACTGTGAGCGGTACAATCGTCTTTGCGCGAAGAAGCCGCTTCTTCGGCTCCGGGAGCCGGAGAGAGGGGCAGCATCGGAAAGATGAAGAAGGAAGCTGTACAACACTGGGATTGTGTGCGCAGCTTGCCAACTGATAGAAAACAGTACCTTACACTTTCCTGACGTTTCCAATCACATGAATATTGGATAAGAAGCTGTTTTGGACAGCTTTCCTTTCCCTTATGCCAAACACTCGGCAGACCTCCGTGCAACGTCCAGAACACGATGGGAGATGTTTTCTGTGCTCCCGCAGGTTTTCCTTGCCAGACAGAGTGGAAAAGCTTTCTGCTAGGATGTAGACCACAAAAGACGCTAAAGACGAAGGTACGATGCTCTCCGGAGGTAAGAGCCGCTGGCGGGCTTCTTTCGGCAGAAGCGGCGCTAAGAGAGCACTGTGAGCGGTACAATCGTCTTTGCGCGAAGAAGCCGCTTCTTCGGCTCCGGGAGCCGGAGAGAGCGGCAGCATCGGAAAGGTGAAGAAGGAAGCTGTACAACACTGGGATTGCGTGCGCAACTTGCCAACTGATAGAAAACAGTACCTTACACTTTCCTGACGTTTCCAATCACATGAATATTGGATAAGAAGCTGTTTTGGACATCTTTTCTTTCCTTTATGCCAAACACTCGGCAGACCTCCGTGCAACGTCCAGAACACGATGGGAGATATTTTCTGTGCTCCCGCAGGTTTTCCTTGCCAGACAGAGTGGAAAAGCTTTCTGCTAGGATGTAGACCACAAAAGACGCTAAAGACGAAGGTACGATGCTCTCCGGAGGTTAGAGCCGCTCCCGGGCTTCTTTCGGCAGAAGCGGCGCTAAGAGAGCACTGTGAGCGGTACAATCGTCTTTGCGCGAAGAAGCCGCTTCTTCGGCTCCGGGAGCTGGAGAGAGCGGCAGCATCTGAAAGATGAAGAAGGAAGCTGTACAACACTGGGATTGTGTGCACAGCTTGCCAACTGATAGAAAA
Organism: Ammospiza nelsoni; assembly: GCF_027579445.1. Taxonomy (NCBI): domain Eukaryota; kingdom Metazoa; phylum Chordata; class Aves; order Passeriformes; family Passerellidae; genus Ammospiza; species Ammospiza nelsoni. The sequence continues at coordinate 58,114,608 of NC_080633.1, forward strand.
CAGTACCTTACACTTTCCTGACGTTTCCAATCACATGAATATTCGATAAGAAGCTGTTTTGGACAGCTTTTCTTTCCTTTATGCCAAACACTCGGCAGACCTCCGTGCAACGTCCAGAACACGATGGGAGATGTTTTCTGTGCTCCCGCAGGTTTTCCTTGCCAGACAGAGTGGAAAAGCTTTCTGCTAGGATGTAGACCACAAAAGACGCTAAAGACGAAGGTACGATGCTCTCCGGAGGTAAGAGCCGCTGGCGGGCTTCTTTCGGCAGAAGCGGCGCTAAGAGAGCACTGTGAGCGGTACAATCGTCTTTGCGCGAAGAAGCCGCTTCTTCGGCTCCGGGAGCCGGAGAGAGCGGCAGCATCGGAAAACTGAAGAAGGAAGCTGTACAACACTGGGATTGCGTGCGCAACTTGCCAACTGATAGAAAACAGTACCTTACACTTTCCTGACGTTTCCAATCACATGAATATTGGATAAGAAGCTGTTTTGGACATCTTTTCTTTCCTTTATGCCAAACACTCGGCAGACCTCCGTGCAACGTCCAGAACACGATGGGAGATATTTTCTGTGCTCCCGCAGGTTTTCCTTGCCAGACAGAGTGGAAAAGCTTTCTGCTAGGATGTAGACCACAAAAGACGCTAAAGACGAAGGTACGATGCTCTCCGGAGGTTAGAGCCGCTCCCGGGCTTCTTTCGGCAGAAGCGGCGCTAAGAGAGCACTGTGAGCGGTACAATCGTCTTTGCGCGAAGAAGCCGCTTCTTCGGCTCCGGGAGCCGGAGAGAGCGGCAGCATCTGAAAGATGAAGAAGGAAGCTGTACAACACTGGGATTGTGTGCACAGCTTGCCAACTGATAGAAAACAGTACCTTACACTTTCCTGACGTTTCCAATCACATGAATATTCGATAAGAAGCTGTTTTGGACAGCTTTCCTTTCCTTTATGCCAAACACTCGGCAGACCTCCGTGCAACGTCCAGAACACGATGGGAGATGTTTTCTGTGCTCCCGCAGGTTTTCCTTGCCAGACAGAGTGGAAAAGCTTTCTGCTAGGATGTAGACCTCAAAAGACGCTAAAGACGAAGGTACGATGCTCTCCGAAGATAAAAGCCGCTGCCGGGCTTCTTTCGGCAGAAGCGGCGCTAAGAGAGCACTGTGAGCGGTACAATCGTCTTTGCGCGAAGAAGCCGCTTCTTCGGCTCCGGGAGCCGGAGAGAGTGGCAGCATCGGAAAGATGAAGAAGGAAGCTGTACAACACTGGGATTGTGTGCGCAGCTTGCCAACTGATAGAAAACAGTACCTTACACTTTCCTGACGTTTCCAATCACATGAATATTGGATAAGAAGCTGTTTTACACAGGTTTGCTTTTCTTTATGCCAAACACTTGGCAAACCTCCGTGCAAGGTCCAGAACACAATGGGAGATGTTTTCTGTGCTCCCGCAGGTTTTCCTTGCCAGACAGAGTGGAAAAGCTTTCTGCTAGGATGTAGACCACAAAAGATGCTAAAGACGAAGGTACGATGCTCTCCGGAGCTAAGAGCCGCTGCCGGGTTTCTTTCGGCAGAAGCGGTGCTAAGAGAGCACTGTGAGCGGTATAATCGTCTTTGCGTGAAGAAGCCGCTTCTTCGGCTCCGGGAGCCGGAGAGAGCGGCAGCATCGGAAAGATGAAGAAGGAAGCTGTACAACACTGGGATTGTGTGCGCAGCTTGCCAACTGATAGAAAACAGTACCTTACACTTTCCTGACGTTTCCAATCACATGAATATTGGATAAGAAGCTGTTTTGGACAGCTTTCCTTTCCCTTATGCCAAACACTCGGCAGACCTCCGTGCAACGTCCAGAACACGATGGGAGATGTTTTCTGTGCTCCCGCAGGTTTTCCTTGCCAGACAGAGTGGAAAAGCTTTCTGCTAGGATGTAGACCACAAAAGACGCTAAAGACGAAGGTACGATGCTCTCCGGAGCTAAGAGCCGCTGCCGGGCTTCTTTCGGCACAAGCGGCGCTAAGAGAGCACTGTGAGCGGTACAATCGTCTTTGCGCGAAGAAGCCGCTTCTTCGGCTCCGGGAGCCGGAGAGAGCGGCAGCATCGGAAAGATGAAGAAGGAAGCTGTACAACACTGGGATTGTGTGCGCAACTTGCCAACTGATAGAAAACAGTACCTTACACTTTCCTGACCTTTCCAATCACATGAATATTGGATAAGAAGCTGTTTAGGACAGCTTTTCTTTCCTTTATGCCAAACACTCAACAGACCTCCGTGCAAAGTCCAGAATAAGATGGGAGATGGTTTCTGTGCTCCCGCAGGTTTTCCGTGCCAGACAGAGTGGAAAAGCTTTCTGCTAGGATGTAGACCACAAAAGACGCTAAAGACGAAGGTACGATGCTCTCCGGAGGTTAGAGCCGCTCCCGGGCTTCTTTCGGCAGAAGCGGCGCTAAGAGAGCACTGTGAGCGGTACAATCGTCTTTGCGCGAAGAAGCCGCTTCTTCGGCTCCGGGAGCCGGAGAGAGCGGCAGCATCGGAAAGGTGAAGAAGGAAGCTGTACAACACTGGGATTGCGTGCGCAACTTGCCAACTGATAGAAAACAGTACCTTACACTTTCCTGACGTTTCCAATCACATAAATATTGGATAAGAAGCTGTTTTGGACAGCTTTTCTTTCCTTTATGCCAAACACTCGGCAGACCTCCGTGCAACGTCCAGAACACGATGGGAGATGTTTTCTGTGCTCCCGCAGGTTTTCCTTGCCAGACAGAGTGGAAAAGCTTTCTGCTAGGATGTAGACCTCAAAAGACGCTAAAGACGAAGGTACGATGCTCTCCGAAGATAAAAGCCGCTCCCGGGCTTCTTTCGGCAGAAGCGGCGCTAAGAGAGCACTGTGAGCGGTACAATCGTCTTTGCGCGAAGAAGCCGCTTCTTCGGCTCCGGGAGCCGGAGAGAGCGGCAGCGTCGGAAAGGTGAAGAAGGAAGCTGTACAACACTGGGATTGTGTGCGCAGCTTGCCAACTGATAGAAAACAGTACCTTACACTTTCCTGACGTTTCCAATCACATGAATATTGGATAAGAAGCTGTTTTACACAGGTTTGCTTTTCTTTATGCCAAACACTTGGCAAACCTCCGTGCAAGGTCCAGAACACGATGGGAGATGTTTTCTGTGCTCCCGCAGGTTTTCCTTGCCAGACAGAGTGGAAAAGCTTTCTGCTAGGATGTAGACCACAAAAGATGCTAAAGACGAAGGTACGATGCTCTCCGGAGCTAAGAGCCGCTGCCGGGTTTCTTTCGGCAGAAGCGGTGCTAAGAGAGCACTGTGAGCGGTACAATCGTCTTTGCGCGAAGAAGCCGCTTCTTCGGCTCCGGGAGCCGGAGAGAGCGGCAGCATCGGAAAGATGAAGAAGGAAGCTGTACAACACTGGGATTGTGTGCGCAGCTTGCCAACTGATAGAAAACAGTACCTTACACTTTCCTGACGTTTCCAATCACATGAATATTGGATAAGAAGCTGTTTTGGACAGCTTTCCTTTCCCTTATGCCAAACACTCGGCAGACCTCCGTGCAACGTCCAGAACACGATGGGAGATGTTTTCTGTGCTCCCGCAGGTTTTCCTTGCCAGACAGAGTGGAAAAGCTTTCTGCTAGGATGTAGACCACAAAAGACGCTAAAGACGAAGGTACGATGCTCTCCGGAGCTAAGAGCCGCTGCCGGGCTTCTTTCGGCACAAGCGGCGCTAAGAGAGCACTGTGAGCGGTACAATCGTCTTTGCGCGAAGAAGCCGCTTCTTCGGCTCCGGGAGCCGGAGAGAGCGGCAGCATCGGAAAGGTGAAGAAGGAAGCTGTACAACACTGGGATTGCGTGCGCAACTTGCCAACTGATAGAAAACAGTACCTTACACTTTCCTGACGTTTCCAATCACATGAATATTGGATAAGAAGCTGTTTTGGACAGCTTTTCTTTCCTTTATGCCAAACACTCGGCAGACCTCCGTGCAACGTCCAGAACACGATGGGAGATGGTTTCTGTGCTCCCGCAGGTTTTCCTTGCCAGACAGAGTGGAAAAGCTTCCTGCTAGGATGTAGACCACAAAAGACGCTAAAGACGAAGGTACGATGCTCTCCGGAGCTAAGAGCCGCTGCCGGGCTTCTTTCGGCAGAAGCGGTGCTAAGAGCGCACTGTGAGCGGTACAATCGTCTTTGCGCGAAGAAGCCGCTTCTTCGGCTCCGGGAGCCGGAGAGAGCGGCAGCATCTGAAAGATGAAGAAGGAAGCTGTACAACACTGGGATTGTGTGCGCAGCTTGCCAACTGATAGAAAACAGTACCTTACACTTTCCTGACGTTTCCAATCACATGAATATTCGATAAGAAGCTGTTTTGGACAGCTTTTCTTTCCTTTATGCCAAACACTCGGCAGACCTCCGTGCAACGTCCAGAACACGATGGGAGATGTTTTCTGTGCTCCCGCAGGTTTTCCTTGCCAGACAGAGTGGAAAAGCTTTCTGCTAGGATGTAGACCTCAAAAGACGCTAAAGACGAAGGTACGATGCTCTCCGAAGATAAAAGCCGCTCCCGGGCTTCTTTCGGCAGAAGCGGCGCTAAGAGAGCACTGTGAGCGGTACAATCGTCTTTGCGCGAAGAAGCCGCTTCTTCGGCTCCGGGAGCCGGAGAGAGCGGCAGCATCGGAAAGATGAAGAAGGAAGCTGTACAACACTGGGATTGTGTGCGCAGCTTGCCAACTGATAGAAAACAGTACCTTACACTTTCCTGACGTTTCCAATCACATGAATATTGGATAAGAAGCTGTTTTGGACAGCTTTCCTTTCCCTTATGCCAAACACTCGGCAGACCTCCGTGCAACGTCCAGAACACGATGGGAGATGTTTTCTGTGCTCCCGCAGGTTTTCCTTGCCAGACAGAGTGGAAAAGCTTTCTGCTAGGATGTAGACCACAAAAGACGCTAAAGACGAAGGTACGATGCTCTCCGGAGGTAAGAGCCGCTGGCGGGCTTCTTTCGGTAGAAGCGGCGCTAAGAGAGCACTGTGAGCGGTACAATTGTCTTTGCGCGAAGAAGCCGCTTCTTCGGCTCCGGGAGCCGGAGAGAGCGGCAGCATCGGAAAACTGAAGAAGGAAGCTGTACAACACTGGGATTGCGTGCGCAACTTGCCAACTGATAGAAAACAGTACCTTACACTTTCCTGACGTTTCCAATCACATGAATATTGGATAAGAAGCTGTTTTGGACATCTTTTCTTTCCTTTATGCCAAACACTCGGCAGACCTCCGTGCAACGTCCAGAACACGATGGGAGATATTTTCTGTGCTCCCGCAGGTTTTCCTTGCCAGACAGAGTGGAAAAGCTTTCTGCTAGGATGTAGACCACAAAAGACGCTAAAGACGAAGGTACGATGCTCTCCGGAGGTTAGAGCCGCTCCCGGGCTTCTTTCGGCACAAGCGGCGCTAAGAGAGCACTGTGAGCGGTACAATCGTCTTTGCGCGAAGAAGCCGCTTCTTCGGCTCCGGGAGCTGGAGAGAGCGGCAGCATCTGAAAGATGAAGAAGGAAGCTGTACAACACTGGGATTGTGTGCACAGCTTGCCAACTGATAGAAAACAGTACCTTACACTTTCCTGACGTTTCCAATCACATGAATATTCGATAAGAAGCTGTTTTGGACAGCTTTTCTTTCCTTTATGCCAAACACTCGGCAGACCTCCGTGCAACGTCCAGAACACGATGGGAGATGTTTTCTGTGCTCCCGCAGGTTTTCCTTGCCAGACAGAGTGGAAAAGCTTTCTGCTAGGATGTAGACCACAAAAGACGCTAAAGACGAAGGTACAATGCTCTCCGGAGCTTAGAGCCGCTGCCGGGCTTCTTTCGGCAGAAGCGGCGCTAAGAGAGCACTGTGAGCGGTACAATCGTCTTTGCGCGAAGAAGCCGCTTCTTCGGCTCCGGGAGCCGGAGAGAGCGGCAGCATCGGAAAACTGAAGAAGGAAGCTGTACAACACTGGGATTGCGTGCGCAACTTGCCAACTGATAGAAAACAGTACCTTACACTTTCCTGACGTTTCCAATCACATGAATATTGGATAAGAAGCTGTTTTGGACATCTTTTCTTTCCTTTATGCCAAACACTCGGCAGACCTCCGTGCAACGTCCAGAACACAATGGGAGATATTTTCTGTGCTCCCGCAGGTTTTCCTTGCCAGACAGAGTGGAAAAGCTTTCTGCTAGGATGTAGACCACAAAAGACGCTAAAGACGAAGGTACGATGCTCTCCGGAGGTAAGAGCCGCTGGCGGGCTTCTTTCGGCAGAAGCGGCGCTAAGAGAGCACTGTGAGCGGTACAATCGTCTTTGCGCGAAGAAGCCGCTTCTTCGGCTCCGGGAGCCGGAGAGAGCGGCAGCATCGGAAAACTGAAGAAGGAAGCTGTACAACACTGGGATTGTGTGCGCAACTTGCCAACTGATAGAAAACAGTACCTTACACTTTCCTGACGTTTCCAATCACATGAATATTGGATAAGAAGCTGTTTTGGACATCTTTTCTTTCCTTTATGCCAAACACTCGGCAGACCTCCGTGCAACGTCCAGAACACGATGGGAGATATTTTCTGTGCTCCCGCAGGTTTTCCTTGCCAGACAGAGTGGAAAAGCTTTCTGCTAGGATGTAGACCACAAAAGACGCTAAAGACGAAGGTACGATGCTCTCCGGAGCTAAGAGCCGCTCCCGGGCTTCTTTCGGCAGAAGCGGCGCTAAGAGAGCACTGTGAGCGGTACAATCGTCTTTGCGCGAAGAAGCCGCTTCTTCGGCTCCGGGAGCTGGAGAGAGCGGCAGCATCTGAAAGATGAAGAAGGAAGCTGTACAACACTGGGATTGTGTGCACAGCTTGCCAACTGATAGAAAACAGTACCTTACACTTTCCTGACGTTTCCAATCACATGAATATTCGATAAGAAGCTGTTTTGGACAGCTTTCCTTTCCTTTATGCCAAACACTCGGCAGACCTCCGTGCAACGTCCAGAACACGATGGGAGATGTTTTCTGTGCTCCCGCAGGTTTTCCTTGCCAGACAGAGTGGAAAAGCTTTCTGCTAGGATGTAGACCTCAAAAGACGCTAAAGACGAAGGTACGATGCTCTCCGAAGATAAAAGCCGCTGCCGGGCTTCTTTCGGCAGAAGCGGCGCTAAGAGAGCACTGTGAGCGGTACAATCGTCTTTGCGCGAAGAAGCCGCTTCTTCGGCTCCGGGAGCCGGAGAGAGTGGCAGCATCGGAAAGATGAAAAAGGAAGCTGTACAACACTGGGATTGTGTGCGCAGCTTGCCAACTGATAGAAAACAGTACCTTACACTTTCCTGACGTTTCCAATCACATGAATATTGGATAAGAAGCTGTTTTGGACAGCTTTCCTTTCCCTTATGCCAAACACTTGGCAGACCTCCGTGCAACGTCCAGAACACGATGGGAGATGGTTTCTGTGCTCCCGCAGGTTTTCCTTGCCAGACAGAGTGGAAAAGCTTTCTGCTAGGATGTAGACCACAAAAGACGCTAAAGACGAAGGTACGATGCTCTCCGGAGCTAAGAGCCGCTGCCGGGCTTCTTTCGGCAGAAGCGGCGCTAAGAGCGCACTGTGAGCGGTACAATCGTCTTTGCGCGAAGAAGCCGCTTCTTCGGCTCCGGGAGCTGGAGAGAGCGGCAGCATCTGAAAGATGAAGAAGGAAGCTGTACAACACTGGGATTGTGTGCACAGCTTGCCAACTGATAGAAAACAGTACCTTACACTTTCCTGACGTTTCCAATCACATGAATATTCGATAAGAAGCTGTTTTGGACAGCTTTTCTTTCCTTTATGCCAAACACTCGGCAGACCTCCGTGCAACGTCCAGAACACGATGGGAGATGTTTTCTGTGCTCCCGCAGGTTTTCCTTGCCAGACAGAGTGGAAAAGCTTTCTGCTAGGATGTAGACCTCAAAAGACGCTAAAGACGAAGGTACGATGCTCTCCGAAGATAAAAGCCGCTCCCGGGCTTCTTTCGGCAGAAGCGGCGCTAAGAGAGCACTGTGAGCGGTACAATCGTCTTTGCGCGAAGAAGCCGCTTCTTCGGCTCCGGGAGCCGGAGAGAGGGGCAGCATCGGAAAGATGAAGAAGGAAGCTGTACAACACTGGGATTGTGTGCGCAGCTTGCCAACTGATAGAAAACAGTACCTTACACTTTCCTGACGTTTCCAATCACATGAATATTGGATAAGAAGCTGTTTTGGACAGCTTTCCTTTCCCTTATGCCAAACACTCGGCAGACCTCCGTGCAACGTCCAGAACACGATGGGAGATGTTTTCTGTGCTCCCGCAGGTTTTCCTTGCCAGACAGAGTGGAAAAGCTTTCTGCTAGGATGTAGACCACAAAAGACGCTAAAGACGAAGGTACGATGCTCTCCGGAGGTAAGAGCCGCTGGCGGGCTTCTTTCGGCAGAAGCGGCGCTAAGAGAGCACTGTGAGCGGTACAATCGTCTTTGCGCGAAGAAGCCGCTTCTTCGGCTCCGGGAGCCGGAGAGAGCGGCAGCATCGGAAAACTGAAGAAGGAAGCTGTACAACACTGGGATTGCGTGCGCAACTTGCCAACTGATAGAAAACAGTACCTTACACTTTCCTGACGTTTCCAATCACATGAATATTGGATAAGAAGCTGTTTTGGACAGCTTTTCTTTCCTTTATGCCAAACACTCGGCAGACCTCCGTGCAACGTCCAGAACACGATGGGAGATGTTTTCTGTGCTCCCGCAGGTTTTCCTTGCCAGACAGAGTGGAAAAGCTTTCTGCTAGGATGTAGACCTCAAAAGACGCTAAAGACGAAGGTACGATGCTCTCCGAAGATAAAAGCCGCTCCCGGGCTTCTTTCGGCAGAAGCGGCGCTAAGAGAGCACTGTGAGCGGTACAATCGTCTTTGCGCGAAGAAGCCGCTTCTTCGGCTCCGGGAGCCGGAGAGAGCGGCAGCATCGGAAAGATGAAGAAGGAAGCTGTACAACACTGGGCTTGTGTGCGCAACTTGCCAACTGATAGAAAACAGTACCTTACACTTTCCTGACCTTTCCAATCACATGAATATTGGATAAGAAGCTGTTTTGGACAGCTTTTCTTTCCTTTATGCCAAACACTCAACAGACCTCCGTGCAAAGTCCAGAATAAGATGGGAGATGGTTTCTGTGCTCCCGCAGGTTTTCCGTGCCAGACAGAGTGGAAAAGCTTTCTGCTAGGATGTAGACCACAAAAGACGCTAAAGACGAAGGTACGATGCTCTCCGGAGGTTAGAGCCGCTGCCGGGCTTCTTTCGGCAGAAGCGGCGCTAAGAGAGCACTGTGAGCGGTACAATCGTCTTTGCGCGAAGAAGCCGCTTCTTCGGCTCCGGGAGCCGGAGAGAGCGGCAGCATCGGAAAGGTGAAGAAGGAAGCTGTACAACACTGGGATTGCGTGCGCAGCTTGCCAACTGATAGAAAACAGTACCTTACACTTTCCTGACGTTTCCAATCACATGAATATTGGATAAGAAGCTGTTTTGGACAGCTTTTCTTTCCTTTATGCCAAACACTCGGCAGACCTCCGTGCAACGTCCAGAACACGATGGGAGATGTTTTCTGTGCTCCCGCAGGTTTTCCTTGCCAGACAGAGTGGAAAAGCTTTCTGCTAGGATGTAGACCTCAAAAGACGCTAAAGACGAAGGTACGATGCTCTCCGAAGATAAAAGCCGCTCCCGGGCTTCTTTCGGCAGAAGCGGCGCTAAGAGAGCACTGTGAGCGGTACAATCGTCTTTGCGCGAAGAAGCCGCTTCTTCGGCTCCGGGAGCCGGAGAGAGCGGCAGCATCGGAAAGGTGAAGAAGGAAGCTGTACAACACTGGGATTGTGTGCGCAGCTTGCCAACTGATAGAAAACAGTACCTTACACTTTCCTGACGTTTCCAATCACATGAATATTGGATAAGAAGCTGTTTTGGACAGCTTTCCTTTCCCTTATGCCAAACACTCGGCAGACCTCCGTGCAACGTCCAGAACACGATGGGAGATGTTTTCTGTGCTCCCGCAGGTTTTCCTTGCCAGACAGAGTGGAAAAGCTTTCTGCTAGGATGTAGACCACAAAAGACGCTAAAGACGAAGGTACGATGCTCTCCGGAGGTAAGAGCCGCTGGCGGGCTTCTTTCGGCAGAAGCGGCGCTAAGAGAGCACTGTGAGCGGTACAATCGTCTTTGCGCGAAGAAGCCGCTTCTTCGGCTCCGGGAGCCGGAGAGAGCGGCAGCATCGGAAAGGTGAAGAAGGAAGCTGTACAACACTGGGATTGCGTGCGCAACTTGCCAACTGATAGAAAACAGTACCTTACACTTTCCTGACGTTTCCAATCACATGAATATTGGATAAGAAGCTGTTTTGGACATCTTTTCTTTCCTTTATGCCAAACACTCGGCAGACCTCCGTGCAACGTCCAGAACACGATGGGAGATATTTTCTGTGCTCCCGCAGGTTTTCCTTGCCAGACAGAGTGGAAAAGCTTTCTGCTAGGATGTAGACCACAAAAGACGCTAAAGACGAAGGTACGATGCTCTCCGGAGCTAGCGCCGCTGCCGGGCTTCTTTCGGCAGAAGCGGCGCTAAGAGAGCACTGTGACTGGTACAATCGTCTTTGCGCGAAGAAGCCGCTTCTTCGGCTCCGGGAGCCGGAGAGAGCGGCAGCATCGGAAAGGTGAAGAAGGAAGCTGTACAACACTGGGATTGTGTGCGCAACTTGCCAACTGATAGAAAACAGTACCTTACACTTTCCTGACCTTTCCAATCATATGAATATTCGATACGAAGCTGTTTTGGACAGCTTTTCTTTCCTTTATGCCAAACACTCGGCAGACCTCCGTGCAATGTCCAGAACACGATGGGAGATGTTTTCTGTGCTCCCGCAGGTTTTCCTTGCCAGACAGAGTGGAAAAGCTTTCTGCTAGGATGTAGACCACAAAAGACGCTAAAGACGAAGGTACGATGCTCTCCGGAGCTAAGAGCAGCTCCGGGGCTTCTTTCGGCAGAAGCGGCGCTAAGAGCGCACTGTGACTGGTACAATCGTCTTTGCGCGAAGAAGCCGCTTCTTCGGCTCCGGGAGCCGGAGAGAGCGGCAGCGTCGGAAAGGTGAAGAAGGAAGCTGTACAACACTGGGATTGTGTGCGCAGCTTGCCAACTGATAGAAAACAGTACCTTACACTTTCCTGACGTTTCCAATCACATGAATCTTCGATTGGAAGCTGTTTTGGACAGCTTTTCTTTCCTTTATGCCAAACACTCGGCAGACCTCCGTGCAATGTCCAGAACACGATGGGAGGTGGTTTCTGTGCTCGCGCAGGTTTTCCTTGCCAGACAGAGTGGAAAAGCTTTCTGCTAGGATGTAGACCACAAAAGACGCTAAAGACGAAGGTACGATGCTCTCCGGAGCTTAGAGCCGCTCCCGGGCTTCTTTAGGCAGAAGCGGCGCTAAGAGAGCACTGTGAGCGGTACAATCGTCTTTGCGCGAAGAAGCCGCTTCTTCGGCTCCGGGAGCCGGAGAGAGCGGCAGCATCGGAAAGGTGAAGAAGGAAGCTGTACAACACTGGGATTGTGTGCGCAGCTTGCCAACTGATAGAAAACAGTACCTTACACTTTCCTGACGTTTCCAATCACATGAATATTGGATAAGAAGCTGTTTTGGACAGCTTTTCTTTCCTTTATGCCAAACACTCGGCAGACCTCCGTGCAACGTCCAGAACACGATGGGAGATGTTTTCTGTGCTCCCGCAGGTTTTCCTTGCCACACAGAGTGGAAAAGCTTTCTGCTAGGATGTAGACCACAAAAGACGCTAAAGACGAAGGTACGATGCTCTCCGGAGCTAAGAGCAGCTCCGGGGCTTCTTTCGGCAGAAGCGGCGCTAAGAGCGCACTGTGACTGGTACAATCGTCTTTGCGCGAAGAAGCCGCTTCTTCGGCTCCGGGAGCCGGAGAGAGCGGCAGCGTCGGAAAGGTGAAGAAGGAAGCTGTACAACACTGGGATTGTGTGCGCAGCTTGCCAACTGATAGAAAACAGTACCTTACACTTTCCTGACGTTTCCAATCACATGAATCTTCGATTGGAAGCTGTTTTGGACAGCTTTTCTTTCCTTTATGCCAAACACTCGGCAGACCTCCGTGCAATGTCCAGAACACGATGGGAGATGGTTTCTGTGCTCGCGCAGGTTTTCCTTGCCAGACAGAGTGGAAAAGCTTTCTGCTAGGATGTAGACCACAAAAGACGCTAAAGACGAAGGTACGATGCTCTCCGGAGCTTAGAGCCGCTCCCGGGCTTCTTTAGGCAGAAGCGGCGCTAAGAGAGCACTGTGAGCGGTACAATCGTCTTTGCGCGAAGAAGCCGCTTCTTCGGCTCCGGGAGCCGGAGAGAGCGGCAGCATCGGAAAGGTGAAGAAGGAAGCTGTACAACACTGGGATTGTGTGCGCAGCTTGCCAACTGATAGAAAACAGTACCTTACACTTTCCTGACGTTTCCAATCACATGAATATTGGATAAGAAGCTGTTTTGGACAGCTTTTCTTTCCTTTATGCCAAACACTCGGCAGACCTCCGTGCAACGTCCAGAACACGATGGGAGATGTTTTCTGTGCTCCCGCAGGTTTTCCTTGCCACACAGAGTGGAAAAGCTTTCTGCTAGGATGTAGACCACAAAAGACGCTAAAGACGAAGGTACAATGCTCTCCGGAGCTTAGAGCCGCTGCCGGGCTTCTTTCGGCAGAAGCGGCGCTAAGAGAGCACTGTGAGTGGCACAATCGTCTTTGCGCGAAGAAGCCGCTTCTTCGGCTCCGGGAGCCGGAGAGAGCGGCAGCATCGGAAAGGTGAAGAAGGAAGCTGTACAACACTGGGATTGTGTGCGCAGCTTGCCAACTGATAGAAAACAGTACCTTACACTTTCCTGACGTTTCCAATCACATGAATCTTCGATACGAAGCTGTTTTGGACAGCTTTTCTTTCCTTTATGCCAAACACTCGGCAGACCTCCGTGCAACGTCCAGAACACGATGGGAGATGTTTTCTGTGCTCCCGCAGGTTTTCCTTGCCAGACAGAGTGGAAAAGCTTTCTGCTAGGATGTAGACCACAAAAGACGCTAAAGACGAAGGTACGATGCTCTCCGACGATTAAAGCCGCTCCCGGGCTTCTTTCGGCAGAAGCGGCGCTAAGAGAGCACTGTGACTGGTACAATCGTCTTTGCGCGAAGAAGCCGCTTCTTCGGCTCCGGGAGCTGGAGAGAGCGGCAGCGTCGGAAAGGTGAAGAAGGAAGCTGTACAACACTGGGATTGTGTGCGCAGCTTGCCAACTGATAGAAAACAGTACCTTACACTTTCCTGAGGTTTCCAATCACATGAATATTCGTTAAGAAGCTGTTTTGGACAGCTTTTCTTTCCTTTATGCCAAACACTCGGCAGACCTCCGTGCAAAGTCCAGAACACGATGGGAGATGGTTTCTGTGCTCCCGCAGGTTTTCCTTGCCAGACAGAGTGGAAAAGCTTTCTGCTAGGATGTAGACCACAAAAGACGCTAAAGACGAAGGTACGATGCTCTCCGAAGATAAAAGCCGCTCCCGGGCTTCTTTCGGCAGAAGCGACGCTAAGAGAGCACTGTGAGCGGTACAATCGTCTTTGCGCGAAGAAGCCGCTTCTTCGGCTCCGGGAGCCGGAGAGAGCGGCAGCATCGGAAAGATGAAGAAGGAAGCTGTACAACACTGGGATTGTGTGCGCAGCTTGCCAACTGATAGAAAACAGTACCTTACACTTTCCTGACGTTTCCAATCACATGAATATTGGATAAGAAGCTGTTTTGGACAGCTTTCCTTTCCCTTATGCCAAACACTCGGCAGACCTCCGTGCAACGTCCAGAACACGATGGGAGATGTTTTCTGTGCTCCCGCAGGTTTTCCTTGCCACACAGAGTGGAAAAGCTTTCTGCTAGGATGTAGAGCACAAAAGACTCTAAAGACGAAGGTACGATGCTCTCCGAAGATAAAAGCCGCTGCCGGGCTTCTTTCGGCAGAAGCGGCGCTAAGAGAGCACTGTGAGCGGTACAATCGTCTTTGCGCGAAGAAGCCGCTTCTTCGGCTCCGGGAGCCGGAGAGAGCGGCAGCATCGGAAAGATGAAGAAGGAAGCTGTACAACACTGGGATTGTGTGCGCAACTTGCCAACTGATAGAAAACAGTACCTTACACTTTCCTGACCTTTCCAATCACATGAATATTGGATAAGAAGCTGTTTTGGACAGCTTTTCTTTCCTTTATGCCAAACACTCAACAGACCTCCGTGCAAAGTCCAGAATAAGATGGGAGATGGTTTCTGTGCTCCCGCAGGTTTTCCTTGCCAGACAGAGTGGAAAAGCTTTCTGCTAGGATGTAGACCACAAAAGACGCTAAAGACGAAGGTACGATGCTCTCCGAAGATAAAAGCCGCTCCCGGGCTTCTTTCGGCAGAAGCGGCGCTAAGAGAGCACTGTGAGCGGTACAATCGTCTTTGCGCGAAGAAGCCGCTTCTTCGGCTCCGGGAGCCGGAGAGAGCGGGAGCATCGGAAAGGTGAAGAAGGAAGCTGTACAACACTGGGATTGCGTGCGCAGCTTGCCAACTGATAGAAAACAGTACCTTACACTTTCCTGACGTTTCCAATCACATAAATATTGGATAAGAAGCTGTTTTGGACAGCTTTTCTTTCCTTTATGCCAAACACTCGGCAGACCTCCGTGCAACGTCCAGAACACGATGGGAGATGTTTTCTGTGCTCCCGCAGGTTTTCCTTGCCAGACAGAGTGGAAAAGCTTTCTGCTAGGATGTAGACCACAAAAGACGCTAAAGACGAAGGTACAATGCTCTCCGGAGCTTAGAGCCGCTGCCGGGCTTCTTTCGGCAGAAGCGGCGCTAAGAGAGCACTGTGAGCGGTACAATCGTCTTTGCGCGAAGAAGCCGCTTCTTCGGCTCCGGGAGCCGGAGAGAGCGGCAGCATCGGAAAGATGAAGAAGGAAGCTGTACAACACTGGGATTGTGTGCGCAACTTGCCAACTGATAGAAAACAGTACCTTACACTTTCCTGACCTTTCCAATCACATGAATATTGGATAAGAAGCTGTTTTGGACAGCTTTTCTTTCCTTTATGCCAAACACTCAACAGACCTCCGTGCAAAGTCCAGAATAAGATGGGAGATGTTTTCTGTGCTCGCGCAGGTTTTCCGTGCCAGACAGAGTGGAAAAGCTTTCTGCTAGGATGTAGACCACAAAAGACGCTAAAGACGAAGGTACGATGCTCTCCGGAGCTTAGAGCCGCTCCCGGGCTTCTTTCGGCAGAAGCGGCGCTAAGAGAGCACTGTGAGCGGTACAATCGTCTTTGCGCGAAGAAGCCGCTTCTTCGGCTCCGGGAGCTGGAGAGAGCGGCAGCATCGGAAAGGTGAAGAAGGAAGCTGTACAACACTGGGATTGCGTGCGCAGCTTGCCAACTGATAGAAAACAGTACCTTACACTTTCCTGACGTTTCCAATCACATGAATCTTCGATTGGAAGCTGTTTTGGACAGCTTTTCTTTCCTTTATGCCAAACACTCGGCAGACCTCCGTGCAACGTCCAGAACACGATGGAGATGTTTTCTGTGCTCCCGCAGGTTTTCCTTGCCAGACAGAGTGGAAAAGCTTTCTGCTAGGATGTAGACCACAAAAGACGCTAAAGACGAAGGTACAATGCTCTCCGGAGCTTAGAGCCGCTGCCGGGCTTCTTTCGGCAGAAGCGGCGCTAAGAGAGCACTGCGAGCGGCACAATCGTCTTTGCACGAAGAAGCCGCTTCTTCGGCTCCGGGAGCCGGAGAGAGCGGCAGCATCGGAAAGGTGAAGAAGGAAGCTGTACAACACTGGGATTGTGTGCGCAACTTGCCAACTGATAGAAAACAGTACCTTACACTTTCCTGACGTTTCCAAACACATGAATATTCGATACGAAGCTGTTTTTGGACAGCTTTTCTTTCCTTTATGCCAAACACTCGGCAGACCTCCGTGCAACGTCCAGAACACGATGGGAGATGTTTTCTGTGCTCCCGCAGGTTTTCCTTGCCAGATAGAGTGGAAAAGCTTTCTGCTAGGATGTAGACCACAAAAGACGCTAAAGACGAAGGTACGATGCTCTCCGGAGCTTAGAGCCGCTGCCGGGCTTCTTTCGGCAGAAGCGGCGCTAAGAGAGCACTGTGAGCGGTACAATCGTCTTTGCGCGAAGAAGCCGCTTCTTCGGCTCCGGGAGCCGGAGAGAGCGGCAGCGTCGGAAAGGTGAAGAAGGAAGCTGTACAACACTGGGATTGTGTGCGCAGCTTGCCAACTGATAGAAAACAGTACCTTACACTTTCCTGACGTTTCCAATCACATGAATATTCGTTAAGAAGCTGTTTTGGACAGCTTTTCTTTCCTTTATGCCAAACACTCGGCAGACCTCCGTGCAAAGTCCAGAACACGATGGGAGATGTTTTCTGTGCTCCCGCAGGTTTTCCTTGCCAGACAGAGTGGAAAAGCTTTCTGCTAGGATGTAGACCACAAAAGACGCTAAAGACGAAGGTACGATGCTCTCCGACGATTAAAGCCGCTCCCGGGCTTCTTTCGGCAGAAGCGGCGCTAAGTGAGCACTGTGAGCTGTACAATCGTCTTTGCGCGAAGAAGCCGCTTCTTCAGCTCCGGGAGCCGGAGAGAGCGGCAGCGTCGGAAAGGTGAAGAAGGAAGCTGTACAACACTGGGATTGTGTGCGCAGCTTGCCAACTGATAGAAAACAGTACCTTACACTTTCCTGACGTTTCCAATCACATGAATATTCGTTAAGAAGCTGTTTTGGACAGCTTTTCTTTCCTTTATGCCAAACACTCGGCAGACCTCCGTGCAAAGTCCAGAACACGATGGGAGATGGTTTCTGTGCTCCCGCAGGTTTTCCTTGCCAGACAGAGTGGAAAAGCTTTCTGCTAGGATGTAGACCACAAAAGACGCTAAAGATGAAGGTACGATGCTCTCCGGAGCTTAGAGCCGCTCCCGGGCTTCTTTCGGCAGAAGCGGCGCTAAGAGAGCACTGTGAGCGGTACAATCGTCTTTGCGCGAAGAAGCCGCTTCTTCGGCTCCGGGAGCCGGAGAGAGCGGCAGCATCGGAAAGGTGAAGAAGGAAGCTGTACAACACTGGGATTGTGTGCGCAGCTTGCCAACTGATAGAAAACAGTACCTTACACTTTCCTGACGTTTCCAATCACATGAATATTGGATACGAAGCTGTTTTGGACAGCTTTTCTTTCCTTTATGCCAAACACTCGGCAGACCTCCGTGCAACGTCCAGAACACGATGGGAGATGTTTTCTGTGCTCCCGCAGGTTTTCCTTGCCAGACAGAGTGGAAAAGCTTTCTGCTAGGATGTAGACCACAAAAGACGCTAAAGACGAAGGTACGATGCTCTCCGGAGCTTAGAGCTGCTCCCGGGCTTCTTTCGGCAGAAGCGGCGCTAAGAGCGCACTGTGACTGGTACAATCGTCTTTGCGCGAAGATGCCGCTTCTTCGGCTCCGGGAGCCGGAGAGAGCGGCAGCGTCGGAAAGGTGAAGAAGGAAGCTGTACAACACTGGGATTGCGTGCGCAGCTTGCCAACTGATAGAAAACAGTACCTTACACTTTCCTGACGTTTCCAATCACATGAATATTCGTTAAGAAGCTGTTTTGGACAGCTTTTCTTTCCTTTATGCCAAACACTCTGCAGACCTCCGTGCAACGTCCAGAACACGATGGGAGATGTTTTCTGTGCTCCCGCAGGTTTTCCTCGCCAGACAGAGTGGAAAAGGTTTCTGCTAGGATGTAGACCACAAAAGACGCTAAAGACGAAGGTACGATGCTCTCCGAAGCTTAGAGCCGCTCCCGGGCTTCTTTCGGCAGAAGCGGCGCTAAGAGAGCACTGTGAGCGGTACAATCGTCTTTGCGCGAAGAAGCCGCTTCTTCGGCTCCGGGAGCCGGAGAGAGCGGCAGCATCGGAAAGGTGAAGAAGGAAGCTGTACAACTCTGGGATTGTGTGCGCAGCTTGCCAACTGATAGAAAACAGTACCTTACACTTTCCTGACGTTTCCAATCACATGAATATTGGATAAGAAGCTGTTTTGGACAGCTTTTCTTTCCGTTATGCCAAACACTCGGCAGACCTCCGTGCAACGTCCAGAACACGATGGGAGATGTTTTCTGTGCTCCCGCAGGTTTTCCTTGCCAGACAGAGTGGAAAAGCTTTCTGCTAGGATGTAGACCACAAAAGACGCTAAAGACGAAGGTACGATGCTCTCCGGAGCTTAGAGCCGCTCCCGGGCTTCTTTCGGCAGAAGCGGCGCTAAGAGAGCACTGTGAGCGGTACAATCGTCTTTGCGCGAAGATGCCGCTTCTTCGGCTCCGGGAGCCGGAGAGAGCGGCGGCATCGGAAAGGTGAAGAAGGAAGCTGTACAACACTGGGATTGTGTGCGCAGCTTGCCAACTGATAGAAAACAGTACCTTACACTTTCCTGACGTTTCCAATCACATGAATATTGGATAAGAAGCTGTTTTACACAGGTTTGCTTTTCTTTATGCCAAACACCTGGCAAACCTCCGTGCAAGGTCCAGAACACGATGGGAGATGTTTTCTGTGCTCCCGCAGGTTTTCCTTGCCACACAGAGTGGAAAAGCTTTCTGCTAGGATGTAGACCACAAAAGACGCTAAAGACGAAGGTACGATGCTCTCCGACGATTAAAGCCGCTGCCGGGCTTCTTTCGGCAGAAGCGGCGCTAAGAGAGCACTGTGAGCGGTACAATCGTCTTTGCGTGAAGAAGCCGCTTCTTCGGCTCCGGGAGCCGGAGAGAGCGGCAGCGTCGGAAAGATGAAGAAGGAAGCTGTACAACACTGGGATTGTGTGCACAGCTTGCCAACCGATAGAAAACAGTACCTTACACTTTCCTGACGTTTCCAATCACATGAATATTCGATAAGAAGCTGTTTTGGACAGCTTTTCTTTTCTTTATGCCAAACACTCGGCAGACCTCCGTGCAAAGTCCAGAATAAGATGGGAGATGGTTTCTGTGCTCCCGCAGGTTTTCCGTGCCAGACAGAGTGGAAAAGCTTTCTGCTAGGATGTAGACCACAAAAGACGCTAAAGACGAAGGTACGATGCTCTCCGAAGATAAAAGCCGCTCCCGGGCTTCTTTCGGCAGAAGCGGCGCTAAGAGAGCACTGTGAGCGGTACAATCGTCTTTGCGCGAAGAAGCCGCTTCTTCGGCTCCGGGAGCCGGAGAGAGCGGCAGCATCGGAAAGGTGAAGAAGGAAGCTGTACAACACTGGGATTGCGTGCGCAGCTTGCCAACTGATAGAAAACAGTACCTTACACTTTCCTGACGTTTCCAATCACATAAATATTGGATAAGAAGCTGTTTTGGACAGCTTTTCTTTCCTTTATGCCAAACACTCGGCAGACCTCCGTGCAACGTCCAGAACACGATGGGAGATGTTTTCTGTGCTCCCGCAGGTTTTCCTTGCCAGACAGAGTGGAAAAGCTTTCTGCTAGGATGTAGACCACAAAAGACGCTAAAGACGAAGGTACAATGCTCTCCGGAGCTTAGAGCCGCTGCCGGGCTTCTTTCGGCAGAAGCGGCGCTAAGAGAGCACTGTGAGCGGTACAATCGTCTTTGCGCGAAGAAGCCGCTTCTTCGGCTCCGGGAGCCGGAGAGAGCGGCAGCATCGGAAAGATGAAGAAGGAAGCTGTACAACACTGGGATTGTGTGCGCAACTTGCCAACTGATAGAAAACAGTACCTTACACTTTCCTGACCTTTCCAATCACATGAATATTGGATAAGAAGCTGTTTTGGACAGCTTTTCTTTCCTTTATGCCAAACACTCAACAGACCTCCGTGCAAAGTCCAGAATAAGATGGGAGATATTTTCTGTGCTCGCGCAGGTTTTCCGTGCCAGACAGAGTGGAAAAGCTTTCTGCTAGGATGTAGACCACAAAAGACGCTAAAGACGAAGGTACGATGCTCTCCGGAGGTTAGAGCCGCTCCCGGGCTTCTTTCGGCAGAAGCGGCGCTAAGAGAGCACTGTGAGTGGTACAATCGTCTTTGCGCGAAGAAGCCGCTTCTTCGGCTCCGGGAGCTGGAGAGAGCGGCAGCATCGGAAAGGTGAAGAAGGAAGCTGTACAACACTGGGATTGCGTGCGCAGCTTGCCAACTGATAGAAAACAGTACCTTACACTTTCCTGACGTTTCCAATCACATGAATCTTCGATTGGAAGCTGTTTTGGACAGCTTTTCTTTCCTTTATGCCAAACACTCGGCAGACCTCCGTGCAACGTCCAGAACACGATGGAGATGTTTTCTGTGCTCCCGCAGGTTTTCCTTGCCAGACAGAGTGGAAAAGCTTTCTGCTAGGATGTAGACCACAAAAGACGCTAAAGACGAAGGTACAATGCTCTCCGGAGCTTAGAGCCGCTGCCGGGCTTCTTTCGGCAGAAGCGGCGCTAAGAGAGCACTGCGAGCGGCACAATCGTCTTTGCACGAAGAAGCCGCTTCTTCGGCTCCGGGAGCCGGAGAGAGCGGCAGCATCGGAAAGGTGAAGAAGGAAGCTGTACAACACTGGGATTGTGTGCGCAACTTGCCAACTGATAGAAAACAGTACCTTACACTTTCCTGACGTTTCCAAACACATGAATATTCGATACAAAGCTGTTTTTGGACAGCTTTTCTTTCCTTTATGCCAAACACTCGGCAGACCTCCGTGCAACGTCCAGAACACGATGGGAGATGTTTTCTGTGCTCCCGCAGGTTTTCCTTGCCAGATAGAGTGGAAAAGCTTTCTGCTAGGATGTAGACCACAAAAGACGCTAAAGACGAAGGTACGATGCTCTCCGGAGCTTAGAGCCGCTGCCGGGCTTCTTTCGGCAGAAGCGGCGCTAAGAGAGCACTGTGAGCGGTACAATCGTCTTTGCGCGAAGAAGCCGCTTCTTCGGCTCCGGGAGCCGGAGAGAGCGGCAGCGTCGGAAAGGTGAAGAAGGAAGCTGTACAACACTGGGATTGTGTGCGCAGCTTGCCAACTGATAGAAAACAGTACCTTACACTTTCCTGACGTTTCCAATCACATGAATATTCGTTAAGAAGCTGTTTTGGACAGCTTTTCTTTCCTTTATGCCAAACACTCGGCAGACCTCCGTGCAAAGTCCAGAACACGATGGGAGATGGTTTCTGTGCTCCCGCAGGTTTTCCTTGCCAGACAGAGTGGAAAAGCTTTCTGCTAGGATGTAGACCACAAAAGACGCTAAAGACGAAGGTACGATGCTCTCCGACGATTAAAGCCGCTCCCGGGCTTCTTTCGGCAGAAGCGGCGCTAAGTGAGCACTGTGAGCTGTACAATCGTCTTTGCGCGAAGAAGCCGCTTCTTCAGCTCCGGGAGCCGGAGAGAGCGGCAGCGTCGGAAAGGTGAAGAAGGAAGCTGTACAACACTGGGATTGTGTGCGCAGCTTGCCAACTGATAGAAAACAGTACCTTACACTTTCCTGACGTTTCCAATCACATGAATATTCGTTAAGAAGCTGTTTTGGACAGCTTTTCTTTCCTTTATGCCAAACACTCGGCAGACCTCCGTGCAAAGTCCAGAACACGATGGGAGATGGTTTCTGTGCTCCCGCAGGTTTTCCTTGCCAGACAGAGTGGAAAAGCTTTCTGCTAGGATGTAGACCACAAAAGACGCTAAAGATGAAGGTACGATGCTCTCCGGAGCTTAGAGCCGCTCCCGGGCTTCTTTCGGCAGAAGCGGCGCTAAGAGAGCACTGCGAGCGGTACAATCGTCTTTGCGCGAAGAAGCCGCTTCTTCGGCTCCGGGAGCCGGAGAGAGCGGCAGCATCGGAAAGGTGAAGAAGGAAGCTGTACAACACTGGGATTGTGTGCGCAGCTTGCCAACTGATAGAAAACAGTACCTTACACTTTCCTGACGTTTCCAATCACATGAATATTGGATACGAAGCTGTTTTGGACAGCTTTTCTTTCCTTTATGCCAAACACTCGGCAGACCTCCGTGCAACGTCCAGAACACGATGGGAGATGTTTTCTGTGCTCCCGCAGGTTTTCCTTGCCAGACAGAGTGGAAAAGCTTTCTGCTAGGATGTAGACCACAAAAGACGCTAAAGACGAAGGTACGATGCTCTCCGGACCTTAGAGCTGCTCCCGGGCTTCTTTCGGCAGAAGCGGCGCTAAGAGCGCACTGTGACTGGTACAATCGTCTTTGCGCGAAGATGCCGCTTCTTCGGCTCCGGGAGCCGGAGAGAGCGGCAGCGTCGGAAAGGTGAAGAAGGAAGCTGTACAACACTGGGATTGCGTGCGCAGCTTGCCAACTGATAGAAAACAGTACCTT
This sequence comes from Ammospiza nelsoni, assembly GCF_027579445.1. Classification (NCBI taxonomy): domain Eukaryota; kingdom Metazoa; phylum Chordata; class Aves; order Passeriformes; family Passerellidae; genus Ammospiza; species Ammospiza nelsoni. Next base: position 58,137,028 of record NC_080633.1, read on the forward strand.
ACACTTTCCTGACGTTTCCAATCACATGAATATTCGTTAAGAAGCTGTTTTGGACAGCTTTTCTTTCCTTTATGCCAAACACTCTGCAGACCTCCGTGCAACGTCCAGAACACGATGGGAGATGTTTTCTGTGCTCCCGCAGGTTTTCCTCGCCAGACAGAGTGGAAAAGGTTTCTGCTAGGATGTAGACCACAAAAGACGCTAAAGACGAAGGTACGATGCTCTCCGAAGCTTAGAGCCGCTCCCGGGCTTCTTTCGGCAGAAGCGGCGCTAAGAGAGCACTGTGAGCGGTACAATCGTCTTTGCGCGAAGAAGCCGCTTCTTCGGCTCCGGGAGCCGGAGAGAGCGGCAGCATCGGAAAGGTGAAGAAGGAAGCTGTACAACTCTGGGATTGTGTGCGCAGCTTGCCAACTGATAGAAAACAGTACCTTACACTTTCCTGACGTTTCCAATCACATGAATATTGGATAAGAAGCTGTTTTGGACAGCTTTTCTTTCCGTTATGCCAAACACTCGGCAGACCTCCGTGCAACGTCCAGAACACGATGGGAGATGTTTTCTGTGCTCCCGCAGGTTTTCCTTGCCAGACAGAGTGGAAAAGCTTTCTGCTAGGATGTAGACCACAAAAGACGCTAAAGACGAAGGTACGATGCTCTCCGGAGCTTAGAGCCGCTCCCGGGCTTCTTTCGGCAGAAGCGGCGCTAAGAGAGCACTGTGAGCGGTACAATCGTCTTTGCGCGAAGATGCCGCTTCTTCGGCTCCGGGAGCCGGAGAGAGCGGCGGCATCGGAAAGGTGAAGAAGGAAGCTGTACAACACTGGGATTGTGTGCGCAGCTTGCCAACTGATAGAAAACAGTACCTTACACTTTCCTGACGTTTCCAATCACATGAATATTGGATAAGAAGCTGTTTTACACAGGTTTGCTTTTCTTTATGCCAAACACCTGGCAAACCTCCGTGCAAGGTCCAGAACACGATGGGAGATGTTTTCTGTGCTCCCGCAGGTTTTCCTTGCCACACAGAGTGGAAAAGCTTTCTGCTAGGATGTAGACCACAAAAGACGCTAAAGACGAAGGTACGATGCTCTCCGACGATTAAAGCCGCTCCCGGGCTTCTTTCGGCAGAAGCGGCGCTAAGTGAGCACTGTGAGCGGTACAATCGTCTTTGCGTGAAGAAGCCGCTTCTTCGGCTCCGGGAGCCGGAGAGAGCGGCAGCGTCGGAAAGATGAAGAAGGAAGCTGTACAACACTGGGATTGTGTGCACAGCTTGCCAACCGATAGAAAACAGTACCTTACACTTTCCTGACGTTTCCAATCACATGAATATTGGATAAGAAGCTGTTTTGGACAGCTTTTCTTTTCTTTATGCCAAACACTCGGCAGACCTCCGTGCAACGTCCAGAACACGATTGGAGATGGTTTCTGTGCTCCCGCAGGTTTTCCTTGCCAGACAGAGTGGAAAAGCTTTCTGCTAGGATGTAGACCACAAAAGACGCTAAAGACGAAGGTACGATGCTCTCCGAAGATAAAAGCCGCTCCCGGGCTTCTTTCGGCAGAAGCGGCGCTAAGAGAGCACTGTGAGCGGTACAATCGTCTTTGCGCGAAGAAGCCACTTCTTCGGCTCCGGGAGCCGGAGAGAGCGGCAGCATCGGAAAGGTGAAGAAGGAAGCTGTACAACACTGGGATTGTGTGCGCAGCTTGCCAACTGATAGAAAACAGTACCTTACACTTTCCTGACGTTTCCAATCACATGAATATTGGATAAGAAGCTGTTTTGGACAGCTTTTCTTTCCTTTATGCCAAACACTCGGCAGACCTCCGTGCAACGTCCAGAACACGATGGGAGATGTTTTCTGTGCTCCCGCAGGTTTTCCTTGCCAGACAGAGTGGAAAAGCTTTCTGCTAGGATGTAGACCACAAAAGACGCTAAAGACGAAGGTACGATGCTCTCCGGAGCTAAGCGCCGCTGCCGGGCTTCTTTCGGCAGAAGCGGCGCTAAGAGAGCACTGTGACTGGTACAATCGCCTTTGCGCGAAGAAGCCGCTTCTTCGGCTCCAGGAGCTGGAGAGAGCAGAAGCATCGGAAAGGTGAAGAAGGAAGCTGTACAACACTGGGATTGTGTGCGCAGCTTGCCAACTGATAGAAAACAGTACCTTACACTTTCCTGACGTTTCCAATCACATGAATATTGGATAAGAAGCTGTTTTACACAGGTTTGCTTTTCTTTATGCCAAACACTTGGCAAACCTCCCTGCAAGGTCCAGAACACGATGGGAGATGGTTTCTGTGCTCCCGCAGGTTTTCCTTGCCAGACAGAGTGGAAAAGCTTTCTGCTAGGATGTAGACCACAAAAGACGCTAAAGACGAAGGTACGATGCTCTCCGGAGCTTAGAGCCGCTGCCGGGCTTCTTTCGGCAGAAGCGGCGCTAAGAGAGCACTGTGAGCGGCACAATCGTCTTTGCGCGAAGAAGCCGCTTCTTCGGCTCCGGGAGCCGGAGAGAGCGGCAGCATCGGAAAGGTGAAGAAGGAAGCTGTACAACACTGGGATTGTGTGCGCAACTTGCCAACTGATAGAAAACAGTACCTTACACTTTCCTGACGTTTCCAATCACATGAATATTCGATACGAAGCTGTTTTGGACAGCTTTTCTTTCCTTTATGCCAAACACTCGGCAGACCTCCGTGCAACGTCCAGAACACGATGGGAGATGTTTTCTGTGCTCCCGCAGGTTTTCCTTGCCAGACAGAGTGGAAAAGCTTTCTGCTAGGATGTAGACCACAAAAGACGCTAAAGACGAAGGTACGATGCTCTCCGGAGCTTAGAGCCGCTCCCGGGCTTCTTTCGGCAGAAGCGGCGCTAAGAGCGCACTGTGACTGGTACAATCGTCTTTGCGCGAAGAAGCCGCTTCTTCGGCTCCGGGAGCCGGAGAGAGCGGCAGCGTCGGAAAGGTGAAGAAGGAAGCTGTACAACACTGGGATTGTGTGCGCAGCTTGCCAACTGATAGAAAACAGTACCTTACACTTTCCTGACGTTTCCAATCACATGAATATTCGTTAAGAAGCTGTTTTGGACAGCTTTTCTTTCCTTTATGCCAAACACTCGGCAGACCTCCGTGCAAAGTCCAGAACACGATGGGAGATGGTTTCTGTGCTCCCGCAGGTTTTCCTTGCCAGACAGAGTGGAAAAGCTTTCTGCTAGGATGTAGACCACAAAAGACGCTAAAGACGAAGGTACAATGCTCTCCGGAGCTTAGAGCCGCTCCCGGGCTTCTTTCGGCAGAAGCGGCGCTAAGAGAGCACTGTGAGCGGTACAATCGTCTTTGCGCGAAGAAGCCGCTTCTTCGGCTCCGGGAGCCGGAGAGAGCGGCAGCATCGGAAAGGTGAAGAAGGAAGCTGTACAACACTGGGATTGTGTGCGCAACTTGCCAACTGATAGAAAACAGTACCTTACAGTTTCCTGACGTTTCCAATCACATGAATATTCGATACGAAGCTGTTTTGGACAGCTTTTCTTTCCTTTATGCCAAACACTCGGCAGACCTCCGTGCAACGTCCAGAACACGATGGGAGATGTTTTCTGTGCTCGCGCAGGTTTTCCTTGCCAGACAGAGTGGAAAAGCTTTCTGCTAGGATGTAGACCACAAAAGACGCTAAAGACGAAGGTACGATGCTCTCCGGAGCTTAGAGCTGCTCCCGGGCTTCTTTCGGCAGAAGCGGCGCTAAGAGCGCACTGTGACTGGTACAATCGTCTTTGCGCGAAGAAGCCGCTTCTTCGGCTCCGGGAGCCGGAGAGAGCGGCAGCATCGGAAAGGTGAAGAAGGAAGCTGTACAACACTGGGATTGCGTGCGCAGCTTGCCAACTGATAGAAAACAGTACCTTACACTTTCCTGACGTTTCCAATCACATGAATATTCGTTAAGAAGCTGTTTTGGACAGCTTTTCTTTCCTTTATGCCAAACACTCTGCAGACCTCCGTGCAACATCCAGAACACGATGGGAGATGTTTTCTGTGCTCCCGCAGGTTTTCCTCGCCAGACAGAGTGGAAAAGGTTTCTGCTAGGATGTAGACCACAAAAGACGCTAAAGACGAAGGTACGATGCTCTCCGAAGCTTAGAGCCGCTCCCGGGCTTCTTTCGGCAGAAGCGGCGCTAAGAGAGCACTGTGAGCGGTACAATCGTCTTTGCGCGAAGACGCCGCTTCTTCGGCTCCGGGAGCCGGAGAGAGCGGCAGCATCGGAAAGATGAAGAAGGAAGCTGTACAACTCTGGGATTGTGTGCGCAGCTTGCCAACTGATAGAAAACAGTACCTTACACTTTCCTGACGTTTCCAATCACATGAATATTCGATAAGAAGCTGTTTTGGACAGCTTTTCTTTCCGTTATGCCAAACACTCGGCAGACCTCCGTGCAACGTCCAGAACACGATGGGAGATGTTTTCTGTGCTCCCGCAGGTTTTCCTTGCCAGACAGAGTGGAAAAGCTTTCTGCTAGGATGTAGACCACAAAAGACGCTAAAGACGAAGGTACGATGCTCTCCGGAGCTTAGAGCTGCTCCCGGGCTTCTTTCGGCAGAAGCGGCGCTAAGAGCGCACTGTGACTGGTACAATCGTCTTTGCGCGAAGAAGCCGCTTCTTCGGCTCCGGGAGCCGGAGAGAGCGGCAGCGTCGGAAAGGTGAAGAAGGAAGCTGTACAACACTGGGATTGTGTGCGCAGCTTGCCAACTGATAGAAAACAGTACCTTACACTTTCCTGACGTTTCCAATCACATGAATATTCGTTAAGAAGCTGTTTTGGACAGCTTTTCTTTCCTTTATGCCAAACACTCTGCAGACCTCCGTGCAACGTCCAGAACACGATGGGAGATGTTTTCTGTGCTCCCGCAGGTTTTCCACGCCAGACAGAGTGGAAAAGGTTTCTGCTAGGATGTAGACCACAAAAGATGCTAAAGACGAAGGTACGATGCTCTCCGAAGCTTAGAGCCGCTCCCGGGCTTCTTTCGGCAGAAGCGGCGCTAAGAGAGCACTGTGAGCGGTACAATCGTCTTTGCGCGAAGACGCCGCTTCTTCGGCTCCGGGAGCCGGAGAGAGCGGCAGCATCGGAAAGATGAAGAAGGAAGCTGTACAACTCTGGGATTGTGTGCGCAGCTTGCCAACTGATAGAAAACAGTACCTTACACTTTCCTGACGTTTCCAATCACATGAATATTGGATAAGAAGCTGTTTTGGACAGCTTTTCTTTCCGTTATGCCAAACACTCGGCAGACCTCCGTGCAACGTCCAGAACACGATGGGAGATGTTTTCTGTGCTCCCGCAGGTTTTCCTTGCCAGACAGAGTGGAAAAGCTTTCTGCTAGGATGTAGACCACAAAAGACGCTAAAGACGAAGGTACGATGCTCTCCGGAGCTTAGAGCCGCTCCCGGGCTTCTTTCGGCAGAAGCGGCGCTAAGAGAGCACTGTGAGCGGTACAATCGTCTTTGCGCGAAGAAGCCGCTTCTTCGGCTCCGGGAGCCGGAGAGAGCGGCAGCATCGGAAAGATGAAGAAGGAAGCTGTACAACACTGGGATTGTGTGCGCAGCTTGCCAACTGATAGAAAACAGTACCTTACACTTTCCTGACGTTTCCAATAACATGAATATTCGATTGGAAGCTGTTTTGGACAGCTTTTCTTTCCTTTATGCCAAACACTCGGCAGACCTCCGTGCAACGTCCAGAACACGATGGGAGATGTTTTCTGTGCTCCCGCAGGTTTTCCTTGCCAGACAGAGTGGAAAAGCTTTCTGCTAGGATGTAGACCACAAAAGACGCTAAAGACGAAGGTACGATGCTCTCCGGAGGTAAGAGCCGCTGCCGGGCTTCTTTCGGCAGAAGCGGCGCTAAGAGAGCACTGTGAGCGGTACAATCGTCTTTGCGCGAAGAAGCCGCTTCTTCGGCTCCGGGAGCCGGAGAGAGCGGCAGCATCGGAAAGGTGAAGAAGGAAGCTGTACAACACTGGGATTGCGTGCGCAACTTGCCAACTGATAGAAAACAGTACCTTACACTTTCCTGACGTTTCCAATCACATGAATATTGGATAAGAAGCTGTTTTGGACAGCTTTTCTTTCCTTTATGCCAAACACTCGGCAGACCTCCGTGCAACGTCCAGAACACGATGGGAGATGGTTTCTGTGCTCCCGCAGGTTTTCCTTGCCAGACAGAGTGGAAAAGCTTCCTGCTAGGATGTAGACCACAAAAGACGCTAAAGACGAAGGTACGATGCTCTCCGGAGCTAAGAGCCGCTGCCGGGCTTCTTTCGGCAGAAGCGGTGCTAAGAGCGCACTGTGAGCGGTACAATCGTCTTTGCGCGAAGAAGCCGCTTCTTCGGCTCCGGGAGCTGGAGAGAGCGGCAGCATCTGAAAGATGAAGAAGGAAGCTGTACAACACTGGGATTGTGTGCACAGCTTGCCAACTGATAGAAAACAGTACCTTACACTTTCCTGACGTTTCCAATCACATGAATATTCGATAAGAAGCTGTTTTGGACAGCTTTTCTTTCCTTTATGCCAAACACTCGGCAGACCTCCGTGCAACGTCCAGAACACGATGGGAGATGTTTTCTGTGCTCCCGCAGGTTTTCCTTGCCAGACAGAGTGGAAAAGCTTTCTGCTAGGATGTAGACCTCAAAAGACGCTAAAGACGAAGGTACGATGCTCTCCGAAGATAAAAGCCGCTCCCGGGCTTCTTTCGGCAGAAGCGGCGCTAAGAGAGCACTGTGAGCGGTACAATCTTCTTTGCGCGAAGAAGCCGCTTCTTCGGCTCCGGGAGCCGGAGAGAGTGGCAGCATCGGAAAGATGAAGAAGGAAGCTGTACAACACTGGGATTGTGTGCGCAGCTTGCCAACTGATAGAAAACAGTACCTTACACTTTCCTGACGTTTCCAATCACATGAATATTGGATAAGAAGCTGTTTTGGACAGCTTTCCTTTCCCTTATGCCAAACACTCGGCAGACCTCCGTGCAACGTCCAGAACACGATGGGAGATGTTTTCTGTGCTCGCGCAGGTTTTCCTTGCAAGACAGAGTGGAAAAGCTTTCTGCTAGGATGTAGACCACAAAAGACGCTAAAGACGAAGGTACGATGCTCTCCGGAGGTAAGAGCCGCTGGCGGGCTTCTTTCGGCAGAAGCGGCGCTAAGAGAGCACTGTGAGCGGTACAATCGTCTTTGCGCGAAGAAGCCGCTTCTTCGGCTCCGGGAGCCGGAGAGAGCGGCAGCATCGGAAAACTGAAGAAGGAAGCTGTACAACACTGGGATTGCGTGCGCAACTTGCCAACTGATAGAAAACAGTACCTTACACTTTCCTGACGTTTCCAATCACATGAATATTGGATAAGAAGCTGTTTTGGACATCTTTTCTTTCCTTTATGCCAAACACTCGGCAGACCTCCGTGCAACGTCCAGAACACGATGGGAGATATTTTCTGTGCTCCCGCAGGTTTTCCTTGCCAGACAGAGTGGAAAAGCTTTCTGCTAGGATGTAGACCACAAAAGACGCTAAAGACGAAGGTACGATGCTCTCCGGAGGTTAGAGCCGCTCCCGGCCTTCTTTCGGCAGAAGAGGCGCTAAGAGAGCACTGTGAGCGGTACAATCGTCTTTGCGCGAAGAAGCCGCTTCTTCGGCTCCGGGAGCTGGAGAGAGCGGCAGCATCTGAAAGATGAAGAAGGAAGCTGTACAACACTGGGATTGTGTGCGCAGCTTGCCAACTGATAGAAAACAGTACCTTACACTTTCCTGACGTTTCCAATCACATAAATATTGGATAAGAAGCTGTTTTGGACAGCTTTTCTTTCCTTTATGCCAAACACTCGGCAGACCTCCGTGCAACGTCCAGAACACGATGGGAGATGTTTTCTGTGCTCCCGCAGGTTTTCCTTGCCAGACAGAGTGGAAAAGCTTTCTGCTAGGATGTAGACCACAAAAGACGCTAAAGACGAAGGTACGATGCTCTCCGAAGATAAAAGCCGCTCCCGGGCTTCTTTTGGCAGAAGCGGCGCTAAGAGAGCACTGTGAGCGGTACAATCGTCTTTGCGCGAAGAAGCCGCTTCTTCGGCTCCGGGAGCCGGAGTGAGTGGCAGCATCGGAAAGATGAAGAAGGAAGCTGTACAACACTGGGATTGTGTGCGCAGCTTGCCAACTGATAGAAAACAGTACCTTACACTTTCCTGACGTTTCCAATCACATGAATATTGGATAAGAAGCTGTTTTGGACAGCTTTCCTTTCCCTTATGCCAAACACTCGGCAGACCTCCGTGCAACGTCCAGAACACGATGGGAGATGTTTTCTGTGCTCCCGCAGGTTTTCCTTGCCACACAGAGTGGAAAAGCTTTCTGCTAGGATGTAGACCACAAAAGACGCTAAAGACGAAGGTACGATGCTCTCCGGAGGTAAGAGCCGCTGGCGGGCTTCTTTCGGCAGAAGCGGCGCGAAGAGAGCACTGTGAGCGGTACAATCGTCTTTGCGCGAAGAAGCCGCTTCTTCGGCTCCGGGAGCCGGAGAGAGCGGCAGCATCGGAAAGGTGAAGAAGGAAGCTGTACAACACTGGGATTGTGTGCGCAGCTTGCCAACTGATAGAAAACAGTACCTTACACTTTCCTGACGTTTCCAATCACATGAATATTCGTTAAGAAGCTGTTTTGGGCAGCTTTTCTTTCTTTTACGCCAAACACTCGGCAGACCTCCGTGCAACGTCCAGAACACGATGGGAGATGTTTTCTGTGCTCCCGCAGGTTTTCCTTGCCAGACAGAGTGGAAAAGCTTTCTGCTAGGATGTAGACCACAAAAGACGCTAAAGACGAAGGTACGATGCTCTCCGGAGCTAAGAGCCGCTGCCGGGCTTCTTTCGGCAGAAGCGGCGCTAAGGAGAGCAGTGTGAGCGGTACAATCGTCTTTGCGCGAAGAAGCCGCTTCTTCGGCTCCGGGAGCCGGAGAGAGCGGCAGCATCGGAAAGGTGAAGAAGGAAGCTGTACAACACTGGGATTGTGTGCGCAGCTTGCCAACTGATAGAAAACAGTACCTTACACTTTCCTGATGTTTCCAATCACATGAATATTGGATAAGAAGCTGTTTTGGACAGCTTTTCTTTCCTTTATGCCAAACACTCGGCAGACCTCCGTGCAATGTCCAGAATACGATGGGAGATATTTTCTGTGCTCCCGCAGGTTTTCCTTGCCAGACAGAGTGGAAAAGCTTTCTGCTAGGATGTAGACCACAAAAGACGCTAAAGACGAAGGTACGATGCTCTCCGAAGATAAAAGCCGCTGCCGGGCTTCTTTCGGCAGAAGCGGCGCTAAGGAGAGCACTGTGAGTGGTACAATCGTCTTTGCGCGAAGAAGCCGCTTCTTCGGCTCCGGGAGCCGGAGAGAGCGGCAGCATCGGAAAGGTGAAGAAGGAAGCTGTACAACACTGGGATTGTGTGCGCAGCTTGCCAACTGATAGAAAACAGTACCTTACACTTTCCTGACGTTTCCAATCACATGAATATTGGATAAGAAGCTGTTTTGGACAGCTTTTCTTTCCTTTATGCCAAACACTCGGCAGACCTCCGTGCAACGTCCAGAACACGATGGGAGATGTTTTCTGTGCTCGCGCAGGTTTTCCTTGCCAGACAGAGTGGAAAAGCTTTCTGCTATGATGTAGACCACAAAAGACGCTAAAGACGAAGGTACGATGCTCTCCGGAGCTAAGAGCCGCTGCCGGGCTTCTTTCGGCAGAAGCGGCGTTATGAGAGCACTGTGAGCGGTACAATCGTCTTTGCGCGAAGAAGCCGCTTCTTCGGCTCCGGGAGCCGGAGAGAGCGGCAGCATCGGAAAGGTGAAAAAGGAAGCGGTACAACACTGGGATTGTGTGCGCAGCTTGCCAACTGATAGAAAACAGTACCTTACACTTTCCTGACGTTTCCAATCACATGAATATTCGTTAAGAAGCTGTTTTGGGCAGCTTTTCTTTCCTTTATGCCAAACACTCGGCAGACCTCCGTGCAACGTCCAGAACACGATGGGAGATGTTTTCTGTGCTCCCGCAGGTTTTCCTTGCCAGACAGAGTGGAAAAGCTTTCTGCTAGGATGTAGACCTCAAAAGACGCTAAAGACGAAGGTACGATGCTCTCCGAAGATAAAAGCCGCTCCCGGGCTTCTTTCGGCAGAAGCGGCGCTAAGAGAGCACTGTGAGCGGTACAATCGTCTTTGCGCGAAGAAGCCGCTTCTTCGGCTCCGGGAGCCGGAGAGAGTGGCAGCATCGGAAAGATGAAGAAGGAAGCTGTACAACACTGGGATTGTGTGCGCAGCTTGCCAACTGATAGAAAACAGTACCTTACACTTTCCTGACGTTTCCAATCACATGAATATTGGATAAGAAGCTGTTTTGGACAGCTTTCCTTTCCCTTATGCCAAACACTCGGCAGACCTCCGTGCAACGTCCAGAACACGATGGGAGATGTTTTCTGTGCTCCCGCAGGTTTTCCTTGCCACACAGAGTGGAAAAGCTTTCTGCTAGGATGTAGACCACAAAAGACGCTAAAGACGAAGGTACGATGCTCTCCGGAGGTTAGAGCCGCTGGCGGGCTTCTTTCGGCAGAAGCGGCGCTAAGAGAGCACTGTGAGCGGTACAATCGTCTTTGCGCGAAGAAGCCGCTTCTTCGGCTCCGGGAGCCGGAGAGAGCGGCAGCATCGGAAAACTGAAGAAGGAAGCTGTACAACACTGGGATTGCGTGCGCAACTTGCCAACTGATAGAAAACAGTACCTTACACTTTCCTGACGTTTCCAATCACATGAATATTGGATAAGAAGCTGTTTTGGACATCTTTTCTTTCCTTTATGCCAAACACTCGGCAGACCTCCGTGCAACGTCCAGAACACGATGGGAGATATTTTCTGTGCTCCCGCAGGTTTTCCTTGCCAGACAGAGTGGAAAAGCTTTCTGCTAGGATGTAGACCACAAAAGACGCTAAAGACGAAGGTACGATGCTCTCCGGAGGTTAGAGCCGCTCCCGGGCTTCTTTCGGCAGAAGAGGCGCTAAGAGAGCACTGTGAGCGGTACAATCGTCTTTGCGCGAAGAAGCCGCTTCTTCGGCTCCGGGAGCTGGAGAGAGCGGCAGCATCTGAAAGATGAAGAAGGAAGCTGTACAACACTGGGATTGTGTGCGCAGCTTGCCAACTGATAGAAAACAGTACCTTACACTTTCCTGACGTTTCCAATCACATAAATATTGGATAAGAAGCTGTTTTGGACAGCTTTTCTTTCCTTTATGCCAAACACTCGGCAGACCTCCGTGCAACGTCCAGAACACGATGGGAGATGTTTTCTGTGCTCCCGCAGGTTTTCCTCGCCAGACAGAGTGGAAAAGCTTTCTGCTAGGATGTAGACCACAAAAGACGCTAAAGACGAAGGTACGATGCTCTCCGGAGCTAAGAGCCGCTGCCGGGCTTCTTTCGGCAGAAGCGGCGCTAAGGAGAGCACTGTGAGCGGTACAATCGTCTTTGCGCGAAGAAGCCGCTTCTTCGGCTCCGGGAGCCGGAGAGAGCGGCAGCATCGGAAAGGTGAAGAAGGAAGCTGTACAACACTGGGATTGTGTGCGCAGCTTGCCAACTGATAGAAAACAGTACCTTACACTTTCCTGATGTTTCCAATCACATGAATATTGGATAAGAAGCTGTTTTGGACAGCTTTTCTTTCCTTTATGCCAAACACTCGGCAGACCTCCGTGCAATGTCCAGAATACGATGGGAGATATTTTCTGTGCTCCCGCAGGTTTTCCTTGCCAGACAGAGTGGAAAAGCTTTCTGCTAGGATGTAGACCACAAAAGACGCTAAAGACGAAGGTACGATGCTCTCCGAAGATAAAAGCCGCTGCCGGGCTTCTTTCGGCAGAAGCGGCGCTAAGGAGAGCACTGTGAGCGGTACAATCGTCTTTGCGCGAAGAAGCCGCTTCTTCGGCTCCGGGAGCCGGAGAGAGCGGCAGCATCGGAAAGGTGAAGAAGGAAGCTGTACAACACTGGGATTGTGTGCGCAGCTTGCCAACTGATAGAAAACAGTACCTTACACTTTCCTGACGTTTCCAATCACATGAATATTGGATAAGAAGCTGTTTTGGACAGCTTTTCTTTCCTTAATGCCAAACACTCGGCAGACCTCCGTGCAACGTCCAGAACACGATGGGAGATGTTTTCTGTGCTCGCGCAGGTTTTCCTTGCCAGACAGAGTGGAAAAGCTTTCTGCTAGGATATAGACCACAAAAGACGCTAAAGACAAAGGTACGATGCTCTCCGGAGCTAAGAGCCGCTGCCGGGCTTCTTTCGGCAGAAGCGGCGTTATGAGAGCACTGTGAGCGGTACAATCGTCTTTGCGCGAAGAAGCCGCTTCTTCGGCTCCGGGAGCCGGAGAGAGCGGCAGCATCGGAAAGGTGAAAAAGGAAGCGGTACAACACTGGGATTGTGTGCGCAGCTTGCCAACTGATAGAAAACAGTACCTTACACTTTCCTGACGTTTCCAATCACATGAATATTCGTTAAGAAGCTGTTTTGGGCAGCTTTTCTTTCCTTTATGCCAAACACTCGGCAGACCTCCGTGCAACGTCCAGAACACGATGGGAGATGTTTTCTGTGCTCCCGCAGGTTTTCCTTGCCAGACAGAGTGGAAAAGCTTTCTGCTAGGATGTAGACCACAAAAGACGCTAAAGACGAAGGTACGATGCTCTCCGGAGGTAAGAGCCGCTGGCGGGCTTCTTTCGGCAGAAGCGGCGCTAAGAGAGCACTGTGAGCGGTACAATCTTCTTTGCGCGAAGAAGCCGCTTCTTCGGCTCCGGGAGCCGGAGAGAGCGGCAGCATCGGAAAGGTGAAGAAGGAAGCTGTACAACACTGGGATTGCGTGCGCAACTTCCCAACTGATAGAAAACAGTACCTTACACTTTCCTGACGTTTCCAATCACATGAATATTGGATAAGAAGCTGTTTTGGACAGCTTTTCTTTCCTTTATGCCAAACACTCGGCAGACCTCCGTGCAACGTCCAGAACACGATGGGAGATGGTTTCTGTGCTCCCGCAGGTTTTCCTTGCCAGACAGAGTGGAAAAGCTTCCTGCTAGGATGTAGACCACAAAAGACGCTAAAGACGAAGGTACGATGCTCTCCGGAGCTAAGAGCCGCTGCCGGGCTTCTTTCGGCAGAAGCGGTGCTAAGAGCGCACTGTGAGCGGTACAATCGTCTTTGCGCGAAGAAGCCGCTTCTTCGGCTCCGGGAGCTGGAGAGAGCGGCAGCATCGGAAAGGTGAAGAAGGAAGCTGTACAACACTGGGATTGTGTGCGCAACTTGCCAACTGATAGAAAACAGTACCTTACAATTTCCTGACGTTTCCAATCACATGAATATTCGATACGAAGCTGTTTTGGACAGCTTTTCTTTCCTTTATGCCAAACACTCGGCAGACCTCCGTGCAACGTCCAGAACACGATGGGAGATGTTTTCTGTGCTCGCGCAGGTTTTCCTTGCCAGACAGAGTGGAAAAGGTTTCTGCTAGGATGTAGACCACAAAAGACGCTAAAGACGAAGGTACGATGCTCTCCGGAGCTTAGAGCCGCTCCCGGGCTTCTTTCGGCAGAAGCGGCGCTAAGAGCGCACTGTGACTGGTACAATCGTCTTTGCGCGAAGAAGCCGCTTCTTCGGCTCCGGGAGCCGGAGAGAGTGGCAGCATCGGAAAGATGAAGAAGGGAGCTGTACAACACTGGGATTGTGTGCGCAGCTTGCCAACTGATAGAAAACAGTACCTTACACTTTCCTGACGTTTCCAATCACATGAATATTGGATAAGAAGCTGTTTTGGACAGCTTTCCTTTCCCTTATGCCAAACACTCGGCAGACCTCCGTGCAACGTCCAGAACACGATGGGAGATGTTTTCTGTGCTCGCGCAGGTTTTCCTTGCCAGACAGAGTGGAAAAGCTTTCTGCTAGGATGTAGACCACAAAAGACGCTAAAGACGAAGGTACGATGGTCTCCGGAGGTAAGAGCCGCTGGCGGGCTTCTTTCGGCAGAAGCGGCGCTAAGAGAGCACTGTGAGCGGTACAATCGTCTTTGCGCGAAGAAGCCGCTTCTTCGGCTCCGGGAGCCGGAGAGAGCGGCAGCATCGGAAAACTGAAGAAGGAAGCTGTACAACACTGGGATTGCGTGCGCAACTTGCCAACTGATAGAAAACAGTACCTTACACTTTCCTGACGTTTCCAATCACATGAATATTGGATAAGAAGCTGTTTTGGACATCTTTTCTTTCCTTTATGCCAAACACTCGGCAGACCTCCGTGCAACGTCCAGAACACGATGGGAGATATTTTCTGTGCTCCCGCAGGTTTTCCTTGCCAGACAGAGTGGAAAAGCTTTCTGCTAGGATGTAGACCACAAAAGACGCTAAAGACGAAGGTACGATGCTCTCCGGAGGTTAGAGCCGCTCCCGGGCTTCTTTCGGCAGAAGCGGCGCTAAGAGAGCACTGTGAGCGGTACAATCGTCTTTGCGCGAAGAAGCCGCTTCTTCGGCTCCGGGAGCTGGAGAGAGCGGCAGCATCTGAAAGATGAAGAAGGAAGCTGTACAACACTGGGATTGTGTGCGCAGCTTGCCAACTGATAGAAAACAGTACCTTACACTTTCCTGACGTTTCCAATCACATAAATATTGGATAAGAAGCTGTTTTGGACAGCTTTTCTTTCCTTTATGCCAAACACTCGGCAGACCTCCGTGCAACGTCCAGAACACGATGGGAGATGTTTTCTGTGCTCGCGCAGGTTTTCCTTGCCAGACAGAGTGGAAAAGCTTTCTGCTAGGATGTAGACCTCAAAAGACGCTAAAGACGAAGGTACGATGCTCTCCGAAGATAAAAGCCGCTCCCGGGCTTCTTTTGGCAGAAGCGGCGCTAAGAGAGCACTGTGAGCGGTACAATCGTCTTTGCGCGAAGAAGCCGCTTCTTCGGCTCCGGAAGCCGGAGAGAGTGGCAGCATCGGAAAGATGAAGAAGGAAGCTGTACAACACTGGGATTGTGTGCGCAGCTTGCCAACTGATAGAAAACAGTACCTTACACTTTCCTGACGTTTCCAATCACATGAATATTGGATAAGAAGCTGTTTTGGACAGCTTTCCTTTCCCTTATGCCAAACACTCGGCAGACCTCCGTGCAACGTCCAGAACACGATGGGAGATGTTTTCTGTGCTCGCGCAGGTTTTCCTTGCCAGACAGAGTGGAAAAGCTTTCTGCTAGGATGTAGACCACAAAATACGCTAAAGACGAAGGTACGATGCTCTCCGGAGGTAAGAGCCGCTGGCGGGCTTCTTTCGGCAGAAGCGGCGCTAAGAGAGCACTGTGAGCGGTACAATCGTCTTTGCGCGAAGAAGCCGCTTCTTCGGCTCCGGGAGCCGGAGAGAGCGGCAGCATCGGAAAGGTGAAGAAGGAAGCTGTACAACACTGGGATTGCGTGCGCAACTTGCCAACTGATAGAAAACAGTACCTTACACTTTCCTGACGTTTCCAATCACATGAATATTGGATAAGAAGCTGTTTTGGACATCTTTTCTTTCCTTTATGCCAAACACTCGGCAGACCTCCGTGCAACGTCCAGAACACGATGGGAGATATTTTCTGTGCTCCCGCAGGTTTTCCTTGCCAGACAGAGTGGAAAAGCTTTCTGCTAGGATGTAGACCACAAAAGACGCTAAAGACGAAGGTACGATGCTCTCCGGAGCTTAGAGCCGCTCCCGGGCTTCTTTCGGCAGAAGCGGCGCTAAGAGAGCACTGTGACTGGTACAATCGTCTTTGCGCGAAGAAGCCGCTTCTTCGGCTCCGGGAGCCGGAGAGAGCGGCAGCATCGGAAAGGTGAAGAAGGAAGCTGTACAACACTGGGATTGTGTGCGCAGCTTGCCAACTGATAGAAAACAGTACCTTACACTTTCCTGACGTTTCCAATCACATGAATATTGGATAAGAAGCTGTTTTGGACAGCTTTTCTTTCCTTTATGCCAAACACTCGGCAGACCTCCGTGCAACGTCCAGAACACGATGGGAGATGTTTTCTGTGCTCGCGCAGGTTTTCCTTGCCAGACAGAGTGGAAAAGCTTTTTGCTAGGATGTAGATCACAAAAGACGCTAAAGACGAAGGTACGATGCTCTCCGACGATTAAAGCCGCTCCCGGGCTTCTTTCGGCAGAAGCGGCGCTAAGAGAGCACTGTGAGCGGTACAATCGTCTTTGCGTGAAGAAGCCGCTTCTTCGGCTCCGGGAGCCGGAGAGAGCGGCAGCGTCGGAAAGATGAAGAAGGAAGCTGTACAACACTGGGATTGTGTGCACAGCTTGCCAACCGATAGAAAACAGTACCTTACACTTTCCTGACGTTTCCAATCACATGAATATTCGATAAGAAGCTGTTTTGGACAGCTTTTCTTTCCTTTATGCCAAACACTCGGCAGACCTCCGTGCAACGTCCAGAACACGATGGGAGATGTTTTCTGTGCTCCCGCAGGTTTTCCTTGCCACACAGAGTGGAAAAGCTTTCTGCTAGGATGTAGACCACAAAAGACGCTAAAGACGAAGGTACGATGCTCTCCGGAGCTAAGAGCCGCTGCCGGGCTTCTTTCGGCAGAAGCGGTGCTAAGAGCGCACTGTGAGCGGTACAATCGTCTTTGCGCGAAGAAGCCGCTTCTTCGGCTCCGGGAGCTGGAGAGAGCGGCAGCATCTGAAAGATGAAGAAGGAAGCTGTACAACACTGGGATTGTGTGCACAGCTTGCCAACTGATAGAAAACAGTACCTTACACTTTCCTGACGTTTCCAATCACATGAATATTCGATAAGAAGCTGTTTTGGACAGCTTTTCTTTCCTTTATGCCAAACACTCGGCAGACCTCCGTGCAACGTCCAGAACACGATGGGAGATGTTTTCTGTGCTCCCGCAGGTTTTCCTTGCCAGACAGAGTGGAAAAGCTTTCTGCTAG
This sequence comes from Ammospiza nelsoni, assembly GCF_027579445.1. Lineage (NCBI taxonomy): Eukaryota > Metazoa > Chordata > Aves > Passeriformes > Passerellidae > Ammospiza > Ammospiza nelsoni. The sequence continues at coordinate 58,154,022 of NC_080633.1, forward strand.
GATGTAGACCTCAAAAGACGCTAAAGACGAAGGTACGATGCTCTCCGAAGCTAAGCGCCGCTCCCGGGCTTCTTTCGGCAGAAGCGGCGCTAAGAGAGCACTGTGAGCGGTACAATCGTCTTTGCGCGAAGAAGCCGCTTCTTCGGCTCCGGGAGCCGGAGAGAGCGGCAGCATCGGAAAGATGAAGAAGGAAGCTGTACAACACTGGGATTGTGTGCGCAACTTGCCAACTGATAGAAAACAGTACCTTACACTTTCCTGACCTTTCCAATCACATGAATATTGGATAAGAAGCTGTTTTGGACAGCTTTTCTTTCCTTTATGCCAAACACTCAACAGACCTCCGTGCAAAGTCCAGAATAAGATGGGAGATGGTTTCTGTGCTCCCGCAGGTTTTCCTTGCCAGACAGAGTGGAAAAGCTTTCTGCTAGGATGTAGACCACAAAAGACGCTAAAGACGAAGGTACGATGCTCTCCGGAGGTTAGAGCCGCTCCCGGGCTTCTTTCGGCACAAGCGGCGCTAAGAGAGCACTGTGAGCGGTACAATCGTCTTTGCGCGAAGAAGCCGCTTCTTCGGCTCCGGGAGCTGGAGAGAGCGGCAGCATCTGAAAGATGAAGAAGGAAGCTGTACAACACTGGGATTGTGTGCGCAGCTTGCCAACTGATAGAAAACAGTACCTTACACTTTCCTGACGTTTCCAATCACATAAATATTGGATAAGAAGCTGTTTTGGACAGCTTTTCTTTCCTTTATGCCAAACACTCGGCAGACCTCCGTGCAACGTCCAGAACACGATGGGAGATGTTTTCTGTGCTCCCGCAGGTTTTCCTTGCCAGACAGAGTGGAAAAGCTTTCTGCTAGGATGTAGACCTCAAAAGACGCTAAAGACGAAGGTACGATGCTCTCCGAAGATAAAAGCCGCTCCCGGGCTTCTTTTGGCAGAAGCGGCGCTAAGAGAGCACTGTGAGCGGTACAATCGTCTTTGCGTGAAGAAGCCGCTTCTTCGGCTCCGGGAGCCGGAGAGAGTGGCAGCATCGGAAAGATGAAGAAGGAAGCTGTACAACACTGGGATTGTGTGCGCAGCTTGCCAACTGATAGAAAACAGTACCTTACACTTTCCTGACGTTTCCAATCACATGAATATTGGATAAGAAGCTGTTTTGGACAGCTTTCCTTTCCCTTATGCCAAACACTCGGCAGACCTCCGTGCAACGTCCAGAACACGATGGGAGATGTTTTCTGTGCTCGCGCAGGTTTTCCTTGCCAGACAGAGTGGAAAAGCTTTCTGCTAGGATGTAGACCACAAAATACGCTAAAGACGAAGGTACGATGGTCTCCGGAGGTAAGAGCCGCTGGCGGGCTTCTTTCGGCAGAAGCGGCGCTAAGAGAGCACTGTGAGCGGTACAATCGTCTTTGCGCGAAGAAGCCGCTTCTTCGGCTCCGGGAGCCGGAAAGAGCGGCAGCATCGGAAAGGTGAAGAAGGAAGCTGTACAACACTGGGATTGCGTGCGCAACTTGCCAACTGATAGAAAACAGTACCTTACACTTTCCTGACGTTTCCAATCACATGAATATTGGATAAGAAGCTGTTTTGGACATCTTTTCTTTCCTTTATGCCAAACACTCGGCAGACCTCCGTGCAACGTCCAGAACACGATGGGAGATATTTTCTGTGCTCCCGCAGGTTTTCCTTGCCAGACAGAGTGGAAAAGCTTTCTGCTAGGATGTAGACCACAAAAGACGCTAAAGACGAAGGTACGATGCTCTCCGGAGCTTAGAGCCGCTCCCGGGCTTCTTTCGGCAGAAGCGGCGCTAAGAGAGCACTGTGACTGGTACAATCGTCTTTGCGCGAAGAAGCCGCTTCTTCGGCTCCGGGAGCCGGAGAGAGCGGCAGCATCGGAAAGGTGAAGAAGGAAGCTGTACAACACTGGGATTGTGTGCGCAGCTTGCCAACTGATAGAAAACAGTACCTTACACTTTCCTGACGTTTCCAATCACATGAATATTGGATAAGAAGCTGTTTTGTACAGCTTTTCTTTCCTTTATGCCAAACACTCGGCAGACCTCCGTGCAACGTCCAGAACACGATGGGAGATGTTTTCTGTGCTCGCGCAGGTTTTCCTTGCCAGACAGAGTGGAAAAGCTTTTTGCTAGGATGTAGATCACAAAAGACGCTAAAGACGAAGGTACGATGCTCTCCGGAGCTTAGAGCCGCTCCCGGGCTTCTTTCGGCAGAAGCGGCGCTAAGAGCGCACTGTGACTGGTACAATCGTCTTTGCGCGAAGAAGCCGCTTCTTCGGCTCCGGGAGCCGGAGAGAGTGGCAGCATCGGAAAGATGAAGAAGGGAGCTGTACAACACTGGGATTGTGTGCGCAGCTTGCCAACTGATAGAAAACAGTACCTTACACTTTCCTGACGTTTCCAATCACATGAATATTGGATAAGAAGCTGTTTTGGACAGCTTTCCTTTCCCTTATGCCAAACACTCGGCAGACCTCCGTGCAACGTCCAGAACACGATGGGAGATGTTTTCTGTGCTCGCGCAGGTTTTCCTTGCCAGACAGAGTGGAAAAGCTTTCTGCTAGGATGTAGACCACAAAAGACGCTAAAGACGAAGGTACGATGGTCTCCGGAGGTAAGAGCCGCTGGCGGGCTTCTTTCGGCAGAAGCGGCGCTAAGAGAGCACTGTGAGCGGTACAATCGTCTTTGCGCGAAGAAGCCGCTTCTTCGGCTCCGGGAGCCGGAGAGAGCGGCAGCATCGGAAAACTGAAGAAGGAAGCTGTACAACACTGGGATTGCGTGCGCAACTTGCCAACTGATAGAAAACAGTACCTTACACTTTCCTGACGTTTCCAATCACATGAATATTGGATAAGAAGCTGTTTTGGACATCTTTTCTTTCCTTTATGCCAAACACTCGGCAGACCTCCGTGCAACGTCCAGAACACGATGGGAGATATTTTCTGTGCTCCCGCAGGTTTTCCTTGCCAGACAGAGTGGAAAAGCTTTCTGCTAGGATGTAGACCACAAAAGACGCTAAAGACGAAGGTACGATGCTCTCCGGAGGTTAGAGCCGCTCCCGGGCTTCTTTCGGCAGAAGCGGCGCTAAGAGAGCACTGTGAGCGGTACAATCGTCTTTGCGCGAAGAAGCCGCTTCTTCGGCTCCGGGAGCTGGAGAGAGCGGCAGCATCTGAAAGATGAAGAAGGAAGCTGTACAACACTGGGATTGTGTGCGCAGCTTGCCAACTGATAGAAAACAGTACCTTACACTTTCCTGACGTTTCCAATCACATAAATATTGGATAAGAAGCTGTTTTGGACAGCTTTTCTTTCCTTTATGCCAAACACTCGGCAGACCTCCGTGCAACGTCCAGAACACGATGGGAGATGTTTTCTGTGCTCGCGCAGGTTTTCCTTGCCAGACAGAGTGGAAAAGCTTTCTGCTAGGATGTAGACCTCAAAAGACGCTAAAGACGAAGGTACGATGCTCTCCGAAGATAAAAGCCGCTCCCGGGCTTCTTTTGGCAGAAGCGGCGCTAAGAGAGCACTGTGAGCGGTACAATCGTCTTTGCGCGAAGAAGCCGCTTCTTCGGCTCCGGAAGCCGGAGAGAGTGGCAGCATCGGAAAGATGAAGAAGGAAGCTGTACAACACTGGGATTGTGTGCGCAGCTTGCCAACTGATAGAAAACAGTACCTTACACTTTCCTGACGTTTCCAATCACATGAATATTGGATAAGAAGCTGTTTTGGACAGCTTTCCTTTCCCTTATGCCAAACACTCGGCAGACCTCCGTGCAACGTCCAGAACACGATGGGAGATGTTTTCTGTGCTCGCGCAGGTTTTCCTTGCCAGACAGAGTGGAAAAGCTTTCTGCTAGGATGTAGACCACAAAATACGCTAAAGACGAAGGTACGATGCTCTCCGGAGGTAAGAGCCGCTGGCGGGCTTCTTTCGGCAGAAGCGGCGCTAAGAGAGCACTGTGAGCGGTACAATCGTCTTTGCGCGAAGAAGCCGCTTCTTCGGCTCCGGGAGCCGGAGAGAGCGGCAGCATCGGAAAGGTGAAGAAGGAAGCTGTACAACACTGGGATTGCGTGCGCAACTTGCCAACTGATAGAAAACAGTACCTTACACTTTCCTGACGTTTCCAATCACATGAATATTGGATAAGAAGCTGTTTTGGACATCTTTTCTTTCCTTTATGCCAAACACTCGGCAGACCTCCGTGCAACGTCCAGAACACGATGGGAGATATTTTCTGTGCTCCCGCAGGTTTTCCTTGCCAGACAGAGTGGAAAAGCTTTCTGCTAGGATGTAGACCACAAAAGACGCTAAAGACGAAGGTACGATGCTCTCCGGAGCTTAGAGCCGCTCCCGGGCTTCTTTCGGCAGAAGCGGCGCTAAGAGAGCACTGTGACTGGTACAATCGTCTTTGCGCGAAGAAGCCGCTTCTTCGGCTCCGGGAGCCGGAGAGAGCGGCAGCATCGGAAAGGTGAAGAAGGAAGCTGTACAACACTGGGATTGTGTGCGCAGCTTGCCAACTGATAGAAAACAGTACCTTACACTTTCCTGACGTTTCCAATCACATGAATATTGGATAAGAAGCTGTTTTGGACAGCTTTTCTTTCCTTTATGCCAAACACTCGGCAGACCTCCGTGCAACGTCCAGAACACGATGGGAGATGTTTTCTGTGCTCGCGCAGGTTTTCCTTGCCAGACAGAGTGGAAAAGCTTTTTGCTAGGATGTAGATCACAAAAGACGCTAAAGACGAAGGTACGATGCTCTCCGACGATTAAAGCCGCTCCCGGGCTTCTTTCGGCAGAAGCGGCGCTAAGAGAGCACTGTGAGCGGTACAATCGTCTTTGCGTGAAGAAGCCGCTTCTTCGGCTCCGGGAGCCGGAGAGAGCGGCAGCGTCGGAAAGATGAAGAAGGAAGCTGTACAACACTGGGATTGTGTGCACAGCTTGCCAACCGATAGAAAACAGTACCTTACACTTTCCTGACGTTTCCAATCACATGAATATTCGATAAGAAGCTGTTTTGGACAGCTTTTCTTTCCTTTATGCCAAACACTCGGCAGACCTCCGTGCAACGTCCAGAACACGATGGGAGATGTTTTCTGTGCTCCCGCAGGTTTTCCTTGCCACACAGAGTGGAAAAGCTTTCTGCTAGGATGTAGACCACAAAAGACGCTAAAGACGAAGGTACGATGCTCTCCGGAGCTAAGAGCCGCTGCCGGGCTTCTTTCGGCAGAAGCGGTGCTAAGAGCGCACTGTGAGCGGTACAATCGTCTTTGCGCGAAGAAGCCGCTTCTTCGGCTCCGGGAGCTGGAGAGAGCGGCAGCATCTGAAAGATGAAGAAGGAAGCTGTACAACACTGGGATTGTGTGCACAGCTTGCCAACTGATAGAAAACAGTACCTTACACTTTCCTGACGTTTCCAATCACATGAATATTCGATAAGAAGCTGTTTTGGACAGCTTTTCTTTCCTTTATGCCAAACACTCGGCAGACCTCCGTGCAACGTCCAGAACACGATGGGAGATGTTTTCTGTGCTCCCGCAGGTTTTCCTTGCCAGACAGAGTGGAAAAGCTTTCTGCTAGGATGTAGACCTCAAAAGACGCTAAAGACGAAGGTACGATGCTCTCCGAAGCTAAGCGCCGCTCCCGGGCTTCTTTCGGCAGAAGCGGCGCTAAGAGAGCACTGTGAGCGGTACAATCGTCTTTGCGCGAAGAAGCCGCTTCTTCGGCTCCGGGAGCCGGAGAGAGCGGCAGCATCGGAAAGATGAAGAAGGAAGCTGTACAACACTGGGATTGTGTGCGCAACTTGCCAACTGATAGAAAACAGTACCTTACACTTTCCTGACCTTTCCAATCACATGAATATTGGATAAGAAGCTGTTTTGGACAGCTTTTCTTTCCTTTATGCCAAACACTCAACAGACCTCCGTGCAAAGTCCAGAATAAGATGGGAGATGGTTTCTGTGCTCCCGCAGGTTTTCCTTGCCAGACAGAGTGGAAAAGCTTTCTGCTAGGATGTAGACCACAAAAGACGCTAAAGACGAAGGTACGATGCTCTCCGGAGGTTAGAGCCGCTCCCGGGCTTCTTTCGGCACAAGCGGCGCTAAGAGAGCACTGTGAGCGGTACAATCGTCTTTGCGCGAAGAAGCCGCTTCTTCGGCTCCGGGAGCTGGAGAGAGCGGCAGCATCTGAAAGATGAAGAAGGAAGCTGTACAACACTGGGATTGTGTGCGCAGCTTGCCAACTGATAGAAAACAGTACCTTACACTTTCCTGACGTTTCCAATCACATAAATATTGGATAAGAAGCTGTTTTGGACAGCTTTTCTTTCCTTTATGCCAAACACTCGGCAGACCTCCGTGCAACGTCCAGAACACGATGGGAGATGTTTTCTGTGCTCCCGCAGGTTTTCCTTGCCAGACAGAGTGGAAAAGCTTTCTGCTAGGATGTAGACCTCAAAAGACGCTAAAGACGAAGGTACGATGCTCTCCGAAGATAAAAGCCGCTCCCGGGCTTCTTTTGGCAGAAGCGGCGCTAAGAGAGCACTGTGAGCGGTACAATCGTCTTTGCGTGAAGAAGCCGCTTCTTCGGCTCCGGGAGCCGGAGAGAGTGGCAGCATCGGAAAGATGAAGAAGGAAGCTGTACAACACTGGGATTGTGTGCGCAGCTTGCCAACTGATAGAAAACAGTACCTTACACTTTCCTGACGTTTCCAATCACATGAATATTGGATAAGAAGCTGTTTTGGACAGCTTTCCTTTCCCTTATGCCAAACACTCGGCAGACCTCCGTGCAACGTCCAGAACACGATGGGAGATGTTTTCTGTGCTCGCGCAGGTTTTCCTTGCCAGACAGAGTGGAAAAGCTTTCTGCTAGGATGTAGACCACAAAATACGCTAAAGACGAAGGTACGATGGTCTCCGGAGGTAAGAGCCGCTGGCGGGCTTCTTTCGGCAGAAGCGGCGCTAAGAGAGCACTGTGAGCGGTACAATCGTCTTTGCGCGAAGAAGCCGCTTCTTCGGCTCCGGGAGCCGGAAAGAGCGGCAGCATCGGAAAGGTGAAGAAGGAAGCTGTACAACACTGGGATTGCGTGCGCAACTTGCCAACTGATAGAAAACAGTACCTTACACTTTCCTGACGTTTCCAATCACATGAATATTGGATAAGAAGCTGTTTTGGACATCTTTTCTTTCCTTTATGCCAAACACTCGGCAGACCTCCGTGCAACGTCCAGAACACGATGGGAGATATTTTCTGTGCTCCCGCAGGTTTTCCTTGCCAGACAGAGTGGAAAAGCTTTCTGCTAGGATGTAGACCACAAAAGACGCTAAAGACGAAGGTACGATGCTCTCCGGAGCTTAGAGCCGCTCCCGGGCTTCTTTCGGCAGAAGCGGCGCTAAGAGAGCACTGTGACTGGTACAATCGTCTTTGCGCGAAGAAGCCGCTTCTTCGGCTCCGGGAGCCGGAGAGAGCGGCAGCATCGGAAAGGTGAAGAAGGAAGCTGTACAACACTGGGATTGTGTGCGCAGCTTGCCAACTGATAGAAAACAGTACCTTACACTTTCCTGACGTTTCCAATCACATGAATATTGGATAAGAAGCTGTTTTGTACAGCTTTTCTTTCCTTTATGCCAAACACTCGGCAGACCTCCGTGCAACGTCCAGAACACGATGGGAGATGTTTTCTGTGCTCGCGCAGGTTTTCCTTGCCAGACAGAGTGGAAAAGCTTTTTGCTAGGATGTAGATCACAAAAGACGCTAAAGACGAAGGTACGATGCTCTCCGACGATTAAAGCCGCTCCCGGGCTTCTTTCGGCAGAAGCGGCGCTAAGAGAGCACTGTGAGCGGTACAATCGTCTTTGCGTGAAGAAGCCGCTTCTTCGGCTCCGGGAGCCGGAGAGAGCGGCAGCGTCGGAAAGATGAAGAAGGAAGCTGTACAACACTGGGATTGTGTGCACAGCTTGCCAACCGATAGAAAACAGTACCTTACACTTTCCTGACGTTTCCAATCACATGAATATTCGATAAGAAGCTGTTTTGGACAGCTTTTCTTTCCTTTATGCCAAACACTCGGCAGACCTCCGTGCAACGTCCAGAACACGATGGGAGATGTTTTCTGTGCTCCCGCAGGTTTTCCTTGCCACACAGAGTGGAAAAGCTTTCTGCTAGGATGTAGACCACAAAAGACGCTAAAGACGAAGGTACGATGCTCTCCGGAGCTAAGAGCCGCTGCCGGGCTTCTTTCGGCAGAAGCGGTGCTAAGAGCGCACTGTGAGCGGTACAATCGTCTTTGCGCGAAGAAGCCGCTTCTTCGGCTCCGGGAGCTGGAGAGAGCGGCAGCATCTGAAAGATGAAGAAGGAAGCTGTACAACACTGGGATTGTGTGCACAGCTTGCCAACTGATAGAAAACTGTACCTTACACTTTCCTGACGTTTCCAATCACATGAATATTCGATAAGAAGCTGTTTTGGACAGCTTTTCTTTCCTTTATGCCAAACACTCGGCAGACCTCCGTGCAACGTCCAGAACACGATGGGAGATGTTTTCTGTGCTCGCGCAGGTTTTCCTTGCCAGACAGAGTGGAAAAGCTTTCTGCTAGGATGTAGACCTCAAAAGACGCTAAAGACGAAGGTACGATGCTCTCCGAAGCTAAGCGCCGCTCCCGGGCTTCTTTCGGCAGAAGCGGCGCTAAGAGAGCACTGTGAGCGGTACAATCGTCTTTGCGCGAAGAAGCCGCTTCTTCGGCTCCGGGAGCCGGAGAGAGCGGCAGCATCGGAAAGATGAAGAAGGAAGCTGTACAACACTGGGATTGTGTGCGCAACTTGCCAACTGATAGAAAACAGTACCTTACACTTTCCTGACCTTTCCAATCACATGAATATTGGATAAGAAGCTGTTTTGGACAGCTTTTCTTTCCTTTATGCCAAACACTCAACAGACCTCCGTGCAAAGTCCAGAATAAGATGGGAGATGGTTTCTGTGCTCCCGCAGGTTTTCCGTGCCAGACAGAGTGGAAAAGCTTTCTGCTAGGATGTAGACCACAAAAGACGCTAAAGACGAAGGTACGATGCTCTCCGGAGGTTAGAGCCGCTCCCGGGCTTCTTTCGGCAGAAGCGGCGCTAAGAGAGCACTGTGAGCGGTACAATCGTCTTTGCGCGAAGAAGCCGCTTCTTCGGCTCCGGGAGCCGGAGAGAGCGGCAGCATCGGAAAGGTGAAGAAGGAAGCTGTACAACACTGGGATTGCGTGCGCAGCTTGCCAATTGATAGAAAACAGTACCTTACACTTTCCTGACGTTTCCAATCACATAAATATTGGATAAGAAGCTGTTTTGGACAGCTTTTCTTTCCTTTATGCCAAACACTCGGCAGACCTCCGTGCAACGTCCAGAACACGATGGGAGATGTTTTCTGTGCTCCCGCAGGTTTTCCTTGCCAGACAGAGTGGAAAAGCTTTCTGCTAGGATGTACACCACAAAAGACGCTAAAGACGAAGGTACGATGCTCTCCGGAGGTAAGAGCCGCTGGCGGGCTTCTTTCGGCAGAAGCGGCGCTAAGAGAGCACTGTGAGCGGTACAATAGTCTTTTCGCGAAGAAGCCGCTTCTTCGGCTCCGGGAGCTGGAGAGAGCGGCAGCATCTGAAAGATGAAGAAGGAAGCTCTACAACACTGGGATTGTGTGCACAGCTTGCCAACTGATAGAAAACAGTACCTTACACTTTCCTGACGTTTCCAATCACATGAATATTGGATAAGAAGCTGTTTTGGACAGCTTTTCTTTCCTTAATGCCAAACACTCGGCAGACCTCCGTGCAACGTCCAGAACACGATGGCAGATGTTTTCTGTGCTCCCGCAGGTTTTCCTTGCCAGACAGAGTGGAAAAGCTTTCTGCTAGGATGTAGACCACAAAAGACGCTAAAGACGAAGGTACGATGCTCTCCGGAGGTTAGAGCCGCTCCCGGGCTTCTTTCGGCACAAGCGGCGCTAAGAGAGCACTGTGAGCGGTACAATCGTCTTTGCGCGAAGAAGCCGCTTCTTCGGCTCCGGGAGCTGGAGAGAGCGGCAGCATCTGAAAGATGAAGAAGGAAGCTGTACAACACTGGGATTGTGTGCACAGCTTGCCAACTGATAGAAAACAGTACCTTACACTTTCCTGACGTTTCCAATCACATAAATATTGGATAAGAAGCTGTTTTGGACAGCTTTTCTTTCCTTTATGCCAAACACTCGGCAGACCTCCGTGCAACGTCCAGAACACGATGGGAGATGTTTTCTGTGCTCCCGCAGGTTTTCCTTGCCAGACAGAGTGGAAAAGCTTTCTGCTAGGATGTAGACCTCAAAAGACGCTAAAGACGAAGGTACGATGCTCTCCGAAGATAAAAGCCGCTCCCGGGCTTCTTTCGGCAGAAGCGGCGCTAAGAGAGCACTGTGAGCGGTACAATCGTCTTTGCGCGAAGAAGCCGCTTCTTCGGCTCCGGGAGCCGGAGAGAGCGGCAGCATCGGAAAGGTGAAGAAGGAAGCTGTACAACACTGGGATTGCGTGCGCAACTTGCCAACTGATAGAAAACAGTACCTTACACTTTCCTGACGTTTCCAATCACATGAATATTGGATAAGAAGCTGTTTTGGACAGCTTTTCTTTCCTTTATGCCAAACACTCGGCAGACCTCCGTGCAACGTCCAGAACACGATGGGAGATGTTTTCTGTGCTCCCGCAGGTTTTCCTTGCCAGACAGAGTGGAAAAGCTTTCTGCTAGGATGTAGACCACAAAAGACGCTAAAGACGAAGGTACGATGCTCTCCGGAGCTAAGAGCCGCTCCGGGGCTTCTTTCGGCAGAAGCGGCGCTAAGAGAGCACTGCGACTGGTACAATCGTCTTTGCACGAAGAAGCCGCTTCTTCGGCTCCGGGAGCCGGAGAGAGCGGCAGCGTCGGAAAGGTGAAGAAGGAAGCTGTACAACACTGGGATTGTGTGCGCAGCTTGCCAACTGATAGAAAACAGTACCTTACACTTTCCTGACGTTTCCAATCACATGAATCTTCGATTGGAAGCTGTTTTGGACAGCTTTCCTTTCCGTTATGCCAAACACTCGGCAGACCTCCGTGCAACGTCCAGAACACGATGGGAGATGTTTTCTGTGCTCCCGCAGGTTTTCCTTGCCAGACAGAGTGGAAAAGCTTTCTGCTAGGATGTAGACCACAAAAGACGCTAAAGATGAAGGTACGATGCTCTCCGGAGCTTAGAGCCGCTCCCGGGCTTCTTTCGGCAGAAGGGGCGCTAAGAGAGCACTGTGAGCGGTACAATCGTCTTTGCGCGAAGAAGCCGCTTCTTCGGCTCCGGGAGCCGGAGAGAGCGGCAGCATCGGAAAGGTGAAGAAGGAAGCTGTACAACACTGGGATTGTGTGCGCAACTTGCCAACTGATAGAAAACAGTACCTTACACTTTCCTGACGTTTCCAATCACATGAATATTCGATACGAAGCTGTTTTGGACAGCTTTTCTTTCCTTTATGCCAAACACTCGGCAGACCTCCGTGCAACGTCCAGAACACGATGGGAGATGTTTTCTGTGCTCCCGCAGGTTTTCCTTGCCAGACAGAGTGGAAAAGCTTTCTGCTAGGATGTAGACCACAAAAGACGCTAAAGACGAAGGTACGATGCTCTCCGACGATTAAAGCCGCTCCCGGGCTTCTTTCGGCAGAAGCGGCGCTAAGAGAGCACTGTGACTGGTACAATCGTCTTTGCGCGAAGAAGCCGCTTCTTCGGCTCCGGGAGCCGGAGAGAGCGGCAGCGTCGGAAAGGTGAAGAAGGAAGCTGTACAACACTGGGATTGTGTGCGCAGCTTGCCAACTGATAGAAAACAGTACCTTACACTTTCCTGACGTTTCCAATCACATGAATATTCGTTAAGAAGCTGTTTTGGACAGCTTTTCTTTCCTTTATGCCAAACACTCGGCAGAGCTCCGTGCAAAGTCCAGAACACGATGGGAGATGGTTTCTGTGCTCCCGCAGGTTTTCCTTGCCAGACAGAGTGGAAAAGCTTTCTGCTAGGATGTAGACCACAAAAGACGCTAAAGACGAAGGTACGATGCTCTCCGAAGATAAAAGCCGCTCCCGGGCTTCTTTCGGCAGAAGCGGCGCTAAGAGAGCACTGTGAGCGGTACAATCGTCTTTGCGCGAATATGCCGCTTCTTCGGCTCCGGGAGCCGGAGAGAGCGGCAGCATCGGAAAGATGAAGAAGGAAGCTGTACAACACTGGGATTGTGTGCGCAGCTTGCCAACTGATAGAAAACAGTACCTTACACTTTCCTGACGTTTCCAATCACATGAATATTGGATAAGAAGCTGTTTTGGACAGCTTTTCTTTCCTTTATGCCAAACACTCGGCAGACCTCCGTGCAACGTCCAGAACACGATGGGAGATTTTTTCTGTGCTCCCGCAGGTTTTCCTTGCCACACAGAGTGGAAAAGCTTTCTGCTAGGATGTAGAGCACAAAAGACTCTAAAGACGAAGGTACGATGCTCTCCGAAGATAAAAGCCGCTCCCGGGCTTCTTTCGGCAGAAGCGGCGCTAAGAGAGCACTGTGAGCGGTACAATCGTCTTTGCGCGAAGAAGCCGCTTCTTCGGCTCCGGGAGCCGGAGAGAGCGGCAGCGTTGGAAAGATGAAGAAGGAAGCTGTACAACACTGGGATTGTGTGCGCAGCTTGCCAACTGATAGAAAACAGTACCTTACACTTTCCTGACGTTTCCAATCACATGAATATTGGATAAGAAGCTGTTTTGGACAGCTTTTCTTTCCTTTATGCCAAACACTCAGCAGACCTCCGTGCAACGTCCAGAACACGATGGGAGATGTTTTCTGTGCTCCCGCAGGTTTTCCTTGCCAGACAGAGTGGAAAAGCTTTCTGCTAGGATGTAGATCACAAAAGACGCTAAAGACGAAGGTACGATGCTCTCCGACGATTAAAGCCGCTCCCGGGCTTCTTTCGGCAGAAGCGGCGCTAAGAGAGCACTGTGAGCGGTACAATCGTCTTTGCGTGAAGAAGCCGCTTCTTCGGCTCCGGGAGCCGGAGAGAGCGGCAGCGTCGGAAAGATGAAGAAGGAAGCTGTACAACACTGGGATTGTGTGCACAGCTTGCCAACCGATAGAAAACAGTACCTTACACTTTCCTGACGTTTCCAATCACATGAATATTCGATAAGAAGCTGTTTTGGACAGCTTTCCTTTCTTTATGCCAAACACTCAACAGACCTCCGTGCAAAGTCCAGAACACGATGGGAGATGGTTTCTGTGCTCCCGCAGGTTTTCCTTGCCAGACAGAGTGGAAAAGCTTCCTGCTAGGATGTAGACCACAAAAGACGCTAAAGACGAAGGTACGATGCTCTCCGGAGCTAAGAGCCACTGCCGGGCTTCTTTCGGCAGAAGCGGTGCTAAGAGCGCACTGTGAGCGGTACAATCGTCTTTGCGCGAAGAAGCCGCTTCTTCGGCTCCGGGAGCTGGAGAGAGCGGCAGCATCTGAAAGATGAAGAAGGAAGCTGTACAACACTGGGATTGTGTGCGCAGCTTGCCAACTGATAGAAAACAGTACCTTACACTTTCCTGACGTTTCCAATCACATGAATATTGGATAAGAAGCTGTTTTGGACAGCTTTCCTTTCCCTTATGCCAAACACTCGGCAGACCTCCGTGCAACGTCCAGAACACGATGGGAGATGTTTTCTGTGCTCCCGCAGGTTTTCCTTGCCAGACAGAGTGGAAAAGCTTTCTGCTAGGATGTAGACCACAAAAGACGCTAAAGACGAAGGTACGATGCTCTCCGGAGCTAAGAGCCGCTGGCGGGCTTCTTTCGGCAGAAGCGGCGCTAAGAGAGCACTGTGAGCGGTACAATCGTCTTTGCGCGAAGAAGCCGCTTCTTCGGCTCCGGGAGCCGGAGAGAGCGGCAGCATCGGAAAGGTGAAGAAGGAAGCTGTACAACACTGGGATTGCGTGCGCAACTTGCCAACTGATAGAAAACAGTACCTTACACTTTCCTGACCTTTCCAATCACATGAATATTGGATAAGAAGCTGTTTTGGACATCTTTTCTTTCCTTTATGCCAAACACTCGGCAGACCTCCGTGCAACGTCCAGAACACGATGGGAGATATTTTCTGTGCTCCCGCAGGTTTTCCTTGCCAGACAGAGTGGAAAAGCTTTCTGCTAGGATGTAGACCACAAAAGACGCTAAAGACGAAGGTACGATGCTCTCCGGAGCTAGCGCCGCTGCCGGGCTTCTTTCGGCAGAAGCGGCGCTAAGAGAGCACTGTGACTGGTACAATCGTCTTTGCGCGAAGAAGCCGCTTCTTCGGCTCCGGGAGCCGGAGAGAGCGGCAGCATCGGAAAGGTGAAGAAGGAAGCTGTACAACACTGGGATTGTGTGCGCAGCTTGCCAACTGATAGAAAACAGTACCTTACACTTTCCTGACGTTTCATATCACATGAATATTCGTTAAGAAGCTGTTTTGGACAGCTTTTCTTTCCTTTATGCCAAACACTCGGCAGACCTCCGTGCAACGTCCAGAAGACGATGGGAGATGTTTTCTGTGCTCCCGCAGGTTTTCCTTGCCAGACAGAGTGGAAAAGCTTTCTGCTAGGATGTAGACCACAAAAGACGCTAAAGACGAAGGTACGATGCTCTCCGAAGATAAAAGCCGCTCCCGGGCTTCTTTCGGCAGAAGCGGCGCTAAGAGAGCACTGTGAGCGGCACAATCGTCTTTGCGCGAAGAAGCCGCTTCTTCGGCTCCGGGAGCCGGAGAGAGCGGCAGCATCGGAAAGGTGAAGAAGGAAGCTGTACAACACTGGGATTGTGTGCGCAACTTGCCAACTGATAGAAAACAGTACCTTACACTTTCCTGACGTTTCCAATCATATGAATATTCGATACGAAGCTGTTTTGGACAGCTTTTCTTTCCTTTATGCCAAACACTCGGCAGACCTCCGTGCAACGTCCAGAACACGATGGGAGATGGTTTCTGTGCTCCCGCAGGTTTTCCTTGCCAGACAGAGTGGAAAAGCTTTCTGCTAGGATGTAGACCACAAAAGACTCTAAAGACGAAGGTACGATGCTCTCCGGAGCTAAGAGCCGCTCCGGGGCTTCTTTCGGCAGAAGCGGCGCTAAGAGCGCACTGTGACTGGTACAATCGTCTTTGCGCGAAGAAGCCGCTTCTTCGGCTCCGGGAGCCGGAGAGAGCGGCAGCGTCGGAAAGGTGAAGAAGGAAGCTGTACAACACTGGGATTGTGTGCGCAGCTTGCCAACTGATAGAAAACAGTACCTTACACTTTCCTGACGTTTCCAATCACATGAATCTTCGATTGGAAGCTGTTTTGGACAGCTTTTCTTTCCTTTATGCCAAACACTCGGCAGACCTCCATGCAAAGTCCAGAACACGATGGGAGATGTTTTCTGTGCTCCCGCAGGTTTTCCTTGCCAGACAGAGTGGAAAAGCTTTCTGCTAGGATGTAGACCACAAAAGACGCTAAAGACGAAGGTACGATGCTCTCCGGAGCTTAGAGCCGCTCCCGGGCTTCTTTCGGCAGAAGCGGCGCTAAGAGAGCACTGTGAGCGGTACAATCGTCTTTGCGCGAAGAAGCCGCTTCTTCGGCTCCGGGAGCCGGAGAGAGCGGCAGCATCGGAAAGGTGAAGAAGGAAGCTGTACAACACTGGGATTGTGTGCGCAGGTTGCCAACTGATAGAAAACAGTACCTTACACTTTCCTGACGTTTCCAATCACATGAATATTGGATAAGAAGCTGTTTTGGACAGCTTTTCTTTCCCTTATGCCAAACACTCGGCAGACCTCCGTGCAACGTCCAGAACACGATGGGAGATGTTTTCTGTGCTCCCGCAGGTTTTCCTTGCCAGACAGAGTGGAAAAGCTTTCTGCTAGGATGTAGACCACAAAAGACGCTAAAGACGAAGGTACGATGCTCTCCGGAGCTTAGAGCCGCTCCCGGGCTTCTTTCGGCAGAAGGGGCGCTAAGAGAGCACTGTGAGCGGTACAATCGTCTTTGCGCGAAGAAGCCGCTTCTTCGGCTCCGGGAGCCGGAGAGAGCGGCAGCATCGGAAAGGTGAAGAAGGAAGCTGTACAACACTGGGATTGTGTGCGCAACTTGCCAACTGATAGAAAACAGTACCTTACACTTTCCTGACGTTTCCAATCACATGAATATTCGATTGGAAGCTGTTTTGGACAGCTTTTCTTTCCTTTATGCCAAACACTCGGCAGACCTCCGTGCAACGTCCAGAACACGATGGGAGATGTTTTCTGTGCTCCCGCAGGTTTTCCTTGCCAGACAGAGTGGAAAAGCTTTCTGCTAGGATGTAGACCACAAAAGACGCTAAAGACGAAGGTACGATGCTCTCCGACGATTAAAGCCGCTCCCGGGCTTCTTTCGGCAGAAGCGGCGCTAAGAGAGCACTGTGACTGGTACAATCGTCTTTGCGCGAAGAAGCCGCTTCTTCGGCTCCGGGAGCCGGAGAGAGCGGCAGCGTCGGAAAGGTGAAGAAGGAAGCTGTACAACACTGGGATTGTGTGCGCAGCTTGCCAACTGATAGAAAACAGTACCTTACACTTTCCTGACGTTTCCAATCACATGAATATTCGTTAAGAAGCTGTTTTGGACAGCTTTTCTTTCCTTTATGCCAAACACTCGGCAGACCTCCGTGCAAAGTCCAGAACACGATGGGAGATGGTTTCTGTGCTCCCGCAGGTTTTCCTTGCCAGACAGAGTGGAAAAGCTTTCTGCTAGGATGTAGACCACAAAAGACGCTAAAGACGAATGTACGATGCTCTCCGAAGATAAAAGCCGCTCCCGGGCTTCTTTCGGCAGAAGCGGCGCTAAGAGAGCACTGTGAGCGGTACAATCGTCTTTGCGCGAATATGCCGCTTCTTCGGCTCCGGGAGCCGGAGAGAGCGGCAGCATCGGAAAGGTGAAGAAGGAAGCTGTACAACACTGGGATTGTGTGCGCAGCTTGCCAACTGATAGAAAACAGTACCTTACACTTTCCTGACGTTTCCAATCACATGAATATTGGATAAGAAGCTGTTTTGGACAGCTTTCCTTTCCCTTATGCCAAACACTCGGCAGACCTCCGTGCAACGTCCAGAACACGATGGGAGATGTTTTCTGTGCTCCCGCAGGTTTTCCTTGCCAGACAGAGTGGAAAAGCTTTCTGCTAGGATGTAGACCACAAAAGACGCTAAAGACGAAGGTACGATGCTCTCCGGAGCTTAGAGCCGCTCCCGGGCTTCTTTCGGCAGAAGGGGCGCTAAGAGAGCACTGTGAGCGGTACAATCGTCTTTGCGCGAAGAAGCCGCTTCTTCGGCTCCGGGAGCCGGAGAGAGCGGCAGCATCGGAAAGGTGAAGAAGGAAGCTGTACAACACTGGGATTGTGTGCGCAACTTGCCAACTGATAGAAAACAGTACCTTACACTTTCCTGACGTTTCCAATCACATGAATATTCGATTGGAAGCTGTTTTGGACAGCTTTTCTTTCCTTTATGCCAAACACTCGGCAGACCTCCGTGCAACGTCCAGAACACGATGGGAGATGTTTTCTGTGCTCCCGCAGGTTTTCCTTGCCAGACAGAGTGGAAAAGCTTTCTGCTAGGATGTAGACCACAAAAGACGCTAAAGACGAAGGTACGATGCTCTCCGACGATTAAAGCCGCTCCCGGGCTTCTTTCGGCAGAAGCGGCGCTAAGAGAGCACTGTGACTGGTACAATCGTCTTTGCGCGAAGAAGCCGCTTCTTCGGCTCCGGGAGCCGGAGAGAGCGGCAGCGTCGGAAAGGTGAAGAAGGAAGCTGTACAACACTGGGATTGTGTGCGCAGCTTGCCAACTGATAGAAAACAGTACCTTACACTTTCCTGACGTTTCCAATCACATGAATATTCGTTAAGAAGCTGTTTTGGACAGCTTTTCTTTCCTTTATGCCAAACACTCGGCAGACCTCCGTGCAAAGTCCAGAACACGATGGGAGATGTTTTCTGTGCTCCCGCAGGTTTTCCTTGCCAGACAGAGTGGAAAAGCTTTCTGCTAGGATGTAGACCACAAAAGACGCTAAAGACGAAGGTACGATGCTCTCCGAAGATAAAAGCCGCTCCCGGGCTTCTTTCGGCAGAAGCGGCGCTAAGAGAGCACTGTGAGCGGTACAATCGTCTTTGCGCGAATATGCCGCTTCTTCGGCTCCGGGAGCCGGAGAGAGCGGCAGCATCGGAAAGATGAAGAAGGAAGCTGTACAACACTGGGATTGTGTGCGCAGCTTGCCAACTGATAGAAAACAGTACCTTACACTTTCCTGACGTTTCCAATCACATGAATATTGGATAAGAAGCTGTTTTGGACAGCTTTTCTTTCCTTTATGCCAAACACTCGGCAGACCTCCGTGCAACGTCCAGAACACGATGGGAGATGTTTTCTGTGCTCCCGCAGGTTTTCCTTGTCACACAGAGTGGAAAAGCTTTCTGCTAGGATGTAGACCACAAAAGACGCTAAAGACGAAGGTACGATGCTCTCCGAATATAAAAGCCGCTCCTGGGCTTCTTTCGGCAGAAGCGGCGCTAAGAGAGCACTGTGAGCGGTACAATCGTCTTTGCGCGAAGAAGCCGCTTCTTCGGCTCCGGGAGCCGGAGAGAGCGGCAGCGTTGGAAAGGTGAAGAAGGAAGCTGTACAACACTGGGATTGTGTGCGCAGCTTGCCAACTGATAGAAAACAGTACCTTACACTTTCCTGACGTTTCCAATCACATGAATATTGGATAAGAAGCTGTTTTGGACAGCTTTTCTTTCCTTTATGCCAAACACTCGGCAGACCTCCGTGCAACGTCCAGAACACGATGGGAGATGGTTTCTGTGCTCCCGCAGGTTTTCCTTGCCAGACAGAGTGGAAAAGCTTTTGCTAGGATGTAGATCACAAAAGACGCTAAAGACGAAGGTACGATGCTCTCCGACGATTAAAGCCGCTCCCGGGCTTCTTTCGGCAGAAGCGGCGCTATGAGAGCACTGTGAGCGGTACAATCGTCTTTGCGTGAAGAAGCCGCTTCTTCGGCTCCGGGAGCCGGAGAGAGCGGCAGCGTCGGAAAGATGAAGAAGGAAGCTGTACAGCACTGGGATTGTGTGCACAGCTTGCCAACCGATAGAAAACAGTACCTTACACTTTCCTGACGTTTCCAATCACATGAATATTCGATAAGAAGCTGTTTTGGACAGCTTTCCTTACTTTATGCCAAACACTCAACAGACCTCCGTGCAAAGTCCAGAACACGATGGGAGATGGTTTCTCTGCTCCCGCACGTTTTCCTTGCCAGACAGAGTGGAAAAGCTTCCTGCTAGGATGTAGACCACAAAAGACGCTAAAGACGAAGGTACGATGCTCTCCGGAGCTAAGAGCCGCTGCCGGGCTTCTTTCGGCAGAAGCGGTGCTAAGAGCGCACTGTCAGCGGTACAATCGTCTTTGCGCGAAGAAGCCGCTTCTTCGGCTCCGGGAGCTGGAGAG
This sequence comes from Ammospiza nelsoni, assembly GCF_027579445.1. Lineage (NCBI taxonomy): Eukaryota > Metazoa > Chordata > Aves > Passeriformes > Passerellidae > Ammospiza > Ammospiza nelsoni. The sequence goes on from NC_080633.1 coordinate 58,173,576, forward strand.
AGCGGCAGCATCGGAAAGGTGAAGAAGGAAGCTGTACAACACTGGGATTGTGTGCGCAACTTGCCAACTGATAGAAAACAGTACCTTACACTTTCCTGACGTTTCCAATCACATGAATATTCGATACGAAGCTGTTTTGGACAGCTTTTCTTTCCTTTATGCCAAACACTCGGCAGACCTCCGTGCAACGTCCAGAACACGATGGGAGATGTTTTCTGTGCTCCCGCAGGTTTTCCTTGCCAGACAGAGTGGAAAAGCTTTCTGCTAGGATGTAGACCACAAAAGACGCTAAAGACGAAGGTACGATGCTCTCCGGAGCTTAGAGCCGCTCCCGGGCTTCTTTCGGCAGAAGCGGCGCTAAGAGCGCACTGTGACTGGTACAATCGTCTTTGCGCGAAGAAGCCGCTTCTTCGGCTCCGGGAGCCGGAGAGAGCGGCAGGGTCGGAAAGGTGAAGAAGGAAGCTGTACAACACTGGGATTGTGTGCGCAGCTTGCCAACTGATAGAAAACAGTACCTTACACTTTCCTGACGTTTCCAATCACATGAATATTCGTTAAGAAGCTGTTTTGGACAGCTTTTCTTTCCTTTATGCCAAACACTCGGCAGACCTCCGTGCAAAGTCCAGAACACGATGGGAGATGGTTTCTGTGCTCCCGCAGGTTTTCCTTGCCAGACAGAGTGGAAAAGCTTTCTGCTAGGATGTAGACCACAAAAGACGCTAAAGACGAAGGTACGATGCTCTCCGACGATTAAAGCCGCTCCCGGGCTTCTTTCGGCAGAAGCGGCGCTAAGAGAGCACTGTGACTGGTACAATCGTCTTTGCGCGAAGAAGCCGCTTCTTCGGCTCCGGGAGCCGGAGAGAGCGGCAGCATCGGAAAGGTGAAGAAGGAAGCTGTACAACACTGGGATTGTGTGCGCAGGTTGCCAACTGATAGAAAACAGTACCTTACACTTTCCTGACGTTTCCAATCACATGAATATTCGTTAAGAAGCTGTTTTGGACAGCTTTTCTTTCCTTTATGCCAAACACTCTGCAGACCTCCGTGCAAAGTCCAGAACACGATGGGAGATGGTTTCTGTGCTCCCGCAGGTTTTCCTTGCCACACAGAGTGGAAAAGCTTTCTGCTAGGATGTAGACCACAAAAGACGCTAAAGATGAAGGTACGATGCTCTCCGGAGCTTAGAGCCGCTCCCGGGCTTCTTTCGGCAGAAGCGGCGCTAAGAGAGCACTGTGAGCGGTACAATCGTCTTTGCGCGAAGAAGCCGCTTCTTCGGCTCCGGGAGCCGGAGAGAGCGGCAGCATCGGAAAGGTGAAGAAGGAAGCTGTACAACACTGGGATTGTGTGCGCAACTTGCCAACTGATAGAAAACAGTACCTTACAGTTTCCTGACGTTTCCAATCACATGAATATTCGATACGAAGCTGTTTTGGACAGCTTTTCTTTCCTTTATGCCAAACACTCGGCAGACCTCCGTGCAACGTCCAGAAGACGATGGGAGATGTTTTCTGTGCTCCCGCAGGTTTTCCTTGCCAGACAGAGTGGAAAAGCTTTCTGCTAGGATGTAGACCACAAAAGACGCTAAAGACGAAGGTACGATGCTCTCCGGAGCTAAGAGCCGCTGGCGGGCTTCTTTCGGCAGAAGCCGCGCTAAGAGAGCACTGTGAGCGGTACAATCGTCTTTGCGCGAAGAAGCCGCTTCTTCGGCTCCGGGAGCCGGAGAGAGCGGCAGCATCGGAAAACTGAAGAAGGAAGCTGTACAACACTGGGATTGCGTGCGCAACTTGCCAACTGATAGAAAACAGTACCTTACACTTTCCTGACGTTTCCAATCACATGAATATTGGATAAGAAGCTGTTTTGGACATCTTTTCTTTCCTTTATGCCAAACACTCGGCAGAGCTCCGTGCAGCGTCCAGAACACGATGGGAGATATTTTCTGTGCTCCCGCAGGTTTTCCTTGCCAGACAGAGTGGAAAAGCTTTCTGCTAGGATGTAGACCACAAAAGACGCTAAAGATGAAGGTACGATGCTCTCCGGAGGTTAGAGCCGCTCCCGGGCTTCTTTCGGCAGAAGCGGCGCTAAGAGAGCACTGTGAGCGGTACAATCGTCTTTGCGCGAAGAAGCCGCTTCTTCGGCTCCGGGAGCTGGAGAGAGCGGCAGCATCGGAAAGGTGAAGAAGGAAGCTGTACAACACTGGGATTGTGTGCGCAACTTGCCAACTGATAGAAAACAGTACCTTACAATTTCCTGACGTTTCCAATCACATGAATATTCGATACGAAGCTGTTTTGGACAGCTTTTCTTTCCTTTATGCCAAACACTCGGCAGACCTCCGTGCAACGTCCAGAACACGATGGGAGATGTTTTCTGTGCTCGCGCAGGTTTTCCTTGCCAGACAGAGTGGAAAAGGTTTCTGCTAGGATGTAGACCACAAAAGACGCTAAAGACGAAGGTACGATGCTCTCCGGAGCTTAGAGCCGCTCCCGGGCTTCTTTCGGCAGAAGCGGCGCTAAGAGCGCACTGTGACTGGTACAATCGTCTTTGCGCGAAGAAGCCGCTTCTTCGGCTCCGGGAGCCGGAGAGAGCGGCAGCGTCGGAAAGGTGAAGAAGGAAGCTGTACAACACTGGGATTGTGTGCGCAGCTTGCCAACTGATAGAAAACAGTACCTTACACTTTCCTGACGTTTCCAATCACATGAATATTCGTTAAGAAGCTGTTTTGGACAGCTTTTCTTTCCTTTATGCCAAACACTCGGCAGACCTCCGTGCAAAGTCCAGAACACGATGGGAGATGGTTTCTGTGCTCCCGCAGGTTTTCCTTGCCAGACAGAGTGGAAAAGCTTTCTGCTAGGATGTAGACCACAAAAGACGCTAAAGACGAAGGTACGATGCTCTCCGGAGCTAAGAGCCGGTCCCGGGCTTCTTTCGGCAGAAGCGGCGCTAAGAGAGCACTGTGAGCGGTACAATCGTCTTTGCGCGAAGAAGCCGCTTCTTCGGCTCCGGGAGCCGGAGAGAGCGGCAGCATCGGAAAGGTGAAGAAGGAAGCTGTACAACACTGGGATTGTGTGCGCAGCTTGCCAACTGATAGAAAACAGTACCTTACACTTTCCTGACGTTTCCAATCACATGAATATTGGATAAGAAGCTGTTTTGGACAGCTTTTCTTTCCTTTATGCCAAACACTAGGCAGACCTCCGTGCAACGTCCAGAACACGATGGGAGATGTTTTCTGTGCTCGCGCAGGTTTTCCTTGCCAGACAGAGTGGAAAAGCTTTCTGCTAGGATGTAGACCACAAAAGACGCTAAAGACGAAGGTACGATGCTCTCCGGAGCTAAGCGCCGCTGCCGGGCTTCTTTCGGCAGAAGCGGCGCTAAGAGAGCACTGTGACTGGTACAATCGCCTTTGCGCGAAGAAGCCGCTTCTTCGGCTCCGGGAGCTGGAGAGAGCAGCAGCATCGGAAAGGTGAAGAAGGAAGCTGTACAACACTGGGATTGTGTGCGCAGCTTGCCAACTGATAGAAAACAGTACCTTACACTTTCCTGACGTTTCCAATCACATGAATATTGGATAAGAAGCTGTTTTACACAGGTTTGCTTTTCTTTATGCCAAACACTTGGCAAACCTCCGTGCAAGGTCCAGAACACGATGGGAGATGGTTTCTGTGCTCCCGCAGGTTTTCCTTGCCAGACAGAGTGGAAAAGCTTTCTGCTAGGATGTAGACCACAAAAGACGCTAAAGACGAATGTACAATGCTCTCCGGAGCTTAGAGCCGCTGCCGGGCTTCTTTCGGCAGAAGCGGCGCTAAGAGAGCACTGTGAGCGGCACAATCGTCTTTGCGCGAAGAAGCCGCTTCTTCGGCTCCGGGAGCCGGAGAGAGCGGCAGCATCGGAAAGGTGAAGAAGGAAGCTGTACAACACTGGGATTGTGTGCGCAACTTGCCAACTGATAGAAAACAGTACCTTACACTTTCCTGACGTTTCCAATCACATGAATATTCGATACGAAGCTGTTTTGGACAGCTTTTCTTTCCTTTATGCCAAACACTCGGCAGACCTCCGTGCAACGTCCAGAATACGATGGGAGATGTTTTCTGTGCTCCCGCAGGTTTTCCTTGCCAGACAGAGTGGAAAAGCTTTCTGCTAGGATGTAGACCACAAAAGACGCTAAAGACGAAGGTACGATGCTCTCCGGAGCTTAGAGCCGCTCCCGGGCTTCTTTCGGCAGAAGCGGCGCTAAGAGCGCACTGTGACTGGTACAATCGTCTTTGCGCGAAGAAGCCGCTTCTTCGGCTCCGGGAGCCGGAGAGAGCGGCAGCGTCGGAAAGGTGAAGAAGGAAGCTGTACAACACTGGGATTGTGTGCGCAGCTTGCCAACTGATAGAAAACAGTACCTTACACTTTCCTGACGTTTCCAATCACATGAATATTCGTTAAGAAGCTGTTTTGGACAGCTTTTCTTTCCTTTATGCCAAACACTCGGCAGACCTCCGTGCAAAGTCCAGAACACGATGGGAGATGGTTTCTGTGCTCCCGCAGGTTTTCCTTGCCACACAGAGTGGAAAAGCTTTCTGCTAGGATGTAGACCACAAAAGACGCTAAAGATGAAGGTACGATGCTCTCCGGAGCTTAGAGCCGCTCCCGGGCTTCTTTCGGCAGAAGCGGCGCTAAGAGAGCACTGTGAGCGGTACAATCGTCTTTGCGCGAAGAAGCCGCTTCTTCGGCTCCGGGAGCCGGAGAGAGCGGCAGCATCGGAAAGGTGAAGAAGGAAGCTGTACAACACTGGGATTGTGTGCGCAACTTGCCAACTGATAGAAAACAGTACCTTACACTTTCCTGACGTTTCCAATCACATGAATATTCGATACGAAGCTGTTTTGGACAGCTTTTCTTTCCTTTATGCCAAACACTCGGCAGACCTCCGTGCAACGTCCAGAACACGATGGGAGATGTTTTCTGTGCTCCCGCAGGTTTTCCTTGCCAGACAGAGTGGAAAAGCTTTCTGCTAGGATGTAGACCACAAAAGACGCTAAAGACGAAGGTACGATGCTCTCCGGAGCTTAGAGCCGCTCCCGGGCTTCTTTCGGCAGAAGCGGCGCTAATAGCGCACTGTGACTGGTACAATCGTCTTTGCGCGAAGAAGCCGCTTCTTCGGCTCCGGGAGCCGGAGAGAGCGGCAGCGTCGGAAAGGTGAAGAAGGAAGCTGTACAACACTGGGATTGTGTGCGCAGCTTGCCAACTGATAGAAAACAGTACCTTACACTTTCCTGACGTTTCCAATCACATGAATATTCGTTAAGAAGCTGTTTTGGACAGCTTTTCTTTCCGTTATGCCAAACACTCGGCAGACCTCCGTGCAAAGTCCAGAACACGATGGGAGATGGTTTCTGTGCTCCCGCAGGTTTTCCTTGCCAGACAGAGTGGAAAAGCTTTCTGCTAGGATGTAGACCACAAAAGACGCTAAAGACGAAGGTACGATGCTCTCCGACGATTAAAGCCGCTCCCGGGCTTCTTTCGGCAGAAGCGGCGCTAAGAGAGCACTGTGACTGGTACAATCGTCTTTGCGCGAAGAAGCCGCTTCTTCGGCTCCGGGAGCCGGAGAGAGCGGCAGCATCGGAAAGGTGAAGAAGGAAGCTGTACAACACTGGGATTGTGTGCGCAGGTTGCCAACTGATAGAAAACAGTACCTTACACTTTCCTGACGTTTCCAATCACATGAATATTCGTTAAGAAGCTGTTTTGGACAGCTTTTCTTTCCTTTATGCCAAACACTCTGCAGACCTCCGTGCAAAGTCCAGAACACGATGGGAGATGGTTTCTGTGCTCCCGCAGGTTTTCCTTGCCAGACAGAGTGGAAAAGCTTTCTGCTAGGATGTAGACCACAAAAGACGCTAAAGATGAAGGTACGATGCTCTCCGGAGCTTAGAGCCGCTCCCGGGCTTCTTTCGGCAGAAGCGGCGCTAAGAGAGCACTGTGAGCGGTACAATCGTCTTTGCGCGAAGAAGCCGCTTCTTCGGCTCCGGGAGCCGGAGAGAGCGGCAGCATCGGAAAGGTGAAGAAGGAAGCTGTACAACACTGGGATTGTGTGCGCAACTTGCCAACTGATAGAAAACAGTACCTTACAGTTTCCTGACGTTTCCAATCACATGAATATTGGATAAGAAGCTGTTTTGGACAGCTTTTCTTTCCTTTATGCCAAACACTCGGCAGACCTCCGTGCAACGTCCAGAAGACGATGGGAGATGTTTTCTGTGCTCCCGCAGGTTTTCCTTGCCAGACAGAGTGGAAAAGCTTTCTGCTAGGATGTAGACCACAAAAGACGCTAAAGACGAAGGTACGATGCTCTCCGGAGCTAAGAGCCGCTGGCGGGCTTCTTTCGGCAGAAGCGGCGCTAAGAGAGCACTGTGAGCGGTACAATCGTCTTTGCGCGAAGAAGCCGCTTCTTCGGCTCCGGGAGCCGGAGAGAGCGGCAGCATCGGAAAACTGAAGAAGGAAGCTGTACAACACTGGGATTGCGTGCGCAACTTGCCAACTGATAGAAAACAGTACCTTACACTTTCCTGACGTTTCCAATCACATGAATATTGGATAAGAAGCTGTTTTGGACATCTTTTCTTTCCTTTATGCCAAACACTCGGCAGAGCTCCGTGCAGCGTCCAGAACACGATGGGAGATATTTTCTGTGCTCCCGCAGGTTTTCCTTGCCAGACAGAGTGGAAAAGCTTTCTGCTAGGATGTAGACCACAAAAGACGCTAAAGACGAAGGTACGATGCTCTCCGGAGGTTAGAGCCGCTCCCGGGCTTCTTTCGGCAGAAGCGGCGCTAAGAGAGCACTGTGAGCGGTACAATCGTCTTTGCGCGAAGAAGCCGCTTCTTCGGCTCCGGGAGCTGGAGAGAGCGGCAGCATCTGAAAGATGAAGAAGGAAGCTGTACAACACTGGGATTGTGTGCACAGCTTGCCAACTGATAGAAAACAGTACCTTACACTTTCCTGACGTTTCCAATCACATAAATATTGGATAAGAAGCTGTTTTGGACAGCTTTTCTTTCCTTTATGCCAAACACTCGGCAGACCTCCGTGCAACGTCCAGAACACGATGGGAGATGTTTTCTGTGCTCCCGCAGGTTTTCCTTGCCAGACAGAGTGGAAAAGCTTTCTGCTAGGATGTAGACCTCAAAAGACGCTAAAGACGAAGGTACGATGCTCTCCGAAGATAAAAGCCGCTCCCGGGCTTCTTTCGGCAGAAGCGGCGCTAAGAGAGCACTGTGAGCGGTACAATCGTCTTTGCGCGAAGAAGCCGCTTCTTCGGCTCCGGGAGCCGGAGAGAGTGGCAGCATCGGAAAGGTGAAGAAGGAAGCTGTACAACACTGGGATTGCGTGCGCAGCTTGCCAACTGATAGAAAACAGTACCTTACACTTTCCTGACGTTTCCAATCACATGAATATTCGTTAAGAAGCTGTTTTGGACAGCTTTTCTTTCCTTTATGCCAAACACTCTGCAGACCTCCGTGCAACGTCCAGAACACGATGGGAGATGTTTTCTGTGCTCCCGCAGGTTTTCCTCGCCAGACAGAGTGGAAAAGGTTTCTGCTAGGATGTAGACCACAAAAGACGCTAAAGACGAAGGTACGATGCTCTCCGAAGCTTAGAGCCGCTCCCGGGCTTCTTTCGGCAGAAGCGGCGCTAAGAGAGCACTGTGAGCGGTACAATCGTCTTTGCGCGAAGATGCCGCTTCTTCGGCTCCGGGAGCCGGAGAGAGCGGCAGCATCGGAAAGATGAAGAAGGAAGCTGTACAACTCTGGGATTGTGTGCGCAGCTTGCCAACTGATAGAAAACAGTACCTTACACTTTCCTGACGTTTCCAATCACATGAATATTGGATAAGAAGCTGTTTTACACAGGTTTGCTTTTCTTTATGCCAAACACTTGGCAAACCTCCGTGCAAGGTCCAGAACACGATGGGAGATGGTTTCTGTGCTCCCGCAGGTTTTCCTTGCCAGACAGAGTGGAAAAGCTTTCTGCTAGGATGTAGACCACAAAAGACGCTAAAGACGAATGTACAATGCTCTCCGGAGCTTAGAGCCGCTGCCGGGCTTCTTTCGGCAGAAGCGGCGCTAAGAGAGCACTGTGAGCGGCACAATCGTCTTTGCGCGAAGAAGCCGCTTCTTCGGCTCCGGGAGCCGGAGAGAGCGGCAGCATCGGAAAGGTGAAGAAGGAAGCTGTACAACACTGGGATTGTGTGCGCAACTTGCCAACTGATAGAAAACAGTACCTTACACTTTCCTGACGTTTCCAATCACATGAATATTCGATACGAAGCTGTTTTGGACAGCTTTTCTTTCCTTTATGCCAAACACTCGGCAGACCTCCGTGCAACGTCCAGAATACGATGGGAGATGTTTTCTGTGCTCCCGCAGGTTTTCCTTGCCAGACAGAGTGGAAAAGCTTTCTGCTAGGATGTAGACCACAAAAGACGCTAAAGACGAAGGTACGATGCTCTCCGGAGCTTAGAGCCGCTCCCGGGCTTCTTTCGGCAGAAGCGGCGCTAAGAGCGCACTGTGACTGGTACAATCGTCTTTGCGCGAAGAAGCCGCTTCTTCGGCTCCGGGAGCCGGAGAGAGCGGCAGCGTCGGAAAGGTGAAGAAGGAAGCTGTACAACACTGGGATTGTGTGCGCAGCTTGCCAACTGATAGAAAACAGTACCTTACACTTTCCTGACGTTTCCAATCACATGAATATTCGTTAAGAAGCTGTTTTGGACAGCTTTTCTTTCCTTTATGCCAAACACTCGGCAGACCTCCGTGCAAAGTCCAGAACACGATGGGAGATGGTTTCTGTGCTCCCGCAGGTTTTCCTTGCCACACAGAGTGGAAAAGCTTTCTGCTAGGATGTAGACCACAAAAGACGCTAAAGATGAAGGTACGATGCTCTCCGGAGCTTAGAGCCGCTCCCGGGCTTCTTTCGGCAGAAGCGGCGCTAAGAGAGCACTGTGAGCGGTACAATCGTCTTTGCGCGAAGAAGCCGCTTCTTCGGCTCCGGGAGCCGGAGAGAGCGGCAGCATCGGAAAGGTGAAGAAGGAAGCTGTACAACACTGGGATTGTGTGCGCAACTTGCCAACTGATAGAAAACAGTACCTTACAGTTTCCTGACGTTTCCAATCACATGAATATTCGATACGAAGCTGTTTTGGACAGCTTTTCTTTCCTTAATGCCAAACACTCGGCAGACCTCCGTGCAACGTCCAGAACACGATGGGAGATGTTTTCTGTGCTCCCGCAGGTTTTCCTTGCCAGACAGAGTGGAAAAGCTTTCTGCTAGGATGTAGACCACAAAAGACGCTAAAGACGAAGGTACGATGCTCTCCGGAGCTTAGAGCTGCTCCCGGGCTTCTTTCGGCAGAAGCGGCGCTAAGAGCGCACTGTGAGCGGTACAATCGTCTTTGCGCGAAGAAGCCGCTTCTTCGGCTCCGGGAGCCGGAGAGAGCGGCAGCGTCGGAAAGGTGAAGAAGGAAGCTGTACAACACTGGGATTGCGTGCGCAGCTTGCCAACTGATAGAAAACAGTACCTTACACTTTCCTGACGTTTCCAATCACATGAATATTGGATAAGAAGCTGTTTTGGACAGCTTTTCTTTCCTTTATGCCAAACACTCTGCAGACCTCCGTGCAACGTCCAGAACACGATGGGAGATGTTTTCTGTGCTCCCGCAGGTTTTCCTCGCCAGACAGAGTGGAAAAGGTTTCTGCTAGGATGTAGACCACAAAAGACGCTAAAGACGAAGGTACGATGCTCTCCGAAGCTTAGAGCCGCTCCCGGGCTTCTTTCGGCAGAAGCGGCGCTAAGAGAGCACTGTGAGCGGTACAATCGTCTTTGCGCGAAGATGCCGCTTCTTCGGCTCCGGGAGCCGGAGAGAGCGAGAGCATCGGAAAGATGAAGAAGGAAGCTGTACAACTCTGGGATTGTGTGCGCAGCTTGCCAACTGATAGAAAACAGTACCTTACACTTTCCTGACGTTTCCAATCACATGAATATTGGATAAGAAGCTGTTTTGGACAGCTTTTCTTTCCGTTATGCCAAACACTCGGCAGACCTCCGTGCAACGTCCAGAACACGATGGGAGATGTTTTCTGTGCTCCCGCAGGTTTTCCTTGCCAGACAGAGTGGAAAAGCTTTCTGCTAGGATGTAGACCACAAAAGACGCTAAAGACGAAGGTACGATGCTCTCCGGAGCTTAGAGCCGCTCCCGGGCTTCTTTCGGCAGAAGCGGCGCTAAGAGAGCACTGTGAGCGGTACAATCGTCTTTGCGCGAAGAAGCCGCTTCTTCGGCTCCGGGAGCCGGAGAGAGCGGCAGCATCGGAAAGGTGAAGAAGGAAGCTGTACAACACTGGGATTGCGTGCGCAACTTGCCAACTGATAGAAAACAGTACCTTACATTTTCCTGACGTTTCCAATCACATGAATATTGGATAAGAAGCTGTTTTGGACAGCTTTTCTTTCCTTTATGCCAAACACTCGGCAGACCTCCGTGCAACGTCCAGAACACGATGGAGATGGTTTCTGTGCTCGCGCAGGTTTTCCTTGCCAGACAGAGTGGAAAAGCTTCCTGCTAGGATGTAGACCACAAAAGACGCTAAAGACGAAGGTACGATGCTCTCCGGAGGTAAGAGCCGCTGCCGGGCTTCTTTCGGCAGAAGCGGCGCTAAGGAGAGCAGTGTGAGCGGTACAATCGTCTTTGCGCGAAGAAGCCGCTTCTTCGGCTCCGGGAGCCGGAGAGAGCGGCAGCATCGGAAAGGTGAAGAAGGAAGCTGTACAACACTGGGATTGTGTGCGCAGCTTGCCAACTGATAGAAAACAGTACCTTACACTTTCCTGATGTTTCCAATCACATGAATATTGGATAAGAAGCTGTTTTGGACAGCTTTTCTTTCCTTCATGCCAAACACTCGGCAGACCTCCGTGCAATGTCCAGAATACGATGGGAGATATTTTCTGTGCTCCCGCAGGTTTTCCTTGCCAGACAGAGTGGAAAAGCTTTCTGCTAGGATGTAGACCACAAAAGACGCTAAAGACGAAGGTACGATGCTCTCCGAAGATAAAAGCCGCTGCCGGGCTTCTTTCGGCAGAAGCGGCGCTAAGGAGAGCACTGTGAGCGGTACAATCGTCTTTGCGCGAAGAAGCCGCTTCTTCGGCTCCGGGAGCCGGAGAGAGCGGCAGCATCGGAAAGGTGAAGAAGGAAGCTGTACAACACTGGGATTGTGTGCGCAGCTTGCCAACTGATAGAAAACAGTACCTTACACTTTCCTGACGTTTCCAATCACATGAATATTGGATAAGAAGCTGTTTTGGACATCTTTTCTTTCCTTTATGCCAAACACTCGGCAGACCTCCGTGCAACGTCCAGAACACGATGGGAGATGTTTTCTGTGCTCCCGCAGGTTTTCCTTGCCAGACAGAGTGGAAAAGCTTTCTGCTAGGATGTAGACCACAAAAGACGCTAAAGACGAAGGTACGATGCTCTCCGGAGGTAAGAGCCGCTGCCGGGCTTCTTTCGGCAGAAGCGGCGCTAAGAGAGCACTGTGAGCGGTACAATCGTCTTTGCGCGAAGAAGCCGCTTCTTCGGCTCCGGGAGCCGGAGAGAGCGGCAGCATCGGAAAGATGAAGAAGGAAGCTGTACAACACTGGGATTGTGTGCGCAACTTGCCAACTGATAGAAAACAGTACCTTACAGTTTCCTGACGTTTCCAATCACATGAATATTCGATTGGAAGCTGTTTTGGACAGCTTTTCTTTCCTTTATGCCAAACACTCGGCAGACCTCCGTGCAACGTCCAGAACACGATGGGAGATGTTTTCTGTGCTCCCGCAGGTTTTCCTTGCCAGACAGAGTGGAAAAGCTTTCTGCTAGGATGTAGACCACAAAAGACGCTAAAGACGAAGGTACGATGCTCTCCGGAGGTAAGAGCCGCTGCCGGGCTTCTTTCGGCAGAAGCGGCGCTAAGAGAGCACTGTGAGCGGTACAATCGTCTTTGCGCGAAGAAGGCGCTTCTTCGGCTCCGGGAGCCGGAGAGAGCGGCAGCATCGGAAAGGTGAAGAAGGAAGCTGTACAACACTGGGATTGCGTGCGCAACTTGCCAACTGATAGAAAACAGTACCTTACACTTTCCTGACGTTTCCAATCACATGAATATTGGATAAGAAGCTGTTTTGGACAGCTTTTCTTTCCTTTATGCCAAACACTCGGCAGACCTCCGTGCAACGTCCAGAACACGATGGGAGATGGTTTCTGTGCTCCCGCAGGTTTTCCTTGCCAGACAGAGTGGAAAAGCTTCCTGCTAGGATGTAGACCACAAAAGACGCTAAAGACGAAGGTACGATGCTCTCCGGAGCTAAGAGCCGCTGCCGGGCTTCTCTCGGCAGAAGCGGCGCTAAGGAGAGCAGTGTGAGCGGTACAATCGTCTTTGCGCGAAGAAGCCGCTTCTTCGGCTCCGGGAGCCGGAGAGAGCGGCAGCATCGGAAAGGTGAAGAAGGAAGCTGTACAACACTGGGATTGTGTGCGCAGCTTGCCAACTGATAGAAAACAGTACCTTACACTTTCCTGATGTTTCCAATCACATGAATATTGGATAAGAAGCTGTTTTGGACAGCTTTTCTTTCCTTTATGCCAAACACTCGGCAGACCTCCGTGCAATGTCCAGAATACGATGGGAGATATTTTCTGTGCTCCCGCAGGTTTTCCTTGCCAGACAGAGTGGAAAAGCTTTCTGCTAGGATGTAGACCACAAAAGACGCTAAAGACGAAGGTACGATGCTCTCCGGAGGTAAGAGCCGCTGCCGGGCTTCTTTCGGCAGAAGCTGCGCTAAGAGAGCACTGTGAGCGGTACAATCGTCTTAGCGCGAAGAAGCCGCTTCTTCGGCTCCGGGAGCCGGAGAGAGCGGCAGCATCGGAAAGGTGAAGAAGGAAGCTGTACAACACTGGGATTGTGTGCGCAACTTGCCAACTGATAGAAAACAGTACCTTACACTTTCCTGACGTTTCCAATCACATGAATATTGGATAAGAAGCTGTTTTGGACAGCTTTTCTTTCCTTAATGCCAAACACTCGGCAGACCTCCGTGCAACGTCCAGAACACGATGGGAGATGGTTTCTGTGCTCCCGCAGGTTTTCCTTGCCAGACAGAGTGGAAAAGCTTTCTGCTAGGATGTAGACCACAAAAGACGCTAAAGACGAAGGTACGATGCTCTCCGGAGCTAAGAGCTGCTGCCGGGCTTCTTTCGGCAGAAGCGGCGTTATGAGAGCACTGTGAGCGGTACAATCGTCTTTGCGCGAAGAAGCCGCTTCTTCGGCTCCGGGAGCCGGAGAGAGCGGCAGCATCGGAAAGGTGAAAAAGGAAGCGGTACAACACTGGGATTGTGTGCGCAGCTTGCCAACTGATAGAAAACAGTACCTTACACTTTCCTGACGTTTCCAATCACATGAATATTCGTTAAGAAGCTGTTTTGGGCAGCTTTTCTTTCCTTTATGCCAAACACTCGGCAGACCTCCGTGCAACGTCCAGAACACGATGGGAGATGTTTTCTGTGCTCCCGCAGGTTTTCCTTGCCAGACAGAGTGGAAAAGCTTTCTGCTAGGATGTAGACCACAAAAGACGCTAAAGACGAAGGTACGATGCTCTCCGGAGGTAAGAGCCGCTGCCGGGCTTCTTTCGGCAGAAGCGGTGCTAAGAGCGCACTGTGAGCGGTACAATCGTCTTTGCGCGAAGAAGCCGCTTCTTCGGCTCCGGGAGCTGGAGAGAGCGGCAGCATCTGAAAGATGAAGAAGGAAGCTGTACAACACTGGGATTGTGTGCACAGCTTGCCAACTGATAGAAAACAGTACCTTACACTTTCCTGACGTTTCCAATCACATGAATATTCGATAAGAAGCTGTTTTGGACAGCTTTTCTTTCCTTTATGCCAAACACTCGGCAGACCTCCGTGCAACGTCCAGAACACGATGGGAGATGTTTTCTGTGCTCCCGCAGGTTTTCCTTGCCAGACAGAGTGGAAAAGCTTTCTGCTAGGATGTAGACCTCAAAAGACGCTAAAGACGAAGGTACGATGCTCTCCGAAGATAAAAGCCGCTCCCGGGCTTCTTTCGGCAGAAGCGGCGCTAAGAGAGCACTGTGAGCGGTACAATCGTCTTTGCGCGAAGAAGCCGCTTCTTCGGCTCCGGGAGCCGGAGAGAGCGGCAGCATCGGAAAGGTGAAGAAGGAAGCTGTACAACACTGGGATTGTGTGCGCAGCTTGCCAACTGATAGAAAACAGTACCTTACACTTTCCTGACGTTTCCAATCACATGAATATTGGATAAGAAGCTGTTTTGGACAGCTTTCCTTTCCCTTATGCCAAACACTCTGCAGACCTCCGTGCAACGTCCAGAACACGATGGGAGATGTTTTCTGTGCTCCCGCAGGTTTTCCTTGCCAGACAGAGTGGAAAAGCTTTCTGCTAGGATGTAGACCACAAAAGACGCTAAAGACGAAGGTACGATGCTCTCCGGAGGTAAGAGCCGCTGGCGGGCTTCTTTCAGCAGAAGCGGCGCTAAGAGAGCACTGTGAGCGGTACAATCGTCTTTGCGCGAAGAAGCCGCTTCTTCGGCTCCGGGAGCCGGAGAGAGCGGCAGCATCGGAAAACTGAAGAAGGAAGCTGTACAACACTGGGATTGCGTGCGCAACTTGCCAACTGATAGAAAACAGTACCTTACACTTTCCTGACGTTTCCAATCACATGAATATTGGATAAGAAGCTGTTTTGGACATCTTTTCTTTCCTTTATGCCAAACACTCGGCAGACCTCCGTGCAACGTCCAGAACACGATGGGAGATATTTTCTGTGCTCCCGCAGGTTTTCCTTGCCAGACAGAGTGGAAAAGCTTCCTGCTAGGATGTAGACCACAAAAGACGCTAAAGACGAAGGTACGATGCTCTCCGGAGGTTAGAGCCGCTCCCGGGCTTCTTTCGGCAGAAGCGGCGCTAAGAGAGCACTGTGAGCGGTACAATCGTCTTTGCGCGAAGAAGCCGCTTCTTCGGCTCCGGGAGCTGGAGAGAGCGGCAGCATCTGAAAGATGAAGAAGGAAGCTGTACAACACTGGGATTGTGTGCACAGCTTGCCAACTGATAGAAAACAGTACCTTACACTTTCCTGACGTTTCCAATCACATGAATATTCGATAAGAAGCTGTTTTGGACAGCTTTTCTTTCCTTTATGCCAAACACTCGGCAGACCTCCGTGCAACGTCCAGAACACGATGGGAGATGTTTTCTGTGCTCCCGCAGGTTTTCCTTGCCAGACAGAGTGGAAAAGCTTTCTGCTAGGATGTAGACCTCAAAAGACGCTAAAGACGAAGGTACGATGCTCTCCGAAGATAAAAGCCGCTCCCGGGCTTCTTTCGCCAGAAGCGGCGCTAAGAGAGCACTGTGAGCGGTACAATCGTCTTTGCGCGAAGAAGCCGCTTCTTCGGCTCCGGGAGCCGGAGAGAGTGGCAGCATCGGAAAGATGAAGAAGGAAGCTGTACAACACTGGGATTGTGTGCGCAGCTTGCCAACTGATAGAAAACAGTACCTTACACTTTCCTGACGTTTCCAATCACATGAATATTGGATAAGAAGCTGTTTTGGACAGCTTTCCTTTCCCTTATGCCAAACACTCGGCAGACCTCCGTGCAACGTCCAGAACACGATGGGAGATGTTTTCTGTGCTCCCGCAGGTTTTCCTTGCCAGACAGAGTGGAAAAGCTTTCTGCTAGGATGTAGACCACAAAAGACGCTAAAGACGAAGGTACGATGCTCTCCGGAGGTAAGAGCCGCTGGCGGGCTTCTTTCGGCAGAAGCGGCGCTAAGAGAGCACTGTGAGCGGTACAATCGTCTTTGCGCGAAGAAGCCGCTTCTTCGGCTCCGGGAGCCGGAGAGAGCGGCAGCATCGGAAAACTGAAGAAGGAAGCTGTACAACACTGGGATTGCGTGCGCAACTTGCCAACTGCTAGAAAACAGTACCTTACACTTTCCTGACGTTTCCAACCACATGAATATTGGATAAGAAGCTGTTTTGGACATCTTTTCTTTCCTTTATGCCAAACACTCGGCAGACCTCCGTGCAACGTCCAGAACACGATGGGAGATATTTTCTGTGCTCCCGCAGGTTTTCCTTGCCAGACAGAGTGGAAAAGCTTTCTGCTAGGATGTAGACCACAAAAGACGCTAAAGACGAAGGTACGATGCTCTCCGGAGGTTAGAGCCGCTCCCGGGCTTCTTTCGGCAGAAGCGGCGCTAAGAGAGCACTGTGAGCGGTACAATCGTCTTTGCGCGAAGAAGCCGCTTCTTCGGCTCCGGGAGCTGGAGAGAGCGGCAGCATCTGAAAGATGAAAAAGGAAGCTGTACAACACTGGGATTGTGTGCGCAGCTTGCCAACTGATAGAAAACAGTACCTTACACTTTCCTGACGTTTCCAATCACATGAATATTGGATAAGAAGCTGTTTTGGACAGCTTTACTTTCCCTTATGCCAAACACTCGGCAGACCTCCGTGCAACGTCCAGAACACGATGGGAGATGTTTTCTGTGCTCCCGCAGGTTTTCCTTGCCAGACAGAGTGGAAAAGCTTTCTGCTAGGATGTAGACCACAAAAGACGCTAAAGACGAAGGTACGATGCTCTCCGGAGGTAAGAGCCGCTGGCGGGCTTCTTTCGGCAGAAGCGGCGCGAAGAGAGCACTGTGAGCGGTACAATCGTCTTTGCGCGAAGAAGCCGCTTCTTCGGCTCCGGGAGCCGGAGAGAGCGGCAGCATCGGAAAGGTGAAGAAGGAAGCTGTACAACACTGGGATTGTGTGCGCAGCTTGCCAACTGATAGAAAACAGTACCTTACACTTTCCTGACATTTCCAATCACATGAATATTGGATAAGAAGCTGTTTTGGACAGCTTTTCTTTCCTTTATGCCAAACACTCGGCAGACCTCCGTGCAACGTCCAGAACACGATGGGAGATGTTTTCTGTGCTCCCGCAGGTTTTCCTTGCCAGACAGAGTGGAAAAGCTTTTTGCTAGGATGTAGATCACAAAAGACGCTAAAGACGAAGGTACGATGCTCTCCGACGATTAAAGCCGCTCCCAGGCTTCTTTCGGCAGAAGCGGCGCTAAGAGAGCACTGTGAGCGGTACAATCGTCTTTGCGTGAAGAAGCCGCTTCTTCGGCTCCGGGAGCCGGAGAGAGCGGCAGCGTCGGAAAGATGAAGAAGGAAGCTGTACAACACTGGGATTGTGTGCACAGCTTGCCAACCGATAGAAAACAGTACCTTACACTTTCCTGACGTTTCCAATCACATGAATATTCGATAAGAAGCTGTTTTGGGCAGCTTTCCTTTCTTTATGCCAAACACTCAACAGACCTCCGTGCAAAGTCCAGAACACGATGGGAGATGTTTTCTGTGCTCCCGCAGGTTTTCCTTGCCAGACAGAGTGGAAAAGCTTCCTGCTAGGATGTAGACCACAAAAGACGCTAAAGACGAAGGTACGATGCTCTCCGGAGCTAAGAGCCGCTGCCGGGCTTCTTTCGGCAGAAGCGGTGCTAAGAGCGCACTGTGAGCGGTACAATCGTCTTTGCGCGAAGAAGCCGCTTCTTCGGCTCCGGGAGCTGGAGAGAGCGGCAGCATCTGAAAGATGAAGAAGGAAGCTGTACAACACTGGGATTGTGTGCACAGCTTGCCAACTGATAGAAAACAGTACCTTACACTTTCCTGACGTTTCCAATCACATGAATATTGGATAAGAAGCTGTTTTGGACAGCTTTTCTTTCCTTTATGCCAAACACTCGGCAGACCTCCGTGCAACGTCCAGAACACGATGGGAGATGGTTTCTGTGCTCCCGCAGGTTTTCCTTGCCAGACAGAGTGGAAAAGCTTCCTGCTAGGATGTAGACCACAAAAGACGCTAAAGACGAAGGTACGATGCTCTCCGGAGCTAAGAGCCGCTGCCGGGCTTCTTTCGGCAGAAGCGGCGCTAAGGAGAGCAGTGTGAGCGGTACAATCGTCTTTGCGCGAAGAAGCCGCTTCTTCGGCTCCGGGAGCCGGAGAGAGCGGCAGCATCGGAAAGGTGAAGAAGGAAGCTGTACAACACTGGGATTGTGTGCGCAGCTTGCCAACTGATAGAAAACAGTACCTTACACTTTCCTGATGTTTCCAATCACATAAATATTGGATAAGAAGCTGTTTTGGACAGCTTTTCTTTCCTTTATGCCAAACACTCGGCAGACCTCCGTGCAATGTCCAGAATACGATGGGAGATATTTTCTGTGCTCCCGCAGGTTTTCCTTGCCAGACAGAGTGGAAAAGCTTTCTGCTAGGATGTAGACCACAAAAGACGCTAAAGACGAAGGTACGATGCTCTCCGAAGATAAAAGCCGCTGCCGGGCTTCTTTCGGCAGAAGCGGCGCTAAGGAGAGCACTGTGAGCGGTACAATCGTCTTTGCGCGAAGAAGCCGCTTCTTCGGCTCCGGGAGCCGGAGAGAGCGGCAGCATCGGAAAGGTGAAGAAGGAAGCTGTACAACACTGGGATTGTGTGCGCAGCTTGCCAACTGATTGAAAACAGTACCTTACACTTTCCTGACGTTTCCAATCACATGAATATTGGATAAGAAGCTGTTTTGGACAGCTTTTCTTTCCTTAATGCCAAACACTCGGCAGACCTCCGTGCAACGTCCAGAACACGATGGGAGATGTTTTCTGTGCTCGCGCAGGTTTTCCTTGCCAGACAGAGTGGAAAAGCTTTCTGCTAGGATGTAGACCACAAAAGACGCTAAAGACGAAGGTACGATGCTCTCCGGAGCTAAGAGCCGCTGCCGGGCTTCTTTCGGCAGAAGCGGCGTTATGAGAGCACTGTGAGCGGTACAATCGTCTTTGCGCGAAGAAGCCGCTTCTTCGGCTCCGGGAGCCGGAGAGAGCGGCAGCATCGGAAAGGTGAAAAAGGAAGCGGTACAACACTGGGATTGTGTGCGCAGCTTGCCAACTGATAGAAAACAGTACCTTACACTTTCCTGACGTTTCCAATCACATGAATATTCGTTAAGAAGCTGTTTTGGGCAGCTTTTCTTTCCTTTATGCCAAACACTCGGCAGACCTCCGTGCAACGTCCAGAACACGATGGGAGATGTTTTCTGTGCTCCCGCAGGTTTTCCTTGCCAGACAGAGTGGAAAAGCTTTCTGCTAGGATGTAGACCACAAAAGACGCTAAAGACGAAGGTACGATGCTCTCCGGAGGTAAGAGCCGCTGCCGGGCTTCTTTCGGCAGAAGCGGCGCTAAGAGAGCACTGTGAGCGGTACAATCGTCTTTGCGCGAAGAAGCCGCTTCTTCGGCTCCGGGAGCCGGAGAGAGCGGCAGCATCGGAAAGATGAAGAAGGAAGCTGTACAACACTGGGATTGTGTGCGCAGCTTGCCAACTGATAGAAAACAGTACCTTACACTTTCCTGACGTTTCCAATAACATGAATATTCGATTGGAAGCTGTTTTGGACAGCTTTTCTTTCCTTTATGCCAAACACTCGGCAGACCTCCGTGCAACGTCCAGAACACGATGGGAGATGTTTTCTGTGCTCCCGCAGGTTTTCCTTGCCAGACAGAGTGGAAAAGCTTTCTGCTAGGATGTAGACCACAAAAGACGCTAAAGACGAAGGTACGATGCTCTCCGGAGGTAAGAGCCGCTGCCGGGCTTCTTTCGGCAGAAGCTGCGCTAAGAGAGCACTGTGAGCGGTACAATCGTCTTTGCGCGAAGAAGCCGCTTCTTCGGCTCCGGGAGCCGGAGAGAGCGGCAGCATCGGAAAGGTGAAGAAGGAAGCTGTACAACACTGGGATTGCGTGCGCAACTTGCCAACTGATAGAAAACAGTACCTTACACTTTCCTGACGTTTCCAATCACATGAATATTCGATAAGAAGCTGTTTTGGACAGCTTTTCTTTCCTTAATGCCAAACACTCGGCAGACCTCCGTGCAACGTCCAGAACACGATGGGAGATGGTTTCTGTGCTCCCGCAGGTTTTCCTTGCCAGACAGAGTGGAAAAGCTTTCTGCTAGGATGTAGACCACAAAAGACGCTAAAGACGAAGGTACGATGCTCTCCGGAGCTAAGAGCTGCTGCCGGGCTTCTTTCGGCAGAAGCGGCGTTATGAGAGCACTGTGAGCGGTACAATCGTCTTTGCGCGAAGAAGCCGCTTCTTCGGCTCCGGGAGCCGGAGAGAGCGGCAGCATCGGAAAGGTGAAAAAGGAAGCGGTACAACACTGGGATTGTGTGCGCAGCTTGCCAACTGATAGAAAACAGTACCTTACACTTTCCTGACGTTTCCAATCACATGA
The DNA here is from genome assembly GCF_027579445.1 of Ammospiza nelsoni. Taxonomy (NCBI): domain Eukaryota; kingdom Metazoa; phylum Chordata; class Aves; order Passeriformes; family Passerellidae; genus Ammospiza; species Ammospiza nelsoni. Next base: position 58,193,952 of record NC_080633.1, read on the forward strand.
ATATTCGTTAAGAAGCTGTTTTGGGCAGCTTTTCTTTCCTTTATGCCAAACACTCGGCAGACCTCCGTGCAACGTCCAGAACACGATGGGAGATGTTTTCTGTGCTCCCGCAGGTTTTCCTTGCCAGACAGAGTGGAAAAGCTTTCTGCTAGGATGTAGACCACAAAAGACGCTAAAGACGAAGGTACGATGCTCTCCGGAGGTAAGAGCCGCTGCCGGGCTTCTTTCGGCAGAAGCGGCGCTAAGAGAGCACTGTGAGCGGTACAATCGTCTTTGCGCGAAGAAGCCGCTTCTTCGGCTCCGGGAGCCGGAGAGAGCGGCAGCATCGGAAAGGTGAAGAAGGAAGCTGTACAACACTGGGATTGCGTGCGCAACTTGCCAACTGATAGAAAACAGTACCTTACACTTTCCTGACGTTTCCAATCACATGAATATTGGATAAGAAGCTGTTTTGGACATCTTTTCTTTCCTTTATGCCAAACACTCGGCAGACCTCCGTGCAACGTCCAGAACACGATGGGAGATGGTTTCTGTGCTCCCGCAGGTTTTCCTTGCCAGACAGAGTGGAAAAGCTTCCTGCTAGGATGTAGACCACAAAAGACGCTAAAGACGAAGGTACGATGCTCTCCGGAGCTAAGAGCCGCTGCCGGGCTTCTTTCGGCAGAAGCGGTGCTAAGAGCGCACTGTGAGCGGTACAATCGTCTTTGCGCGAAGAAGCCGCTTCTTCGGCTCCGGGAGCTGGAGAGAGCGGCAGCATCTGAAAGATGAAGAAGGAAGCTGTACAACACTGGGATTGTGTGCACAGCTTGCCAACTGATAGAAAACAGTACCTTACACTTTCCTGACGTTTCCAATCACATGAATATTCGATAAGAAGCTGTTTTGGACAGCTTTTCTTTCCTTTATGCCAAACACTCGGCAGACCTCCGTGCAACGTCCAGAACACGATGGGAGATGTTTTCTGTGCTCCCGCAGGTTTTCCTTGCCAGACAGAGTGGAAAAGCTTTCTGCTAGGATGTAGACCTCAAAAGACGCTAAAGACGAAGGTACGATGCTCTCCGAAGATAAAAGCCGCTCCCGGGCTTCTTTCGGCAGAAGCGGCGCTAAGAGAGCACTGTGAGCGGTACAATCGTCTTTGCGCGAAGAAGCCGCTTCTTCGGCTCCGGGAGCCGGAGAGAGCGGCAGCATCGGAAAGATGAAGAAGGAAGCTGTACAACACTGGGATTGTGTGCGCAGCTTGCCAACTGATAGAAAACAGTACCTTACACTTTCCTGACGTTTCCAATCACATGAATATTGGATAAGAAGCTGTTTTGGACAGCTTTCCTTTCCCTTATGCCAAACACTCGGCAGACCTCCGTGCAACGTCCAGAACACGATGGGAGATGTTTTCTGTGCTCCCGCAGGTTTTCCTTGCCAGACAGAGTGGAAAAGCTTTCTGCTAGGATGTAGACCACAAAAGACGCTAAAGACGAAGGTACGATGCTCTCCGGAGGTAAGAGCCGCTGGCGGGCTTCTTTCGGCAGAAGCGGCGCGAAGAGAGCACTGTGAGCGGTACAATCGTCTTTGCGCGAAGAAGCCGCTTCTTCGGCTCCGGGAGCCGGAGAGAGCGGCAGCATCGGAAAGGTGAAGAAGGATGCTGTACAACACTGGGATTGTGTGCGCAGCTTGCCAACTGATAGAAAACAGTACCTTACACTTTCCTGACGTTTCCAATCACATGAATATTGGATAAGAAGCTGTTTTGTACAGCTTTTCTTTCCTTTATGCCAAACACTCGGCAGACCTCCGTGCAACGTCCAGAACACGATGGGAGATGTTTTCTGTGCTCCCGCAGGTTTTCCTTGCCAGACAGAGTGGAAAAGCTTTTTGCTAGGATGTAGATCACAAAAGACGCTAAAGACGAAGGTACGATGCTCTCCGACGATTAAAGCCGCTCCCAGGCTTCTTTCGGCAGAAGCGGTGCTAAGAGAGCACTGTGAGCGGTACAATCGTCTTTGCGTGAAGAAGCCGCTTCTTCGGCTCCGGGAGCCGGAGAGAGCGGCAGCGTCGGAAAGATGAAGAAGGAAGCTGTACAACACTGGGATTGTGTGCACAGCTTGCCAACCGATAGAAAACAGTACCTTACACTTTCCTGACGTTTCCAATCACATGAATATTCGATAAGAAGCTGTTTTGGGCAGCTTTCCTTTCTTTATGCCAAACACTCGGCAGACCTCCGTGCAACGTCCAGAACACGATGGGAGATGGTTTCTGTGCTCCCGCAGGTTTTCCTTGCCAGACAGAGTGGAAAAGCTTCCTGCTAGGATGTAGACCACAAAAGACGCTAAAGACGAAGGTACGATGCTCTCCGGAGCTAAGAGCCGCTGCCGGGCTTCTTTCGGCAGAAGCGGTTCTAAGAGCGCACTGTGAGCGGTACAATCGTCTTTGCGCGAAGAAGCCGCTTCTTCGGCTCCGGGAGCTGGAGAGAGCGGCAGCATCTGAAAGATGAAGAAGGAAGCTGTACAACACTGGGATTGTGTGCACAGCTTGCCAACTGATAGAAAACAGTACCTTACACTTTCCTGACGTTTCCAATCACATGAATATTCGATAAGAAGCTGTTTTGGACAGCTTTTCTTTCCTTTATGCCAAACACTCGGCAGACCTCCGTGCAACGTCCAGAACACGATGGGAGATGTTTTCTGTGCTCCCGCAGGTTTTCCTTGCCAGACAGAGTGGAAAAGCTTTCTGCTAGGATGTAGACCTCAAAAGACGCTAAAGACGAAGGTACGATGCTCTCCGAAGCTAAGCGCCGCTCCCGGGCTTCTTTCGGCAGAAGCGGCGCTAAGAGAGCACTGTGAGCGGTACAATCGTCTTTGCGCGAAGAAGCCGCTTCTTCGGCTCCGGGAGCCGGAGAGAGCGGCAGCATCGGAAAGATGAAGAAGGAAGCTGTACAACACTGGGATTGTGTGCGCAACTTGCCAACTGATAGAAAACAGTACCTTACACTTTCCTGACCTTTCCAATCACATGAATATTGGATAAGAAGCTGTTTTGGACAGCTTTTCTTTCCTTTATGCCAAACACTCAACAGACCTCCGTGCAAAGTCCAGAATAAGATGGGAGATGGTTTCTGTGCTCCCGCAGGTTTTCCGTGCCAGACAGAGTGGAAAAGCTTTCTGCTAGGATGTAGACCACAAAAGACGCTAAAGACGAAGGTACGATGCTCTCCGGAGGTTAGAGCCGCTCCCGGGCTTCTTTCGGCAGAAGCGGCGCTAAGAGAGCACTGTGAGCGGTACAATCGTCTTTGCGCGAAGAAGCCGCTTCTTCGGCTCCGGGAGCCGGAGAGAGTGGCAGCATCGGAAAGATGAAGAAGGAAGCTGTACAACACTGGGATTGTGTGCGCAGCTTGCCAATTGATAGAAAACAGTACCTTACACTTTCCTGACGTTTCCAATCACATAAATATTGGATAAGAAGCTGTTTTGGACAGCTTTTCTTTCCTTTATGCCAAACACTCGGCAGACCTCCGTGCAACGTCCAGAACACGATGGGAGATGTTTTCTGTGCTCCCGCAGGTTTTCCTTGCCAGACAGAGTGGACAAGCTTTCTGCTAGGATGTAGACCACAAAAGACGCTAAAGACGAAGGTACGATGCTCTCCGGAGGTAAGAGCCGCTGGCGGGCTTCTTTCGGCAGAAGCGGCGCTAAGAGAGCACTGTGAGCGGTACAATCGTCTTTGCGCGAAGAAGCCGCTTCTTCGGCTCCGGGAGCTGGAGAGAGCGGCAGCATCTGAAAGATGAAGAAGGAAGCTGTACAACACTGGGATTGTGTGCACAGCTTGCCAACTGATAGAAAACAGTACCTTACACTTTCCTGACGTTTCCAATCACATGAATATTGGATAAGAAGCTGTTTTGGACAGCTTTTCTTTCCTTTATGCCAAACACTCGGCAGACCTCCGTGCAACGTCCAGAACACGATGGGAGATGTTTTCTGTGCTCCCGCAGGTTTTCCTTGCCAGACAGAGTGGAAAAGCTTTCTGCTAGGATGTAGACCACAAAAGACGCTAAAGACGAAGGTACGATGCTCTCCGGAGCTAAGAGCCGCTCCGGGGCTTCTTTCGGCAGAAGCGGCGCTAAGAGAGCACTGTGACTGGTACAATCGTCTTTGCGCGAAGAAGCCGCTTCTTCGGCTCCGGGAGCCGGAGAGAGCGGCAGCGTCGGAAAGGTGAAGAAGGAAGCTGTACAACACTGGGATTGTGTGCGCAGCTTGCCAACTGATAGAAAACAGTACCTTACACTTTCCTGACGTTTCCAATCACATGAATCTTCGATTGGAAGCTGTTTTGGACAGCTTTCCTTTCCGTTATGCCAAACACTCGGCAGACCTCCGTGCAACGTCCAGAACACGATGGGAGATGTTTTCTGTGCTCCCGCAGGTTTTCCTTGCCAGACAGAGTGGAAAAGCTTTCTGCTAGGATGTAGACCACAAAAAACGCTAAAGACGAAGGTACGATGCTCTCCGGAGCTTAGTGCCGCTCCCGGGCTTCTTTCGGCAGAAGGGGCGCTAAGAGAGCACTGTGAGCGGTACAATCGTCTTTGCGCGAAGAAGCCGCTTCTTCGGCTCCGGGAGCCGGAGAGAGCGGCAGCATCGGAAAGGTGAAGAAGGAAGCTGTACAACACTGGGATTGTGTGCGCAGCTTGCCAACTGATAGAAAACAGTACCTTACACTTTCCTGACGTTTCCAATCACATGAATATTCGATACGAAGCTGTTTTGGACAGCTTTTCTTTCCTTTATGCCAAACACTCGGCAGACCTCCGTGCAACGTCCAGAACACGATGGGAGATGTTTTCTGTGCTCCCGCAGGTTTTCCTTGCCAGACAGAGTGGAAAAGCTTTCTGCTAGGATGTAGACCACAAAAGACGCTAAAGACGAAGGTACGATGCTCTCCGGAGGTAAGAGCCGCTGGCGGGCTTCTTTCGGCAGAAGCGGCGCTAAGAGAGCACTGTGAGCGGTACAATCGTCTTTGCGCGAAGAAGCCGCTTCTTCGGCTCCGGGAGCTGGAGAGAGCGGCAGCATCTGAAAGATGAAGAAGGAAGCTGTACAACACTGGGATTGTGTGCACAGCTTGCCAACTGATAGAAAACAGTACCTTACACTTTCCTGACGTTTCCAATCACATGAATATTGGATAAGAAGCTGTTTTGCACAGCTTTTCTTTCCTTTATGCCAAACACTCGGCAGACCTCCGTGCAACGTCCAGAACACGATGGGAGATGTTTTCTGTGCTCCCGCAGGTTTTCCTTGCCAGACAGAGTGGAAAAGCTTTCTGCTAGGATGTAGACCACAAAAGACGCTAAAGACGAAGGTACGATGCTCTCCGGAGCTAAGAGCCGCTCCGGGGCTTCTTTCGGCAGAAGCGGCGCTAAGAGAGCACTGTGACTGGTACAATCGTCTTTGCGCGAAGAAGCCGCTTCTTCGGCTCCGGGAGCCGGAGAGAGCGGCAGCGTCGGAAAGGTGAAGAAGGAAGCTGTACAACACTGGGATTGTGTGCGCAGCTTGCCAACTGATAGAAAACAGTACCTTACACTTTCCTGACGTTTCCAATCACATGAATCTTCGATTGGAAGCTGTTTTGGACAGCTTTCCTTTCCGTTATGCCAAACACTCGGCAGACCTCCGTGCAACGTCCAGAACACGATGGGAGATGTTTTCTGTGCTCCCGCAGGTTTTCCTTGCCAGACAGAGTGGAAAAGCTTTCTGCTAGGATGTAGACCACAAAAAACGCTAAAGACGAAGGTACGATGCTCTCCGGAGCTTAGTGCCGCTCCCGGGCTTCTTTCGGCAGAAGGGGCGCTAAGAGAGCACTGTGAGCGGTACAATCGTCTTTGCGCGAAGAAGCCGCTTCTTCGGCTCCGGGAGCCGGAGAGAGCGGCAGCATCGGAAAGGTGAAGAAGGAAGCTGTACAACACTGGGATTGTGTGCGCAGCTTGCCAACTGATAGAAAACAGTACCTTACACTTTCCTGACGTTTCCAATCACATGAATATTCGATACGAAGCTGTTTTGGACAGCTTTTCTTTCCTTTATGCCAAACACTCGGCAGACCTCCGTGCAACGTCCAGAACACGATGGGAGATGTTTTCTGTGCTCCCGCAGGTTTTCCTTGCCAGACAGAGTGGAAAAGCTTTCTGCTAGGATGTAGACCACAAAAGACGCTAAAGACGAAGGTACGATGCTCTCCGGAGCTTAGAGCCGCTCCCGGGCTTCTTTCGGCAGAAGCGGCGCTAAGAGCGCACTGTGACTGGTACAATCGTCTTTGCGCGAAGAAGCCGCTTCTTCGGCTCCGGGAGCCGGAGAGAGCGGCAGCGTCGGAAAGGTGAAGAAGGAAGCTGTACAACACTGGGAATGTGTGCGCAGCTTGCCAACTGATAGAAAACAGTACCTTACACTTTCCTGACGTTTCCAATCACATGAATATTCGTTAAGAAGCTGTTTTGGACAGCTTTTCTTTCCTTTATGCCAAACACTCGGCAGACCTCCGTGCAAAGTCCAGAACACGATGGGAGATGGTTTCTGTGCTCCCGCAGGTTTTCCTTGCCACACAGAGTGGAAAAGCTTTCTGCTAGGATGTAGACCACAAAAGACGCTAAAGATGAAGGTACGATGCTCTCCGGAGCTTAGAGCCGCTCCCGGGCTTCTTTCGGCAGAAGCGGCGCTAAGAGAGCACTGTGAGCGGTACAATCGTCTTTGCGCGAAGAAGCCGCTTCTTCGGCTCCGGGAGCCGGAGAGAGCGGCAGCATCGGAAAGGTGAAGAAGGAAGCTGTACAACACTGGGATTGTGTGCGCAACTTGCCAACTGATAGAAAACAGTACCTTACAGTTTCCTGACGTTTCCAATCACATGAATATTCAATACGAAGCTGTTTTGGACAGCTTTTCTTTCCTTTATGCCAAACACTCGGCAGACCTCCGTGCAACGTCCAGAACACGATGGGAGATGTTTTCTGTGCTCCCGCAGGTTTTCCTTGCCAGACAGAGTGGAAAAGCTTTCTGCTAGGATGTAGACCACAAAAGACGCTAAAGACGAAGGTACGATGCTCTCCGGAGCTTAGAGCCGCTCCCGGGCTTCTTTCGGCAGAAGCGGCGCTAAGAGCGCACTGTGACTGGTACAATCGTCTTTGCGCGAAGAAGCCGCTTCTTCGGCTCCGGGAGCCGGAGAGAGCGGCAGCGTCGGAAAGGTGAAGAAGGAAGCTGTACAACACTGGGAATGTGTGCGCAGCTTGCCAACTGATAGAAAACAGTACCTTACACTTTCCTGACGTTTCCAATCACATGAATATTGGATAAGAAGCTGTTTTGCACAGCTTTTCTTTCCTTTATGCCAAACACTCGGCAGACCTCCGTGCAACGTCCAGAACACGATGGGAGATGTTTTCTGTGCTCCCGCAGGTTTTCCTTGCCAGACAGAGTGGAAAAGCTTTCTGCTAGGATGTAGACCACAAAAGACGCTAAAGACGAAGGTACGATGCTCTCCGGAGCTAAGAGCCGCTCCGGGGCTTCTTTTGGCAGAAGCGGCGCTAAGAGAGCACTGTGACTGGTACAATCATCTTTGCGCGAAGAAGCCGCTTCTTCGGCTCCGGGAGCCGGAGAGAGCGGCAGCGTCGGAAAGGTGAAGAAGGAAGCTGTACAACACTGGGATTGTGTGCGCAGCTTGCCAACTGATAGAAAACAGTACCTTACACTTTCCTGACGTTTCCAATCACATGAATCTTCGATTGGAAGCTGTTTTGGACAGCTTTCCTTTCCGTTATGCCAAACACTCGGCAGACCTCCGTGCAACGTCCAGAACACGATGGGAGATGTTTTCTGTGCTCCCGCAGGTTTTCCTTGCCAGACAGAGTGGAAAAGCTTTCTGCTAGGATGTAGACCACAAAAAACGCTAAAGACGAAGGTACGATGCTCTCCGGAGCTTAGTGCCGCTCCCGGGCTTCTTTCGGCAGAAGGGGCGCTAAGAGAGCACTGTGAGCGGTACAATCGTCTTTGCGCGAAGAAGCCGCTTCTTCGGCTCCGGGAGCCGGAGAGAGCGGCAGCATCGGAAAGGTGAAGAAGGAAGCTGTACAACACTGGGATTGTGTGCGCAGCTTGCCAACTGATAGAAAACAGTACCTTACACTTTCCTGACGTTTCCAATCACATGAATATTCGATACGAAGCTGTTTTGGACAGCTTTTCTTTCCTTTATGCCAAACACTCGGCAGACCTCCGTGCAACGTCCAGAACACGATGGGAGATGTTTTCTGTGCTCCCGCAGGTTTTCCTTGCCAGACAGAGTGGAAAAGCTTTCTGCTAGGATGTAGACCACAAAAGACGCTAAAGACGAAGGTACGATGCTCTCCGGAGCTTAGAGCCGCTCCCGGGCTTCTTTCGGCAGAAGCGGCGCTAAGAGCGCACTGTGACTGGTACAATCGTCTTTGCGCGAAGAAGCCGCTTCTTCGGCTCCGGGAGCCGGAGAGAGCGGCAGCGTCGGAAAGGTGAAGAAGGAAGCTGTACAACACTGGGAATGTGTGCGCAGCTTGCCAACTGATAGAAAACAGTACCTTACACTTTCCTGACGTTTCCAATCACATGAATATTCGTTAAGAAGCTGTTTTGGACAGCTTTTCTTTCCTTTATGCCAAACACTCGGCAGACCTCCGTGCAAAGTCCAGAACACGATGGGAGATGGTTTCTGTGCTCCCGCAGGTTTTCCTTGCCACACAGAGTGGAAAAGCTTTCTGCTAGGATGTAGACCACAAAAGACGCTAAAGATGAAGGTACGATGCTCTCCGGAGCTTAGAGCCGCTCCCGGGCTTCTTTCGGCAGAAGCGGCGCTAAGAGAGCACTGTGAGCGGTACAATCGTCTTTGCGCGAAGAAGCCGCTTCTTCGGCTCCGGGAGCCGGAGAGAGCGGCAGCATCGGAAAGGTGAAGAAGGAAGCTGTACAACACTGGGATTGTGTGCGCAACTTGCCAACTGATAGAAAACAGTACCTTACAGTTTCCTGACGTTTCCAATCACATGAATATTCAATACGAAGCTGTTTTGGACAGCTTTTCTTTCCTTTATGCCAAACACTCGGCAGACCTCCGTGCAACGTCCAGAACACGATGGGAGATGTTTTCTGTGCTCCCGCAGGTTTTCCTTGCCAGACAGAGTGGAAAAGCTTTCTGCTAGGATGTAGACCACAAAAGACGCTAAAGACGAAGGTACGATGCTCTCCGGAGCTTAGAGCCGCTCCCGGGCTTCTTTCGGCAGAAGCGGCGCTAAGAGCGCACTGTGACTGGTACAATCGTCTTTGCGCGAAGAAGCCGCTTCTTCGGCTCCGGGAGCCGGAGAGAGCGGCAGCGTCGGAAAGGTGAAGAAGGAAGCTGTACAACACTGGGAATGTGTGCGCAGCTTGCCAACTGATAGAAAACAGTACCTTACACTTTCCTGACGTTTCCAATCACATGAATATTCGTTAAGAAGCTGTTTTGGACAGCTTTTCTTTCCTTTATGCCAAACACTCGGCAGACCTCCGTGCAAAGTCCAGAACACGATGGGAGATGGTTTCTGTGCTCCCGCAGGTTTTCCTTGCCACACAGAGTGGAAAAGCTTTCTGCTAGGATGTAGACCACAAAAGACGCTAAAGATGAAGGTACGATGCTCTCCGGAGCTTAGAGCCGCTCCCGGGCTTCTTTCGGCAGAAGCGGCGCTAAGAGAGCACTGTGAGCGGTACAATCGTCTTTGCGCGAAGAAGCCGCTTCTTCGGCTCCGGGAGCCGGAGAGAGCGGCAGCATCGGAAAGGTGAAGAAGGAAGCTGTACAACACTGGGATTGTGTGCGCAACTTGCCAACTGATAGAAAACAGTACCTTACAGTTTCCTGACGTTTCCAATCACATGAATATTCAATACGAAGCTGTTTTGGACAGCTTTTCTTTCCTTTATGCCAAACACTCGGCAGACCTCCGTGCAACGTCCAGAACACGATGGGAGATGTTTTCTGTGCTCCCGCAGGTTTTCCTTGCCAGACAGAGTGGAAAAGCTTTCTGCTAGGATGTAGACCACAAAAGACGCTAAAGACGAAGGTACGATGCTCTCCGGAGCTTAGAGCTGCTCCCGGGCTTCTTTCGGCAGAAGCGGCGCTAAGAGTGCACTGTGACTGGTACAATCGTCTTTGCGCGAAGAAGCCGCTTCTTCGGCTCCGGGAGCCGGAGAGAGCGGCAGCGTCGGAAAGGTGAAGAAGGAAGCTGTACAACACTGGGATTGCGTGCGCAGCTTGCCAACTGATAGAAAACAGTACCTTACACTTTCCTGACGTTTCCAATCACATGAATATTGGTTAAGAAGCTGTTTTGGACAGCTTTTCTTTCCTTTATGCCAAACACTCTGCAGACCTCCGTGCAACGTCCAGAACACGATGGGAGATGTTTTCTGTGCTCCCGCAGGTTTTCCTCGCCAGACAGAGTGGAAAAGGTTTCTGCTAGGATGTAGACCACAAAAGACGCTAAAGACGAAGGTACGATGCTCTCCGAAGCTTAGAGCCGCTCCCGGGCTTCTTTCGGCAGAAGCGGCGCTAAGAGAGCACTGTGAGCGGTACAATCGTCTTTGCGCGAAGATGCCGCTTCTTCGGCTCCGGGAGCCGGAGAGAGCGGCAGCATCGGAAAGATGAAGAAGGAAGCTGTACAACTCTGGGATTGTGTGCGCAGCTTGCCAACTGATAGAAAACAGTACCTTACACTTTCCTGACGTTTCCAATCACATGAATATTGGATAAGAAGCTGTTTTGGACAGCTTTCCTTTCCCTTATGCCAAACACTCGGCAGACCTCCGTGCAACGTCCAGAACACGATGGGAGATGTTTTCTGTGCTCCCGCAGGTTTTCCTTGCCAGACAGAGTGGAAAAGCTTTCTGCTAGGATGTAGACCACAAAAGACGCTAAAGACGAAGGTACGATGCTCTCCGGAGGTAAGAGCCGCTGGCGGGCTTCTTTCGGCAGAAGCGGCGCTAAGAGAGCACTGTGAGCGGTACAATCGTCTTTGCGCGAAGAAGCCGCTTCTTCGGCTCCGGGAGCCGGAGAGAGCGGCAGCATCGGAAAGGTGAAGAAGGAAGCTGTACAACACTGGGATTGTGTGCGCAGCTTGCCAACTGATAGAAAACAGTACCTTACACTTTCCTGACGTTTCCAATCACATGAATATTGGATAAGAAGCTGTTTTGTACAGCTTTTCTTTCCTTTATGCCAAACACTCGGCAGACTTCCGTGCAACGTCCAGAACACGATGGGAGATGTTTTCTGTGCTCCCGCAGGTTTTCCTTGCCAGACAGAGTGGAAAAGCTTTTTGCTAGGATGTAGATCACAAAAGACGCTAAAGACGAAGGTACGATGCTCTCCGACGATTAAAGCCGCTCCCAGGCTTCTTTCGGCAGAAGCGGCGCTAAGAGAGCACTGTGAGCGGTACAATCGTCTTTGCGTGAAGAAGCCGCTTCTTCGGCTCCGGGAGCCGGAGAGAGCGGCAGCGTCGGAAAGATGAAGAAGGAAGCTGTACAACACTGGGATTGTGTGCACAGCTTGCCAACCGATAGAAAACAGTACCTTACACTTTCCTGACGTTTCCAATCACATGAATATTCGATAAGAAGCTGTTTTGGGCAGCTTTCATTTCTTTATGCCAAACACTCAACAGACCTCCATGCAAAGTCCAGAACACGATGGGAGATGTTTTCTGTGCTCCCGCAGGTTTTCCTTGCCAGACAGAGTGGAAAAGCTTCCTGCTAGGATGTAGACCACAAAAGACGCTAAAGACGAAGGTACGATGCTCTCCGGAGCTAAGAGCCGCTGCCGGGCTTCTTTCGGCAGAAGCGGTTCTAAGAGCGCACTGTGAGCGGTACAATCGTCTTTGCGCGAAGAAGCCGCTTCTTCGGCTCCGGGAGCTGGAGAGAGCGGCAGCATCTGAAAGATGAAGAAGGAAGCTGTACAACACTGGGATTGTGTGCACAGCTTGCCAACTGATAGAAAACAGTACCTTACACTTTCCTGACGTTTCCAATCACATGAATATTCGATAAGAAGCTGTTTTGGACAGCTTTTCTTTCCTTTATGCCAAACACTCGGCAGACCTCCGTGCAACGTCCAGAACACGATGGGAGATGTTTTCTGTGCTCCCGCAGGTTTTCCTTGCCAGACAGAGTGGACAAGCTTTCTGCTAGGATGTAGACCACAAAAGACGCTAAAGACGAAGGTACGATGCTCTCCGGAGCTAAGAGCCGCTGGCGGGCTTCTTTCGGCAGAAGCGGCGCTAAGAGAGCACTGTGAGCGGTACAATCGTCTTTGCGCGAAGAAGCCGCTTCTTCGGCTCCGGGAGCCGGAGAGAGCGGCAGCATCGGAAAGGTGAAGAAGGAAGCTGTACAACACTGGGAATGTGTGCGCAGCTTGCCAACTGATAGAAAACAGTACCTTACACTTTCCTGACGTTTCCAATCACATGAATATTCGTTAAGAAGCTGTTTTGGACAGCTTTTCTTTCCTTTATGCCAAACACTCGGCAGACCTCCGTGCAAAGTCCAGAACACGATGGGAGATGGTTTCTGTGCTCCCGCAGGTTTTCCTTGCCACACAGAGTGGAAAAGCTTTCTGCTAGGATGTAGACCACAAAAGACGCTAAAGATGAAGGTACGATGCTCTCCGGAGCTTAGAGCCGCTCCCGGGCTTCTTTCGGCAGAAGCGGCGCTAAGAGAGCACTGTGAGCGGTACAATCGTCTTTGCGCGAAGAAGCCGCTTCTTAGGCTCCGGGAGCCGGAGAGAGCGGCAGCATCGGAAAGGTGAAGAAGGAAGCTGTACAACACTGGGATTGTGTGCGCAGCTTGCCAACTGATAGAAAACAGTACCTTACACTTTCCTGACGTTTCCAATCACATGAATATTGGATAAGAAGCTGTTTTGGACAGCTTTCCTTTCCTTTATGCCAAACACTCGGCAGACCTCCGTGCAACGTCTAGAACACGATGGGAGATGTTTTCTGTGCTCCCGCAGGTTTTCCTCGCCAGACAGAGTGGAAAAGCTTTCTGCTAGGATGTAGACCACAAAAGACACTAAAGACGAAGGTACGATGCTCTCCGGAGCTCAGAGCCGCTGCCGGGCTTCTTTCGGCAGAAGCGGCGCTAAGAGAGCACTGTGAGCGGTACAATCGTCTTTGCGCGAAGATGCCGCTTCTTCGGCTCCGGGAGCCGGAGAGAGCGGCAGCATCGGAAAGATGAAGAAGGAAGCTGTACAACTCTGGGATTGTGTGCGCAGCTTGCCAACTGATAGAAAACAGTACCTTACACTTTCCTGACGTTTCCAATCACATGAATATTGGATAAGAAGCTGTTTTGGACAGCTTTCCTTTCCCTTATGCCAAACACTCGGCAGACCTCCGTGCAACGTCCAGAACACGATGGGAGATGTTTTCTGTGCTCCCGCAGGTTTTCCTTGCCAGACAGAGTGGAAAAGCTTTCTGCTAGGATGTAGACCACAAAAGACGCTAAAGACGAAGGTACGATGCTCTCCGGAGCTAAGAGCCGCTGCCGGGCTTCTTTCGGCAGAAGCGGCGCGAAGAGAGCACTGTGAGCGGTACAATCGTCTTTGCGCGAAGAAGCCGCTTCTTCGGCTCCGGGAGCCGGAGAGAGCGGCAGCATCGGAAAGGTGAAGAAGGAAGCTGTACAACACTGGGATTGTGTGCGCAGCTTGCCAACTGATAGAAAACAGTACCTTACACTTTCCTGACGTTTCCAATCACATGAATATTGGATAAGAAGCTGTTTTGTACAGCTTTTCTTTCCTTTATGCCAAACACTCGGCAGACCTCCGTGCAACGTCCAGAAAACGATGGGAGATGTTTTCTGTGCTCCCGCAGGTTTTCCTTGCCAGACAGAGTGGAAAAGCTTTTTGCTAGGATGTAGATCACAAAAGACGCTAAAGACGAAGGTACGATGCTCTCCGACGATTAAAGCCGCTCCCAGGCTTCTTTCGGCAGAAGCGGCGCTAAGAGAGCACTGTGAGCGGTACAATCGTCTTTGCGTGAAGAAGCCGCTTCTTCGGCTCCGGGAGCCGGAGAGAGCGGCAGCGTCGGAAAGATGAAGAAGGAAGCTGTACAACACTGGGATTGTGTGCACAGCTTGCCAACCGATAGAAAACAGTACCTTACACTTTCCTGACGTTTCCAATCACATGAATATTCGATAAGAAGCTGTTTTGGGCAGCTTTCCTTTCTTTATGCCAAACACTCAACAGACCTCCATGCAAAGTCCAGAACACGATGGGAGATGTTTTCTGTGCTCCCGCAGGTTTTCCTTGCCAGACAGAGTGGAAAAGCTTCCTGCTAGGATGTAGACCACAAAAGACGCTAAAGACGAAGGTACGATGCTCTCCGGAGCTAAGAGCCGCTGCCGGGCTTCTTTCGGCAGAAGCGGTTCTAAGAGCGCACTGTGAGCGGTACAATCGTCTTTGCGCGAAGAAGCCGCTTCTTCGGCTCCGGGAGCTGGAGAGAGCGGCAGCATCTGAAAGATGAAGAAGGAAGCTGTACAACACTGGGATTGTGTGCACAGCTTGCCAACTGATAGAAAACAGTACCTTACACTTTCCTGACGTTTCCAATCACATGAATATTCGATAAGAAGCTGTTTTGGACAGCTTTTCTTTCCTTTATGCCAAACACTCGGCAGACCTCCGTGCAAAGTCCAGAACACGATGGGAGATGTTTTCTGTGCTCCCGCAGGTTTTCCGTGCCAGACAGAGTGGAAAAGCTTTCTGCTAGGATGTAGACCACAAAAGACGCTAAAGACGAAGGTACGATGCTCTCCGGAGGTTAGAGCCGCTCCCGGGCTTCTTTCGGCAGAAGCGGCGCTAAGAGAGCACTGTGAGCGGTACAATCGTCTTTGCGCGAAGAAGCCGCTTCTTCGGCTCCGGGAGCCGGAGAGAGTGGCAGCATCGGAAAGATGAAGAAGGAAGCTGTACAACACTGGGATTGTGTGCGCAGCTTGCCAATTGATAGAAAACAGTACCTTACACTTTCCTGACGTTTCCAATCACATAAATATTGGATAAGAAGCTGTTTTGGACAGCTTTTCTTTCCTTTATGCCAAACACTCGGCAGACCTCCGTGCAACGTCCAGAACACGATGGGAGATGGTTTCTGTGCTCCCGCAGGTTTTCCTCGCCAGACAGAGTGGAAAAGGTTTCTGCTAGGATGTAGACCACAAAAGACGCTAAAGACGAAGGTACGATGCTCTCCGAAGCTTAGAGCCGCTCCCGGGCTTCTTTCGGCAGAAGCGGCGCTAAGAGAGCACTGTGAGCGGTACAATCGTCTTTGCGCGAAGATGCCGCTTCTTCGGCTCCGGGAGCCGGAGAGAGCGACAGCATCGGAAAGATGAAGAAGGAAGCTGTACAACTCTGGGATTGTGTGCGCAGCTTGCCAACTGATAGAAAACAGTACCTTACACTTTCCTGACGTTTCCAATCACATGAATATTGGATAAGAAGCTGTTTTGGACAGCTTTCCTTTCCCTTATGCCAAACACTCGGCAGACCTCCGTGCAACGTCCAGAACACGATGGGAGATGTTTTCTGTGCTCCCGCAGGTTTTCCTTGCCAGACAGAGTGGAAAAGCTTTCTGCTAGGATGTAGACCACAAAAGACGCTAAAGACGAAGGTACGATGCTCTCCGGAGCTTAGAGCTGCTCCCGGGCTTCTTTCGGCAGAAGCGGCGCTAAGAGCGCACTGTGACTGGTACAATCGTCTTTGCGCGAAGAAGCCGCTTCTTCGGCTCCGGGAGCCGGAGAGAGCGGCAGCGTCGGAAAGGTGAAGAAGGAAGCTGTACAACACTGGGATTGCGTGCGCAGCTTGCCAACTGATAGAAAACAGTACCTTACACTTTCCTGACGTTTCCAATCACATGAATATTCGTTAAGAAGCTGTTTTGGACAGCTTTTCTTTCCTTTATGCCAAACACTCTGCAGACCTCCGTGCAACGTCCAGAACACGATGGGAGATGTTTTCTGTGCTCCCGCAGGTTTTCCTCGCCAGACAGAGTGGAAAAGGTTTCTGCTAGGATGTAGACCACAAAAGACGCTAAAGACGAAGGTACGATGCTCTCCGAAGCTTAGAGCCGCTCCCGGGCTTCTTTCGGCAGAAGCGGCGCTAAGAGAGCACTGTGAGCGGTACAATCGTCTTTGCGCGAAGATGCCGCTTCTTCGGCTCCGGGAGCCGGAGAGAGCGGCAGCATCGGAAAGATGAAGAAGGAAGCTGTACAACTCTGGGATTGTGTGCGCAGCTTGCCAACTGATAGAAAACAGTACCTTACACTTTCCTGACGTTTCCAATCACATGAATATTGGATAAGAAGCTGTTTTGGACAGCTTTCCTTTCCCTTATGCCAAACACTCGGCAGACCTCCGTGCAACGTCCAGAACACGATGGGAGATGTTTTCTGTGCTCCCGCAGGTTTTCCTTGCCAGACAGAGTGGAAAAGCTTTCTGCTAGGATGTAGACCACAAAAGACGCTAAAGACGAAGGTACGATGCTCTCCGGAGCTAAGAGCCGCTGCCGGGCTTCTTTCGGCAGAAGCGGCGCGAAGAGAGCACTGTGAGCGGTACAATCGTCTTTGCGCGAAGAAGCCGCTTCTTCGGCTCCGGGAGCCGGAGAGAGCGGCAGCATCGGAAAGGTGAAGAAGGAAGCTGTACAACACTGGGATTGTGTGCGCAGCTTGCCAACTGATAGAAAACAGTACCTTACACTTTCCTGACGTTTCCAATCACATGAATATTGGATAAGAAGCTGTTTTGTACAGCTTTTCTTTCCTTTATGCCAAACACTCGGCAGACCTCCGTGCAACGTCCAGAACACGATGGGAGATGTTTTCTGTGCTCCCGCAGGTTTTCCTTGCCAGACAGAGTGGAAAAGCTTTTTGCTAGGATGTAGATCACAAAAGACGCTAAAGACGAAGGTACGATGCTCTCCGACGATTAAAGCCGCTCCCAGGCTTCTTTCGGCAGAAGCGGCGCTAAGAGAGCACTGTGAGCGGTACAATCGTCTTTGCGTGAAGAAGCCGCTTCTTCGGCTCCGGGAGCCGGAGAGAGCGGCAGCGTCGGAAAGATGAAGAAGGAAGCTGTACAACACTGGGATTGTGTGCACAGCTTGCCAACCGATAGAAAACAGTACCTTACACTTTCCTGACGTTTCCAATCACATGAATATTCGATAAGAAGCTGTTTTGGGCAGCTTTCCTTTCTTTATGCCAAACACTCAACAGACCTCCATGCAAAGTCCAGAACACGATGGGAGATGTTTTCTGTGCTCCCGCAGGTTTTCCTTGCCAGACAGAGTGGAAAAGCTTCCTGCTAGGATGTAGACCACAAAAGACGCTAAAGACGAAGGTACGATGCTCTCCGGAGCTAAGAGCCGCTGCCGGGCTTCTTTCGGCAGAAGCGGTTCTAAGAGCGCACTGTGAGCGGTACAATCGTCTTTGCGCGAAGAAGCCGCTTCTTCGGCTCCGGGAGCTGGAGAGAGCGGCAGCATCTGAAAGATGAAGAAGGAAGCTGTACAACACTGGGATTGTGTGCACAGCTTGCCAACTGATAGAAAACAGTACCTTACACTTTCCTGACGTTTCCAATCACATGAATATTCGATAAGAAGCTGTTTTGGACAGCTTTTCTTTCCTTTATGCCAAACACTCGGCAGACCTCCGTGCAACGTCCAGAACACGATGGGAGATGTTTTCTGTGCTCCCGCAGGTTTTCCGTGCCAGACAGAGTGGAAAAGCTTTCTGCTAGGATGTAGACCACAAAAGACGCTAAAGACGAAGGTACGATGCTCTCCGGAGGTTAGAGCCGCTCCCGGGCTTCTTTCGGCAGAAGCGGCGCTAAGAGAGCACTGTGAGCGGTACAATCGTCTTTGCGCGAAGAAGCCGCTTCTTCGGCTCCGGGAGCCGGAGAGAGTGGCAGCATCGGAAAGATGAAGAAGGAAGCTGTACAACACTGGGATTGTGTGCGCAGCTTGCCAATTGATAGAAAACAGTACCTTACACTTTCCTGACGTTTCCAATCACATGAATATTGGATAAGAAGCTGTTTTGGACAGCTTTTCTTTCCTTTATGCCAAACACTCGGCAGACCTCCGTGCAACGTCCAGAACACGATGGGAGATGTTTTCTGTGCTCCCGCAGGTTTTCCTTGCCAGACAGAGTGGAAAAGCTTTCTGCTAGGATGTAGACCACAAAAGACGCTAAAGACGAAGGTACGATGCTCTCCGGAGCTAAGAGCCGCTCCGGGGCTTCTTTCGGCAGAAGCGGCGCTAAGAGAGCACTGTGACTGGTACAATCGTCTTTGCGCGAAGAAGCCGCTTCTTCGGCTCCGGGAGCCGGAGAGAGCGGCAGCGTCGGAAAGGTGAAGAAGGAAGCTGTACAACACTGGGATTGTGTGCGCAGCTTGCCAACTGATAGAAAACAGTACCTTACACTTTCCTGACGTTTCCAATCACATGAATCTTCGATTGGAAGCTGTTTTGGACAGCTTTCCTTTCCGTTATGCCAAACACTCGGCAGACCTCCGTGCAACGTCCAGAACACGATGGGAGATGTTTTCTGTGCTCCCGCAGGTTTTCCTTGCCAGACAGAGTGGAAAAGCTTTCTGCTAGGATGTAGACCACAAAAGACGCTAAAGACGAAGGTACGATGCTCTCCGGAGCTTAGAGCCGCTCCCGGGCTTCTTTCGGCAGAAGGGGCGCTAAGAGAGCACTGTGAGCGGTACAATCGTCTTTGCGCGAAGAAGCCGCTTCTTCGGCTCCGGGAGCCGGAGAGAGCGGCAGCATCGGAAAGGTGAAGAAGGAAGCTGTACAACACTGGGATTGTGTGCGCAGCTTGCCAACTGATAGAAAACAGTACCTTACACTTTCCTGACGTTTCCAATCACATGAATATTCGATACGAAGCTGTTTTGGACAGCTTTTCTTTCCTTTATGCCAAACACTCGGCAGACCTCCGTGCAACGTCCAGAACACGATGGGAGATGTTTTCTGTGCTCCCACAGGTTTTCCTTGCCAGACAGAGTGGAAAAGCTTTCTGCTAGGATGTAGACCACAAAAGACGCTAAAGACGAAGGTACGATGCTCTCCGGAGCTTAGAGCCGCTCCCGGGCTTCTTTCGGCAGAAGCGGCGCTAAGAGCGCACTGTGACTGGTACAATCGTCTTTGCGCGAAGAAGCCGCTTCTTCGGCTCCGGGAGCCGGAGAGAGCGGCAGCGTCGGAAAGGTGAAGAAGGAAGCTGTACAACACTGGGAATGTGTGCGCAGCTTGCCAACTGATAGAAAACAGTACCTTACACTTTCCTGACGTTTCCAATCACATGAATATTCGTTAAGAAGCTGTTTTGGACAGCTTTTCTTTCCTTTATGCCAAACACTCGGCAGACCTCCGTGCAAAGTCCAGAACACGATGGGAGATGGTTTCTGTGCTCCCGCAGGTTTTCCTTGCCACACAGAGTGGAAAAGCTTTCTGCTAGGATGTAGACCACAAAAGACGCTAAAGATGAAGGTACGATGCTCTCCGGAGCTTAGAGCCGCTGGCGGGCTTCTTTCGGCAGAAGCGGCGCTAAGAGAGCACTGTGAGCGGTACAATCGTCTTTGCGCGAAGAAGCCGCTTCTTCGGCTCCGGGAGCCGGAGAGAGCGGCAGCATCGGAAAGGTGAAGAAGGAAGCTGTACAACACTGGGATTGTGTGCGCAACTTGCCAACTGATAGAAAACAGTACCTTACAGTTTCCTGACGTTTCCAATCACATGAATATTCAATACGAAGCTGTTTTGGACAGCTTTTCTTTCCTTTATGCCAAACACTCGGCAGACCTCCGTGCAACGTCCAGAACACGATGGGAGATGTTTTCTGTGCTCCCGCAGGTTTTCCTTGCCACACAGAGTGGAAAAGCTTTCTGCTAGGATGTAGACCACAAAAGACGCTAAAGACGAAGGTACGATGCTCTCCGGAGCTTAGAGCTGCTCCCGGGCTTCTTTCGGCAGAAGCGGCGCTAAGAGCGCACTGTGACTGGTACAATCGTCTTTGCGCGAAGAAGCCGCTTCTTCGGCTCCGGGAGCCGGAGAGAGCGGCAGCGTCGGAAAGGTGAAGAAGGAAGCTGTACAACACTGGGATTGCGTGCGCAGCTTGCCAACTGATAGAAAACAGTACCTTACACTTTCCTGACGTTTCCAATCACATGAATATTCGTTAAGAAGCTGTTTTGGACAGCTTTTCTTTCCTTTATGCCAAACACTCTGCAGACCTCCGTGCAACGTCCAGAACACGATGGGAGATGTTTTCTGTGCTCCCGCAGGTTTTCCTCGCCAGACGGAGTGGAAAAGGTTTCTGCTAGGATGTAGACCACAAAAGACGCTAAAGACGAAGGTACGATGCTCTCCGAAGCTTAGAGCCGCTCCCGGGCTTCTTTCGGCAGAAGCGGCGCTAAGAGAGCACTGTGAGCGGTACAATCGTCTTTGCGCGAAGATGCCGCTTCTTCGGCTCCGGGAGCCGGAGAGAGCGGCAGCATCGGAAAGATGAAGAAGGAAGCTGTACAACTCTGGGATTGTGTGCGCAGCTTGCCAACTGATAGAAAACAGTACCTTACACTTTCCTGACGTTTCCAATCACATGAATATTGGATAAGAAGCTGTTTTGGACAGCTTTCCTTTCCCTTATGCCAAACACTCGGCAGACCTCCGTGCAACGTCCAGAACACGATGGGAGATGTTTTCTGTGCTCCCGCAGGTTTTCCTTGCCACACAGAGTGGAAAAGCTTTCTGCTAGGATGTAGACCACAAAAGACGCTAAAGACGAAGGTACGATGCTCTCCGGAGCTTAGAGCCGCTCCCGGGCTTCTTTCGGCAGAAGCGGCGCTAAGAGAGCACTGTGAGCGGTACAATCGTCTTTGCGCGAAGAAGCCGCTTCTTCGGCTCCGGGAGCCGGAGAGAGCGGCAGCATCGGAAAGGTGAAGAAGGAAGCTGTACAACACTGGGATTGTGTGCGCAGCTTGCCAACTGATAGAAAACAGTACCTTACACTTTCCTGACGTTTCCAATCACATGAATATTGGATAAGAAGCTGTTTTGTACAGCTTTTCTTTCCTTTATGCCAAACACTCGGCAGACCTCCGTGCAACGTCCAGAACACGATGGGAGATGTTTTCTGTGCTCCCGCAGGTTTTCCTCGCCAGACAGAGTGGAAAAGCTTTTTGCTAGGATGTAGATCACAAAAGACGCTAAAGACGAAGGTACGATGCTCTCCGACGATTAAAGCCGCTCCCAGGCTTCTTTCGGCAGAAGCGGCGCTAAGAGAGCACTGTGAGCGGTACAATCGTCTTTGCGCGAAGAAGCCGCTTCTTCGGCTCCGGGAGCCGGAGAGAGCGGCAGCGTCGGAAAGATGAAGAAGGAAGCTGTACAACACTGGGATTGTGTGCACAGCTTGCCAACCGATAGAAAACAGTACCTTACACTTTCCTGACGTTTCCAATCACATGAATATTGGATAAGAAGCTGTTTTGGACAGCTTTTCTTTCCGTTATGCCAAACACTCGGCAGACCTCCGTGCAACGTCCAGAACACGATGGGAGATGTTTTCTGTGCTCCCGCAGGTTTTCCTTGCCAGACAGAGTGGAAAAGCTTTCTGCTAGGATGTAGACCACAAAAGACGCTAAAGACGAAGGTACGATGCTCTCCGGAGCTTAGAGCCGCTGCCGGGCTTCTTTCGGCAGAAGCGGCGCTAAGAGAGCACTGTGAGCGGTACAATCGTCTTTGCGCGAAGAAGCCGCTTCTTCGGCTCCGAGAGCCGGAGAGAGTGGCAGCATCGGAAAGATGAAGAAGGAAGCTGTACAACACTGGGATTGTGTGCGCAGCTTGCCAACTGATAGAAAACAGTACCTTACACTTTCCTGACGTTTCCAATAACATGAATATTCGATTGGAAGCTGTTTTGGACAGCTTTTCTTTCCTTTATGCCAAACACTCGGCAGACCTCCGTGCAACGTCCAGAACACGATGGGAGATGTTTTCTGTGCTCGCGCAGGTTTTCCTTGCCAGACAGAGTGGAAAAGCTTTCTGCTAGGATGTAGACCACAAAAGACGCTAAAGACGAAGGTACGATGCTCTCCGGAGGTAAGAGCTGCTCCCGGGCTTCTTTCGGCAGAAGCGGCGCTAAGAGCGCACTGTGACTGGTACAATCGTCTTTGCGCGAAGAAGCCGCTTCTTCGGCTCCGGGAGCCGGAGAGAGCGGCAGCGTCGGAAAGGTGAAGAAGGAAGCTGTACAACACTGGGATTGCGTGCGCAGCTTGCCAACTGATAGAAAACAGTACCTTACACTTTCCTGACGTTTCCAATCACATGAATATTCGTTAAGAAGCTGTTTTGGACAGCTTTTCTTTCCTTTATGCCAAACACTCTGCAGACCTCCGTGCAACGTCCAGAACACGATGGGAGATGTTTTCTGTGCTCCCGCAGGTTTTCCTCGCCAGACAGAGTGGAAAAGGTTTCTGCTAGGATGTAGACCACAAAAGACGCTAAAGACGAAGGTACGATGCTCTCCGAAGCTTAGAGCCGCTCCCGGTCTTCTTTCGGCAGAAGCGGCGCTAAGAGAGCACTGTGAGCGGTACAATCGTCTTTGCGCGAAGATGCCGCTTCTTCGGCTCCGGGAGCCGGAGAGAGCGGCAGCATCGGAAAGATGAAGAAGGAAGCTGTACAACTCTGGGATTGTGCTCGCAGCTTGCCAACTGATAGAAAACAGTACCTTACACTTTCCTGACGTTTCCAATCACATGAATATTGGATAAGAAGCTGTTTTGGACAGCTTTTCTTTCCGTTATGCCAAACACTCGGCAGACCTCCGTGCAACGTCCAGAACACGATGGGAGATGTTTTCTGTGCTCCCGCAGGTTTTCCTTGCCAGACAGAGTGGAAAAGCTTTCTGCTAGGATGTAGACCACAAAAGACGCTAAAGACGAAGGTACGATGCTTTCCGGAGGTAAGTGCCGCTGCCGGGCTTCTTTCGGCAGAAGCGGCGCTAAGAGAGCACTGTGAGCGGTACAATCGTCTTTGCGCGAAGAAGCCGCTTCTTCGGCTCCGGGAGCCGGAGAGAGCGGCAGCATCGGAAAGATGAAGAAGGAAGCTGTACAACACTGGGATTGCGTGCGCAACTTGCCAACTGATAGAAAACAGTACCTTACACTTTCCTGACGTTTCCAATCACATGAATATTGGATAAGAAGCTGTTTTGGACATCTTTACTTTCCTTTATGCCAAACACTCGGCAGACCTCCGTGCAACGTCCAGAACACGATGGGAGATGTTTTCTGTGCTCCCGCAGGTTTTCCTTGCCAGACAGAGTGGAAAAGCTTCCTGCTAGGATGTAGACCTCAAAAGACGCTAAAGACGAAGGTACGATGCTCTCCGAAGATAAAAGCCGCTCCCGGGCTTCTTTTGGCAGAAGCGGCGCTAAGAGAGCACTGTGAGCGGTACAATCGTCTTTGCGCGAAGAAGCCGCTTCTTCGGCTCCGGGAGCCGGAGAGAGTGTCAGCATCGGAAAGATGAAGAAGGAAGCTGTACAACACTGGGATTGTGTGCGCAGCTTGCCAACTGATAGAAAACAGTACCTTACACTTTCCTGACGTTTCCAATCACATGAATATTGGATAAGAAGCTCTTTTGGACAGCTTTCCTTTCCCTTATGCCAAACACTCGGCAGACCTCCGTGCAACGTCCAGAACACGATGGGAGATGTTTTCTGTGCTCCCGCAGGTTTTCCTTGCCAGACAGAGTGGAAAAGCTTTCTGCTAGGATGTAGACCACAAAAGACGCTAAAGACGAAGGTACGATGCTCTCCGGAGCTAAGAGCCGCTGGCGGGCTTCTTTCGGCAGAAGCGGCGCTAAGAGAGCACTGTGAGCGGTACAATCGTCTTTGCGCGAAGAAGCCGCTTCTTCGGCTCCGGGAGCCGGAGAGAGCGGCAGCATCGGAAAGGTGAAGAAGGAAGCTGTACAACACTGGGATTGCGTGCGAAACTTGCCAACTGATAGAAAACAGTACCTTACACTTTCCTGACGTTTCCAATCACATGAATATTGGATAAGAAGCTGTTTTGGACATCTTTTCTTTCCTTTATGCCAAACACTCGGCAGACCTCCGTGCAACGTCCAGAACACGATGGGAGATATTTTCTGTGCTCCCGCAGGTTTTCCTTGCCAGACAGAGTGGAAAAGCTTTCTGCTAGGATGTAGACCACAAAAGACGCTAAAGACGAAGGTACGATGCTCTCCGGAGCTAGCGCCGCTGCCGGGCTTCTTTCGGCAGAAGCGGCGCTAAGAGAGCACTGTGACTGGTACAATCGTCTTTGCGCGAAGAAGCCGCTTCTTCGGCTCCGGGAGCCGGAGAGAGCGGCAGCATCGGAAAGGTGAAGAAGGAAGCTGTACAACACTGGGATTGTGTGCGCAGCTTGCCAACTGATAGAAAACAGTACCTTACACTTTCCTGACGTTTCATATCACATGAATATTCGTTAAGAAGCTGTTTTGGACAGCTTTTCTTTCCTTTATGCCAAACACTCGGCAGACCTCCGTGCAACGTCCAGAACACGATGGGAGATGTTTTCTGTGCTCCCGCAGGTTTTCCTTGCCAGACAGAGTGGAAAAGCTTTCTGCTAGGATGTAGACCACAAAAGACGCTAAAGACGAAGGTACGATGCTCTCCGAAGATAAAAGCCGCTCCCGGGCTTCTTTCGGCAGAAGCGGCGCTAAGAGAGCACTGTGAGCGGCACAATCGTCTTTGCGCGAAGAAGCCGCTTCTTCGGCTCCGGGAGCCGGAGAGAGCGGCAGCATGGGAAAGGTGAAGAAGGAAGCTGTACAACACTGGGATTGTGTGCGCAACTTGCCAACTGATAGAAAACAGTACCTTACACTTTCCTGACGTTTCCAATCATATGAATATTCGATACGAAGCTGTTTTGGACAGCTTTTCTTTCCTTTATGCCAAACACTCGGCAGACCTCCGTGCAACGTCCAGAACACGATGGGAGATGTTTTCGGTGCTCCCGCAGGTTTTCCTTGCCAGACAGAGTGGAAAAGCTTTCTGCTAGGATGTAGACCACAAAAGACGCTAAAGACGAAGGTACGATGCTCTCCGGAGCTAAGAGCCGCTCCGGGGCTTCTTTCGGCAGAAGCGGCGCTAAGAGAGCACTGTGAGCGGTACAATCGTCTTTGCGCGAAGAAGCCGCTTCTTCGGCTCCGGGAGCCGGAGAGAGCGGCAGCGTCGGAAAGGTGAAGAAGGAAGCTGTACAACACTGGGATTGTGTGCGCAGCTTGCCAACTGATAGAAAACAGTACCTTACACTTTCCTGACGTTTCCAATCACATGAATCTTCGATTGGAAGCTGTTTTGGACAGCTTTTCTTTCCTTTATGCCAAACACTCGGCAGACCTCCGTGCAAAGTCCAGAACACGATGGGAGATGTTTTCTGTGCTCCCGCAGGTTTTCCTTGCCAGACAGAGTGGAAAAGCTTTCTGCTAGGATGTAGACCACAAAAGACGCTAAAGACGAAGGTACGATGCTCTCCGGAGCTTAGAGCCGCTCCCGGGCTTCTTTCGGCAGAAGCGGCGCTAAGAGAGCACTGTGAGCGGTACAATCGTCTTTGCGCGAAGAAGCCGCTTCTTCGGCTCCGGGAGCCGGAGAGAGCGGCAGCATCGGAAAGGTGAAGAAGGAAGCTGTACAACACTGGGATTGTGTGCGCAGCTTGCCAACTGATAGAAAACAGTACCTTACACTTTCCTGACGTTTCCAATCACATGAATATTGGATAAGAAGCTGTTTTGGACAGCTTTCCTTTCCCTTATGCCAAACACTCGGCAGACCTCCGTGCAAAGTCCAGAACACGATGGGAGATGTTTTCTGTGCTCCCGCAGGTTTTCCTTGCCAGACAGAGTGGAAAAGCTTTCTGCTAGGATGTAGACCTCAAAAGACGCTAAAGACGAAGGTACGATGCTCTCCGAAGATAAAAGCCGCTGGCGGGCTTCTTTCGGCAGAAGCGGCGCGAAGAGAGCACTGTGAGCGGTACAATCGTCTTTGCGCGAAGAAGCCGCTTCTTCGGCTCCGGGAGCCGGAGAGAGCGGCAGCATCGGAAAGGTGAAGAAGGAAGCTGTACAACACTGGGATTGTGTGCGCAGCTTGCCAACTGATAGAAAACAGTACCTTACACTTTCCTGACGTTTCCAATCACATGAATATTGGATAAGAAGCTGTTTTGTACAGCTTTTCTTTCCTTTATGCCAAACACTCGGCAGACCTCCGTGCAACGTCCAGAACACGATGGGAGATGTTTTCTGTGCTCCCGCAGGTTTTCCTTGCCAGACAGAGTGGAAAAGCTTTCTGCTAGGATGTAGACCACAAAAGACGCTAAAGACGAAGGTACGATGCTCTCCGAAGATAAAAGCCGCTCCCGGGCTTCTTTCGGCAGAAGCGGCGCTAAGAGAGCACTGTGAGCGGCACAATCGTCTTTGCGCGAAGAAGCCGCTTCTTCGGCTCCGGGAGCCGGAGAGAGCGGCAGCATGGGAAAGGTGAAGAAGGAAGCTGTACAACACTGGGATTGTGTGCGCAACTTGCCAACTGATAGAAAACAGTACCTTACACTTTCCTGACGTTTCCAATCATATGAATATTCGATACGAAGCTGTTTTGGACAGCTTTTCTTTCCTTTATGCCAAACACTCGGCAGACCTCCGTGCAACGTCCAGAACACGATGGGAGATGTTTTCTGTGCTCCCGCAGGTTTTCCTTGCCAGACAGAGTGGAAAAGCTTTCTGCTAGGATGTAGACCTCAAAAGACGCTAAAGACGAAGGTACGATGCTCTCCGAAGATAAAAGCCGCTCCCGGGCTTCTTTTGGCAGAAGCGGCGCTAAGAGAGCACTGTGAGCGGTACAATCGTCTTTGCGCGAAGAAGCCGCTTCTTCGGCTCCGGGAGCCGGAGAGAGTGGCAGCATCGGAAAGATGAAGAAGGAAGCTGTACAACACTGGGATTGTGTGCGCAGCTTGCCAACTGATAGAAAACAGTACCTTACACTTTCCTGACGTTTCCAATCACATGAATATTGGATAAGAAGCTCTTTTGGACAGCTTTCCTTTCCCTTATGCCAAACACTCGGCAGACCTCCGTGCAACGTCCAGAACACGATGGGAGATGTTTTCTGTGCTCCCGCAGGTTTTCCTTGCCAGACAGAGTGGAAAAGCTTTCTGCTAGGATGTAGACCACAAAAGACGCTAAAGACGAAGGTACGATGCTCTCCGGAGCTAAGAGCCGCTGGCGGGCTTCTTTCGGCAGAAGCGGCGCTAAGAGAGCACTGTGAGCGGTACAATCGTCTTTGCGCGAAGAAGCCGCTTCTTCGGCTCCGGGAGCCGGAGAGAGCGGCAGCATCGGAAAGGTGAAGAAGGAAGCTGTACAACACTGGGATTGCGTGCGAAACTTGCCAACTGATAGAAAACAGTACCTTACACTTTCCTGACGTTTCCAATCACATGAATATTGGATAAGAAGCTGTTTTGGACATCTTTTCTTTCCTTTATGCCAAACACTCGGCAGACCTCCGTGCAACGTCCAGAACACGATGGGAGATGTTTTCTGTGCTCCCGCAGGTTTTCCTTGCCAGACAGAGTGGAAAAGCTTTCTGCTAGGATGTAGACCACAAAAGACGCTAAAGACGAAGGTACGATGCTCTCCGAAGATAAAAGCCGCTCCCGGGCTTCTTTCGGCAGAAGCGGCGCTAAGAGAGCACTGTGAGCGGCACAATCGTCTTTGCGCGAAGAAGCCGCTTCTTCGGCTCCGGGAGCCGGAGAGAGCGGCAGCATGGGAAAGGTGAAGAAGGAAGCTGTACAACACTGGGATTGTGTGCGCAACTTGCCAACTGATAGAAAACAGTACCTTACACTTTCCTGACGTTTCCAATCATATGAATATTCGATACGAAGCTGTTTTGGACAGCTTTTCTTTCCTTTATGCCAAACACTTGGCAGACCTCCGTGCAACGTCCAGAAGACGATGGGAGATGTTTTCTGTGCTCCCGCAGGTTTTCCTTGCCAGACAGAGTGGAAAAGCTTTCTGCTAGGATGTAGACCACAAAAGACGCTAAAGACGAAGGTACGATGCTCTCCGGAGCTAAGAGCCGCTCCGGGGCTTCTTTCGGCAGAAGCGGCGCTAAGAGCGCACTGTGAGCGGTACAATCGTCTTTGCGCGAAGAAGCCGCTTCTTCGGCTCCGGGAGCCGGAGAGAGCGGCAGCGTCGGAAAGGTGAAGAAGGAAGCTGTACAACACTGGGATTGTGTGCGCAGCTTGCCAACTGATAGAAAACAGTACCTTACACTTTCCTGACGTTTCCAATCACATGAATCTTCGATTGGAAGCT
Source organism: Ammospiza nelsoni (assembly GCF_027579445.1). NCBI lineage: Eukaryota > Metazoa > Chordata > Aves > Passeriformes > Passerellidae > Ammospiza > Ammospiza nelsoni. Next base: position 58,222,410 of record NC_080633.1, read on the forward strand.
GTTTTGGACAGCTTTTCTTTCCTTTATGCCAAACACTCGGCAGACCTCCGTGCAAAGTCCAGAACACGATGGGAGATGTTTTCTGTGCTCCCGCAGGTTTTCCTTGCCAGACAGAGTGGAAAAGCTTTCTGCTAGGATGTAGACCACAAAAGACGCTAAAGACGAAGGTACGATGCTCTCCGGAGCTTAGAGCCGCTCCCGGGCTTCTTTCGGCAGAAGCGGCGCTAAGAGAGCACTGTGAGCGGTACAATCGTCTTTGCGCGAAGAAGCCGCTTCTTCGGCTCCGGGAGCCGGAGAGAGCGGCAGCATCGGAAAGGTGAAGAAGGAAGCTGTACAACACTGGGATTGTGTGCGCAGCTTGCCAACTGATAGAAAACAGTACCTTACACTTTCCTGACGTTTCCAATCACATGAATATTGGATAAGAAGCTGTTTTGGACAGCTTTCCTTTCCCTTATGCCAAACACTCGGCAGACCTCCGTGCAACGTCCAGAACACGATGGGAGATGTTTTCTGTGCTCCCGCAGGTTTTCCTTGCCAGACAGAGTGGAAAAGCTTTCTGCTAGGATGTAGACCACAAAAGACGCTAAAGACGAAGGTACGATGCTCTCCGGAGCTAAGAGCCGCTGGCGGGCTTCTTTCGGCAGAAGCGGCGCGAAGAGAGCACTGTGAGCGGTACAATCGTCTTTGCGCGAAGAAGCCGCTTCTTCGGCTCCGGGAGCCGGAGAGAGCGGCAGCATCGGAAAGGTGAAGAAGGAAGCTGTACAACACTGGGATTGTGTGCGCAGCTTGCCAACTGATAGAAAACAGTACCTTACACTTTCCTGACGTTTCCAATCACATGAATATTGGATAAGAAGCTGTTTTGTACAGCTTTTCTTTCCTTTATGCCAAACACTCGGCAGACCTCCGTGCAACGTCCAGAACACGATGGGAGATGTTTTCTGTGCTCCCGCAGGTTTTCCTTGCCAGACAGAGTGGAAAAGCTTTCTGCTAGGATGTAGACCACAAAAGACGCTAAAGACGAAGGTACGATGCTCTCCGAAGATAAAAGCCGCTCCCGGGCTTCTTTCGGCAGAAGCGGCGCTAAGAGAGCACTGTGAGCGGCACAATCGTCTTTGCGCGAAGAAGCCGCTTCTTCGGCTCCGGGAGCCGGAGAGAGCGGCAGCATGGGAAAGGTGAAGAAGGAAGCTGTACAACACTGGGATTGTGTGCGCAACTTGCCAACTGATAGAAAACAGTACCTTACACTTTCCTGACGTTTCCAATCATATGAATATTCGATACGAAGCTGTTTTGGACAGCTTTTCTTTCCTTTATGCCAAACACTCGGCAGACCTCCGTGCAACGTCCAGAAGACGATGGGAGATGTTTTCTGTGCTCCCGCAGGTTTTCCTTGCCAGACAGAGTGGAAAAGCTTTCTGCTAGGATGTAGACCACAAAAGACGCTAAAGACGAAGGTACGATGCTCTCCGGAGCTAAGAGCCGCTCCGGGGCTTCTTTCGGCAGAAGCGGCGCTAAGAGCGCACTGTGAGCGGTACAATCGTCTTTGCGCGAAGAAGCCGCTTCTTCGGCTCCGGGAGCCGGAGAGAGCGGCAGCGTCGGAAAGGTGAAGAAGGAAGCTGTACAACACTGGGATTGTGTGCGCAGCTTGCCAACTGATAGAAAACAGTACCTTACACTTTCCTGACGTTTCCAATCACATGAATCTTCGATTGGAAGCTGTTTTGGACAGCTTTTCTTTCCTTTATGCCAAACACTCGGCAGACCTCCGTGCAAAGTCCAGAACACGATGGGAGATGTTTTCTGTGCTCCCGCAGGTTTTCCTTGCCAGACAGAGTGGAAAAGCTTTCTGCTAGGATGTAGACCACAAAAGACGCTAAAGACGAAGGTACGATGCTCTCCGGAGCTTAGAGCCGCTCCCGGGCTTCTTTCGGCAGAAGCGGCGCTAAGAGAGCACTGTGAGCGGTACAATCGTCTTAGCGCGAAGAAGCCGCTTCTTCGGCTCCGGGAGCCGGAGAGAGCGGCAGCATCGGAAAGGTGAAGAAGGAAGCTGTACAACACTGGGATTGTGTGCGCAGCTTGCCAACTGATAGAAAACAGTACCTTACACTTTCCTGACGTTTCCAATCACATGAATATTGGATAAGAAGCTGTTTTGGACAGCTTTTCTTTCCTTTATGCCAAACACTCGGCAGACCTCCGTGCAATGTCCAGAACACGATGGGAGATGTTTTCTGTGCTCCCGCAGGTTTTCCTTGCCAGACAGAGTGGAAAAGCTTTCTGCTAGGATGTAGACCTCAAAAGACGCTAAAGACGAAGGTACGATGCTCTCCGAAGCTAAGCGCCGCTCCCGGGCTTCTTTCGGCAGAAGCGGCGCTAAGAGAGCACTGTGAGCGGTACAATCGTCTTTGCGCGAAGAAGCCGCTTCTTCGGCTCCGGGAGCCGGAGAGAGCGGCAGCATCGGAAAGATGAAGAAGGAAGCTGTACAACACTGGGATTGTGTGCGCAACTTGCCAACTGATAGAAAACAGTACCTTACACTTTCCTGACCTTTCCAATCACATGAATATTGGATAAGAAGCTGTTTTGGACAGCTTTTCTTTCCTTTATGCCAAACACTCAACAGACCTCCGTGCAAAGTCCAGAATAAGATGGGAGATGGTTTCTGTGCTCCCGCAGGTTTTCCGTGCCAGACAGAGTGGAAAAGCTTTCTGCTAGGATGTAGACCACAAAAGACGCTAAAGACAAAGGTACGATGCTCTCCGGAGGTTAGAGCCGCTCCCGGGCTTCTTTCGGCAGAAGCGGCGCTAAGAGAGCACTGTGAGCGGTACAATCGTCTTTGCGCGAAGAAGCCGCTTCTTCGGCTCCGGGAGCCGGAGAGAGTGGCAGCATCGGAAAGATGAAGAAGGAAGCTGTACAACACTGGGATTGTGTGCGCAGCTTGCCAATTGATAGAAAACAGTACCTTACACTTTCCTGACGTTTCCAATCACATAAATATTGGATAACAAGCTGTTTTGGACAGCTTTTCTTTCCTTTATGCCAAACACTCGGCAGACCTCCGTGCAACGTCCAGAACACGATGGGAGATGTTTTCTGTGCTCCCGCAGGTTTTCCTTGCCAGACAGAGTGGACAAGCTTTCTGCTAGGATGTAGACCACAAAAGACGCTAAAGACGAAGGTACGATGCTCTCCGGAGCTAAGAGCCGCTCCGGGGCTTCTTTCGGCAGAAGCGGGGCTAAGAGAGCACTGTGACTGGTACAATCGTCTTTGCGCGAAGAAGCCGCTTCTTCGGCTCCGGGAGCCGGAGAGAGCGGCAGCGTCGGAAAGGTGAAGAAGGAAGCTGTACAACACTGGGATTGTGTGCGCAGCTTGCCAACTGATAGAAAACAGTACCTTACACTTTCCTGACGTTTCCAATCACATGAATCTTCGATTGGAAGCTGTTTTGGACAGCTTTCCTTTCCGTTATGCCAAACACTCGGCAGACCTCCGTGCAACGTCCAGAACACGATGGGAGATGTTTTCTGTGCTCCCGCAGGTTTTCCTTGCCAGACAGAGTGGAAAAGCTTTCTGCTAGGATGTAGACCACAAAAGACGCTAAAGACGAAGGTACGATGCTCTCCGGAGCTTAGAGCCGCTCCCGGGCTTCTTTCGGCAGAAGGGGCGCTAAGAGAGCACTGTGAGCGGTACAATCGTCTTTGCGCGAAGAAGCCGCTTCTTCGGCTCCGGGAGCCGGAGAGAGCGGCAGCATCGGAAAGGTGAAGAAGGAAGCTGTACAACACTGGGATTGTGTACGCAGCTTGCCAACTGATAGAAAAGAGTACCTTACACTTTCCTGACGTTTCCAATCACATGAATATTCGATACGAAGCTGTTTTGGACAGCTTTTCTTTCCTTTATGCCAAACACTCGGCAGACCTCCGTGCAACGTCCAGAACACGATGGGAGATGTTTTCTGTGCTCCCGCAGGTTTTCCTTGCCAGACAGAGTGGAAAAGCTTTCTGCTAGGATGTAGACCACAAAAGACGCTAAAGACGAAGGTACGATGCTCTCCGGAGCTTAGAGCCGCTCCCGGGCTTCTTTCGGCAGAAGCGGCGCTAAGAGCGCACTGTGACTGGTACAATCGTCTTTGCGCGAAGAAGCCGCTTCTTCGGCTCCGGGAGCCGGAGAGAGCGGCAGCGTCGGAAAGGTGAAGAAGGAAGCTGTACAACACTGGGAATGTGTGCGCAGCTTGCCAACTGATAGAAAACAGTACCTTACACTTTCCTGACGTTTCCAATCACATAAATATTGGATAACAAGCTGTTTTGGACAGCTTTTCTTTCCTTTATGCCAAACACTCGGCAGACCTCCGTGCAAAGTCCAGAACACGATGGGAGATGGTTTCTGTGCTCCCGCAGGTTTTCCTTGCCACACAGAGTGGAAAAGCTTTCTGCTAGGATGTAGACCACAAAAGACGCTAAAGACGAAGGTACGATGCTCTCCGGAGCTAAGAGCCGCTCCGGGGCTTCTTTCGGCAGAAGCGGGGCTAAGAGAGCACTGTGACTGGTACAATCGTCTTTGCGCGAAGAAGCCGCTTCTTCGGCTCCGGGAGCCGGAGAGAGCGGCAGCGTCGGAAAGGTGAAGAAGGAAGCTGTACAACACTGGGATTGTGTGCGCAGCTTGCCAACTGATAGAAAACAGTACCTTACACTTTCCTGACGTTTCCAATCACATGAATCTTCGATTGGAAGCTGTTTTGGACAGCTTTCCTTTCCGTTATGCCAAACACTCGGCAGACCTCCGTGCAACGTCCAGAACACGATGGGAGATGTTTTCTGTGCTCCCGCAGGTTTTCCTTGCCAGACAGAGTGGAAAAGCTTTCTGCTAGGATGTAGACCACAAAAGACGCTAAAGACGAAGGTACGATGCTCTCCGGAGCTTAGAGCCGCTCCCGGGCTTCTTTCGGCAGAAGGGGCGCTAAGAGAGCACTGTGAGCGGTACAATCGTCTTTGCGCGAAGAAGCCGCTTCTTCGGCTCCGGGAGCCGGAGAGAGCGGCAGCATCGGAAAGGTGAAGAAGGAAGCTGTACAACACTGGGATTGTGTACGCAGCTTGCCAACTGATAGAAAAGAGTACCTTACACTTTCCTGACGTTTCCAATCACATGAATATTCGATACGAAGCTGTTTTGGACAGCTTTTCTTTCCTTTATGCCAAACACTCGGCAGACCTCCGTGCAACGTCCAGAACACGATGGGAGATGTTTTCTGTGCTCCCGCAGGTTTTCCTTGCCAGACAGAGTGGAAAAGCTTTCTGCTAGGATGTAGACCACAAAAGACGCTAAAGACGAAGGTACGATGCTCTCCGGAGCTTAGAGCCGCTCCCGGGCTTCTTTCGGCAGAAGCGGCGCTAAGAGCGCACTGTGACTGGTACAATCGTCTTTGCGCGAAGAAGCCGCTTCTTCGGCTCCGGGAGCCGGAGAGAGCGGCAGCGTCGGAAAGGTGAAGAAGGAAGCTGTACAACACTGGGAATGTGTGCGCAGCTTGCCAACTGATAGAAAACAGTACCTTACACTTTCCTGACGTTTCCAATCACATGAATATTCGTTAAGAAGCTGTTTTGGACAGCTTTTCTTTCCTTTATGCCAAACACTCGGCAGACCTCCGTGCAAAGTCCAGAACACGATGGGAGATGGTTTCTGTGCTCCCGCAGGTTTTCCTTGCCACACAGAGTGGAAAAGCTTTCTGCTAGGATGTAGACCACAAAAGACGCTAAAGATGAAGGTACGATGCTCTCCGGAGCTTAGAGCCGCTCCCGGGCTTCTTTCGGCAGAAGCGGCGCTAAGAGAGCACTGTGAGCGGTACAATCGTCTTTGCGCGAAGAAGCCGCTTCTTCGGCTCCGGGAGCCGGAGAGAGCGGCAGCATCGGAAAGGTGAAGAAGGAAGCTGTACAACACTGGGATTGTGTGCGCAACTTGCCAACTGATAGAAAACAGTACCTTACAGTTTCCTGACGTTTCCAATCACATGAATATTCGATACGAAGCTGTTTTGGACAGCTTTTCTTTCCTTTATGCCAAACACTCGGCAGACCTCCGTGCAACGTCCAGAACACGATGGGAGATGTTTTCTGTGCTCCCGCAGGTTTTCCTTGCCAGACAGAGTGGAAAAGCTTTCTGCTAGGATGTAGACCACAAAAGACGCTAAAGACGAAGGTACGATGCTCTCCGGAGCTTAGAGCTGCTCCCGGGCTTCTTTCGGCAGAAGCGGCGCTAAGAGCGCACTGTGACTGGTACAATCGTCTTTGCGCGAAGAAGCCGCTTCTTCGGCTCCGGGAGCCGGAGAGAGCGGCAGCGTCGGAAAGGTGAAGAAGGAAGCTGTACAACACTGGGATTGCGTGCGCAGCTTGCCAACTGATAGAAAACAGTACCTTACACTTTCCTGACGTTTCCAATCACATGAATATTCGTTAAGAAGCTGTTTTGGACAGCTTTTCTTTCCTTTATGCCAAACACTCTGCAGACCTCCGTGCAACGTCCAGAACACGATGGGAGATGTTTTCTGTGCTCCCGCAGGTTTTCCTCGCCAGACAGAGTGGAAAAGGTTTCTGCTAGGATGTAGACCACAAAAGACGCTAAAGACGAAGGTACGATGCTCTCCGAAGATAAAAGCCGCGGCCGGGCTTCTTTCGGCAGAAGCGGCGCTAAGAGAGCACTGTGAGCGGTACAATCGTCTTTGCGCGAAGAAGCCGCTTCTTCGGCTCCGGGAGCCGGAGAGAGTGGCCGCATCGGAAAGATGAAGAAGGAAGCTGTACAACACTGGGATTGTGTGCGCAGCTTGCCAATTGATAGAAAACAGTACCTTACACTTTCCTGACGTTTCCAATCACATAAATATTGGATAAGAAGCTGTTTTGGACAGCTTTTCTTTCCTTTATGCCAAACACTCGGCAGACCTCCGTGCAACGTCCAGAACATGATGGGAGATGTTTTCTGTGCTCCCGCAGGTTTTCCTTGCCAGACAGAGTGGACAAGCTTTCTGCTAGGATGTAGACCACAAAAGACGCTAAAGACGAAGGTACGATGCTCTCCGGAGGTAAGAGCCGCTGGCGGGCTTCTTTCGGCAGAAGCGGCGCTAAGAGAGCACTGTGAGCGGTACAATCGTCTTTGCGCGAAGAAGCCGCTTCTTCGGCTCCGGGAGCTGGAGAGAGCGGCAGCATCTGAAAGATGAAGAAGGAAGCTGTACAACACTGGGATTGTGTGCACAGCTTGCCAACTGATAGAAAACAGTACCTTACACTTTCCTGACGTTTCCAATCACATGAATATTGGATAAGAAGCTGTTTTGGACAGCTTTTCTTTCCTTTATGCCAAACACTCGGCAGACCTCCGTGCAACGTCCAGAACACGATGGGAGATGTTTTCTGTGCTCCCGCAGGTTTTCCTTGCCAGACAGAGTGGAAAAGCTTTCTGCTAGGATGTAGACCACAAAAGACGCTAAAGACGAAGGTACGATGCTCTCCGGAGCTAAGAGCCGCTCCGGGGCTTCTTTCGGCAGAAGCGGGGCTAAGAGAGCACTGTGACTGGTACAATCGTCTTTGCGCGAAGAAGCCGCTTCTTCGGCTCCGGGAGCCGGAGAGAGCGGCAGCGTCGGAAAGGTGAAGAAGGAAGCTGTACAACACTGGGATTGTGTGCGCAGCTTGCCAACTGATAGAAAACAGTACCTTACACTTTCCTGACGTTTCCAATCACATGAATCTTCGATTGGAAGCTGTTTTGGACAGCTTTCCTTTCCGTTATGCCAAACACTCGGCAGACCTCCGTGCAACGTCCAGAACACGATGGGAGATGTTTTCTGTGCTCCCGCAGGTTTTCCTTGCCAGACAGAGTGGAAAAGCTTTCTGCTAGGATGTAGACCACAAAAGACGCTAAAGACGAAGGTACGATGCTCTCCGGAGCTTAGAGCCGCTCCCGGGCTTCTTTCGGCAGAAGGGGCGCTAAGAGAGCACTGTGAGCGGTACAATCGTCTTTGCGCGAAGAAGCCGCTTCTTCGGCTCCGGGAGCCGGAGAGAGCGGCAGCATCGGAAAGGTGAAGAAGGAAGCTGTACAACACTGGGATTGTGTACGCAGCTTGCCAACTGATAGAAAACAGTACCTTACACTTTCCTGACGTTTCCAATCACATGAATATTCGATACGAAGCTGTTTTGGACAGCTTTTCTTTCCTTTATGCCAAACACTCGGCAGACCTCCGTGCAACGTCCAGAACACGATGGGAGATGTTTTCTGTGCTCCCGCAGGTTTTCCTTGCCAGACAGAGTGGAAAAGCTTTCTGCTAGGATGTAGACCACAAAAGACGCTAAAGACGAAGGTACGATGCTCTCCGGAGCTTAGAGCCGCTCCCGGGCTTCTTTCGGCAGAAGCGGCGCTAAGAGCGCACTGTGACTGGTACAATCGTCTTTGCGCGAAGAAGCCGCTTCTTCGGCTCCGGGAGCCGGAGAGAGCGGCAGCGTCGGAAAGGTGAAGAAGGAAGCTGTACAACACTGGGAATGTGTGCGCAGCTTGCCAACTGATAGAAAACAGTACCTTACACTTTCCTGACGTTTCCAATCACATGAATATTCGTTAAGAAGCTGTTTTGGACAGCTTTTCTTTCCTTTATGCCAAACACTCGGCAGACCTCCGTGCAAAGTCCAGAACACGATGGGAGATGGTTTCTGTGCTCCCGCAGGTTTTCCTTGCCACACAGAGTGGAAAAGCTTTCTGCTAGGATGTAGACCACAAATGACGCTAAAGATGAAGGTACGATGCTCTCCGGAGCTTAGAGCCGCTCCCGGGCTTCTTTCGGCAGAAGCGGCGCTAAGAGAGCACTGTGAGCGGTACAATCGTCTTTGCGCGAAGAAGCCGCTTCTTCGGCTCCGGGAGCCGGAGAGAGCGGCAGCATCGGAAAGGTGAAGAAGGAAGCTGTACAACACTGGGATTGTGTGCGCAACTTGCCAACTGATAGAAAACAGTACCTTACAGTTTCCTGACGTTTCCAATCACATGAATATTCGATACGAAGCTGTTTTGGACAGCTTTTCTTTCCTTTATGCCAAACACTCGGCAGACCTCCGTGCAACGTCCAGAACACGATGGGAGATGTTTTCTGTGCTCCCGCAGGTTTTCCTTGCCAGACAGAGTGGAAAAGCTTTCTGCTAGGATGTAGACCACAAAAGACGCTAAAGACGAAGGTACGATGCTCTCCGGAGCTTAGAGCTGCTCCCGGGCTTCTTTCGGCAGAAGCGGCGCTAAGAGCGCACTGTGACTGGTACAATCGTCTTTGCGCGAAGAAGCCGCTTCTTCGGCTCCGGGAGCCGGAGAGAGCGGCAGCGTCGGAAAGGTGAAGAAGGAAGCTGTACAACACTGGGATTGCGTGCGCAGCTTGCCAACTGATAGAAAACAGTACCTTACACTTTCCTGACGTTTCCAATCACATGAATATTCGTTAAGAAGCTGTTTTGGACAGCTTTTCTTTCCTTTATGCCAAACACTCTGCAGACCTCCGTGCAACGTCCAGAACACGATGGGAGATGTTTTCTGTGCTCCCGCAGGTTTTCCTCGCCAGACAGAGTGGAAAAGGTTTCTGCTAGGATGTAGACCACAAAAGACGCTAAAGACGAAGGTACGATGCTCTCCGAAGCTTAGAGCCGCTCCCGGGCTTCTTTCGGCAGAAGCGGCGCTAAGAGAGCACTGTGAGCGGTACAATCGTCTTTGCGCGAAGATGCCGCTTCTTCGGCTCCGGGAGCCGGAGAGAGCGGCAGCATCGGAAAGATGAAGAAGGAAGCTGTACAACTCTGGGATTGTGTGCGCAGCTTGCCAACTGATAGAAAACAGTACCTTACACTTTCCTGACGTTTCCAATCACATGAATATTGGATAAGAAGCTGTTTTGGACAGCTTTCCTTTCCCTTATGCCAAACACTCGGCAGACCTCCGTGCAACGTCCAGAACACGATGGGAGATGTTTTCTGTGCTCCCGCAGGTTTTCCTTGCCAGACAGAGTGGAAAAGCTTTCTGCTAGGATGTAGACCACAAAAGACGCTAAAGACGAAGGTACGATGCTCTCCGGAGCTTAGAGCCGCTCCCGGGCTTCTTTCGGCAGAAGCGGCGCTAAGAGAGCACTGTGAGCGGTACAATCGTCTTTGCGCGAAGAAGCCGCTTCTTCGGCTCCGGGAGCCGGAGAGAGCGGCAGCATCGGAAAGGTGAAGAAGGAAGCTGTACAACACTGGGATTGTGTGCGCAGCTTGCCAACTGATAGAAAACAGTACCTTACACTTTCCTGACGTTTCCAATCACATGAATATTGGATAAGAAGCTGTTTTGTACAGCTTTTCTTTCCTTTATGCCAAACACTCGGCAGACCTCCGTGCAACGTCCAGAACACGATGGGAGATGTTTTCTGTGCTCCCGCAGGTTTTCCTTGCCAGACAGAGTGGAAAAGCTTTTTGCTAGGATGTAGATCACAAAAGACGCTAAAGACGAAGGTACGATGCTCTCCGACGATTAAAGCCGCTCCCAGGCTTCTTTCGGCAGAGGCGGCGCTAAGAGAGCACTGTGAGCGGTACAATCGTCTTTGCGTGAAGAAGCCGCTTCTTCGGCTCCGGGAGCCGGAGAGAGCGGCAGCGTCGGAAAGATGAAGAAGGAAGCTGTACAACACTGGGATTGTGTGCACAGCTTGCCAACCGATAGAAAACAGTACCTTACACTTTCCTGACGTTTCCAATCACATGAATATTCGATAAGAAGCTGTTTTGGGCAGCTTTCCTTTCTTTATGCCAAACACTCAACAGACCTCCGTGCAAAGTCCAGAACACGATGGGAGATGTTTTCTGTGCTCCCGCAGGTTTTCCTTGCCAGACAGAGTGGAAAAGCTTCCTGCTAGGATGTAGACCACAAAAGACGCTAAAGACGAAGGTACGATGCTCTCCGGAGCTAAGAGCCGCTGCCGGGCTTCTTTCGGCAGAAGCGGTGCTAAGAGCGCACTGTGAGCGGTACAATCGTCTTTGCGCGAAGAAGCCGCTTCTTCGGCTACGGGAGCTGGAGAGAGCGGCAGCATCTGAAAGATGAAGAAGGAAGCTGTACAACACTGGGATTGTGTGCACAGCTTGCCAACTGATAGAAAACAGTACCTTACACTTTCCTGACGTTTCCAATCACATGAATATTCGATAAGAAGCTGTTTTGGACAGCTTTTCTTTCCTTTATGCCAAACACTCGGCAGACCTCCGTGCAATGTCCAGAACACGATGGGAGATGTTTTCTGTGCTCCCGCAGGTTTTCCTTGCCAGACAGAGTGGAAAAGCTTTCTGCTAGGATGTAGACCTCAAAAGACGCTAAAGACGAAGGTACGATGCTCTCCGAAGCTCAGCGCCGCTCCCGGGCTTCTTTCGGCAGAAGCGGCGCTAAGAGAGCACTGTGAGCGGTACAATCGTCTTTGCGCGAAGAAGCCGCTTCTTCGGCTCCGGGAGCCGGAGAGAGCGGCAGCATCGGAAAGATGAAGAAGGAAGCTGTACAACACTGGGATTGCGTGCGCAACTTGCCAACTGATAGAAAACAGTACCTTACACTTTCCTGACCTTTCCAATCACATGAATATTGGATAAGAAGCTGTTTTGGACAGCTTTTCTTTCCTTTATGCCAAACACTCTGCAGACCTCCGTGCAACGTCCAGAACACGATGGGAGATGTTTTCTGTGCTCCCGCAGGTTTTCCTCGCCAGACAGAGTGGAAAAGCTTTCTGCTAGGATGTAGACCACAAAAGACGCTAAAGACGAAGGTACGATGCTCTCCGAAGCTTAGAGCCGCTCCCGGGCTTCTTTCGGCAGAAGCGGCGCTAAGAGAGCACTGTGAGCGGTACAATCGTCTTTGCGCGAAGATGCCGCTTCTTCGGCTCCGGGAGCCGGAGAGAGCGGCAGCATCGGAAAGATGAAGAAGGAAGCTGTACAACTCTGGGATTGTGTGCGCAGCTTGCCAACTGATAGAAAACAGTACCTTACACTTTCCTGACGTTTCCAATCACATGAATATTGGATAAGAAGCTGTTTTGGACAGCTTTTCTTTCCGTTATGCCAAACACTCGGCAGACCTCCGTGCAACGTCCAGAACACGATGGGAGATGTTTTCTGTGCTCCCGCAGGTTTTCCTTGCCAGACAGAGTGGAAAAGCTTTCTGCTAGGATGTAGACCACAAAAGACGCTAAAGACGAAGGTACGATGCTCTCCGGAGGTTAGAGCCGCTCCCGGGCTTCTTTCGGCAGAAGCGGCGCTAAGAGAGCACTGTGAGCGGTACAATCGTCTTTGCGCGAAGAAGCCGCTTCTTCGGCTCCGGGAGCCGGAGAGAGTGGCAGCATCGGAAAGATGAAGAAGGAAGCTGTACAACACTGGGATTGTGTGCGCAGCTTGCCAACTGATAGAAAACAGTACCTTACACTTTCCTGACGTTTCCAATAACATGAATATTCGATTGGAAGCTGTTTTGGACAGCTTTTCTTTCCTTTATGCCAAACACTCGGCAGACCTCCGTGCAACGTCCAGAACACGATGGGAGATGTTTTCTGTGCTCGCGCAGGTTTTCCTTGCCAGACAGAGTGGAAAAGGTTTCTGCTAGGATGTAGACCACAAAAGACGCTAAAGACGAAGGTACGATGCTCTCCGAAGCTTAGAGCCGCTCCCGGGCTTCTTTCGGCAGAAGCGGCGCTAAGAGAGCACTGTGAGCGGTACAATCGTCTTTGCGCGAAGATGCCGCTTCTTCGGCTCCGGGAGCCGGAGAGAGCGGCAGCATCGGAAAGATGAAGAAGGAAGCTGTACAACTCTGGGATTGTGTGCGCAGCTTGCCAACTGATAGAAAACAGTACCTTACACTTTCCTGACGTTTCCAATCACATGAATATTGGATAAGAAGCTGTTTTGGACAGCTTTTCTTTCCGTTATGCCAAACACTCGGCAGACCTCCGTGCAACGTCCAGAACACGATGGGAGATGTTTTCTGTGCTCCCGCAGGTTTTCCTTGCCAGACAGAGTGGAAAAGCTTTCTGCTAGGATGTAGACCACAAAAGACGCTAAAGACGAAGGTACGATGCTCTCCGGAGCTTAGAGCCGCTCCCGGGCTTCTTTCGGCAGAAGCGGCGCTAAGAGAGCACTGTGAGCGGTACAATCGTCTTTGCGCGAAGAAGCCGCTTCTTCGGCTCCGGGAGCCGGAGAGAGCGGCAGCATCGGAAAGATGAAGAAGGAAGCTGTACAACACTGGGATTGTGTGCGCAGCTTGCCAACTGATAGAAAACAGTACCTTACACTTTCCTGACGTTTCCAATAACATGAATATTCGATTGGAAGCTGTTTTGGACAGCTTTTCTTTCCTTTATGCCAAACACTCGGCAGACCTCCGTGCAACGTCCAGAACACGATGGGAGATGTTTTCTGTGCTCGCGCAGGTTTTCCTTGCCAGACAGAGTGGAAAAGCTTTCTGCTAGGATGTAGACCACAAAAGACGCTAAAGACGAAGGTACGATGCTTTCCGGAGGTAAGTGCCGCTGCCGGGCTTCTTTCGGCAGAAGCGGCGCTAAGAGAGCACTGTGAGCGGTACAATCGTCTTTGCGCGAAGAAGCCGCTTCTTCGGCTCCGGGAGCCGGAGAGAGCGGCAGCATCGGAAAGGTGAAGAAGGAAGCTGTACAACACTGGGATTGCGTGCGCAACTTGCCAACTGATAGAAAACAGTACCTTACACTTTCCTGACGTTTCCAATCACATGAATATTGGATAAGAAGCTGTTTTGGACATCTTTTCTTTCCTTTATGCCAAACACTCGGCAGACCTCCGTGCAACGTCCAGAACACGATGGGAGATGGTTTCTGTGCTCCCGCAGGTTTTCCTTGCCAGACAGAGTGGAAAAGCTTCCTGCTAGGATGTAGACCACAAAAGACGCTAAAGACGAAGGTACGATGCTCTCCGGAGCTAAGAGCCGCTGCCGGGCTTCTTTCGGCAGAAGCGGTGCTAAGAGCGCACTGTGAGCGGTACAATCGTCTTTGCGCGAAGAAGCCGCTTCTTCGGCTCCGGGAGCCGGAGAGAGTGGCAGCATCGGAAAGATGAAGAAGGAAGCTGTACAACACTGGGATTGTGTGCACAGCTTGCCAACTGATAGAAAACAGTACCTTACACTTTCCTGACGTTTCCAATCACATGAATATTCGATAAGAAGCTGTTTTGGACAGCTTTTCTTTCCTTTATGCCAAACACTCGGCAGACCTCCGTGCAACGTCCAGAACACGATGGGAGATGTTTTCTGTGCTCCCGCAGGTTTTCCTTGCCAGACAGAGTGGAAAAGCTTTCTGCTAGGATGTAGACCTCAAAAGACGCTAAAGACGAAGGTACGATGCTCTCCGAAGATAAAAGCCGCTCCCGGGCTTCTTTCGGCAGAAGCGGCGCTAAGAGAGCACTGTGAGCGGTACAATCGTCTTTGCGCGAAGAAGCCGCTTCTTCGGCTCCGGGAGCCGGAGAGAGTGGCAGCATCGGAAAGATGAAGAAGGAAGCTGTACAACACTGGGATTGTGTGCGCAGCTTGCCAACTGATAGAAAACAGTACCTTACACTTTCCTGACGTTTCCAATCACATGAATATTGGATAAGAAGCTGTTTTGGACAGCTTTCCTTTCCCTTATGCCAAACACTCGGCAGACCTCCGTGCAACGTCCAGAACACGATGGGAGATGTTTTCTGTGCTCCCGCAGGTTTTCCTTGCCAGACAGAGTGGAAAAGCTTTCTGCTAGGATGTAGACCTCAAAAGACGCTAAAGACGAAGGTACGATGCTCTCCGGAGGTTAGAGCCGCTCCCGGGCTTCTTTCGGCAGAAGCGGCGCTAAGAGAGCACTGTGAGCGGTACAATCGTCTTTGCGCGAAGAAGCCGCTTCTTCGGCTCCGGGAGCCGGAGAGAGTGGCAGCATCGGAAAGATGAAGAAGGAAGCTGTACAACACTGGGATTGTGTGCGCAGCTTGCCAACTGATAGAAAACAGTACCTTACACTTTCCTGACGTTTCCAATAACATGAATATTCGATTGGAAGCTGTTTTGGACAGCTTTTCTTTCCTTTATGCCAAACACTCGGCAGACCTCCGTGCAACGTCCAGAACACGATGGGAGATGTTTTCTGTGCTCGCGCAGGTTTTCCTTGCCAGACAGAGTGGAAAAGCTTTCTGCTAGGATGTAGACCACAAAAGACGCTAAAGACGAAGGTACGATGCTCTCCGGAGGTAAGAGCTGCTCCCGGGCTTCTTTCGGCAGAAGCGGCGCTAAGAGCGCACTGTGACTGGTACAATCGTCTTTGCGTGAAGAAGCCGCTTCTTCGGCTCCGGGAGCCGGAGAGAGCGGCAGCGTCGGAAAGGTGAAGAAGGAAGCTGTACAACACTGGGATTGCGTGCGCAGCTTGCCAACTGATAGAAAACAGTACCTTACACTTTCCTGACGTTTCCAATCACATGAATATTCGTTAAGAAGCTGTTTTGGACAGCTTTGCTTTCCTTTATGCCAAACACTCGGCAGACCTCCGTGCAACGTCCAGAACACGATGGGAGATGTTTTCTGTGCTCCCGCAGGTTTTCCTCGCCAGACAGAGTGGAAAAGGTTTCTGCTAGGATGTAGACCACAAAAGACGCTAAAGACGAAGGTACGATGCTCTCCGAAGCTTAGAGCCGCTCCCGGGCTTCTTTCGGCAGAAGCGGCGCTAAGAGAGCACTGTGAGCGGTACAATCGTCTTTGCGCGAAGATGCCGCTTCTTCGGCTCCGGGAGCCGGAGAGAGCGGCAGCATCGGAAAGATGAAGAAGGAAGCTGTACAACTCTGGGATTGTGTGCGCAGCTTGCCAACTGATAGAAAACAGTACCTTACACTTTCCTGACGTTTCCAATCACATGAATATTGGATAAGAAGCTGTTTTGGACAGCTTTTCTTTCCGTTATGCCAAACACTCGGCAGACCTCCGTGCAACGTCCAGAACACGATGGGAGATGTTTTCTGTGCTCCCGCAGGTTTTCCTTGCCAGACAGAGTGGAAAAGCTTTCTGCTAGGATGTAGACCACAAAAGACGCTAAAGACGAAGGTACGATGCTCTCCGGAGCTTAGAGCCGCTCCCGGGCTTCTTTCGGCAGAAGCGGCGCTAAGAGAGCACTGTGAGCGGTACAATCGTCTTTGCGCGAAGAAGCCGCTTCTTCGGCTCCGGGAGCCGGAGAGAGCGGCAGCATCGGAAAGATGAAGAAGGAAGCTGTACAACACTGGGATTGTGTGCGCAGCTTGCCAACTGATAGAAAACAGTACCTTACACTTTCCTGACGTTTCCAATAACATGAATATTCGATTGGAAGCTGTTTTGGACAGCTTTTCTTTCCTTTATGCCAAACACTCGGCAGACCTCCGTGCAACGTCCAGAACACGATGGGAGATGTTTTCTGTGCTCGCGCAGGTTTTCCTTGCCAGACAGAGTGGAAAAGCTTTCTGCTAGGATGTAGACCACAAAAGACGCTAAAGACGAAGGTACGATGCTTTCCGGAGGTAAGTGCCGCTGCCGGGCTTCTTTCGGCAGAAGCGGCGCTAAGAGAGCACTGTGAGCGGTACAATCGTCTTTGCGCGAAGAAGCCGCTTCTTCGGCTCCGGGAGCCGGAGAGAGCGGCAGCATCGGAAAGGTGAAGAAGGAAGCTGTACAACACTGGGATTGCGTGCGCAACTTGCCAACTGATAGAAAACAGTACCTTACACTTTCCTGACGTTTCCAATCACATGAATATTGGATAAGAAGCTGTTTTGGACATCTTTTCTTTCCTTTATGCCAAACACTCGGCAGACCTCCGTGCAACGTCCAGAACACGATGGGAGATGGTTTCTGTGCTCCCGCAGGTTTTCCTTGCCAGACAGAGTGGAAAAGCTTCCTGCTAGGATGTAGACCACAAAAGACGCTAAAGACGAAGGTACGATGCTCTCCGGAGCTAAGAGCCGCTGCCGGGCTTCTTTCGGCAGAAGCGGTGCTAAGAGCGCACTGTGAGCGGTACAATCGTCTTTGCGCGAAGAAGCCGCTTCTTCGGCTCCGGGAGCCGGAGAGAGTGGCAGCATCGGAAAGATGAAGAAGGAAGCTGTACAACACTGGGATTGTGTGCACAGCTTGCCAACTGATAGAAAACAGTACCTTACACTTTCCTGACGTTTCCAATCACATGAATATTCGATAAGAAGCTGTTTTGGACAGCTTTTCTTTCCTTTATGCCAAACACTCGGCAGACCTCCGTGCAACGTCCAGAACACGATGGGAGATGTTTTCTGTGCTCCCGCAGGTTTTCCTTGCCAGACAGAGTGGAAAAGCTTTCTGCTAGGATGTAGACCTCAAAAGACGCTAAAGACGAAGGTACGATGCTCTCCGAAGATAAAAGCCGCTCCCGGGCTTCTTTCGGCAGAAGCGGCGCTAAGAGAGCACTGTGAGCGGTACAATCGTCTTTGCGCGAAGAAGCCGCTTCTTCGGCTCCGGGAGCCGGAGAGAGTGGCAGCATCGGAAAGATGAAGAAGGAAGCTGTACAACACTGGGATTGTGTGCGCAGCTTGCCAACTGATAGAAAACAGTACCTTACACTTTCCTGACGTTTCCAATCACATGAATATTGGATAAGAAGCTGTTTTGGACAGCTTTCCTTTCCCTTATGCCAAACACTCGGCAGACCTCCGTGCAACGTCCAGAACACGATGGGAGATGTTTTCTGTGCTCCCGCAGGTTTTCCTTGCCAGACAGAGTGGAAAAGCTTTCTGCTAGGATGTAGACCTCAAAAGACGCTAAAGACGAAGGTACGATGCTCTCCGAAGATAAAAGCCGCTCCCGGGCTTCTTTTGGCAGAAGCGGCGCTAAGAGAGCACTGTGAGCGGTACAATCGTCTTTGCGCGAAGAAGCCGCTTCTTCGGCTCCGGGAGCCGGAGAGAGTGTCAGCATCGGAAAGATGAAGAAGGAAGCTGTACAACACTGGGATTGTGTGCGCAGCTTGCCAACTGATAGAAAACAGTACCTTACACTTTCCTGACGTTTCCAATCACATGAATCTTCGATTGGAAGCTGTTTTGGACAGCTTTTCTTTCCTTTATGCCAAACACTCGGCAGACCTCCGTGCAAAGTCCAGAACACGATGGGAGATGTTTTCTGTGCTCCCGCAGGTTTTCCTTGCCAGACAGAGTGGAAAAGCTTTCTGCTAGGATGTAGACCACAAAAGACGCTAAAGACGAAGGTACGATGCTCTCCGGAGCTTAGAGCCGCTCCCGGGCTTCTTTCGGCAGAAGGGGCGCTAAGAGAGCACTGTGAGCGGTACAATCGTCTTTGCGCGAAGAAGCCGCTTCTTCGGCTCCGGGAGCCGGAGAGAGCGGCAGCATCGGAAAGGTGAAGAAGGAAGCTGTACAACACTGGGATTGTGTGCGCAACTTGCCAACTGATAGAAAACAGTACCTTACACTTTCCTGACGTTTCCAATCACATGAATATTGGATAAGAAGCTGTTTTGGACAGCTTTTCTTTCCTTTATGCCAAACACTCGGCAGACCTCCGTGCAACGTCCAGAACACGATGGGAGATGTTTTCTGTGCTCGCGCAGGTTTTCCTTGCCAGACAGAGTGGAAAAGCTTTCTGCTAGGATGTAGACCACAAAAGACGCTAAAGACGAAGGTACGATGCTCTCCGGAGCTTAGAGCCGCTCCCGGGCTTCTTTCGGCAGAAGCGGCGCTAAGAGAGCACTGTGAGCGGTACAATCGTCTTTGCGCGAAGAAGCCGCTTCTTCGGCTCCGGGAGCCGGAGAGAGCGGCAGCGTCGGAAAGGTGAAGAAGGAAGCTGTACAACACTGGGATTGTGTGCGCAGCTTGCCAACTGATAGAAAACAGTACCTTACACTTTCCTGACGTTTCCAATCACATGAATATTCGTTAAGAAGCTGTTTTGGACAGCTTTTCTTTCCTTTATGCCAAACACTCGGCAGACCTCCGTGCAAAGTCCAGAACACGATGGGAGATGGTTTCTGTGCTCCCGCAGGTTTTCCTTGCCAGACAGAGTGGAAAAGCTTTCTGCTAGGATGTAGACCACAAAAGACGCTAAAGACGAAGGTACGATGCTCTCCGAAGATAAAAGCCGCTCCCGGGCTTCTTTCGGCAGAAGCGGCGCTAAGAGAGCACTGTGAGCGGTACAATCGTCTTTGCGCGAAGAAGCCGCTTCTTCGGCTCCGGGAGCCGGAGAGAGCGGCAGCATCGGAAAGGTGAAGAAGGAAGCTGTACAACACTGGGATTGCGTGCGCAACTTGCCAACTGATAGAAAACAGTACCTTACACTTTCCTGACGTTTCCAATCACATGAATATTGGATAAGAAGCTGTTTTGGACATCTTTTCTTTCCTTTATGCCAAACACTCGGCAGACCTCCGTGCAACGTCCAGAACACGACGGGAGATATTTTCTGTGCTCCCGCAGGTTTTCCTTGCCAGACAGAGTGGAAAAGCTTTCTGCTAGGATGTAGACCACAAAAGACGCTAAAGACGAAGGTACGATGCTCTCCGACGATTAAAGCCGCTCCCGGGCTTCTTTCGGCAGAAGCGGCGCTAAGAGAGCACTGTGACTGGTACAATCGTCTTTGCGCGAAGAAGCCGCTTCTTCGGCTCCGGGAGCCGGAGAGAGCGGCAGCGTCGGAAAGGTGAAGAAGGAAGCTGTACAACACTGGGATTGTGTGCGCAGCTTGCCAACTGATAGAAAACAGTACCTTACACTTTCCTGACGTTTCCAATCACATGAATATTCGTTAAGAAGCTGTTTTGGACAGCTTTTCTTTCCTTTATGCCAAACACTCGGCAGACCTCCGTGCAAAGTCCAGAACACGATGGGAGATGGTTTCTGTGCTCCCGCAGGTTTTCCTTGCCAGACAGAGTGGAAAAGCTTTCTGCTAGGATGTAGACCACAAAAGACGCTAAAGACGAAGGTACGATGCTCTCCGAAGATAAAAGCCGCTCCCGGGCTTCTTTCGGCAGAAGCGGCGCTAAGAGAGCACTGTGAGCGGTACAATCGTCTTTGCGCGAAGAAGCCGCTTCTTCGGCTCCGGGAGCTGGAGAGAGCGGCAGCATCGGAAAGGTGAAGAAGGAAGCTGTACAACACTGGGATTGTGTGCGCAACTTGCCAACTGATAGAAAACAGTACCTTACACTTTCCTGACGTTTCCAATCACATGAATATTCGATACGAAGCTGTTTTGGACAGCTTTTCTTTCCTTTATGCCAAACACTCGGCAGACCTCCGTGCAACGTCCAGAACACGATGGGAGATGTTTTCTGTGCTCCCGCAGGTTTTCCTTGCCAGACAGAGTGGAAAAGCTTTCTGCTAGGATGTAGACCACAAAAGACGCTAAAGACGAAGGTACGAAGCTCTCCGGAGCTTAGAGCCGCTCCCGGGCTTCTTTCGGCAGAAGCGGCGCTAAGAGAGCACTGTGACTGGTACAATCGTCTTTGCGCGAAGAAGCCGCTTCTTCGGCTCCGGGAGCCGGAGAGAGCGGCAGCATCGGAAAGGTGAAGAAGGAAGCTGTACAACACTGGGATTGTGTGCGCAGCTTGCCAACTGATAGAAAACAGTACCTTACACTTTCCTGACGTTTCCAATCACATGAATCTTCGATTGGAAGCTGTTTTGGACAGCTTTTCTTTCCTTTATGCCAAACACTCGGCAGACCTCCGTGCAAAGTCCAGAACACGATGGGAGATGGTTTCTGTGCTCCCGCAGGTTTTCCTTGCCAGACAGAGTGGAAAAGCTTTCTGCTAGGATGTAGACCACAAAAGACGCTAAAGACGAAGGTACGATGCTCTCCGACGATTAAAGCCGCTCCCGGGCTTCTTTCGGCAGAAGCGGCGCTAAGAGAGCACTGTGACTGGTACAATCGTCTTTGCGCGAAGAAGCCGCTTCTTCGGCTCCGGGAGCCGGAGAGAGCGGCAGCATCGGAAAGGTGAAGAAGGAAGCTGTACAACACTGGGATTGTGTGCGCAGGTTGCCAACTGATAGAAAACAGTACCTTACACTTTCCTGACGTTTCCAATCACATGAATATTCGTTAAGAAGCTGTTTTGGACAGCTTTTCTTTCCTTTATGCCAAACACTCGGCAGACCTCCGTGCAAAGTCCAGAACACGATGGGAGATGGTTTCTGTGCTCCCGCAGGTTTTCCTTGCCACACAGAGTGGAAAAGCTTTCTGCTAGGATGTAGACCACAAAAGACGCTAAAGACGAAGGTACGATGCTCTCCGGAGGTAAGAGCCGCTGGCGGGCTTCTTTCGGCAGAAGCGGCGCTAAGAGAGCACTGTGAGCGGTACAATCGTCTTTGCGCGAAGAAGCCGCTTCTTCGGCTCCGGGAGCCGGAGAGAGCGGCAGCATCGGAAAACTGAAGAAGGAAGCTGTACAACACTGGGATTGCGTGCGCAACTTGCCAACTGATAGAAAACAGTACCTTACACTTTCCTGACGTTTCCAATCACATGAATATTGGATAAGAAGCTGTTTTGGACAGCTTTTCTTTCCTTTATGCCAAACACTCGGCAGACCTCCGTGCAACGTCCAGAACACGATGGGAGATGTTTTCTGTGCTCCCGCAGGTTTTCCTTGCCAGACAGAGTGGAAAAGCTTTCTGCTAGGATGTAGACCACAAAAGACGCTAAAGACGAAGGTACGATGCTCTCCGGAGGTTAGAGCCGCTCCCGGGCTTCTTTCGGCAGAAGCGGCGCTAAGAGAGCACTGTGAGCGGTACAATCGTCTTTGCGCGAAGAAGCCGCTTCTTCGGCTCCGGGAGCTGGAGAGAGTGGCAGCATCTGAAAGATGAAGAAGGAAGCTGTACAACACTGGGATTGTGTGCACAGCTTGCCAACTGATAGAAAACAGTACCTTACACTTTCCTGACGTTTCCAATCACATAAATATTGGATAAGAAGCTGTTTTGGACAGCTTTTCTTTCCTTTATGCCAAACACTCGGCAGACCTCCGTGCAACGTCCAGAACACGATGGGAGATGTTTTCTGTGCTCCCGCAGGTTTTCCTTGCCAGACAGAGTGGAAAAGCTTTCTGCTAGGATGTAGACCTCAAAAGACGCTAAAGACGAAGGTATGATGCTCTCCGAAGATAAAAGCCGCTCCCGGGCTTCTTTCGGCAGAAGCGGCGCTAAGAGAGCACTGTGAGCGGTACAATCGTCTTTGCGCGAAGAAGCCGCTTCTTCGGCTCCGGGAGCTGGAGAGAGCGGCAGCATCGGAAAGGTGAAGAAGGAAGCTGTACAACACAGGGATTGTGTGCGCAACTTGCCAACTGATAGAAAACAGTACCTTACACTTTCCTGACGTTTCCAATCACATGAATATTCGATACGAAGCTGTTTTGGACAGCTTTTCTTTCCTTTATGCCAAACACTCGGCAGACCTCCGTGCAACGTCCAGAACACGATGGGAGATGTTTTCTGTGCTCCCGCAGGTTTTCCTTGCCAGACAGAGTGGAAAAGCTTTCTGCTAGGATGTAGACCACAAAAGACGCTAAAGACGAAGGTACGATGCTCTCCGGAGCTTAGAGCCGCTCCCGGGCTTCTTTCGGCAGAAGCGGCGCTAAGAGCGCACTGTGACTGGTACAATCGTCTTTGCGCGAAGAAGCCGCTTCTTCGGCTCCGGGAGCCGGAGAGAGCGGCAGCGTCGGAAAGGTGAAGAAGGAAGCTGTACAACACTGGGATTGTGTGCGCAGCTTGCCAACTGATAGAAAACAGTACCTTACACTTTCCTGACGTTTCCAATCACATGAATCTTCGATTGGAAGCTGTTTTGGACATCTTTTCTTTCCTTTATGCCAAACACTCGGCAGACCTCCGTGCAAAGTCCAGAACACGATGGGAGATGGTTTCTGTGCTCCCGCAGGTTTTCCTTGCCAGACAGAGTGGAAAAGCTTTCTGCTAGGATGTAGACCACAAAAGACGCTAAAGACGAAGGTACGATGCTCTCCGACGATTAAAGCCGCTCCCGGGCTTCTTTCGGCAGAAGCGGCGCTAAGAGAGCACTGTGACTGGTACAATCGTCTTTGCGCGAAGAAGCCGCTTCTTCGGCTCCGGGAGCCGGAGAGAGCGGCAGCATCGGAAAGGTGAAGAAGGAAGCTGTACAACACTGGGATTGTGTGCGCAGCTTGCCAACTGATAGAAAACAGTACCTTACACTTTCCTGACGTTTCCAATCACATGAATATTCGTTAAGAAGCTGTTTTGGACAGCTTTTCTTTCCTTTATGCCAAACACTCGGCAGACCTCCGTGCAAAGTCCAGAACACGATGGGAGATGGTTTCTGTGCTCCCGCAGGTTTTCCTTGCCACACAGAGTGGAAAAGCTTTCTGCTAGGATGTAGACTACAAAAGACGCTAAAGATGAAGGTACGATGCTCTCCGGAGCTTAGAGCCGCTCCCGGGCTTCTTTCGGCAGAAGCGGCGCTAAGAGAGCACTGTGAGCGGTACAATCGTCTTTGCGCGAAGAAGCCGCTTCTTCGGCTCCGGGAGCCAGAGAGAGCGGCAGCATCGGAAAGGTGAAGAAGGAAGCTGTACAACACTGGGATTGTGTGCGCAACTTGCCAACTGATAGAAAACAGTACCTTACAGTTTCCTGACGTTTCCAATCACATGAATATTCGATACGAAGCTGTTTTGGACAGCTTTTCTTTCCTTTATGCCAAACACTCGGCAGACCTCCGTGCAACGTCCAGAACACGATGGGAGATGTTTTCTGTGCTCCCGCAGGTTTTCCTTGCCAGACAGAGTGGAAAAGCTTTCTGCTAGGATGTAGACCACAAAAGACGCTAAAGACGAAGGTACGATGCTCTCCGGAGCTTAGAGCCGCTCCCGGGCTTCTTTCGGCAGAAGCGGCGCTAAGAGAGCACTGTGACTGGTACAATCGTCTTTGCGCGAAGAAGCCGCTTCTTCGGCTCCGGGAGCCGGAGAGAGCGGCAGCGTCGGAAAGGTGAAGAAGGAAGCTGTACAACACTGGGATTGTGTGCGCAGCTTGCCAACTGATAGAAAACAGTACCTTACACTTTCCTGACGTTTCCAATCACATGAATCTTCGATTGGAAGCTGTTTTGGACAGCTTTTCTTTCCTTTATGCCAAACACTCGGCAGACCTCCGTGCAAAGTCCAGAACACGATGGGAGATGGTTTCTGTGCTCCCGCAGGTTTTCCTTGCCAGACAGAGTGGAAAAGCTTTCTGCTAGGATGTAGACCACAAAAGACGCTAAAGACGAAGGTACGATGCTCTCCGACGATTAAAGCCGCTCCCGGGCTTCTTTCGGCAGAAGCGGCGCTAAGAGAGCACTGTGACTGGTACAATCGTCTTTGCGCGAAGAAGCCGCTTCTTCGGCTCCGGGAGCCGGAGAGAGCGGCAGCATCGGAAAGGTGAAGAAGGAAGCTGTACAACACTGGGATTGTGTGCGCAGGTTGCCAACTGATAGAAAACAGTACCTTACACTTTCCTGACGTTTCCAATCACATGAATATTCGTTAAGAAGCTGTTTTGGACAGCTTTTCTTTCCTTTATGCCAAACACTCGGCAGACCTCCGTGCAAAGTCCAGAACACGATGGGAGATGGTTTCTGTGCTCCCGCAGGTTTTCCTTGCCACACAGAGTGGAAAAGCTTTCTGCTAGGATGTAGACCACAAAAGACGCTAAAGATGAAGGTACGATGCTCTCCGGAGCTTAGAGCCGCTCCCGGGCTTCTTTCGGCAGAAGCGGCGCTAAGAGAGCACTGTGAGCGGTACAATCGTCTTTGCGCGAAGAAGCCGCTTCTTCGGCTCCGGGAGCCGGAGAGAGCGGCAGCATCGGAAAGGTGAAGAAGGAAGCTGTACAACACTGGGATTGTGTGCGCAACTTGCCAACTGATAGAAAACAGTACCTTACAGTTTCCTGACGTTTCCAATCACATGAATATTCGATACGAAGCTGTTTTGGACAGCTTTTCTGTCCTTTATGCCAAACACTCGGCAGACCTCCGTGCAACGTCCAGAAGACGATGGGAGATGTTTTCTGTGCTCCCGCAGGTTTTCCTTGCCAGACAGAGTGGAAAAGCTTTCTGCTAGGATGTAGACCACAAAAGACGCTAAAGACGAAGGTACGATGCTCTCCGGAGGTAAGAGCCGCTGGCGGGCTTCTTTCGGCAGAAGCGGCGCTAAGAGAGCACTGTGAGCGGTACAATCGTCTTTGCGCGAAGAAGCCGCTTCTTCGGCTCCGGGAGCCGGAGAGAGCGGCAGCATCGGAAAACTGAAGAAGGAAGCTGTACAACACTGGGATTGCGTGCGCAACTTGCCAACTGATAGAAAACAGTACCTTACACTTTCCTGACGTTTCCAATCACATGAATATTGGATAAGAAGCTGTTTTGGACAGCTTTTCTTTCCTTTATGCCAAACACTCGGCAGACCTCCGTGCAACGTCCAGAACACGATGGGAGATGTTTTCTGTGCTCCCGCAGGTTTTCCTTGCCAGACAGAGTGGAAAAGCTTTCTGCTAGGATGTAGACCACAAAAGACGCTAAAGACGAAGGTACGATGCTCTCCGGAGGTTAGAGCCGCTCCCGGGCTTCTTTCGGCAGAAGCGGCGCTAAGAGAGCACTGTGAGCGGTACAATCGTCTTTGCGCGAAGAAGCCGCTTCTTCGGCTCCGGGAGCTGGAGAGAGTGGCAGCATCTGAAAGATGAAGAAGGAAGCTGTACAACACTGGGATTGTGTGCACAGCTTGCCAACTGATAGAAAACAGTACCTTACACTTTCCTGACGTTTCCAATCACATAAATATTGGATAAGAAGCTGTTTTGGACAGCTTTTCTTTCCTTTATGCCAAACACTCGGCAGACCTCCGTGCAACGTCCAGAACACGATGGGAGATGTTTTCTGTGCTCCCGCAGGTTTTCCTTGCCAGACAGAGTGGAAAAGCTTTCTGCTAGGATGTAGACCACAAAAGACGCTAAAGACGAAGGTACGATGCTCTCCGGAGCTTAGAGCCGCTCCCGGGCTTCTTTCGGCAGAAGCGGCGCTAAGAGCGCACTGTGACTGGTACAATCGTCTTTGCGCGAAGAAGCCGCTTCTTCGGCTCCGGGAGCCGGAGAGAGCGGCAGCGTCGGAAAGGTGAAGAAGGAAGCTGTACAACACTGGGATTGTGTGCGCAGCTTGCCAACTGATAGAAAACAGTACCTTACACTTTCCTGACGTTTCCAATCACATGAATCTTCGATTGGAAGCTGTTTTGGACATCTTTTCTTTCCTTTATGCCAAACACTCGGCAGACCTCCGTGCAAAGTCCAGAACACGATGGGAGATGGTTTCTGTGCTCCCGCAGGTTTTCCTTGCCAGACAGAGTGGAAAAGCTTTCTGCTAGGATGTAGACCACAAAAGACGCTAAAGACGAAGGTACGATGCTCTCCGACGATTAAAGCCGCTCCCGGGCTTCTTTCGGCAGAAGCGGCGCTAAGAGAGCACTGTGACTGGTACAATCGTCTTTGCGCGAAGAAGCCGCTTCTTCGGCTCCGGGAGCCGGAGAGAGCGGCAGCATCGGAAAGGTGAAGAAGGAAGCTGTACAACACTGGGATTGTGTGCGCAGGTTGCCAACTGATAGAAAACAGTACCTTACACTTTCCTGACGTTTCCAATCACATGAATATTCGTTAAGAAGCTGTTTTGGACAGCTTTTCTTTCCTTTATGCCAAACACTCGGCAGACCTCCGTGCAAAGTCCAGAACACGATGGGAGATGGTTTCTGTGCTCCCGCAGGTTTTCCTTGCCACACAGAGTGGAAAAGCTTTCTGCTAGGATGTAGACTACAAAAGACGCTAAAGATGAAGGTACGATGCTCTCCGGAGCTTAGAGCCGCTCCCGGGCTTCTTTCGGCAGAAGCGGCGCTAAGAGAGCACTGTGAGCGGTACAATCGTCTTTGCGCGAAGAAGCCGCTTCTTCGGCTCCGGGAGCCAGAGAGAGCGGCAGCATCGGAAAGGTGAAGAAGGAAGCTGTACAACACTGGGATTGTGTGCGCAACTTGCCAACTGATAGAAAACAGTACCTTACAGTTTCCTGACGTTTCCAATCACATGAATATTCGATACGAAGCTGTTTTGGACAGCTTTTCTTTCCTTTATGCCAAACACTCGGCAGACCTCCGTGCAACGTCCAGAACACGATGGGAGATGTTTTCTGTGCTCCCGCAGGTTTTCCTTGCCAGACAGAGTGGAAAAGCTTTCTGCTAGGATGTAGACCTCAAAAGACGCTAAAGACGAAGGTACGATGCTCTCCGAAGATAAAAGCCGCTCCCGGGCTTCTTTCGGCAGAAGCGGCGCTAAGAGAGCACTGTGAGCGGTACAATCGTCTTTGCGCGAAGAAGCCGCTTCTTCGGCTCCGGGAGCCGGAGAGAGTGGCAGCATCGGAAAGATGAAGAAGGAAGCTGTACAACACTGGGATTGTGTGCGCAGCTTGCCAACTGATAGAAAACAGTACCTTACACTTTCCTGACGTTTCCAATCACATGAATATTGGATAAGAAGCTCTTTTGGACAGCTTTCCTTTCCCTTATGCCAAACACTCGGCAGACCTCCGTGCAACGTCCAGAACACGATGGGAGATGTTTTCTGTGCTCCCGCAGGTTTTCCTCGCCAGACAGAGTGGAAAAGCTTTCTGCTAGGATGTAGACCACAAAAGACGCTAAAGACGAAGGTACGATGCTCTCCGGAGCTAAGAGCCGCTGCCGGGCTTCTTTCGGCAGAAGCGGCGCTAAGGAGAGCAGTGTGAGCGGTACAATCGTCTTTGCGCGAAGAAGCCGCTTCTTCGGCTCCGGGAGCCGGAGAGAGCGGCAGCATCGGAAAGGTGAAGAAGGAAGCTGTACAACACTGGGATTGTGTGCGCAGCTTGCCAACTGATAGAAAACAGTACCTTACACTTTCCTGATGTTTCCAATCACATGAATATTGGATAAGAAGCTGTTTTGGACAGCTTTCCTTTCCTTTATGCCAAACACTCGGCAGACCTCCGTGCAACGTCCAGAACACGATGGGAGATGTTTTCTGTGCTCCCGCAGGTTTTCCTTGCCAGACAGAGTGGAAAAGCTTTCTGCTAGGATGTAGACCACAAAAGACGCTAAAGACGAAGGTACGATGCTCTCCGGAGGTAAGAGCCGCTGCCGGGCTTCTTTCGGCAGAAGCGGCGCTAAGAGAGCACTGTGAG
Source organism: Ammospiza nelsoni (assembly GCF_027579445.1). Classification (NCBI taxonomy): domain Eukaryota; kingdom Metazoa; phylum Chordata; class Aves; order Passeriformes; family Passerellidae; genus Ammospiza; species Ammospiza nelsoni. The sequence goes on from NC_080633.1 coordinate 58,250,667, forward strand.
CGGTACAATCGTCTTTGCGCGAAGAAGCCGCTTCTTCGGCTCCGGGAGCCGGAGAGAGCGGCAGCATCTGAAAGATGAAGAAGGAAGCTGTACAACACTGGGATTGTGTGCACAGCTTGCCAACTGATAGAAAACAGTACCTTACACTTTCCTGACGTTTCCAATCACATGAATATTCGATAAGAAGCTGTTTTGGACAGCTTTTCTTTCCTTTATGCCAAACACTCGGCAGACCTCCGTGCAACGTCCAGAACACGATGGGAGATGTTTTCTGTGCTCCCGCAGGTTTTCCTTGCCAGACAGAGTGGAAAAGCTTTCTGCTAGGATGTAGACCTCAAAAGACGCTAAAGACGAAGGTACGATGCTCTCCGAAGATAAAAGCCGCTCCCGGGCTTCTTTCGGCAGAAGCGGCGCTAAGAGAGCACTGTGAGCGGTACAATCGTCTTTGCGCGAAGAAGCCGCTTCTTCGGCTCCGGGAGCCGGAGAGAGTGGCAGCATCGGAAAGATGAAGAAGGAAGCTGTACAACACTGGGATTGTGTGCGCAGCTTGCCAACTGATAGAAAACAGTACCTTACACTTTCCTGACGTTTCCAATCACATGAATATTGGATAAGAAGCTGTTTTGGACAGCTTTCCTTTCCCTTATGCCAAACACTCGGCAGACCTCCGTGCAACGTCCAGAACACGATGGGAGATGTTTTCTGTGCTCCCGCAGGTTTTCCTCGCCAGACAGAGTGGAAAAGCTTTCTGCTAGGATGTAGACCACAAAAGACGCTAAAGACGAAGGTACGATGCTCTCCGGAGCTAAGAGCCGCTGCCGGGCTTCTTTCGGCAGAAGCGGCGCTAAGGAGAGCAGTGTGAGCGGTACAATCGTCTTTGCGCGAAGAAGCCGCTTCTTCGGCTCCGGGAGCCGGAGAGAGCGGCAGCATCGGAAAGGTGAAGAAGGAAGCTGTACAACACTGGGATTGTGTGCGCAGCTTGCCAACTGATAGAAAACAGTACCTTACACTTTCCTGATGTTTCCAATCACATGAATATTGGATAAGAAGCTGTTTTGGACAGCTTTCCTTTCCTTTATGCCAAACACTCGGCAGACCTCCGTGCAACGTCCAGAACACGATGGGAGATGTTTTCTGTGCTCCCGCAGGTTTTCCTTGCCAGACAGAGTGGAAAAGCTTTCTGCTAGGATGTAGACCACAAAAGACGCTAAAGACGAAGGTACGATGCTCTCCGGAGGTAAGAGCCGCTGCCGGGCTTCTTTCGGCAGAAGCGGCGCTAAGAGAGCACTGTGAGCGGTACAATCGTCTTTGCGCGAAGAAGCCGCTTCTTCGGCTCCGGGAGCCGGAGAGAGCGGCAGCATCTGAAAGATGAAGAAGGAAGCTGTACAACACTGGGATTGTGTGCACAGCTTGCCAACTGATAGAAAACAGTACCTTACACTTTCCTGACGTTTCCAATCACATGAATATTCGATAAGAAGCTGTTTTGGACAGCTTTTCTTTCCTTTATGCCAAACACTCGGCAGACCTCCGTGCAACGTCCAGAACACGATGGGAGATGTTTTCTGTGCTCCCGCAGGTTTTCCTTGCCAGACAGAGTGGAAAAGCTTTCTGCTAGGATGTAGACCTCAAAAGACGCTAAAGACGAAGGTACGATGCTCTCCGACGATTAAAGCCGCTCCCGGGCTTCTTTCGGCAGAAGCGGCGCTAAGAGAGCACTGTGAGCGGTACAATCGTCTTTGCGCGAAGAAGCCGCTTCTTCGGCTCCGGGAGCCGGAGAGAGTGGCAGCATCGGAAAGATGAAGAAGGAAGCTGTACAACACTGGGATTGTGTGCGCAGCTTGCCAACTGATAGAAAACAGTACCTTACACTTTCCTGACGTTTCCAATCACATGAATATTGGATAAGAAGCTGTTTTGGACAGCTTTCCTTTCCCTTATGCCAAACACTCGGCAGACCTCCGTGCAACGTCCAGAACACGATGGGAGATATTTTCTGTGCTCCCGCAGGTTTTCCTTGCCAGACAGAGTGGAAAAGCTTTCTGCTAGGATGTAGACCACAAAAGACGCTAAAGACGAAGGTACGATGCTCTCCGGAGGTAAGAGCCGCTGGCGGGCTTCTTTCGGCAGAAGCGGCGCTAAGAGAGCACTGTGAGCGGTACAATCGTCTTTGCGCGAAGAAGCCGCTTCTTCGGCTCCGGGAGCCGGAGAGAGCGGCAGCATCGGAAAACTGAAGAAGGAAGCTGTACAACACTGGGATTGCGTGCGCAACTTGCCAACTGATAGAAAACAGTACCTTACACTTTCCTGACGTTTCCAATCACATGAATATTGGATAAGAAGCTGTTTTGGACATCTTTTCTTTCCTTTATGCCAAACACTCGGCAGACCTCCGTGCAACGTCCAGAACACGATGGGAGATATTTTCTGTGCTCCCGCAGGTTTTCCTTGCCAGACAGAGTGGAAAAGCTTTCTGCTAGGATGTAGACCACAAAAGACGCTAAAGACGAAGGTACGATGCTCTCCGGAGGTTAGAGCCGCTCCCGGGCTTCTTTCGGCAGAAGCGGCGCTAAGAGAGCACTGTGAGCGGTACAATCGTCTTTGCGCGAAGAAGCCGCTTCTTCGGCTCCGGGAGCTGGAGAGAGCGGCAGCATCTGAAAGATGAAGAAGGAAGCTGTACAACACTGGGATTGTGTGCGCAGCTTGCCAACTGATAGAAAACAGTACCTTACACTTTCCTGACGTTTCCAATCACATAAATATTGGATAAGAAGCTGTTTTGGACAGCTTTTCTTTCCTTTATGCCAAACACTCGGCAGACCTCCGTGCAACGTCCAGAACACGATGGGAGATGTTTTCTGTGCTCCCGCAGGTTTTCCTTGCCAGACAGAGTGGAAAAGCTTTCTGCTAGGATGTAGACCTCAAAAGACGCTAAAGACGAAGGTACGATGCTCTCCGAAGATAAAAGCCGCTCCCGGGCTTCTTTTGGCAGAAGCGGCGCTAAGAGAGCACTGTGAGCGGTACAATCGTCTTTGCGCGAAGAAGCCGCTTCTTCGGCTCCGGGAGCCGGAGAGAGTGGCAGCATCGGAAAGATGAAGAAGGAAGCTGTACAACACTGGGATTGTGTGCGCAGCTTGCCAACTGATAGAAAACAGTACCTTACACTTTCCTGACGTTTCCAGTCACATGAATATTGGATAAGAAGCTGTTTTGGACAGCTTTCCTTTCCCTTATGCCAAACACTCGGCAGACCTCCGTGCAACGTCCAGAACACGATGGGAGATGTTTTCTGTGCTCCCGCAGGTTTTCCTTGCCAGACAGAGTGGAAAAGCTTTCTGCTAGGATGTAGACCACAAAAGACGCTAAAGACGAAGGTACGATGCTCTCCGGAGCTAAGAGCCGCTGCCGGGCTTCTTTCGGCAGAAGCGGCGCTAAGAGAGCACTGTGAGCGGTACAATCGTCTTTGCGCGAAGAAGCCGCTTCTTCGGCTCCGGGAGCCGGAGAGAGCGGCAGCATCGGAAAGGTGAAGAAGGAAGCTGTACAACACTGGGATTGCGTGCGCAACTTGCCAACTGATAGAAAACAGTACCTTACACTTTCCTGACGTTTCCAATCACATGAATATTGGATAAGAAGCTGTTTTGGACATCTTTTCTTTCCTTTATGCCAAACACTCGGCAGACCTCCGTGCAACGTCCAGAACACGATGGGAGATATTTTCTGTGCTCCCGCAGGTTTTCCTTGCCAGACAGAGTGGAAAAGCTTTCTGCTAGGATGTAGACCACAAAAGACGCTAAAGACGAAGGTACGATGCTCTCCGGAGCTAGCGCCGCTGCCGGGCTTCTTTCGGCAGAAGCGGCGCTAAGAGAGCACTGTGACTGGTACAATCGTCTTTGCGCGAAGAAGCCGCTTCTTCGGCTCCGGGAGCCGGAGAGAGCGGCAGCATCGGAAAGGTGAAGAAGGAAGCTGTACAACACTGGGATTGTGTGCGCAGCTTGCCAACTGATAGAAAACAGTACCTTACACTTTCCTGACGTTTCATATCACATGAATATTCGTTAAGAAGCTGTTTTGGACAGCTTTTCTTTCCTTTATGCCAAACACTCGGCAGACCTCCGTGCAACGTCCAGAACACGATGGGAGATGTTTTCTGTGCTCCCGCAGGTTTTCCTTGCCAGACAGAGTGGAAAAGCTTTCTGCTAGGATGTAGACCACAAAAGACGCTAAAGACGAAGGTACGATGCTCTCCGGAGCTAAGAGCCGCTCCGGGGCTTCTTTCGGCAGAAGCGGCGCTAAGAGCGCACTGTGAGCGGTACAATCGTCTTTGCGCGAAGAAGCCGCTTCTTCGGCTCCGGGAGCCGGAGAGAGCGGCAGCGTCGGAAAGGTGAAGAAGGAAGCTGTACAACACTGGGATTGTGTGCGCAGCTTGCCAACTGATAGAAAACAGTACCTTACACTTTCCTGACGTTTCCAATCACATGAATCTTCGATTGGAAGCTGTTTTGGACAGCTTTTCTTTCCTTTATGCCAAACACTCGGCAGACCTCCGTGCAAAGTCCAGAACACGATGGGAGATGTTTTCTGTGCTCCCGCAGGTTTTCCTTGCCAGACAGAGTGGAAAAGCTTTCTGCTAGGATGTAGACCACAAAAGACGCTAAAGACGAAGGTACGATGCTCTCCGGAGCTTAGAGCCGCTCCCGGGCTTCTTTCGGCAGAAGCGGCGCTAAGAGAGCACTGTGAGCGGTACAATCGTCTTTGCGCGAAGAAGCCGCTTCTTCGGCTCCGGGAGACGGAGAGAGCGGCAGCATCGGAAAGGTGAAGAAGGAAGCTGTACAACACTGGGATTGTGTGCGCAGCTTGCCAACTGATAGAAAACAGTACCTTACACTTTCCTGACGTTTCCAATCACATGAATATTGGATAAGAAGCTGTTTTGGACAGCTTTCCTTTCCCTTATGCCAAACACTCGGCAGACCTCCGTGCAACGTCCAGAACACGATGGGAGATGTTTTCTGTGCTCCCGCAGGTTTTCCTTGCCAGACAGAGTGGAAAAGCTTTCTGCTAGGATGTAGACCACAAAAGACGCTAAAGACGAAGGTACGATGCTCTCCGACGATTAAAGCCGCTCCCGGGCTTCTTTCGGCAGAAGCGGCGCTAAGAGAGCACTGTGACTGGTACAATCGTCTTTGCGCGAAGAAGCCGCTTCTTCGGCTCCGGGAGCCGGAGAGAGCGGCAGCGTCGGAAATGTGAAGAAGGAAGCTGTACAACACTGGGATTGTGTGCGCAGCTTGCCAACTGATAGAAAACAGTACCTTACACTTTCCTGACGTTTCCAATCACATGAATATTCGATACGAAGCTGTTTTGGACAGCTTTTCTTTCCTTTATGCCAAACACTCGGCAGACCTCCGTGCAACGTCCAGAACACGATGGGAGATGTTTTCTGTGCTCCCGCAGGTTTTCCTTGCCAGACAGAGTGGAAAAGCTTTCTGCTAGGATGTAGACCACAAAAGACGCTAAAGACGAAGGTACGATGCTCTCCGGAGCTTAGAGCCGCTCCCGGGCTTCTTTCGGCAGAAGCGGCGCTAAGAGCGCACTGTGACTGGTACAATCGTCTTTGCGCGAAGAAGCCGCTTCTTCGGCTCCGGGAGCCGGAGAGAGCGGCAGCGTCGGAAAGGTGAAGAAGGAAGCTGTACAACACTGGGATTGTGTGCGCAGCTTGCCAACTGATAGAAAACAGTACCTTACACTTTCCTGACGTTTCCAATCACATGAATATTGGATAAGAAGCTGTTTTGGACAGCTTTTCTTTCCTTAATGCCAAACACTCGGCAGACCTCCGTGCAAAGTCCAGAACACGATGGGAGATGGTTTCTGTGCTCCCGCAGGTTTTCCTTGCCAGACAGAGTGGAAAAGCTTTCTGCTAGGATGTAGACCACAAAAGACGCTAAAGACGAAGGTACGATGCTCTCCGACGATTAAAGCCGCTCCCGGGCTTCTTTCGGCAGAAGCGGCGCTAAGAGAGCACTGTGACTGGTACAATCGTCTTTGCGCGAAGAAGCCGCTTCTTCGGCTCCGGGAGCCGGAGAGAGCGGCAGCATCGGAAAGGTGAAGAAGGAAGCTGTACAACACTGGGATTGTGTGCGCAGGTTGCCAACTGATAGAAAACAGTACCTTACACTTTCCTGACGTTTCCAATCACATGAATATTCGTTAAGAAGCTGTTTTGGACAGCTTTTCTTTCCTTTATGCCAAACACTCGGCAGACCTCCGTGCAAAGTCCAGAACACGATGGGAGATGGTTTCTGTGCTCCCGCAGGTTTTCCTTGCCACACAGAGTGGAAAAGCTTTCTGCTAGGATGTAGACCACAAAAGACGCTAAAGATGAAGGTACGATGCTCTCCGGAGCTTAGAGCCGCTCCCGGGCTTCTTTCGGCAGAAGCGGCGCTAAGAGAGCACTGTGAGCGGTACAATCGTCTTTGCGCGAAGAAGCCGCTTCTTCGGCTCCGGGAGCCGGAGAGAGCGGCAGCATGGGAAAGGTGAAGAAGGAAGCTGTACAGCACTGGGATTGTGTGCGCAACTTGCCAACTGATAGAAAACAGTACCTTACAGTTTCCTGACGTTTCCAATCACATGAATATTCGATACGAAGCTGTTTTGGACAGCTTTTCTTTCCTTTATGCCAAACACTCGGCAGACCTCCGTGCAACGTCCAGAAGACGATGGGAGATGTTTTCTGTGCTCCCGCAGGTTTTCCTTGCCAGACAGAGTGGAAAAGCTTTCTGCTAGGATGTAGACCACAAAAGACGCTAAAGACGAAGGTACGATGCTCTCCGGAGGTAAGAGCCGCTGCCGGGCTTCTTTCGGCAGAAGCGGCGCTAAGAGAGCACTGTGAGCGGTACAATCGTCTTTGCGCGAAGAAGCCGCTTCTTCGGCTCCGGGAGCCGGAGAGAGCGGCAGCATTGGAAAACTGAAGAAGGAAGCTGTACAACACTGGGATTGCGTGCGCAACTTGCCAACTGATAGAAAACAGTACCTTACACTTTCCTGACGTTTCCAATCACATGAATATTGGATAAGAAGCTGTTTTGGACATCTTTTCTTTCCTTTATGCCAAACACTCGGCAGACCTCCGTGCAACGTCCAGAACACGATGGGAGATATTTTCTGTGCTCCCGCAGGTTTTCCTTGCCAGACAGAGTGGAAAAGCTTTCTGCTAGGATGTAGACCACAAAAGACGCTAAAGACGAAGGTACGATGCTCTCCGGAGGTTAGAGCCGCTGCCGGGCTTCTTTCGGCAGAAGCGGCGCTAAGAGAGCACTGTGAGCGGTACAATCGTCTTTGCGCGAAGAAGCCGCTTCTTCGGCTCCGGGAGCTGGAGAGAGCGGCAGCATCTGAAAGATGAAGAAGGAAGCTGTACAACACTGGGATTGTGTGCACAGCTTGCCAACTGATAGAAAACAGTACCTTACACTTTCCTGACGTTTCCAATCACATAAATATTGGATAAGAAGCTGTTTTGGACAGCTTTTCTTTCCTTTATGCCAAACACTCGGCAGACCTCCGTGCAACGTCCAGAACACGATGGGAGATGTTTTCTCTGCTCCCGCAGGTTTTCCTTGCCAGACAGAGTGGAAAAGCTTTCTGCTAGGATGTAGACCTCAAAAGACGCTAAAGACGAAGGTACGATGCTCTCCGAAGATAAAAGCCGCTCCCGGGCTTCTTTCGGCAGAAGCGGCGCTAAGAGCGCACTGTGACTGGTACAATCGTCTTTGCGTGAAGAAGCCGCTTCTTCGGCTCCGGGAGCCGGAGAGAGCGGCAGCGTCGGAAAGGTGAAGAAGGAAGCTGTACAACACTGGGATTGTGTGCGCAGCTTGCCAACTGATAGAAAACAGTACCTTACACTTTCCTGACGTTTCCAATCACATGAATCTTCGATTGGAAGCTGTTTTGGACAGCTTTTCTTTCCTTTATGCCAAACACTCGGCAGACCTCCGTGCAACGTCCAGAACACGATGGGAGATGTTTTCTGTGCTCGCGCAGGTTTTCCTTGCCAGACAGAGTGGAAAAGCTTTCTGCTAGGATGTAGACCACAAAAGACGCTAAAGACGAAGGTACGATGCTCTCCGGAGCTTAGAGCCGCTGGCGGGCTTCTTTCGGCAGAAGCGGCGCTAAGAGAGCACTGTGAGCGGTACAATCGTCTTTGCGCGAAGAAGCCGCTTCTTCGGCTCCGGGAGCCGGAGAGAGCGGCAGCATCGGAAAGGTGAAGAAGGAAGCTGTACAACACTGGGATTGTGTGCGCAGCTTGCCAACTGATAGAAAACAGTACCTTACACTTTCCTGACGTTTCCAATCACATGAATATTCGATACGAAGCTGTTTTGGACAGCTTTTCTTTCCTTTATGCCAAACACTCGGCAGACCTCCGTGCAACGTCCAGAACACGATGGGAGATGTTTTCTGTGCTCCCGCAGGTTTTCCTTGCCAGACAGAGTGGAAAAGCTTTCTGCTAGGATGTAGACCACAAAAGACGCTAAAAACGAAGGTACGATGCTCTCCGAAGATAAAAGCCGCTGGCGGGCTTCTTTCGGCAGAAGCGGCGCTAAGAGAGCACTGTGAGCGGTACAATCGTCTTTGCGCGAATATGCCGCTTCTTCGGCTCCGGGAGCCGGAGAGAGCGGCAGCATCGGAAAGATGAAGAAGGAAGCTGTACAACACTGGGATTGTGTGCGCAGCTTGCCAACTGATAGAAAACAGTACCTTACACTTTCCTGACGTTTCCAATCACATGAATATTGGATAAGAAGCTGTTTTGGACAGCTTTTCTTTCCTTTATGCCAAACACTCGGCAGACCTCCGTGCAACGTCCAGAACACGATGGGAGATGTTTTCTGTGCTCCCGCAGGTTTTCCTTGCCAGACAGAGTGGAAAAGCTTTTTGCTAGGATGTAGATCACAAAAGACGCTAAAGACGAAGGTACGATGCTCTCCGACGATTAAAGCCGCTCCCGGGCTTCTTTCGGCAGAAGCGGCGCTAAGAGAGCACTGTGAGCGGTACAATCGTCTTTGCGTGAAGAAGCCGCTTCTTCGGCTCCGGGAGCCGGAGAGAGCGGCAGCGTCGGAAAGATGAAGAAGGAAGCTGTACAACACTGGGATTGTGTGCACAGTTGCCAACCGATAGAAAACAGTACCTTACACTTTCCTGACGTTTCCAATCACATGAATCTTCGATTGGAAGCTGTTTTGGACAGCTTTCCTTTCTTTATGCCAAACACTCAACAGACCTCCGTGCAAAGTCCAGAACACGATGGGAGATGGTTTCTCTGCTCCCGCAGGTTTTCCTTGCCAGACAGAGTGGAAAAGCTTCCTGCTAGGATGTAGACCACAAAAGACGCTAAAGACGAAGGTACGATGCTCTCCGGAGGTAAGAGCCGCTGGCGGGCTTCTTTCGGCAGAAGCGGCGCTAAGAGAGCACTGTGAGCGGTACAATCGTCTTTGCGCGAAGAAGCCGCTTCTTCGGATCCGGGAGCCGGAGAGAGCGGCAGCATCTGAAAGATGAAGAAGGAAGCTGTACAACACTGGGATTGTGTGCGCAACTTGCCAACTGATAGAAAACAGTACCTTACACTTTCCTGACGTTTCCAATCACATAAATATTGGATAAGAAGCTGTTTTGGACAGCTTTTCTTTCCTTTATGCCAAACACTCGGCAGACCTCCGTGCAACGTCCAGAACACGATGGGAGATGTTTTCTGTGCTCCCGCAGGTTTTCCTTGCCAGACAGAGTGGAAAAGCTTTCTGCTAGGATGTAGACCTCAAAAGACGCTAAAGACGAAGGTACGATGCTCTCCGAAGATAAAAGCCGCTCCCGGGCTTCTTTCGGCAGAAGCGGCGCTAAGAGAGCACTGTGAGCGGTACAATCGTCTTTGCGCGAAGAAGCCGCTTCTTCGGCTCCGGGAGCCGGAGAGAGTGGCAGCATCGGAAAGATGAAGAAGGAAGCTGTACAACACTGGGATTGTGTGCGCAGCTTGCCAACTGATAGAAAACAGTACCTTACACTTTCCTGACGTTTCCAATCACATGAATATTGGATAAGAAGCTGTTTTGGACAGCTTTCCTTTCCCTTATGCCAAACACTCGGCAGACCTCCGTGCAACGTCCAGAACACGATGGGAGATGTTTTCTGTGCTCCCGCAGGTTTTCCTCGCCAGACAGAGTGGAAAAGCTTTCTGCTAGGATGTAGACCACAAAAGACGCTAAAGACGAAGGTACGATGCTCTCCGGAGCTAAGAGCCGCTGCCGGGCTTCTTTCGGCAGAAGCGGCGCTAAGGAGAGCAGTGTGAGCGGTACAATCGTCTTTGCGCGAAGAAGCCGCTTCTTCGGCTCCGGGAGCCGGAGAGAGCGGCAGCATCGGAAAGGTGAAGAAGGAAGCTGTACAACACTGGGATTGTGTGCGCAGCTTGCCAACTGGTAGAAAACAGTACCTTACACTTTCCTGATGTTTCCAATCACATGAATATTGGATAAGAAGCTGTTTTGGACAGCTTTTCTTTCCTTTATGCCAAACACTCGGCAGACCTCCGTGCAACGTCCAGAACACGATGGGAGATGTTTTCTGTGCTCCCGCAGGTTTTCCTTGCCAGACAGAGTGGAAAAGCTTTCTGCTAGGATGTAGACCACAAAAGACGCTAAAGACGAAGGTACGATGCTCTCCGGAGGTAAGAGCCGCTGCCGGGCTTCTTTCGGCAGAAGCGGCGCTAAGAGAGCACTGTGAGCGGTACAATCGTCTTTGCGCGAAGAAGCCGCTTCTTCGGCTCCGGGAGCCGGAGAGAGCGGCAGCATCGGAAAGGTGAAGAAGGAAGCTGTACAACACTGGGATTGCGTGCGCAACTTGCCAACTGATAGAAAACAGTACCTTACACTTTCCTGACGTTTCCAATCACATGAATATTGGATAAGAAGCTGTTTTGGACATCTTTTCTTTCCTTTATGCCAAACACTCGGCAGACCTCCGTGCAACGTCCAGAACACGATGGGAGATGTTTTCTGTGCTCCCGCAGGTTTTCCTTGCCAGACAGAGTGGAAAAGCTTCCTGCTAGGATGTAGACCACAAAAGACGCTAAAAACGAAGGTACGATGCTCTCCGGAGCTAAGAGCCGCTGCCGGGCTTCTTTCGGCAGAAGCGGTGCTAAGAGCGCACTGTGAGAGGTACAATCGTCTTTGCGCGAAGAAGCCGCTTCTTCGGCTCCGGGAGCTGGAGAGAGCGGCAGCATCTGAAAGATGAAGAAGGAAGCTGTACAACACTGGGATTGTGTGCACAGCTTGCCAACTGATAGAAAACAGTACCTTACACTTTCCTGACGTTTCCAATCACATGAATATTCGATAAGAAGCTGTTTTGGACAGCTTTTCTTTCCTTTATGCCAAACACTCGGCAGACCTCCGTGCAACGTCCAGAACACGATGGGAGATGTTTTCTGTGCTCCCGCAGGTTTTCCTTGCCAGACAGAGTGGAAAAGCTTTCTGCTAGGATGTAGACCTCAAAAGACGCTAAAGACGAAGGTACGATGCTCTCCGAAGATAAAAACCGCTCCCGGGCTTCTTTCGGCAGAAGCGGCGCTAAGAGAGCACTGTGAGCGGTACAATCGTCTTTGCGCGAAGAAGCCGCTTCTTCGGCTCCGGGAGCCGGAGAGAGTGGCAGCATCGGAAAGATGAAGAAGGAAGCTGTACAACACTGGGATTGTGTGCGCAGCTTGCCAACTGATAGAAAACAGTACCTTACACTTTCCTGACGTTTCCAATCACATGAATATTGGATAAGAAGCTCTTTTGGACAGCTTTCCTTTCCCTTATGCCAAACACTCGGCAGACCTCCGTGCAACGTCCAGAACACGATGGGAGATGTTTTCTGTGCTCCCGCAGGTTTTCCTTGCCAGACAGAGTGGAAAAGCTTTCTGCTAGGATGTAGACCACAAAAGACGCTAAAGACGAAGGTACGATGCTCTCCGGAGGTAAGAGCCGCTGGCGGGCTTCTTTCGGCAGAAGCGGCGCTAAGAGAGCACTGTGAGCGGTACAATCGTCTTTGCGCGAAGAAGCCGCTTCTTCGGCTCCGGGAGCCGGAGAGAGCGGCAGCATCGGAAAGGTGAAGAAGGAAGCTGTACAACACTGGGATTGCGTGCGCAACTTGCCAACTGATAGAAAACAGTACCTTACACTTTCCTGACGTTTCCAATCACATGAATATTGGATAAGAAGCTGTTTTGGACATCTTTTCTTTCCTTTATGCCAAACACTCGGCAGACCTCCGTGCAACGTCCAGAACACGATGGGAGATATTTTCTGTGCTCCCGCAGGTTTTCCTTGCCAGACAGAGTGGAAAAGCTTTCTGCTAGGATGTAGACCACAAAAGACGCTAAAGACGAAGGTACGATGCTCTCCGGAGCTTAGAGCCGCTCCCGGGCTTCTTTCGGCAGAAGCGGCGCTAAGAGAGCACTGTGAGCGGTACAATCGTCTTTGCGCGAAGAAGCCGCTTCTTCGGCTCCGGGAGCTGGAGAGAGCGGCAGCATCTGAAAGATGAAGAAGGAAGCTGTACAACACTGGGATTGTGTGCGCAGCTTGCCAACTGATAGAAAACAGTACCTTACACTTTCCTGACGTTTCCAATCACATAAATATTGGATAAGAAGCTGTTTTGGACAGCTTTTCTTTCCTTTATGCCAAACACTCGGCAGACCTCCGTGCAACGTCCAGAACACGATGGGAGATGTTTTCTGTGCTCCCGCAGGTTTTCCTTGCCAGACAGAGTGGAAAAGCTTTCTGCTAGGATGTAGACCTCAAAAGACGCTAAAGACGAAGGTACGAGGCTCTCCGAAGATAAAAGCCGCTCCCGGGCTTCTTTTGGCAGAAGCGGCGCTAAGAGAGCACTGTGAGCGGTACAATCGTCTTTGCGCGAAGAAGCCGCTTCTTCGGCTCCGGGAGCCGGAGAGAGTGGCAGCATCGGAAAGATGAAGAAGGAAGCTGTACAACACTGGGATTGTGTGCGCAGCTTGCCAACTGATAGAAAACAGTACCTTACACTTTCCTGACGTTTCCAATCACATGAATATTGGATAAGAAGCTGTTTTGGACAGCTTTCCTTTCCCTTATGCCAAACACTCGGCAGACCTCCGTGCAACGTCCAGAACACGATGGGAGATGTTTTCTGTGCTCCCGCAGGTTTTCCTTGCCAGACAGAGTGGAAAAGCTTTCTGCTAGGATGTAGACCACAAAAGACGCTAAAGACGAAGGTACGATGCTCTCCGGAGCTAAGAGCCGCTGCCGGGCTTCTTTCGGCAGAAGCGGCGCTAAGAGAGCACTGTGAGCGGTACAATCGTCTTTGCGCGAAGAAGCCGCTTCTTCGGCTCCGGGAGCCGGAGAGAGCGGCAGCATCGGAAAGGTGAAGAAGGAAGCTGTACAACACTGGGATTGCGTGCGCAACTTGCCAACTGATAGAAAACAGTACCTTACACTTTCCTGACGTTTCCAATCACATGAATATTGGATAAGAAGCTGTTTTGGACATCTTTTCTTTCCTTTATGCCAAACACTCGGCAGACCTCCGTGCAACGTCCAGAACACGATGGGAGATATTTTCTGTGCTCCCGCAGGTTTTCCTTGCCAGACAGAGTGGAAAAGCTTTCTGCTAGGATGTAGACCACAAAAGACGCTAAAGACGAAGGTACGATGCTCTCCGGAGCTAGCGCCGCTGCCGGGCTTCTTTCGGCAGAAGCGGCGCTAAGAGAGCACTGTGACTGGTACACTCGTCTTTGCGCGAAGAAGCCGCTTCTTCGGCTCCGGGAGCCGGAGAGAGCGGCAGCATCGGAAAGGTGAAGAAGGAAGCTGTACAACACTGGGATTGTGTGCGCAGCTTGCCAACTGATAGAAAACAGTACCTTACACTTTCCTGACGTTTCATATCACATGAATATTCGTTAAGAAGCTGTTTTGGACAGCTTTTCTTTCCTTTATGCCAAACACTCGGCAGACCTCCGTGCAACGTCCAGAACACGATGGGAGATGTTTTCTGTGCTCCCGCAGGTTTTCCTTGCCAGACAGAGTGGAAAAGCTTTCTGCTAGGATGTAGACCACAAAAGACGCTAAAGACGAAGGTACGATGCTCTCCGAAGATAAAAGCCGCTCCCGGGCTTCTTTCGGCAGAAGCAGCGCTAAGAGAGCACTGTGAGCGGCACAATCGTCTTTGCGCGAAGAAGCCGCTTCTTCGCCTCCGGGAGCCGGAGAGAGCGGCAGCATCGGAAAGGTGAAGAAGGAAGCTGTACAACACTGGGATTGTGTGCGCAACTTGCCAACTGATAGAAAACAGTACCTTACACTTTCCTGACGTTTCCAATCATATGAATATTCGATACGAAGCTGTTTTGGACAGCTTTTCTTTCCTTTATGCCAAACACTCGGCAGACCTCCGTGCAACGTCCAGAACACGATGGGAGATGTTTTCTGTGCTCCCGCAGGTTTTCCTTGCCAGACAGAGTGGAAAAGCTTTCTGCTAGGATGTAGACCACAAAAGACGCTAAAGACGAAGGTACGATGCTCTCCGGAGCTAAGAGCCGCTCCGGGGCTTCTTTCGGCAGAAGCGGCGCTAAGAGCGCACTGTGACTGGTACAATCGTCTTTGCGCGAAGAAGCCGCTTCTTCGGCTCCGGGAGCCGGAGAGAGCGGCAGCGTCGGAAAGGTGAAGAAGGAAGCTGTACAACACTGGGATTGTGTGCGCAGCTTGCCAACTGATAGAAAACAGTACCTTACACTTTCCTGACGTTTCCAATCACATGAATCTTCGATTGGAAGCTGTTTTGGACAGCTTTTCTTTCCGTTATGCCAAACACTCGGCAGACCTCCGTGCAAAGTCCAGAACACGATGGGAGATGTTTTCTGTGCTCCCGCAGGTTTTCCTTGCCAGACAGAGTGGAAAAGCTTTCTGCTAGGATGTAGACCACAAAAGACGCTAAAGACGAAGGTACGATGCTCTCCGGAGCTTAGAGCCGCTCCCGGGCTTCTTTCGGCAGAAGCGGCGCTAAGAGAGCACTGTGAGCGGTATAATCGTCTTTGCGCGAAGAAGCCGCTTCTTCGGCTCCGGGAGCCGGAGAGAGCGGCAGCATCGGAAAGGTGAAGAAGGAAGCTGTACAACACTGGGATTGTGTGCGCAGCTTGCCAACTGATAGAAAACAGTACCTTACACTTTCCTGACGTTTCCAATCACATGAATATTGGATAAGAAGCTGTTTTGGACAGCTTTCCTTTCCCTTATGCCAAACACTCGGCAGACCTCCGTGCAACGTCCAGAACACGATGGGAGATGTTTTCTGTGCTCCCGCAGGTTTTCCTTGCCAGACAGAGTGGAAAAGCTTTCTGCTAGGATGTAGACCACAAAAGACGCTAAAGACGAAGGTACGATGCTCTCCGACGATTAAAGCCGCTCCCGGGCTTCTTTCGGCAGAAGCGGCGCTAAGAGAGCACTGTGACTGGTACAATCGTCTTTGCGCGAAGAAGCCGCTTCTTCGGCTCCGGGAGCCGGAGAGAGCGGCAGCGTCGGAAATGTGAAGAAGGAAGCTGTACAACACTGGGATTGTGTGCGCAGCTTGCCAACTGATAGAAAACAGTACCTTACACTTTCCTGACGTTTCCAATCACATGAATATTCGTTAAGAAGCTGTTTTGGACAGCTTTTCTTTCCTTTATGCCAAACACTCGGCAGACCTCCGTGCAAAGTCCAGAACACGATGGGAGATGGTTTCTGTGCTCCCGCAGGTTTTCCTTGCCAGACAGAGTGGAAAAGCTTTCTGCTAGGATGTAGACCACAAAAGACGCTAAAGACGAAGGTACGATGCTCTCCGAAGATAAAAGCCGCTCCCGGGCTTCTTTCGGCAGAAGCGGCGCTAAGAGAGCACTGTGAGCGGTACAATCGTCTTTGCGCGAAGAAGCCGCTTCTTCGGCTCCGGGAGCTGGAGAGAGCGGCAGCATCGGAAAGGTGAAGAAGGAAGCTGTACAACACTGGGATTGTGTGCGCAACTTGCCAACTGATAGAAAACAGTACCTTACACTTTCCTGACGTTTCCAATCACATGAATATTCGATACGAAGCTGTTTTGGACAGCTTTTCTTTCCTTTATGCCAAACACTCGGCAGACCTCCGTGCAACGTCCAGAACACGATGGGAGATGTTTTCTGTGCTCCCGCAGGTTTTCCTTGCCAGACAGAGTGGAAAAGCTTTCTGCTAGGATGTAGACCACAAAAGACGCTAAAGACGAAGGTACGATGCTCTCCGGAGCTAAGAGCCGCTGCCGGGCTTCTTTCGGCAGAAGCGGCGCTAAGAGAGCACTGTGAGCGGTACAATCGTCTTTGCGCGAAGAAGCCGCTTCTTCGGCTCCGGGAGCCGGAGAGAGCGGCAGCATCGGAAAGGTGAAGAAGGAAGCTGTACAACACTGGGATTGCGTGCGCAACTTGCCAACTGATAGAAAACAGTACCTTACACTTTCCTGACGTTTCCAATCACATGAATATTGGATAAGAAGCTGTTTTGGACATCTTTTCTTTCCTTTATGCCAAACACTCGGCAGACCTCCGTGCAACGTCCAGAACACGATGGGAGATATTTTCTGTGCTCCCGCAGGTTTTCCTTGCCAGACAGAGTGGAAAAGCTTTCTGCTAGGATGTAGACCACAAAAGACGCTAAAGACGAAGGTACGATGCTCTCCGGAGCTTAGAGCCGCTCCCGGGCTTCTTTCGGCAGAAGCGGCGCTAAGAGAGCACTGTGAGCGGTACAATCGTCTTTGCGCGAAGAAGCCGCTTCTTCGGCTCCGGGAGCTGGAGAGAGCGGCAGCATCTGAAAGATGAAGAAGGAAGCTGTACAACACTGGGATTGTGTGCGCAGCTTGCCAACTGATAGAAAACAGTACCTTACACTTTCCTGACGTTTCCAATCACATAAATATTGGATAAGAAGCTGTTTTGGACAGCTTTTCTTTCCTTTATGCCAAACACTCGGCAGACCTCCGTGCAACGTCCAGAACACGATGGGAGATGTTTTCTGTGCTCCCGCAGGTTTTCCTTGCCAGACAGAGTGGAAAAGCTTTCTGCTAGGATGTAGACCTCAAAAGACGCTAAAGACGAAGGTACGATGCTCTCCGAAGATAAAAGCCGCTCCCGGGCTTCTTTTGGCAGAAGCGGCGCTAAGAGAGCACTGTGAGCGGTACAATCGTCTTTGCGCGAAGAAGCCGCTTCTTCGGCTCCGGGAGCCGGAGAGAGTGGCAGCATCGGAAAGATGAAGAAGGAAGCTGTACAACACTGGGATTGTGTGCGCAGCTTGCCAACTGATAGAAAACAGTACCTTACACTTTCCTGACGTTTCCAATCACATGAATATTGGATAAGAAGCTGTTTTGGACAGCTTTCCTTTCCCTTATGCCAAACACTCGGCAGACCTCCGTGCAACGTCCAGAACACGATGGGAGATGTTTTCTGTGCTCCCGCAGGTTTTCCTTGCCAGACAGAGTGGAAAAGCTTTCTGCTAGGATGTAGACCACAAAAGACGCTAAAGACGAAGGTACGATGCTCTCCGGAGCTAAGAGCCGCTGCCGGGCTTCTTTCGGCAGAAGCGGCGCTAAGAGAGCACTGTGAGCGGTACAATCGTCTTTGCGCGAAGAAGCCGCTTCTTCGGCTCCGGGAGCCGGAGAGAGCGGCAGCATCGGAAAGGTGAAGAAGGAAGCTGTACAACACTGGGATTGCGTGCGCAACTTGCCAACTGATAGAAAACAGTACCTTACACTTTCCTGACGTTTCATATCACATGAATATTCGTTAAGAAGCTGTTTTGGACAGCTTTTCTTTCCTTTATGCCAAACAATCGGCAGACCTCCGTGCAACGTCCAGAACACGATGGGAGATGTTTTCTGTGCTCCCGCAGGTTTTCCTTGCCAGACAGAGTGGAAAAGCTTTCTGCTAGGATGTAGACCACAAAAGACGCTAAAGACGAAGGTACGATGCTCTCCGAAGATAAAAGCCGCTCCCGGGCTTCTTTCGGCAGAAGCAGCGCTAAGAGAGCACTGTGAGCGGCACAATCGTCTTTGCGCGAAGAAGCCGCTTCTTCGGCTCCGGGAGCCGGAGAGAGCGGCAGCATGGGAAAGGTGAAGAAGGAAGCTGTACAACACTGGGATTGTGTGCGCAACTTGCCAACTGATAGAAAACAGTACCTTACACTTTCCTGACGTTTCCAATCATATGAATATTCGATACGAAGCTGTTTTGGACAGCTTTTCTTTCCTTTATGCCAAACACTCGGCAGACCTCCGTGCAACGTCCAGAACACGATGGGAGATGTTTTCTGTGCTCCCGCAGGTTTTCCTTGCCAGACAGAGTGGAAAAGCTTTCTGCTAGGATGTAGACCACAAAAGACGCTAAAGACGAAGGTACGATGCTCTCCGGAGCTAAGAGCCGCTCCGGGGCTTCTTTCGGCAGAAGCGGCGCTAAGAGCGCACTGTGACTGGTACAATCGTCTTTGCGCGAAGAAGCCGCTTCTTCGGCTCCGGGAGCCGGAGTGAGCGGCAGCGTCGGAAAGGTGAAGAAGGAAGCTGTACAACACTGGGATTGTGTGCGCAGCTTGCCAACTGATAGAAAACAGTACCTTACACTTTCCTGACGTTTCCAATCACATGAATATTCGATTGGAAGCTGTTTTGGACAGCTTTTCTTTCCTTTATGCCAAACACTCGGCAGACCTCCGTGCAAAGTCCAGAACACGATGGGAGATGTTTTCTGTGCTCCCGCAGGTTTTCCTTGCCAGACAGAGTGGAAAAGCTTTCTGCTAGGATGTAGACCACAAAAGACGCTAAAGACGAAGGTACGATGCTCTCCGGAGCTTAGAGCCGCTCCCGGGCTTCTTTCGGCAGAAGCGGCGCTAAGAGAGCACTGTGAGCGGTACAATCGTCTTTGCGCGAAGAAGCCGCTTCTTCGGCTCCGGGAGCCGGAGAGAGCGGCAGCATCGGAAAGGTGAAGAAGGAAGCTGTACAACACTGGGATTGTGTGCGCAGCTTGCCAACTGATAGAAAACAGTACCTTACACTTTCCTGACGTTTCCAATCACATGAATATTGGATAAGAAGCTGTTTTGGACAGCTTTCCTTTCCCTTATGCCAAACACTCGGCAGACCTCCGTGCAACGTCCAGAACACGATGGGAGATGTTTTCTGTGCTCCCGCAGGTTTTCCTTGCCAGACAGAGTGGAAAAGCTTTCTGCTAGGATGTAGACCACAAAAGACGCTAAAGACGAAGGTACGATGCTCTCCGACGATTAAAGCCGCTCCCGGGCTTCTTTCGGCAGAAGCGGCGCTAAGAGAGCACTGTGACTGGTACAATCGTCTTTGCGCGAAGAAGCCGCTTCTTCGGCTCCGGGAGCCGGAGAGAGCGGCAGCGTCGGAAATGTGAAGAAGGAAGCTGTACAACACTGGGATTGTGTGCGCAGCTTGCCAACTGATAGAAAACAGTACCTTACACTTTCCTGACGTTTCCAATCACATGAATATTCGTTAAGAAGCTGTTTTGGACAGCTTTTCTTTCCTTTATGCCAAACACTCGGCAGACCTCCGTGCAAAGTCCAGAACACGATGGGAGATGGTTTCTGTGCTCCCGCAGGTTTTCCTTGCCAGACAGAGTGGAAAAGCTTTCTGCTAGGATGTAGACCACAAAAGACGCTAAAGACGAAGGTACGATGCTCTCCGAAGATAAAAGCCGCTCCCGGGCTTCTTTCGGCAGAAGCGGCGCTAAGAGAGCACTGTGAGCGGTACAATCGTCTTTGCGCGAAGAAGCCGCTTCTTCGGCTCCGGGAGCTGGAGAGAGCGGCAGCATCGGAAAGGTGAAGAAGGAAGCTGTACAACACTGGGATTGTGTGCGCAACTTGCCAACTGATAGAAAACAGTACCTTACACTTTCCTGACGTTTCCAATCACATGAATATTCGATACGAAGCTGTTTTGGACAGCTTTTCTTTCCTTTATGCCAAACACTCGGCAGACCTCCGTGCAACGTCCAGAACACGATGGGAGATGTTTTCTGTGCTCCCGCAGGTTTTCCTTGCCAGACAGAGTGGAAAAGCTTTCTGCTAGGATGTAGACCACAAAAGACGCTAAAGACGAAGGTACGATGCTCTCCGGAGCTTAGAGCCGCTCCCGGGCTTCTTTCGGCAGAAGCGGCGCTAAGAGCGCACTGTGACTGGTACAATCGTCTTTGCGCGAAGAAGCCGCTTCTTCGGCTCCGGGAGCCGGAGAGAGCGGCAGCGTCGGAAAGGTGAAGAAGGAAGCTGTACAACACTGGGATTGTGTGCGCAGCTTGCCAACTGATAGAAAACAGTACCTTACACTTTCCTGACGTTTCCAATCACATGAATATTGGATAAGAAGCTGTTTTGGACAGCTTTTCTTTCCTTAATGCCAAACACTCGGCAGACCTCCGTGCAAAGTCCAGAACACGATGGGAGATGGTTTCTGTGCTCCCGCAGGTTTTCCTTGCCAGACAGAGTGGAAAAGCTTTCTGCTAGGATGTAGACCACAAAAGACGCTAAAGACGAAGGTACGATGCTCTCCGACGATTAAAGCCGCTCCCGGGCTTCTTTCGGCAGAAGCGGCGCTAAGAGAGCACTGTGACTGGTACAATCGTCTTTGCGCGAAGAAGCCGCTTCTTCGGCTCCGGGAGCCGGAGAGAGCGGCAGCATCGGAAAGGTGAAGAAGGAAGCTGTACAACACTGGGATTGTGTGCGCAGGTTGCCAACTGATAGAAAACAGTACCTTACACTTTCCTGACGTTTCCAATCACATGAATATTCGTTAAGAAGCTGTTTTGGACAGCTTTTCTTTCCTTTATGCCAAACACTCGGCAGACCTCCGTGCAAAGTCCAGAACACGATGGGAGATGGTTTCTGTGCTCCCGCAGGTTTTCCTTGCCACACAGAGTGGAAAAGCTTTCTGCTAGGATGTAGACCACAAAAGACGCTAAAGATGAAGGTACGATGCTCTCCGGAGCTTAGAGCCGCTCCCGGGCTTCTTTCGGCAGAAGCGGCGCTAAGAGAGCACTGTGAGCGGTACAATCGTCTTTGCGCGAAGAAGCCGCTTCTTCGGCTCCGGGAGCCGGAGAGAGCGGCAGCATGGGAAAGGTGAAGAAGGAAGCTGTACAGCACTGGGATTGTGTGCGCAACTTGCCAACTGATAGAAAACAGTACCTTACAGTTTCCTGACGTTTCCAATCACATGAATATTCGATACGAAGCTGTTTTGGACAGCTTTTCTTTCCTTTATGCCAAACACTCGGCAGACCTCCGTGCAACGTCCAGAAGACGATGGGAGATGTTTTCTGTGCTCCCGCAGGTTTTCCTTGCCAGACAGAGTGGAAAAGCTTTCTGCTAGGATGTAGACCACAAAAGACGCTAAAGACGAAGGTACGATGCTCTCCGGAGGTAAGAGCCGCTGGCGGGCTTCTTTCGGCAGAAGCGGCGCTAAGAGAGCACTGTGAGCGGTACAATCGTCTTTGCGCGAAGAAGCCGCTTCTTCGGCTCCGGGAGCCGGAGAGAGCGGCAGCATCGGAAAACTGAAGAAGGAAGCTGTACAACACTGGGATTGCGTGCGCAACTTGCCAACTGATAGAAAACAGTACCTTACACTTTCCTGACGTTTCCAATCACATGAATATTGGATAAGAAGCTGTTTTGGACATCTTTTCTTTCCTTTATGCCAAACACTCGGCAGACCTCCGTGCAACGTCCAGAACACGATGGGAGATGTTTTCTGTGCTCCCGCAGGTTTTCCTTGCCAGACAGAGTGGAAAAGCTTTCTGCTAGGATGTAGACCACAAAAGACGCTAAAGACGAAGGTACGATGCTCTCCGAAGATAAAAGCCGCTCCCGGGCTTCTTTCGGCAGAAGCAGCGCTAAGAGAGCACTGTGAGCGGCACAATCGTCTTTGCGCGAAGAAGCCGCTTCTTCGCCTCCGGGAGCCGGAGAGAGCGGCAGCATCGGAAAGGTGAAGAAGGAAGCTGTACAACACTGGGATTGTGTGCGCAACTTGCCAACTGATAGAAAACAGTACCTTACACTTTCCTGACGTTTCCAATCATATGAATATTCGATACGAAGCTGTTTTGGACAGCTTTTCTTTCCTTTATGCCAAACACTCGGCAGACCTCCGTGCAACGTCCAGAACACGATGGGAGATGTTTTCTGTGCTCCCGCAGGTTTTCCTTGCCAGACAGAGTGGAAAAGCTTTCTGCTAGGATGTAGACCACAAAAGACGCTAAAGACGAAGGTACGATGCTCTCCGGAGCTAAGAGCCGCTCCGGGGCTTCTTTCGGCAGAAGCGGCGCTAAGAGCGCACTGTGACTGGTACAATCGTCTTTGCGCGAAGAAGCCGCTTCTTCGGCTCCGGGAGCCGGAGTGAGCGGCAGCGTCGGAAAGGTGAAGAAGGAAGCTGTACAACACTGGGATTGTGTGCGCAGCTTGCCAACTGATAGAAAACAGTACCTTACACTTTCCTGACGTTTCCAATCACATGAATATTCGATTGGAAGCTGTTTTGGACAGCTTTTCTTTCCTTTATGCCAAACACTCGGGAGACCTCCGTGCAAAGTCCAGAACACGATGGGAGATGTTTTCTGTGCTCCCGCAGGTTTTCCTTGCCAGACAGAGTGGAAAAGCTTTCTGCTAGGATGTAGACCACAAAAGACGCTAAAGACGAAGGTACGATGCTCTCCGGAGCTTAGAGCCGCTCCCGGGCTTCTTTCGGCAGAAGCGGCGCTAAGAGAGCACTGTGAGCGGTACAATCGTCTTTGCGCGAAGAAGCCGCTTCTTCGGCTCCGGGAGCCGGAGAGAGCGGCAGCATCGGAAAGGTGAAGAAGGAAGCTGTACAACACTGGGATTGTGTGCGCAGCTTGCCAACTGATAGAAAACAGTACCTTACACTTTCCTGACGTTTCCAATCACATGAATATTGGATAAGAAGCTGTTTTGGACAGCTTTCCTTTCCCTTATGCCAAACACTCGGCAGACCTCCGTGCAACGTCCAGAACACGATGGGAGATGTTTTCTGTGCTCCCGCAGGTTTTCCTTGCCAGACAGAGTGGAAAAGCTTTCTGCTAGGATGTAGACCACAAAAGACGCTAAAGACGAAGGTACGATGCTCTCCGACGATTAAAGCCGCTCCCGGGCTTCTTTCGGCAGAAGCGGCGCTAAGAGAGCACTGTGACTGGTACAATCGTCTTTGCGCGAAGAAGCCGCTTCTTCGGCTCCGGGAGCCGGAGAGAGCGGCAGCGTCGGAAATGTGAAGAAGGAAGCTGTACAACACTGGGATTGTGTGCGCAGCTTGCCAACTGATAGAAAACAGTACCTTACACTTTCCTGACGTTTCCAATCACATGAATATTCGTTAAGAAGCTGTTTTGGACAGCTTTTCTTTCCTTTATGCCAAACACTCGGCAGACCTCCGTGCAAAGTCCAGAACACGATGGGAGATGGTTTCTGTGCTCCCGCAGGTTTTCCTTGCCAGACAGAGTGGAAAAGCTTTCTGCTAGGATGTAGACCACAAAAGACGCTAAAGACGAAGGTACGATGCTCTCCGAAGATAAAAGCCGCTCCCGGGCTTCTTTCGGCAGAAGCAGCGCTAAGAGAGCACTGTGAGCGGTACAATCGTCTTTGCGCGAAGAAGCCGCTTCTTCGGCTCCGGGAGCTGGAGAGAGCGGCAGCATCGGAAAGGTGAAGAAGGAAGCTGTACAACACTGGGATTGTGTGCGCAACTTGCCAACTGATAGAAAACAGTACCTTACACTTTCCTGACGTTTCCAATCACATGAATATTCGATACGAAGCTGTTTTGGACAGCTTTTCTTTCCTTTATGCCAAACACTCGGCAGACCTCCGTGCAACGTCCAGAACACGATGGGAGATGTTTTCTGTGCTCCCGCAGGTTTTCCTTGCCAGACAGAGTGGAAAAGCTTTCTGCTAGGATGTAGACCACAAAAGACGCTAAAGACGAAGGTACGATGCTCTCCGGAGCTTAGAGCCGCTCCCGGGCTTCTTTCGGCAGAAGCGGCGCTAAGAGCGCACTGTGACTGGTACAATCGTCTTTGCGCGAAGAAGCCGCTTCTTCGGCTCCGGGAGCCGGAGAGAGCGGCAGCGTCGGAAAGGTGAAGAAGGAAGCTGTACAACACTGGGATTGTGTGCGCAGCTTGCCAACTGATAGAAAACAGTACCTTACACTTTCCTGACGTTTCCAATCACATGAATATTGGATAAGAAGCTGTTTTGGACAGCTTTTCTTTCCTTAATGCCAAACACTCGGCAGACCTCCGTGCAAAGTCCAGAACACGATGGGAGATGGTTTCTGTGCTCCCGCAGGTTTTCCTTGCCAGACAGAGTGGAAAAGCTTTCTGCTAGGATGTAGACCACAAAAGACGCTAAAGACGAAGGTACGATGCTCTCCGACGATTAAAGCCGCTCCCGGGCTTCTTTCGGCAGAAGCGGCGCTAAGAGAGCACTGTGACTGGTACAATCGTCTTTGCGCGAAGAAGCCGCTTCTTCGGCTCCGGGAGCCGGAGAGAGCGGCAGCATCGGAAAGGTGAAGAAGGAAGCTGTACAACACTGGGATTGTGTGCGCAGGTTGCCAACTGATAGAAAACAGTACCTTACACTTTCCTGACGTTTCCAATCACATGAATATTGGATAAGAAGCTGTTTTGGACAGCTTTTCTTTCCTTTATGCCAAACACTCGGCAGACCTCCGTGCAAAGTCCAGAACACGATGGGAGATGGTTTCTGTGCTCCCGCAGGTTTTCCTTGCCACACAGAGTGGAAAAGCTTTCTGCTAGGATGTAGACCACAAAAGACGCTAAAGATGAAGGTACGATGCTCTCCGGAGCTTAGAGCCGCTCCCGGGCTTCTTTCGGCAGAAGCGGCGCTAAGAGAGCACTGTGAGCGGTACAATCGTCTTTGCGCGAAGAAGCCGCTTCTTCGGCTCCGGGAGCCGGAGAGAGCGGCAGCATGGGAAAGGTGAAGAAGGAAGCTGTACAGCACTGGGATTGTGTGCGCAACTTGCCAACTGATAGAAAACAGTACCTTACAGTTTCCTGACGTTTCCAATCACATGAATATTCGATACGAAGCTGTTTTGGACAGCTTTTCTTTCCTTTATGCCAAACACTCGGCAGACCTCCGTGCAACGTCCAGAAGACGATGGGAGATGTTTTCTGTGCTCCCGCAGGTTTTCCTTGCCAGACAGAGTGGAAAAGCTTTCTGCTAGGATGTAGACCACAAAAGACGCTAAAGACGAAGGTACGATGCTCTCCGGAGGTAAGAGCCGCTGGCGGGCTTCTTTCGGCAGAAGCGGCGCTAAGAGAGCACTGTGAGCGGTACAATCGTCTTTGCGCGAAGAAGCCGCTTCTTCGGCTCCGGGAGCCGGAGAGAGCGGCAGCATCGGAAAACTGAAGAAGGAAGCTGTACAACACTGGGATTGCGTGCGCAACTTGCCAACTGATAGAAAACAGTACCTTACACTTTCCTGACGTTTCCAATCACATAAATATTGGATAAGAAGCTGTTTTGGACAGCTTTTCTTTCCTTTATGCCAAACACTCGGCAGACCTCCGTGCAACGTCCAGAACACGATGGGAGATGTTTTCTCTGCTCCCGCAGGTTTTCCTTGCCAGACAGAGTGGAAAAGCTTTCTGCTAGGATGTAGACCTCAAAAGACGCTAAAGACGAAGGTACGATGCTCTCCGAAGATAAAAGCCGCTCCCGGGCTTCTTTCGGCAGAAGCGGCGCTAAGAGCGCACTGTGACTGGTACAATCGTCTTTGCGCGAAGAAGCCGCTTCTTCGGCTCCGGGAGCCGGAGAGAGCGGCAGCGTCGGAAAGGTGAAGAAGGAAGCTGTACAACACTGGGATTGTGTGCGCAGCTTGCCAACTGATAGAAAACAGTACCTTACACTTTCCTGACGTTTCCAATCACATGAATATTCGTTAAGAAGCTGTTTTGGACAGCTTTTCTTTCCTTTATGCCAAACACTCGGCAGACCTCCGTGCAACGTCCAGAACACGATGGGAGATGTTTTCTGTGCTCGCGCAGGTTTTCCTTGCCAGACAGAGTGGAAAAGCTTTCTGCTAGGATGTAGACCACAAAAGACGCTAAAGACGAAGGTACGATGCTCTCCGGAGCTTAGAGCCGCTGGCGGGCTTCTTTCGGCAGAAGCGGCGCTAAGAGAGCACTGTGAGCGGTACAATCGTCTTTGCGCGAAGAAGCCGCTTCTTCGGCTCCGGGAGCCGGAGAGAGCGGCAGCATCGGAAAGGTGAAGAAGGAAGCTGTACAACACTGGGATTGTGTGCACAGCTTGCCAACTGATAGAAAACAGTACCTTACACTTTCCTGACGTTTCCAATCACATGAATATTGGATAAGAAGCTGTTTTGGACAGCTTTTCTTTCCGTTATGCCAAACACTCGGCAGACCTCCGTGCAACGTCCAGAACACGATGGGAGATGTTTTCTGTGCTCCCGCAGGTTTTCCTTGCCAGACAGAGTGGAAAAGCTTTCTGCTAGGATGTAGACCTCAAAAGACGCTAAAGACGAAGGTACGATGCTCTCCGAAGCTAAGCGCCGCTCCCGGGCTTCTTTCGGCAGAAGCGGCGCTAAGAGAGCACTGTGAGCGGTACAATCGTCTTTGCGCGAAGAAGCCGCTTCTTCGGCTCCGGGAGCCGGAGAGAGCGGCAGCATCGGAAAGGTGAAGAAGGAAGCTGTACAACACTGGGATTGTGTGCGCAACTTGCCAACTGATAGAAAACAGTACCTTACACTTTCCTGACCTTTCCAATCACATGAATATAGGATAAGAAGCTGTTTTGGACAGCTTTTCTTTCCTTTATGCCAAACACTCAACAGACCTCCGTGCAAAGTCCAGAATAAGATGGGAGATGGTTTCTGTGCTCCCGCAGGTTTTCCGTGCCAGACAGAGTGGAAAAGCTTTCTGCTAGGATGTAGACCACAAAAGACGCTAAAGACGAAGGTACGATGCTCTCCGGAGCTTAGAGCCGCTCCCGGGCTTCTTTCGGCAGAAGCGGCGCTAAGAGAGCACTGTGAGCGGTACAATCGTCTTTGCGCGAAGAAGCCGCTTCTTCGGCTCCGGGAGCCGGAGAGAGCGGCAGCATCGGAAAGGTGAAGAAGGAAGCTGTACAACACTGGGATTGCGTGCGCAGCTTGCCAACTGATAGAAAACAGTACCTTACACTTTCCTGACGTTTCCAATCACATGAATCTTCGATTGGAAGCTGTTTTGGACAGCTTTTCTTTCCTTTATGCCAAACACTCGGCAGACCTCCGTGCAACGTCCAGAACACGATGGGAGATGTTTTCTGTGCTCCCGCAGGTTTTCCTTGCCAGACAGAGTGGAAAAGCTTTCTGCTAGGATGTAGACCACAAAAGACGCTAAAGACGAAGGTACGATGCTCTCCGGAGCTAAGAGCCGCTCCGGGGCTTCTTTCGGCAGAAGCGGCGCTAAGAGCGCACTGTGACTGGTACAATCGTCTTTGCGCGAAGAAGCCGCTTCTTCGGCTCCGGGAGCCGGAGTGAGCGGCAGCGTCGGAAAGGTGAAGAAGGAAGCTGTACAACACTGGGATTGTGTGCGCAGCTTGCCAACTGATAGAAAACAGTACCTTACACTTTCCTGACGTTTCCAATCACATGAATATTCGATTGGAAGCTGTTTTGGACAGCTTTTCTTTCCTTTATGCCAAACACTCGGGAGACCTCCGTGCAAAGTCCAGAACACGATGGGAGATGTTTTCTGTGCTCCCGCAGGTTTTCCTTGCCAGACAGAGTGGAAAAGCTTTCTGCTAGGATGTAGACCACAAAAGACGCTAAAGACGAAGGTACGATGCTCTCCGGAGCTTAGAGCCGCTCCCGGGCTTCTTTCGGCAGAAGCGGCGCTAAGAGAGCACTGTGAGCGGTACAATCGTCTTTGCGCGAAGAAGCCGCTTCTTCGGCTCCGGGAGCCGGAGAGAGCGGCAGCATCGGAAAGGTGAAGAAGGAAGCTGTACAACACTGGGATTGTGTGCGCAGCTTGCCAACTGATAGAAAACAGTACCTTACACTTTCCTGACGTTTCCAATCACATGAATATTGGATAAGAAGCTGTTTTGGACAGCTTTCCTTTCCCTTATGCCAAACACTCGGCAGACCTCCGTGCAACGTCCAGAACACGATGGGAGATGTTTTCTGTGCTCCCGCAGGTTTTCCTTGCCAGACAGAGTGGAAAAGCTTTCTGCTAGGATGTAGACCACAAAAGACGCTAAAGACGAAGGTACGATGCTCTCCGACGATTAAAGCCGCTCCCGGGCTTCTTTCGGCAGAAGCGGCGCTAAGAGAGCACTGTGACTGGTACAATCGTCTTTGCGCGAAGAAGCCGCTTCTTCGGCTCCGGGAGCCGGAGAGAGCGGCAGCGTCGGAAATGTGAAGAAGGAAGCTGTACAACACTGGGATTGTGTGCGCAGCTTGCCAACTGATAGAAAACAGTACCTTACACTTTCCTGACGTTTCCAATCACATGAATATTCGTTAAGAAGCTGTTTTGGACAGCTTTTCTTTCCTTTATGCCAAACACTCGGCAGACCTCCGTGCAAAGTCCAGAACACGATGGGAGATGGTTTCTGTGCTCCCGCAGGTTTTCCTTGCCAGACAGAGTGGAAAAGCTTTCTGCTAGGATGTAGACCACAAAAGACGCTAAAGACGAAGGTACGATGCTCTCCGAAGATAAAAGCCGCTCCCGGGCTTCTTTCGGCAGAAGCAGCGCTAAGAGAGCACTGTGAGCGGTACAATCGTCTTTGCGCGAAGAAGCCGCTTCTTCGGCTCCGGGAGCTGGAGAGAGCGGCAGCATCGGAAAGGTGAAGAAGGAAGCTGTACAACACTGGGATTGTGTGCGCAACTTGCCAACTGATAGAAAACAGTACCTTACACTTTCCTGACGTTTCCAATCACATGAATATTCGATACGAAGCTGTTTTGGACAGCTTTTCTTTCCTTTATGCCAAACACTCGGCAGACCTCCGTGCAACGTCCAGAACACGATGGGAGATGTTTTCTGTGCTCCCGCAGGTTTTCCTTGCCAGACAGAGTGGAAAAGCTTTCTGCTAGGATGTAGACCACAAAAGACGCTAAAGACGAAGGTACGATGCTCTCCGGAGCTTAGAGCCGCTCCCGGGCTTCTTTCGGCAGAAGCGGCGCTAAGAGCGCACTGTGACTGGTACAATCGTCTTTGCGCGAAGAAGCCGCTTCTTCGGCTCCGGGAGCCGGAGAGAGCGGCAGCGTCGGAAAGGTGAAGAAGGAAGCTGTACAACACTGGGATTGTGTGCGCAGCTTGCCAACTGATAGAAAACAGTACCTTACACTTTCCTGACGTTTCCAATCACATGAATATTGGATAAGAAGCTGTTTTGGACAGCTTTTCTTTCCTTAATGCCAAACACTCGGCAGACCTCCGTGCAAAGTCCAGAACACGATGGGAGATGGTTTCTGTGCTCCCGCAGGTTTTCCTTGCCAGACAGAGTGGAAAAGCTTTCTGCTAGGATGTAGACCACAAAAGACGCTAAAGACGAAGGTACGATGCTCTCCGACGATTAAAGCCGCTCCCGGGCTTCTTTCGGCAGAAGCGGCGCTAAGAGAGCACTGTGACTGGTACAATCGTCTTTGCGCGAAGAAGCCGCTTCTTCGGCTCCGGGAGCCGGAGAGAGCGGCAGCATCGGAAAGGTGAAGAAGGAAGCTGTACAACACTGGGATTGTGTGCGCAGGTTGCCAACTGATAGAAAACAGTACCTTACACTTTCCTGACGTTTCCAATCACATGAATATTGGATAAGAAGCTGTTTTGGACAGCTTTTCTTTCCTTTATGCCAAACACTCGGCAGACCTCCGTGCAAAGTCCAGAACACGATGGGAGATGGTTTCTGTGCTCCCGCAGGTTTTCCTTGCCACACAGAGTGGAAAAGCTTTCTGCTAGGATGTAGACCACAAAAGACGCTAAAGATGAAGGTACGATGCTCTCCGGAGCTTAGAGCCGCTCCCGGGCTTCTTTCGGCAGAAGCGGCGCTAAGAGAGCACTGTGAGCGGTACAATCGTCTTTGCGCGAAGAAGCCGCTTCTTCGGCTCCGGGAGCCGGAGAGAGCGGCAGCATGGGAAAGGTGAAGAAGGAAGCTGTACAGCACTGGGATTGTGTGCGCAACTTGCCAACTGATAGAAAACAGTACCTTACAGTTTCCTGACGTTTCCAATCACATGAATATTCGATACGAAGCTGTTTTGGACAGCTTTTCTTTCCTTTATGCCAAACACTCGGCAGACCTCCGTGCAACGTCCAGAAGACGATGGGAGATGTTTTCTGTGCTCCCGCAGGTTTTCCTTGCCAGACAGAGTGGAAAAGCTTTCTGCTAGGATGTAGACCACAAAAGACGCTAAAGACGAAGGTACGATGCTCTCCGGAGGTAAGAGCCGCTGGCGGGCTTCTTTCGGCAGAAGCGGCGCTAAGAGAGCACTGTGAGCGGTACAATCGTCTTTGCGCGAAGAAGCCGCTTCTTCGGCTCCGGGAGCCGGAGAGAGCGGCAGCATCGGAAAACTGAAGAAGGAAGCTGTACAACACTGGGATTGCGTGCGCAACTTGCCAACTGATAGAAAACAGTACCTTACACTTTCCTGACGTTTCCAATCACATAAATATTGGATAAGAAGCTGTTTTGGACAGCTTTTCTTTCCTTTATGCCAAACACTCGGCAGACCTCCGTGCAACGTCCAGAACACGATGGGAGATGTTTTCTCTGCTCCCGCAGGTTTTCCTTGCCAGACAGAGTGGAAAAGCTTTCTGCTAGGATGTAGACCTCAAAAGACGCTAAAGACGAAGGTACGATGCTCTCCGAAGATAAAAGCCGCTCCCGGGCTTCTTTCGGCAGAAGCGGCGCTAAGAGCGCACTGTGACTGGTACAATCGTCTTTGCGCGAAGAAGCCGCTTCTTCGGCTCCGGGAGCCGGAGAGAGCGGCAGCGTCGGAAAGGTGAAGAAGGAAGCTGTACAACACTGGGATTGTGTGCGCAGCTTGCCAACTGATAGAAAACAGTACCTTACACTTTCCTGACGTTTCCAATCACATGAATATTCGTTAAGAAGCTGTTTTGGACAGCTTTTCTTTCCTTTATGCCAAACACTCGGCAGACCTCCGTGCAACGTCCAGAACACGATGGGAGATGTTTTCTGTGCTCGCGCAGGTTTTCCTTGCCAGACAGAGTGGAAAAGCTTTCTGCTAGGATGTAGACCACAAAAGACGCTAAAGACGAAGGTACGATGCTCTCCGGAGCTTAGAGCCGCTGGCGGGCTTCTTTCGGCAGAAGCGGCGCTAAGAGAGCACTGTGAGCGGTACAATCGTCTTTGCGCGAAGAAGCCGCTTCTTCGGCTCCGGGAGCCGGAGAGAGCGGCAGCATCGGAAAGGTGAAGAAGGAAGCTGTACAACACTGGGATTGTGTGCACAGCTTGCCAACTGATAGAAAACAGTACCTTACACTTTCCTGACGTTTCCAATCACATGAATATTGGATAAGAAGCTGTTTTGGACAGCTTTTCTTTCCGTTATGCCAAACACTCGGCAGACCTCCGTGCAACGTCCAGAACACGATGGGAGATGTTTTCTGTGCTCCCGCAGGTTTTCCTTGCCAGACAGAGTGGAAAAGCTTTCTGCTAGGATGTAGACCTCAAAAGACGCTAAAGACGAAGGTACGATGCTCTCCGAAGCTAAGCGCCGCTCCCGGGCTTCTTTCGGCAGAAGCGGCGCTAAGAGAGCACTGTGAGCGGTACAATCGTCTTTGCGCGAAGAAGCCGCTTCTTCGGCTCCGGGAGCCGGAGAGAGCGGCAGCATCGGAAAGGTGAAGAAGGAAGCTGTACAACACTGGGATTGTGTGCGCAACTTGCCAACTGATAGAAAACAGTACCTTACACTTTCCTGACCTTTCCAATCACATGAATATAGGATAAGAAGCTGTTTTGGACAGCTTTTCTTTCCTTTATGCCAAACACTCAACAGACCTCCGTGCAAAGTCCAGAATAAGATGGGAGATGGTTTCTGTGCTCCCGCAGGTTTTCCGTGCCAGACAGAGTGGAAAAGCTTTCTGCTAGGATGTAGACCACAAAAGACGCTAAAGACGAAGGTACGATGCTCTCCGGAGCTTAGAGCCGCTCCCGGGCTTCTTTCGGCAGAAGCGGCGCTAAGAGAGCACTGTGAGCGGTACAATCGTCTTTGCGCGAAGAAGCCGCTTCTTCGGCTCCGGGAGCCGGAGAGAGCGGCAGCATCGGAAAGGTGAAGAAGGAAGCTGTACAACACTGGGATTGCGTGCGCAGCTTGCCAACTGATAGAAAACAGTACCTTACACTTTCCTGACGTTTCCAATCACATGAATCTTCGATTGGAAGCTGTTTTGGACAGCTTTTCTTTCCTTTATGCCAAACACTCGGCAGACCTCCGTGCAAAGTCCAGAACACGATGGGAGATGTTTTCTGTGCTCCCGCAGGTTTTCCTTGCCAGACAGAGTGGAAAAGCTTTCTGCTAGGATGTAGACCACAAAAGACGCTAAAGACGAAGGTACGATGCTCTCCGGAGCTTAGAGCCGCTCCCGGGCTTCTTTCGGCAGAAGCGGCGCTAAGAGAGCACTGTGAGCGGTACAATCGTCTTTGCGCGAAGAAGCCGCTTCTTCGGCTCCGGGAGCCGGAGAGAGCGGCAGCATGGGAAAGGTGAAGAAGGAAGCTGTACAACACTGGGATTGTGTGCGCAGCTTGCCAACTGATAGAAAACAGTACCTTACACTTTCCTGACGTTTCCAATCACATGAATATTCGTTAAGAAGCTGTTTTGGACAGCTTTTCTTTCCTTTATGCCAAACACTCGGCAGACCTCCGTGCAACGTCCAGAACACGATGGGAGATGGTTTCTGTGCTCCCGCAGGTTTTCCTTGCCAGACAGAGTGGAAAAGCTTTCTGCTAGGATGTAGACCACAAAAGACGCTAAAGACGAAGGTACGATGCTCTCCGAAGATAAAAGCCGCTCCCGGGCTTCTTTCGGCAGAAGCGGCGCTAAGAGAGCACTGTGAGCGGTACAATCGTCTTTGCGCGAATATGCCGCTTCTTCGGCTCCGGGAGCCGGAGAGAGCGGCAGCATCGGAAAGATGAAGAAGGAAGCTGTACAACACTGGGATTGTGTGCGCAGCTTGCCAACTGATAGAAAACAGTACCTTACACTTTCCTGACGTTTCCAATCACATGAATATTGGATAAGAAGCTGTTTTGGACAGCTTTTCTTTCCTTTATGCCAAACACTCGGCAGACCTCCGTGCAACGTCCAGAACACGATGGGAGATGTTTTCTGTGCTCCCGCAGGTTTTCCTTGCCAGACAGAGTGGAAAAGATTTTGCTAGGATGTAGATCACAAAAGACGCTAAAGACGAAGGTACGATGCTCTCCGACGATTAAAGCCGCTCCCGGGCTTCTTTCGGCAGAAGCGGCGCTAAGAGAGCACTGTGAGCGGTACAATCGTCTTTGCGTGAAGAAGCCGCTTCTTCGGCTCCGGGAGCCGGAGAGAGCGGCAGCGTCGGAAAGATGAAGAAGGAAGCTGTACAACACTGGGATTGTGTGCACAGCTTGCCAACCGATAGAAAACAGTACCTTACACTTTCCTGACGTTTCCAATCACATGAATATTCGATAAGAAGCTGTTTTGGACAGCTTTCCTTTCTTTATGCCAAACACTCAACAGACCTCCGTGCAAAGTCCAGAACACGATGGGAGATGTTTTCTGTGCTCCCGCAGGTTTTCCTTGCCAGACAGAGTGGAAAAGCTTCCTGCTAGGATGTAGACCACAAAAGACGCTAAAGACGAAGGTACGATGCTCTCCGGAGCTAAGAGCCGCTGCCGGGCTTCTTTCGGCAGAAGCGGTGCTAAGAGCGCACTGTGAGCGGTACAATCGTCTTTGCGCGAAGAAGCCGCTTCTTCGGCTCCGGGAGCTGGAGAGAGCGGCAGCATCTGAAAGATGAAGAAGGAAGCTGTACAACACTGGGATTGTGTGCACAGCTTGCCAACTGATAGAAAACAGTACCTTACACTTTCCTGACGTTTCCAATCACATGAATATTCGATAAGAAGCTGTTTTGGACAGCTTTTCTTTCCTTTATGCCAAACACTCGGCAGACCTCCGTGCAACGTCCAGAACACGATGGGAGATGTTTTCTGTGCTCCCGCAGGTTTTCCTTGCCAGACAGAGTGGAAAAGCTTTCTGCTAGGATGTAGACCACAAAAGACGCTAAAGACGAAGGTACGATGCTCTCCGACGATTAAAGCCGCTCCCGGGTTTCTTTCGGCAGAAGCGGCGCTAAGAGAGCACTGTGACTGGTACAATCGTCTTTGCGCGAAGAAGCCGCTTCTTCGGCTCCGGGAGCCGGAGAGAGCGGCAGTATCGGAAAGGTGAAGAAGGAAGCTGTACAACACTGGGATTGTGTGCGCAGCTTGCCAACTGATAGAAAACAGTACCTTACACTTTCCTGACGTTTCCAATCACATGAATATTCGTTAAGAAGCTGTTTTGGACAGCTTTTCTTTCCTTTATGCCAAACACTCGGCAGACCTCCGTGCAACGTCCAGAACACGATGGGAGATGGTTTCTGTGCTCCCGCAGGTTTTCCGTGCCAGACAGAGTGGAAAAGCTTTCTGCTAGGATGTAGACCACAAAAGACGCTAAAGATGAAGGTACGATGCTCTCCGGAGCTTAGAGCCGCTCCCGGGCTTCTTTCGGCAGAAGCGGCGCTAAGAGAGCACTGTGAGCGGTACAATCGTCTTTGCGCGAAGAAGCCGCTTCTTCGGCTCCGGGAGCCGGAGAGAGCGGCAGCATCGGAAAGGTGAAGAAGGAAGCTGTACAACACTGGGATTGTGTGCGCAACTTGCCAACTGATAGAAAACAGTACCTTACACTTTCCTGACGTTTCCAATCACATGAATATTCGATAAGAAGCTGTTTTGGACAGCTTTTCTTTCCTTTATGCCAAACACTCGGCAGACCTCCGTGCAACGTCCAGAAGACGATGGGAGATGTTTTCTGTGCTCCCGCAGGTTTTCCTTGCCAGACAGAGTGGAAAAGCTTTCTGCTAGGATGTAGACCACAAAAGACGCTAAAGACGAAGGTACGATGCTCTCCGGAGGTAAGAGCCGCTGGCGGGCTTCTTTCGGCAGAAGCGGCGCTAAGAGAGCACTGTGAGCGGTACAATCGTCTTTGCGCGAAGAAGCCGCTTCTTCGGCTCCGGGAGCCGGAGAGAGCGGCAGCATCGGAAAACTGAAGAAGGAAGCTGTACAACACTGGGATTGCGTGCGCAACTTGCCAACTGATAGAAAACAGTACCTTACACTTTCCTGACGTTTCCAATCACATGAATATTGGATAAGAAGCTGTTTTGGACAGCTTTTCTTTCCTTTATGCCAAACACTCGGCAGACCTCCGTGCAACGTCCAGAACACGATGGGAGATATTTTCTGTGCTCCCGCAGGTTTTCCTTGCCAGACAGAGTGGAAAAGCTTTCTGCTAGGATGTACACCACAAAAGACGCTAAAGACGAAGGTACGATGCTCTCCGGAGGTTAGAGCCGCTCCCGGGCTTCTTTCGGCAGAAGCGGCGCTAAGAGAGCACTGTGAGCGGTACAATCGTCTTTGCGCGAAGAAGCCGCTTCTTCGGCTCCGGGAGCCGGAGAGAGCGGCAGCATCTGAAAGATGAAGAAGGAAGCTGTACAACACTGGGATTGTGTGCGCAGCTTGCCAACTGATAGAAAACAATACCTTACACTTTCCTGACGTTTCCAATCACATAAATATTGGATAAGAAGCTGTTTTGGACAGCTTTTCTTTCCTTTATGCCAAACACTCGGCAGACCTCCGTGCAATGTCCAGAACACGATGGGAGATGTTTTCTGTGCTCCCGCAGGTTTTCCTTGCCAGACAGAGTGGAAAAGCTTTCTGCTAGGATGTAGACCTCAAAAGACGCTAAAGACGAAGGTACGATGCTCTCCGAAGATAAAAGCCGCTCCCGGGCTTCTTTCGGCAGAAGCGGCGCTAAGAGAGCACTGTGAGCGGTACAATCGTCTTTGCGCGAAGAAGCCGCTTCTTCGGCTCCGGGAGCCGGAGAGAGCGGCAGCATCGGAAAGATGAAGAAGGAAGCTGTACAACACTGGGATTGTGTGCGCAGCTTGCCAACTGATAGAAAACAGTACCTTACACTTTCCTGACGTTTCCAATCACATGAATATTGGATAAGAAGCTGTTTTGGACATCTTTTCTTTCCTTTATGCCAAACACTCGGCAGACCTCCGTGCAACGTCCAGAACACGATGGGAGATATTTTCTGTGCTCCCGCAGGTTTTCCTTGCCAGACAGAGTGGAAAAGCTTTCTGCTAGGATGTAGACCACAAAAGACGCTAAAGACGAAGGTACGATGCTCTCCGGAGCTTAGAGCCGCTCCCGGGCTTCTTTCGGCAGAAGCGGCGCTAAGAGAGCACTGTGACTGGTACAATCGTCTTTGCGCGAAGAAGCCGCTTCTTCGGCTCCGGGAGCCGGAGAGAGCGGCAGCATCGGAAAGGTGAAGAAGGAAGCTGTACAACACTGGGATTGTGTGCGCAGCTTGCCAACTGATAGAAAACAGTACCTTACACTTTCCTGACGTTTCCAATCACATGAATATTCGATAAGAAGCTGTTTTGGACAGCTTTCCTTTCTTTATGCCAAACACTCAACAGACCTCCGTGCAAAGTCCAGAACACGATGGGAGATGGTTTCTCTGCTCCCGCAGGTTTTCCTTGCCAGACAGAGTGGAAAAGCTTCCTGCTAGGATGTAGACCACAAAAGACGCTAAAGACGAAGGTACGATGCTCTCCGGAGCTAAGAGCCGCTGCCGGGCTTCTTTCGGCAGAAGCGGTGCTAAGAGCGCACTGTGAGCGGTACAATCGTCTTTGCGCGAAGAAGCCGCTTCTTCGGCTCCGGGAGCTGGAGAGAGCGGCAGCATCTGAAAGATGAAGAAGGAAGCTGTACAACACTGGGATTGTGTGCACAGCTTGCCAACTGATAGAAAACAGTACCTTACACTTTCCTGACGTTTCCAATCACATGAATATTCGATAAGAAGCTGTTTTGGACAGCTTTTCTTTCCTTTATGCCAAACACTCGGCAGACCTCCGTGCAACGTCCAGAACACGATGGGAGATGTTTTCTGTGCTCCCGCAGGTTTTCCTTGCCAGACAGAGTGGAAAAGCTTTCTGCTAGGATGTAGACCTCAAAAGACGCTAAAGACGAAGGTACGATGCTCTCCGAAGCTAAGCGCCGCTCCCGGGCTTCTTTCGGCAGAAGCGGCGCTAAGAGAGCACTGTGAGCGGTACAATCGTCTTTGCGCGAAGAAGCCGCTTCTTCGGCTTCGGGAGCCGGAGAGAGCGGCAGCATCGGAAAGGTGAAGAAGGAAGCTGTACAACACTGGGATTGTGTGCGCAACTTGCCAACTGATAGAAAACAGTACCTTACACTTTCCTGACCTTTCCAATCACATGAATATAGGATAAGAAGCTGTTTTGGACAGCTTTTCTTTCCTTTATGCCAAACACTCAACAGACCTCCGTGCAAAGTCCAGAATAAGATGGGAGATGGTTTCTGTGCTCCCGCAGGTTTTCCGTGCCAGACAGAGTGGAAAAGCTT
Organism: Ammospiza nelsoni; assembly: GCF_027579445.1. NCBI lineage: Eukaryota > Metazoa > Chordata > Aves > Passeriformes > Passerellidae > Ammospiza > Ammospiza nelsoni. The sequence goes on from NC_080633.1 coordinate 58,288,475, forward strand.
TCTGCTAGGATGTAGACCACAAAAGACGCTAAAGACGAAGGTACGATGCTCTCCGGAGCTTAGAGCCGCTCCCGGGCTTCTTTCGGCAGAAGCGGCGCTAAGAGAGCACTGTGAGCGGTACAATCGTCTTTGCGCGAAGAAGCCGCTTCTTCGGCTCCGGGAGCCGGAGAGAGCGGCAGCATCGGAAAGGTGAAGAAGGAAGCTGTACAACACTGGGATTGCGTGCGCAGCTTGCCAACTGATAGAAAACAGTACCTTACACTTTCCTGACGTTTCCAATCACATAAATATTGGATAAGAAGCTGTTTTGGACAGCTTTTCTTTCCTTTATGCCAAACACTCAGCAGACCTCCGTGCAACGTCCAGAACACGATGGGAGATGTTTTCTGTGCTCCCGCAGGTTTTCCTTGCCAGACAGAGTGGAAAAGCTTTCTGCTAGGATGTAGACCACAAAAGACGCTAAAGACGAAGGTACAATGCTCTCCGGAGCTTAGAGCCGCTCCCGGGCTTCTTTCGGCAGAAGCGGCGCTAAGAGAGCACTGTGAGCGGTACAATCGTCTTTGCGCGAAGAAGCCGCTTCTTCGGCTCCGGGAGCCGGAGAGAGCGGCAGCATCGGAAAGGTGAAGAAGGAAGCTGTACAACACTGGGATTGTGTGCGCAACTTGCCAACTGATAGAAAACAGTACCTTACACTTTCCTGACGTTTCCAATCACATGAATATTCGATACGAAGCTGTTTTGGACAGCTTTTCTTTCCTTTATGCCAAACACTCGGCAGACCTCCGTGCAACGTCCAGAACACGATGGGAGATGTTTTCTGTGCTCCCGCAGGTTTTCCTTGCCAGACAGAGTGGAAAAGCTTTCTGCTAGGATGTAGACCACAAAAGACGCTAAAGACGAAGGTACGATGCTCTCCGGAGCTAAGAGCCGCTCCCGGGCTTCTTTCGGCAGAAGCGGTGCTAAGAGCGCACTGTGACTGGTACAATCGTCTTTGCGCGAAGAAGCCGCTTCTTCGGCTCCGGGAGCCGGAGAGAGCGGCAGCGTCGGAAAGGTGAAGAAGGAAGCTGTACAACACTGGGATTGTGTGCGCAACTTGCCAACTGATAGAAAACAGTACCTTACACTTTCCTGACGTTTCCAATCACATGAATATTCGTTAAGAAGCTGTTTTGGACAGCTTTTCTTTCCTTTATGCCAAACACTCGGCAGACCTCCGTGCAAAGTCCAGAACACGATGGGAGATGGTTTCTGTGCTCCCGCAGGTTTTCCTTGCCAGACAGAGTGGAAAAGCTTTCTGCTAGGATGTAGACCACAAAAGACGCTAAAGACGAAGGTACGATGCTCTCCGACGATTAAAGCCGCTCCCGGGCTTCTTTCGGCAGAAGCGGCGCTAAGAGAGCACTGTGACTGGTACAATCGTCTTTGCGCGAAGAAGCCGCTTCTTCGGCTCCGGGAGCCGGAGAGAGCGGCAGCGTCGGAAAGGTGAAGAAGGAAGCTGTACAACACTGGGATTGTGTGCGCAGCTTGCCAACTGATAGAAAACAGTACCTTACACTTTCCTGACGTTTCCAATCACATGAATATTCGTTAAGAAGCTGTTTTGGACAGCTTTTCTTTCCTTTATGCCAAACACTCGGCAGACCTCCGTGCAAAGTCCAGAACACGATGGGAGATGGTTTCTGTGCTCCCGCAGGTTTTCCTTGCCAGACAGAGTGGAAAAGCTTTCTGCTAGGATGTAGACCACAAAAGACGCTAAAGATGAAGGTACGATGCTCTCTGGAGCTTAGAGCCGCTCCCGGGCTTCTTTCGGCAGAAGCGGCGCTAAGAGAGCACTGTGAGCGGTACAATCGTCTTTGCGCGAAGAAGCCGCTTCTTCGGCTCCGGGAGCCGGAGAGAGCGGCAGCATCGGAAAGGTGAAGAAGGAAGCTGTACAACACTGGGATTGTGTGCGCAACTTGCCAACTGATAGAAAACAGTACCTTACAGTTTCCTGACGTTTCCAATCACATGAATATTCGATAAGAAGCTGTTTTGGACAGCTTTTCTTTCCTTTATGCCAAACACTCGGCAGACCTCCGTGCAACGTCCAGAAGACGATGGGAGATGTTTTCTGTGCTCCCGCAGGTTTTCCTTGCCAGACAGAGTGGAAAAGCTTTCTGCTAGGATGTAGACCACAAAAGACGCTAAAGACGAAGGTACGATGCTCTCCGGAGGTAAGAGCCGCTGGCGGGCTTCTTTCGGCAGAAGCGGCGCTAAGAGAGCACTGTGAGCGGTACAATCGTCTTTGCGCGAAGAAGCCGCTTCTTCGGCTCCGGGAGCCGGAGAGAGCGGCAGCATCGGAAAACTGAAGAAGGAAGCTGTACAACACTGGGATTGCGTGCGCAACTTGCCAACTGATAGAAAACAGTACCTTACACTTTCCTGACGTTTCCAATCACATGAATATTGGATAAGAAGCTGTTTTGGACAGCTTTTCTTTCCTTTATGCCAAACACTCGGCAGACCTCCGTGCAACGTCCAGAACACGATGGGAGATATTTTCTGTGCTCCCGCAGGTTTTCCTTGCCAGACAGAGTGGAAAAGCTTTCTGCTAGGATGTAGACCACAAAAGACGCTAAAGACGAAGGTACGATGCTCTCCGGAGGTTAGAGCCCCTCCCGGGCTTCTTTCGGCAGAAGCGGCGCTAAGGAGAGCACTGTGAGCGGTACAATCGTCTTTGCGCGAAGAAGCCGCTTCTTCGGCTCCGGGAGCTGGAGAGAGCGGCAGCATCTGAAAGATGAAGAAGGAAGCTGTACAACACTGGGATTGTGTGCACAGCTTGCCAACTGATAGAAAACAGTACCTTACACTTTCCTGACGTTTCCAATCACATAAATATTGGATAAGAAGCTGTTTTGGACAGCTTTTCTTTCCTTTATGCCAAACACTCGGCAGACCTCCGTGCAACGTCCAGAACACGATGGGAGATGTTTTCTGTGCTCCCGCAGGTTTTCCTTGCCAGACAGAGTGGAAAAGCTTTCTGCTAGGATGTAGACCTCAAAAGACGCTAAAGACGAAGGTACGATGCTCTCCGAAGATAAAAGCCGCTCCCGGGCTTCTTTCGGCAGATACGGCGCTAAGAGAGCACTGTGAGCGGTACAATCGTCTTTGCGCGAAGAAGCCGCTTCTTCGGCTCCGGGAGCCGGAGAGAGTGGCAGCATCGGAAAGATGAAGAAGGAAGCTGTACAACACTGGGATTGTGTGCGCAGCTTGCCAACTGATAGAAAACAGTACCTTACACTTTCCTGACGTTTCCAATCACATGAATATTGGATAAGAAGCTGTTTTGGACATCTTTTCTTTCCTTTATGCCAAACACTCGGCAGACCTCCGTGCAACGTCCAGAACACGATGGGAGATATTTTCTGTGCTCCCGCAGGTTTTCCTTGCCAGACAGAGTGGAAAAGCTTTCTGCTAGGATGTAGACCACAAAAGACGCTAAAGACGAAGGTACGATGCTCTCCGGAGCTTAGAGCCGCTCCCGGGCTTCTTTCGGCAGAAGCGGCGCTAAGAGAGCACTGTGACTGGTACAATCGTCTTTGCGCGAAGAAGCCGCTTCTTCGGCTCCGGGAGCCGGAGAGAGCGGCAGCATCGGAAAGGTGAAGAAGGAAGCTGTACAACACTGGGATTGTGTGCGCAGCTTGCCAACTGATAGAAAACAGTACCTTACACTTTCCTGACGTTTCCAATCACATGAATATTGGATAAGAAGCTGTTTTGGACAGCTTTTCTTTCCTTTATGCCAAACACTCGGCAGACCTCCGTGCAACGTCCAGAACACGATGGGAGATGTTTTCTGTGCTCCCGCAGGTTTTCCTTGCCAGACAGAGTGGAAAAGCTTTTTGCTAGGATGTAGACCACAAAAGACGCTAAAGACGAAGGTACGATGCTCTCCGACGATTAAAGCCGCTCCCGGGCTTCTTTCGGCAGAAGCGGCGCTAAGAGAGCACTGTGAGCGGTACAATCGTCTTTGCGTGAAGAAGCCGCTTCTTCGGCTCCGGGAGCCGGAGAGAGCGGCAGCGTCGGAAAGATGAAGAAGGAAGCTGTACAACACTGGGATTGTGTGCACAGCTTGCCAACCGATAGAAAACAGTACCTTACACTTTCCTGACGTTTCCAATCACATGAATATTCGATAAGAAGCTGTTTTGGACAGCTTTCCTTTCTTTATGCCAAACACTCAACAGACCTCCGTGCAAAGTCCAGAACACGATGGGAGATGGTTTCTGTGCTCCCGCAGGTTTTCCTTGCCAGACAGAGTGGAAAAGCTTCCTGCTAGGATGTAGACCACAAAAGACGCTAAAGACGAAGGTACGATGCTCTCCGGAGCTAAGAGCCACTGCCGGGCTTCTTTCGGCAGAAGCGGTGCTAAGAGCGCACTGTGAGCGGTACAATCGTCTTTGCGCGAAGAAGCCGCTTCTTCGGCTCCGGGAGCTGGAGAGAGCGGCAGCATCTGAAAGATGAAGAAGGAAGCTGTACAACACTGGGATTGTGTGCACAGCTTGCCAACTGATAGAAAACAGTACCTTACACTTTCCTGACGTTTCCAATCACATGAATATTGGATAAGAAGCTGTTTTGGACAGCTTTCCTTTCCCTTATGCCAAACACTCGGCAGACCTCCGTGCAACGTCCAGAACACGATGGGAGATGTTTTCTGTGCTCCCGCAGGTTTTCCTTGCCAGACAGAGTGGAAAAGCTTTCTGCTAGGATGTAGACCACAAAAGACGCTAAAGACGAAGGTACGATGCTCTCCGGAGGTAAGAGCCGCTGGCGGGCTTCTTTCGGCAGAAGCGGCGCTAAGAGAGCACTGTGAGCGGTACAATCGTCTTTGCGCGAAGAAGCCGCTTCTTCGGCTCCGGGAGCCGGAGAGAGCGGCAGCATCGGAAAGGTGAAGAAGGAAGCTGTACAACACTGGGATTGCGTGCGCAGCTTGCCAACCGATAGAAAACAGTACCTTACACTTTCCTGACGTTTCCAATCACATGAATATTGGATAAGAAGCTGTTTTGGACATCTTTTCTTTCCTTTATGCCAAACACTCGGCAGACCTCCGTGCAACGTCCAGAACACGATGGGAGATATTTTCTGTGCTCCCGCAGGTTTTCCTTGCCAGACAGAGTGGAAAAGCTTTCTGCTAGGATGTAGACCACAAAAGACGCTAAAGACGAAGGTACAATGCTCTCCGGAGCTTAGAGCCGCTCCCGGGCTTCTTTCGGCAGAAGCGGCGCTAAGAGCGCACTGTGAGCGGTACAATCGTCTTTGCGCGAAGAAGCCGCTTCTTCGGCTCCGGGAGCCGGAGAGAGCGGCAGCATCGGAAAGGTGAAGAAGGAAGCTGTACAACACTGGGATTGTGTGCGCAGCTTGCCAACTGATAGAAAACAGTACCTTACACTTTCCTGACGTTTCCAATCACATGAATATTGGATAAGAAGCTGTTTTGGACAGCTTTTCTTTCCTTTATGCCAAACACTCGGCAGACCTCCGTGCAACGTCCAGAACACGATGGGAGATGTTTTCTGTGCTCCCGCAGGTTTTCCTTGCCAGACAGAGTGGAAAAGCTTTCTGCTAGGATGTAGACCACAAAAGACGCTAAAGATGAAGGTACGATGCTCTCCGGAGCTTAGAGCCGCTCCCGGGCTTCTTTCGGCAGAAGCGGCGCTAAGAGAGCACTGTGAGCGGTACAATCGTCTTTGCGCGAAGAAGCCGCTTCTTCGGCTCCGGGAGCCGGAGAGAGCGGCAGCATCGGAAAGATGAAGAAGGAAGCTGTACAACACTGGGATTGTGTGCGCAACTTGCCAACTGATAGAAAACAGTACCTTACACTTTCCTGACGTTTCCAATCACATGAATATTGGATAAGAAGCTGTTTTGGACAGCTTTTCTTTCCTTTATGCCAAACACTCAACAGACCTCCGTGCAAAGTCCAGAATAAGATGGGAGATGGTTTCTGTGCTCCCGCAGGTTTTCCGTGCCAGACAGAGTGGAAAAGCTTTCTGCTAGGATGTAGACCACAAAAGACGCTAAAGACGAAGGTACGATGCTCTCCGGAGCTAAGAGCCGCTGCCGGGCTTCTTTCGGCAGAAGCGGCGCTAAGAGAGCACTGTGAGCGGTACAATCGTCTTTGCGCGAAGAAGCCGCTTCTTCGGCTCCGGGAGCCGGAGAGAGCGGCAGCATCGGAAAACTGAAGAAGGAAGCTGTACAACACTGGGATTGCGTGCGCAACTTGCCAACTGATAGAAAACAGTACCTTACACTTTCCTGACGTTTCCAATCACATGAATATTGGATAAGAAGCTGTTTTGGACAGCTTTTCTTTCCTTTATGCCAAACACTCGGCAGACCTCCGTGCAACGTCCAGAACACGATGGGAGATATTTTCTGTGCTCCCGCAGGTTTTCCTTGCCAGACAGAGTGGAAAAGCTTTCTGCTAGGATGTAGACCACAAAAGACGCTAAAGACGAAGGTACGATGCTCTCCGGAGGTTAGAGCCGCTCCCGGGCTTCTTTCGGCAGAAGCGGCGCTAAGAGAGCACTGTGAGCGGTACAATCGTCTTTGCGCGAAGAAGCCGCTTCTTCGGCTCCGGGAGCCGGAGAGATTGGCTGCATCGGAAAGATGAAGAAGGAAGCTGTACAACACTGGGATTGTGTGCGCAGCTTGCCAACTGATAGAAAACAGTACCTTACACTTTCCTGACGTTTCCAATCACATGAATATTCGATAAGAAGCTGTTTTGGACAGCTTTTCTTTCCTTTATGCCAAACACTCGGCAGACCTCCGTGCAACGTCCAGAACACGATGGGAGATGTTTTCTGTGCTCCCGCAGGTTTTCCTTGCCAGACAGAGTGGAAAAGCTTTCTGCTAGGATGTAGACCTCAAAAGACGCTAAAGACGAAGGTACGATGCTCTCCGAAGCTAAGCGCCGCTCCCGGGCTTCTTTCGGCAGAAGCGGCGCTAAGAGAGCACTGTGAGCGGTACAATCGTCTTTGCGCGAAGAAGCCGCTTCTTCGGCTCCGGGAGCCGGAGAGAGCGGCAGCATCGGAAAGATGAAGAAGGAAGCTGTACAACACTGGGATTGTGTGCGCAACTTGCCAACTGATAGAAAACAGTACCTTACACTTTCCTGACGTTTCCAATCACATGAATATTCGATTGGAAGCTGTTTTGGACAGCTTTTCTTTCCTTTATGCCAAACACTCAACAGACCTCCGTGCAAAGTCCAGAATAAGATGGGAGATGGTTTCTGTGCTCCCGCAGGTTTTCCGTGCCAGACAGAGTGGAAAAGCTTTCTGCTAGGATGTAGACCACAAAAGACGCTAAAGACGAAGGTACGATGCTCTCCGGAGGTAAGAGCCGCTGGCGGGCTTCTTTCGGCAGAAGCGGCGCTAAGAGAGCACTGTGAGCGGTACAATCGTCTTTGCGCGAAGAAGCCGCTTCTTCGGCTCCGGGAGCCGGAGAGAGCGGCAGCATCGGAAAGATGAAGAAGGAAGCTGTACAACACTGGGATTGCGTGCGCAGCTTGCCAACTGATAGAAAACAGTACCTTACACTTTCCTGACGTTTCCAATCACATAAATATTGGATAAGAAGCTGTTTTGGACAGCTTCTCTTTCCTTTATGCCAAACACTCGGCAGACCTCCGTGCAACGTCCAGAACACGATGGGAGATGTTTTCTGTGCTCCCGCAGGTTTTCCTTGCCAGACAGAGTGGAAAAGCTTTCTGCTAGGATGTAGACCACAAAAGACGCTAAAGACGAAGGTACGATGCTCTCCGGAGGTAAGAGCCGCTGCCGGGCTTCTTTCGGCAGAAGCGGCGCTAAGAGAGCACTGTGAGCGGTACAATCGTCTTTGCGCGAAGAAGCCGCTTCTTCGGCTCCGGGAGCTGGAGAGAGCGGCAGCATCTGAAAGATGAAGAAGGAAGCTGTACAACACTGGGATTGTGTGCACAGCTTGCCAACTGATAGAAAACAGTACCTTACACTTTCCTGACGTTTCCAATCACATAAATATTGGATAAGAAGCTGTTTTGGACAGCTTTTCTTTCCTTTATGCCAAACACTCGGCAGACCTCCGTGCAACGTCCAGAACACGATGGGAGATGTTTTCTGTGCTCCCGCAGGTTTTCCTTGCCAGACAGAGTGGAAAAGCTTTCTGCTAGGATGTAGACCTCAAAAGACGCTAAAGACGAAGGTACGATGCTCTCCGAAGATAAAAGCCGCTCCCGGGCTTCTTTCGGCAGAAGCGGCGCTAAGAGAGCACTGTGAGCGGTACAATCGTCTTTGCGCGAAGAAGCCGCTTCTTCGGCTCCGGGAGCCGGAGAGAGTGGCTGCATCGGAAAGATGAAGAAGGAAGCTGTACAACACTGGGATTGTGTGCGCAGCTTGCCAACTGATAGAAAACAGTACCTTACACTTTCCTGACGTTTCCAATCACATGAATATTCGATAAGAAGCTGTTTTGGACAGCTTTTCTTTCCTTTATGCCAAACACTCAACAGACCTCCGTGCAAAGTCCAGAATAAGATGGGAGATGGTTTCTGTGCTCCCGCAGGTTTTCCTTGCCAGACAGAGTGGAAAAGCTTTCTGCTAGGATGTAGACCACAAAAGACGCTAAAGACGAAGGTACGATGCTCTCCGGAGGTTAGAGCCGCTCCCGGGCTTCTTTCGGCAGAAGCGGCGCTAAGAGAGCACTGTGAGCGGTACAATCGTCTTTGCGCGAAGAAGCCGCTTCTTCGGCTCCGGGAGCCGGAGAGAGCGGCAGCATCGGAAAACTGAAGAAGGAAGCTGTACAACACTGGGATTGCGTGCGCAACTTGCCAACTGATAGAAAACAGTACCTTACACTTTCCTGACGTTTCCAATCACATGAATATTGGATAAGAAGCTGTTTTGGACAGCTTTTCTTTCCTTTATGCCAAACACTCGGCAGACCTCCGTGCAACGTCCAGAACACGATGGGAGATATTTTCTGTGCTCCCGCAGGTTTTCCTTGCCAGACAGAGTGGAAAAGCTTTCTGCTAGGATGTAGACCACAAAAGACGCTAAAGACGAAGGTACGATGCTCTCCGGAGGTTAGAGCCCCTCCCGGGCTTCTTTCGGCAGAAGCGGCGCTAAGGAGAGCACTGTGAGCGGTACAATCGTCTTTGCGCGAAGAAGCCGCTTCTTCGGCTCCGGGAGCTGGAGAGAGCGGCAGCATCTGAAAGATGAAGAAGGAAGCTGTACAACACTGGGATTGTGTGCACAGCTTGCCAACTGATAGAAAACAGTACCTTACACTTTCCTGACGTTTCCAATCACATAAATATTGGATAAGAAGCTGTTTTGGACAGCTTTTCTTTCCTTTATGCCAAACACTCGGCAGACCTCCGTGCAACGTCCAGAACACGATGGGAGATGTTTTCTGTGCTCCCGCAGGTTTTCCTTGCCAGACAGAGTGGAAAAGCTTTCTGCTAGGATGTAGACCTCAAAAGACGCTAAAGACGAAGGTACGATGCTCTCCGAAGATAAAAGCCGCTCCCGGGCTTCTTTCGGCAGATACGGCGCTAAGAGAGCACTGTGAGCGGTACAATCGTCTTTGCGCGAAGAAGCCGCTTCTTCGGCTCCGGGAGCCGGAGAGAGTGGCAGCATCGGAAAGATGAAGAAGGAAGCTGTACAACACTGGGATTGTGTGCGCAGCTTGCCAACTGATAGAAAACAGTACCTTACACTTTCCTGACGTTTCCAATCACATGAATATTGGATAAGAAGCTGTTTTGGACATCTTTTCTTTCCTTTATGCCAAACACTCGGCAGACCTCCGTGCAACGTCCAGAACACGATGGGAGATATTTTCTGTGCTCCCGCAGGTTTTCCTTGCCAGACAGAGTGGAAAAGCTTTCTGCTAGGATGTAGACCACAAAAGACGCTAAAGACGAAGGTACGATGCTCTCCGGAGCTTAGAGCCGCTCCCGGGCTTCTTTCGGCAGAAGCGGCGCTAAGAGAGCACTGTGACTGGTACAATCGTCTTTGCGCGAAGAAGCCGCTTCTTCGGCTCCGGGAGCCGGAGAGAGCGGCAGCATCGGAAAGGTGAAGAAGGAAGCTGTACAACACTGGGATTGTGTGCGCAGCTTGCCAACTGATAGAAAACAGTACCTTACACTTTCCTGACGTTTCCAATCACATGAATATTGGATAAGAAGCTGTTTTGGACAGCTTTTCTTTCCTTTATGCCAAACACTCGGCAGACCTCCGTGCAACGTCCAGAACACGATGGGAGATGTTTTCTGTGCTCCCGCAGGTTTTCCTTGCCAGACAGAGTGGAAAAGCTTTTTGCTAGGATGTAGACCACAAAAGACGCTAAAGACGAAGGTACGATGCTCTCCGACGATTAAAGCCGCTCCCGGGCTTCTTTCGGCAGAAGCGGCGCTAAGAGAGCACTGTGAGCGGTACAATCGTCTTTGCGTGAAGAAGCCGCTTCTTCGGCTCCGGGAGCCGGAGAGAGCGGCAGCGTCGGAAAGATGAAGAAGGAAGCTGTACAACACTGGGATTGTGTGCACAGCTTGCCAACCGATAGAAAACAGTACCTTACACTTTCCTGACGTTTCCAATCACATGAATATTCGATAAGAAGCTGTTTTGGACAGCTTTCCTTTCTTTATGCCAAACACTCAACAGACCTCCGCGCAAAGTCCAGAACACGATGGGAGATGGTTTCTGTGCTCCCGCAGGTTTTCCTTGCCAGACAGAGTGGAAAAGCTTCCTGCTAGGATGTAGACCACAAAAGACGCTAAAGACGAAGGTACGATGCTCTCCGGAGCTAAGAGCCACTGCCGGGCTTCTTTCGGCAGAAGCGGTGCTAAGAGCGCACTGTGAGCGGTACAATCGTCTTTGCGCGAAGAAGCCGCTTCTTCGGCTCCGGGAGCTGGAGAGAGCGGCAGCATCTGAAAGATGAAGAAGGAAGCTGTACAACACTGGGATTGTGTGCACAGCTTGCCAACTGATAGAAAACAGTACCTTACACTTTCCTGACGTTTCCAATCACATGAATATTGGATAAGAAGCTGTTTTGGACAGCTTTCCTTTCCCTTATGCCAAACACTCGGCAGACCTCCGTGCAACGTCCAGAACACGATGGGAGATGTTTTCTGTGCTCCCGCAGGTTTTCCTTGCCAGACAGAGTGGAAAAGCTTTCTGCTAGGATGTAGACCACAAAAGACGCTAAAGACGAAGGTACGATGCTCTCCGGAGGTAAGAGCCGCTGGCGGGCTTCTTTCGGCAGAAGCGGCGCTAAGAGAGCACTGTGAGCGGTACAATCGTCTTTGCGCGAAGAAGCCGCTTCTTCGGCTCCGGGAGCCGGAGAGAGCGGCAGCATCGGAAAGGTGAAGAAGGAAGCTGTACAACACTGGGATTGCGTGCGCAGCTTGCCAACCGATAGAAAACAGTACCTTACACTTTCCTGACGTTTCCAATCACATGAATATTGGATAAGAAGCTGTTTTGGACATCTTTTCTTTCCTTTATGCCAAACACTCGGCAGACCTCCGTGCAACGTCCAGAACACGATGGGAGATATTTTCTGTGCTCCCGCAGGTTTTCCTTGCCAGACAGAGTGGAAAAGCTTTCTGCTAGGATGTAGACCACAAAAGACGCTAAAGACGAAGGTACAATGCTCTCCGGAGCTTAGAGCCGCTCCCGGGCTTCTTTCGGCAGAAGCGGCGCTAAGAGCGCACTGTGAGCGGTACAATCGTCTTTGCGCGAAGAAGCCGCTTCTTCGGCTCCGGGAGCCGGAGAGAGCGGCAGCATCGGAAAGGTGAAGAAGGAAGCTGTACAACACTGGGATTGTGTGCGCAGCTTGCCAACTGATAGAAAACAGTACCTTACACTTTCCTGACGTTTCCAATCACATGAATATTGGATAAGAAGCTGTTTTGGACAGCTTTTCTTTCCTTTATGCCAAACACTCGGCAGACCTCCGTGCAACGTCCAGAACACGATGGGAGATGTTTTCTGTGCTCCCGCAGGTTTTCCTTGCCAGACAGAGTGGAAAAGCTTTCTGCTAGGATGTAGACCACAAAAGACGCTAAAGATGAAGGTACGATGCTCTCCGGAGCTTAGAGCCGCTCCCGGGCTTCTTTCGGCAGAAGCGGCGCTAAGAGAGCACTGTGAGCGGTACAATCGTCTTTGCGCGAAGAAGCCGCTTCTTCGGCTCCGGGAGCCGGAGAGAGCGGCAGCATCGGAAAGATGAAGAAGGAAGCTGTACAACACTGGGATTGTGTGCGCAACTTGCCAACTGATAGAAAACAGTACCTTACACTTTCCTGACGTTTCCAATCACATGAATATTGGATAAGAAGCTGTTTTGGACAGCTTTTCTTTCCTTTATGCCAAACACTCAACAGACCTCCGTGCAAAGTCCAGAATAAGATGGGAGATGGTTTCTGTGCTCCCGCAGGTTTTCCGTGCCAGACAGAGTGGAAAAGCTTTCTGCTAGGATGTAGACCACAAAAGACGCTAAAGACGAAGGTACGATGCTCTCCGGAGCTAAGAGCCGCTGCCGGGCTTCTTTCGGCAGAAGCGGCGCTAAGAGAGCACTGTGAGCGGTACAATCGTCTTTGCGCGAAGAAGCCGCTTCTTCGGCTCCGGGAGCCGGAGAGAGCGGCAGCATCGGAAAACTGAAGAAGGAAGCTGTACAACACTGGGATTGCGTGCGCAACTTGCCAACTGATAGAAAACAGTACCTTACACTTTCCTGACGTTTCCAATCACATGAATATTGGATAAGAAGCTGTTTTGGACAGCTTTTCTTTCCTTTATGCCAAACACTCGGCAGACCTCCGTGCAACGTCCAGAACACGATGGGAGATATTTTCTGTGCTCCCGCAGGTTTTCCTTGCCAGACAGAGTGGAAAAGCTTTCTGCTAGGATGTAGACCACAAAAGACGCTAAAGACGAAGGTACGATGCTCTCCGGAGGTTAGAGCCGCTCCCGGGCTTCTTTCGGCAGAAGCGGCGCTAAGAGAGCACTGTGAGCGGTACAATCGTCTTTGCGCGAAGAAGCCGCTTCTTCGGCTCCGGGAGCCGGAGAGATTGGCTGCATCGGAAAGATGAAGAAGGAAGCTGTACAACACTGGGATTGTGTGCGCAGCTTGCCAACTGATAGAAAACAGTACCTTACACTTTCCTGACGTTTCCAATCACATGAATATTCGATAAGAAGCTGTTTTGGACAGCTTTTCTTTCCTTTATGCCAAACACTCGGCAGACCTCCGTGCAACGTCCAGAACACGATGGGAGATGTTTTCTGTGCTCCCGCAGGTTTTCCTTGCCAGACAGAGTGGAAAAGCTTTCTGCTAGGATGTAGACCTCAAAAGACGCTAAAGACGAAGGTACGATGCTCTCCGAAGCTAAGCGCCGCTCCCGGGCTTCTTTCGGCAGAAGCGGCGCTAAGAGAGCACTGTGAGCGGTACAATCGTCTTTGCGCGAAGAAGCCGCTTCTTCGGCTCCGGGAGCCGGAGAGAGCGGCAGCATCGGAAAGATGAAGAAGGAAGCTGTACAACACTGGGATTGTGTGCGCAACTTGCCAACTGATAGAAAACAGTACCTTACACTTTCCTGACGTTTCCAATCACATGAATATTCGATTGGAAGCTGTTTTGGACAGCTTTTCTTTCCTTTATGCCAAACACTCAACAGACCTCCGTGCAAAGTCCAGAATAAGATGGGAGATGGTTTCTGTGCTCCCGCAGGTTTTCCGTGCCAGACAGAGTGGAAAAGCTTTCTGCTAGGATGTAGACCACAAAAGACGCTAAAGACGAAGGTACGATGCTCTCCGGAGGTAAGAGCCGCTGGCGGGCTTCTTTCGGCAGAAGCGGCGCTAAGAGAGCACTGTGAGCGGTACAATCGTCTTTGCGCGAAGAAGCCGCTTCTTCGGCTCCGGGAGCCGGAGAGAGCGGCAGCATCGGAAAGATGAAGAAGGAAGCTGTACAACACTGGGATTGCGTGCGCAGCTTGCCAACTGATAGAAAACAGTACCTTACACTTTCCTGACGTTTCCAATCACATAAATATTGGATAAGAAGCTGTTTTGGACAGCTTCTCTTTCCTTTATGCCAAACACTCGGCAGACCTCCGTGCAACGTCCAGAACACGATGGGAGATGTTTTCTGTGCTCCCGCAGGTTTTCCTTGCCAGACAGAGTGGAAAAGCTTTCTGCTAGGATGTAGACCACAAAAGACGCTAAAGACGAAGGTACGATGCTCTCCGGAGGTAAGAGCCGCTGCCGGGCTTCTTTCGGCAGAAGCGGCGCTAAGAGAGCACTGTGAGCGGTACAATCGTCTTTGCGCGAAGAAGCCGCTTCTTCGGCTCCGGGAGCTGGAGAGAGCGGCAGCATCTGAAAGATGAAGAAGGAAGCTGTACAACACTGGGATTGTGTGCACAGCTTGCCAACTGATAGAAAACAGTACCTTACACTTTCCTGACGTTTCCAATCACATAAATATTGGATAAGAAGCTGTTTTGGACAGCTTTTCTTTCCTTTATGCCAAACACTCGGCAGACCTCCGTGCAACGTCCAGAACACGATGGGAGATGTTTTCTGTGCTCCCGCAGGTTTTCCTTGCCAGACAGAGTGGAAAAGCTTTCTGCTAGGATGTAGACCTCAAAAGACGCTAAAGACGAAGGTACGATGCTCTCCGAAGATAAAAGCCGCTCCCGGGCTTCTTTCGGCAGAAGCGGCGCTAAGAGAGCACTGTGAGCGGTACAATCGTCTTTGCGCGAAGAAGCCGCTTCTTCGGCTCCGGGAGCCGGAGAGAGTGGCTGCATCGGAAAGATGAAGAAGGAAGCTGTACAACACTGGGATTGTGTGCGCAGCTTGCCAACTGATAGAAAACAGTACCTTACACTTTCCTGACGTTTCCAATCACATGAATATTCGATAAGAAGCTGTTTTGGACAGCTTTTCTTTCCTTTATGCCAAACACTCAACAGACCTCCGTGCAAAGTCCAGAATAAGATGGGAGATGGTTTCTGTGCTCCCGCAGGTTTTCCTTGCCAGACAGAGTGGAAAAGCTTTCTGCTAGGATGTAGACCACAAAAGACGCTAAAGACGAAGGTACGATGCTCTCCGGAGGTTAGAGCCGCTCCCGGGCTTCTTTCGGCAGAAGCGGCGCTAAGAGAGCACTGTGAGCGGTACAATCGTCTTTGCGCGAAGAAGCCGCTTCTTCGGCTCCGGGAGCCGGAGAGAGCGGCAGCATCGGAAAGGTGAAGAAGGAAGCTGTACAACACTGGGATTGCGTGCGCAGCTTGCCAACTGATAGAAAACAGTACCTTACACTTTCCTGACGTTTCCAATCACATAAATATTGGATAAGAAGCTGTTTTGGACAGCTTTTCTTTCCTTTATGCCAAACACTCGGCAGACCTCCGTGCAACGTCCAGAACACGATGGGAGATGTTTTCTGTGCTCCCGCAGGTTTTCCGTGCCAGACAGAGTGGAAAAGCTTTCTGCTAGGATGTAGACCACAAAAGACGCTAAAGACGAAGGTACAATGCTCTCCGACGATTAAAGCCGCTCCCGGGCTTCTTTCGGCAGAAGCGGCGCTAAGAGAGCACTGTGACTGGTACAATCGTCTTTGCGCGAAGAAGACGCTTCTTCGGCTCCGGGAGCCGGAGAGAGCGGCAGCATCGGAAAACTGAAGAAGGAAGCTGTACAACACTGGGATTGCGTGCGCAACTTGCCAACTGATAGAAAACAGTACCTTACACTTTCCTGACGTTTCCAATCACATGAATATTGGATAAGAAGCTGTTTTGGACAGCTTTTCTTTCCTTTATGCCAAACACTCGGCAGACCTCCGTGCAACGTCCAGAACACGATGGGAGATATTTTCTGTGCTCCCGCAGGTTTTCCTTGCCAGACAGAGTGGAAAAGCTTTCTGCTAGGATGTAGACCACAAAAGACGCTAAAGACGAAGGTACGATGCTCTCCGAAGATAAAAGCCGCTCCCGGGCTTCTTTCGGCAGAAGCGGCGCTAAGAGAGCACTGTGAGCGGTACAATCGTCTTTGCGCGAAGAAGCCGCTTCTTCGGCTCCGGGAGCCGGAGAGAGTGGCAGCATCGGAAAGATGAAGAAGGAAGCTGTACAACACTGGGATTGTGTGCGCAGCTTGCCAACTGATAGAAAACAGTACCTTACACTTTCCTGACGTTTCCAATCACATGAATATTGGATAAGAAGCTGTTTTGGACAGCTTTTCTTTCCCTTATGCCAAACACTCGGCAGACCTCCGTGCAACGTCCAGAACACGATGGGAGATGTTTTCTGTGCTCCCGCAGGTTTTCCTTGCCAGACAGAGTGGAAAAGCTTTCTGCTAGGATGTAGACCACAAAAGACGCTAAAGACGAAGGTACGATGCTCTCCGGAGGTAAGAGCCGCTGGCGGGCTTCTTTCGGCAGAAGCGGCGCTAAGAGAGCACTGTGAGCGGTACAATCGTCTTTGCGCGAAGAAGCCGCTTCTTCGGCTCCGGGAGCCGGAGAGAGCGGCAGCATCGGAAAGGTGAAGAAGGAAGCTGTACAACACTGGGATTGCGTGCGCAGCTTGCCAACTGATAGAAAACAGTACCTTACACTTTCCTGACGTTTCCAATCACATGAATATTGGATAAGAAGCTGTTTTGGACATCTTTTCTTTCCTTTATGCCAAACACTCGGCAGACCTCCGTGCAAAGTCCAGAACACGATGGGAGATATTTTCTGTGCTCCCGCAGGTTTTCCTTGCCAGACAGAGTGGAAAAGCTTTCTGCTAGGATGTAGACCACAAAAGACGCTAAAGACGAAGGTACGATGCTCTCCGGAGCTTAGAGCCGCTGCCGGGCTTCTTTCGGCAGAAGCGGCGCTAAGAGAGCACTGTGACTGGTACAATCGTCTTTGCGCGAAGAAGCCGCTTCTTCGGGTCCGGGAGCCGGAGAGAGCGGCAGCATCGGAAAGGTGAAGAAGGAAGCTGTACAACACTGGGATTGTGTGCGCAGCTTGCCAACTGATAGAAAACAGTACCTTACACTTTCCTGACGTTTCCAATCACATGAATATTGGATAAGAAGCTGTTTTGGACATCTTTTCTTTCCTTTATGCCAAACACTCGGCAGACCTCCGTGCAACGTCCAGAACACGATGGGAGATGTTTTCTGTGCTCCCGCAGGTTTTCCTTGCCAGACAGAGTGGAAAAGCTTTCTGCTAGGATGTAGACCACAAAAGACGCTAAAGACGAAGGTACGATGCTCTCCGGAGCTTAGAGCCGCTCCCGGGCTTCTTTCGGCAGAAGCGGCGCTAAGAGAGCACTGTGAGCGGTACAATCGTCTTTGCGCGAAGAAGCCGCTTCTTCGGCTCCGGGAGCCGGAGAGAGCGGCAGCATCGGAAAGATGAAGAAGGAAGCTGTACAACACTGGGATTGTGTGCGCAACTTGCCAACTGATAGAAAACAGTACCTTACACTTTCCTGACGTTTCCAATCACATGAATATTGGATAAGAAGCTGTTTTGGACAGCTTTTCTTTCCTTTATGCCAAACACTCAACAGACCTCCGTGCAAAGTCCAGAATAAGATGGGAGATGGTTTCTGTGCTCCCGCAGGTTTTCCGTGCCAGACAGAGTGGAAAAGCTTTCTGCTAGGATGTAGACCACAAAAGACGCTAAAGACGAAGGTACGATGCTCTCCGGAGCTAAGAGCCGCTGCCGGGCTTCTTTCGGCAGAAGCGGCGCTAAGAGAGCACTGTGAGCGGTACAATCGTCTTTGCGCGAAGAAGCCGCTTCTTCGGCTCCGGGAGCCGGAGAGAGCGGCAGCATCGGAAAACTGAAGAAGGAAGCTGTACAACACTGGGATTGCGTGCGCAACTTGCCAACTGATAGAAAACAGTACCTTACACTTTCCTGACGTTTCCAATCACATGAATATTGGATAAGAAGCTGTTTTGGACAGCTTTTCTTTCCTTTATGCCAAACACTCGGCAGACCTCCGTGCAACGTCCAGAACACGATGGGAGATATTTTCTGTGCTCCCGCAGGTTTTCCTTGCCAGACAGAGTGGAAAAGCTTTCTGCTAGGATGTAGACCACAAAAGACGCTAAAGACGAAGGTACGATGCTCTCCGGAGGTTAGAGCCGCTCCCGGGCTTCTTTCGGCAGAAGCGGCGCTAAGAGAGCACTGTGAGCGGTACAATCGTCTTTGCGCGAAGAAGCCGCTTCTTCGGCTCCGGGAGCCGGAGAGAGTGGCTGCATCGGAAAGATGAAGAAGGAAGCTGTACAACACTGGGATTGTGTGCGCAGCTTGCCAACTGATAGAAAACAGTACCTTACACTTTCCTGACGTTTCCAATCACATGAATATTGGATAAGAAGCTGTTTTGGACAGCTTTTCTTTCCTTTATGCCAAACACTCGGCAGACCTCCGTGCAACGTCCAGAACACGATGGGAGATGTTTTCTGTGCTCCCGCAGGTTTTCCTTGCCAGACAGAGTGGAAAAGCTTTCTGCTAGGATGTAGACCTCAAAAGACGCTAAAGACGAAGGTACGATGCTCTCCGAAGCTAAGCGCCGCTCCCGGGCTTCTTTCGGCAGAAGCGGCGCTAAGAGAGCACTGTGAGCGGTACAATCGTCTTTGCGCGAAGAAGCCGCTTCTTCGGCTCCGGGAGCCGGAGAGAGCGGCAGCATCGGAAAGATGAAGAAGGAAGCTGTACAACACTGGGATTGTGTGCGCAACTTGCCAACTGATAGAAAACAGTACCTTACACTTTCCTGACGTTTCCAATCACATGAATATTCGATTGGAAGCTGTTTTGGACAGCTTTTCTTTCCTTTATGCCAAACACTCAACAGACCTCCGTGCAAAGTCCAGAATAAGATGGGAGATGGTTTCTGTGCTCCCGCAGGTTTTCCGTGCCAGACAGAGTGGAAAAGCTTTCTGCTAGGATGTAGACCACAAAAGACGCTAAAGACGAAGGTACGATGCTCTCCGGAGGTAAGAGCCGCTGGCGGGCTTCTTTCGGCAGAAGCGGCGCTAAGAGAGCACTGTGAGCGGTACAATCGTCTTTGCGCGAAGAAGCCGCTTCTTCGGCTCCGGGAGCCGGAGAGAGCGGCAGCATCGGAAAGATGAAGAAGGAAGCTGTACAACACTGGGATTGCGTGCGCAGCTTGCCAACTGATAGAAAACAGTACCTTACACTTTCCTGACGTTTCCAATCACATAAATATTGGATAAGAAGCTGTTTTGGACAGCTTCTCTTTCCTTTATGCCAAACACTCGGCAGACCTCCGTGCAACGTCCAGAACACGATGGGAGATGTTTTCTGTGCTCCCGCAGGTTTTCCTTGCCAGACAGAGTGGAAAAGCTTTCTGCTAGGATGTAGACCACAAAAGACGCTAAAGACGAAGGTACAATGCTCTCCGGAGCTTAGAGCCGCTGCCGGGCTTCTTTCGGCAGAAGCGGCGCTAAGAGAGCACTGTGAGCGGTACAATCGTCTTTGCGCGAAGAAGCCGCTTCTTCGGCTCCGGGAGCCGGAGAGAGCGGCAGCATCGGAAAACTGAAGAAGGAAGCTGTACAACACTGGGATTGCGTGCGCAACTTGCCAACTGATAGAAAACAGTACCTTACACTTTCCTGACGTTTCCAATCACATGAATATTGGATAAGAAGCTGTTTTGGACAGCTTTTCTTTCCTTTATGCCAAACACTCGGCAGACCTCCGTGCAACGTCCAGAACACGATGGGAGATATTTTCTGTGCTCCCGCAGGTTTTCCTTGCCAGACAGAGTGGAAAAGCTTTCTGCTAGGATGTAGACCACAAAAGACGCTAAAGACGAAGGTACGATGCTCTCCGGAGCTTAGAGCCGCTCCCGGGCTTCTTTCGGCAGAAGCGGCGCTAAGAGCGCACTGTGACTGGTACAATCGTCTTTGCGCGAAGAAGCCGCTTCTTCGGCTCCGGGAGCCGGAGAGAGCGGCAGCGTCGGAAAGGTGAAGAAGGAAGCTGTACAACACTGGGATTGTGTGCGCAGCTTGCCAACTGATAGAAAACAGTACCTTACACTTTCCTGACGTTTCCAATCACATGAATATTCGTTAAGAAGCTGTTTTGGACAGCTTTTCTTTCCTTTATGCCAAACACTCGGCAGACCTCCGTGCAAAGTCCAGAACACGATGGGAGATGGTTTCTGTGCTCCCGCAGGTTTTCCTTGCCAGACAGAGTGGAAAAGCTTTCTGCTAGGATGTAGACCTCAAAAGACGCTAAAGACGAAGGTACGATGCTCTCCGACGATTAAAGCCGCTCCCGGGCTTCTTTCGGCAGAAGCGGCGCTAAGAGAGCACTGTGACTGGTACAATCGTCTTTGCGCGAAGAAGACGCTTCTTCGGCTCCGGGAGCCGGAGAGAGCGGCAGCATCGGAAAGGTGAAGAAGGAAGCTGTACAACACTGGGATTGTGTGCGCAACTTGCCAACTGATAGAAAACAGTACCTTACAGTTTCCTGACGTTTCCAATCACATGAATATTCGATACGAAGCTGTTTTGGACAGCTTTTCTTTCCTTTATGCCAAACACTCGGCAGACCTCCGTGCAACGTCCAGAAGACGATGGGAGATGTTTTCTGTGCTCCCGCAGGTTTTCCTTGCCAGACAGAGTGGAAAAGCTTTCTGCTAGGATGTAGACCACAAAAGACGCTAAAGACGAAGGTACGATGCTCTCCGGAGCTAAGAGCCGCTGCCGGGCTTCTTTCGGCAGAAGCGGCGCTAAGAGAGCACTGTGAGCGGTACAATCGTCTTTGCGCGAAGAAGCCGCTTCTTCGGCTCCGGGAGCCGGAGAGAGCGGCAGCATCGGAAAACTGAAGAAGGAAGCTGTACAACACTGGGATTGCGTGCGCAACTTGCCAACTGATAGAAAACAGTACCTTACACTTTCCTGACGTTTCCAATCACATGAATATTGGATAAGAAGCTGTTTTGGACAGCTTTTCTTTCCTTTATGCCAAACACTCGGCAGACCTCCGTGCAACGTCCAGAACACGATGGGAGATATTTTCTGTGCTCCCGCAGGTTTTCCTTGCCAGACAGAGTGGAAAAGCTTTCTGCTAGGATGTAGACCACAAAAGACGCTAAAGACGAAGGTACGATGCTCTCCGGAGGTTAGAGCCGCTCCCGGGCTTCTTTCGGCAGAAGCGGCGCTAAGAGAGCACTGTGAGCGGTACAATCGTCTTTGCGCGAAGAAGCCGCTTCTTCGGCTCCGGGAGCTGGAGAGAGCGGCAGCATCTGAAAGATGAAGAAGGAAGCTGTACAACACTGGGATTGTGTGCACAGCTTGCCAACTGATAGAAAACAGTACCTTACACTTTCCTGACGTTTCCAATCACATAAATATTGGATAAGAAGCTGTTTTGGACAGCTTTTCTTTCCTTTATGCCAAACACTCGGCAGACCTCCGTGCAACGTCCAGAACACGATGGGAGATGTTTTCTGTGCTCCCGCAGGTTTTCCTTGCCAGACAGAGTGGAAAAGCTTTCTGCTAGGATGTAGACCTCAAAAGACGCTAAAGACGAAGGTACGATGCTCTCCGAAGATAAAAGCCGCTCCCGGGCTTCTTTCGGCAGAAGCGGCGCTAAGAGAGCACTGTGAGCGGTACAATCGTCTTTGCGCGAAGAAGCCGCTTCTTCGGCTCCGGGAGCCGGAGAGAGTGGCTGCATCGGAAAGATGAAGAAGGAAGCTGTACAACACTGGGATTGTGTGCGCAGCTTGCCAACTGATAGAAAACAGTACCTTACACTTTCCTGACGTTTCCAATCACATGAATATTCGATAAGAAGCTGTTTTGGACAGCTTTTCTTTCCTTTATGCCAAACACTCGGCAGACCTCCGTGCAACGTCCAGAACACGATGGGAGATGTTTTCTGTGCTCCCGCAGGTTTTCCTTGCCAGACAGAGTGGAAAAGCTTTCTGCTAGGATGTAGACCTCAAAAGACGCTAAAGACGAAGGTACGATGCTCTCCGAAGCTAAGCGCCGCTCCCGGGCTTCTTTCGGCAGAAGCGGCGCTAAGAGAGCACTGTGAGCGGTACAATCGTCTTTGCGCGAAGAAGCCGCTTCTTCGGCTCCGGGAGCCGGAGAGAGCGGCAGCATCGGAAAGATGAAGAAGGAAGCTGTACAACACTGGGATTGTGTGCGCAACTTGCCAACTGATAGAAAACAGTACCTTACACTTTCCTGACGTTTCCAATCACATGAATATTCGATTGGAAGCTGTTTTGGACAGCTTTTCTCTCCTTTATGCCAAACACTCAACAGACCTCCGTGCAAAGTCCAGAATAAATGGGAGATGGTTTCTGTGCTCCCGCAGGTTTTCCGTGCCAGACAGAGTGGAAAAGCTTTCTGCTAGGATGTAGACCACAAAAGACGCTAAAGACGAAGGTACGATGCTCTCCGGAGGTAAGAGCCGCTGGCGGGCGTCTTTCGGCAGAAGCGGCGCTAAGAGAGCACTGTGAGCGGTACAATCGTCTTTGCGCGAAGAAGCCGCTTCTTCGGCTCCGGGAGCCGGAGAGAGCGGCAGCATCGGAAAGGTGAAGAAGGAAGCTGTACAACACTGGGATTGCGTGCGCAGCTTGCCAACTGATAGAAAACAGTACCTTACACTTTCCTGACGTTTCCAATCACATAAATATTGGATAAGAAGCTGTTTTGGACAGCTTCTCTTTCCTTTATGCCAAACACTCGGCAGACCTCCGTGCAACGTCCAGAACACGATGGGAGATGTTTTCTGTGCTCCCGCAGGTTTTCCTTGCCAGACAGAGTGGAAAAGCTTTCTGCTAGGATGTAGACCACAAAAGACGCTAAAGACGAAGGTACAATGCTCTCCGGAGCTTAGAGCCGCTGGCGGGCTTCTTTCGGCAGAAGCGGCGCTAAGAGAGCACTGTGAGCGGTACAATCGTCTTTGCGCGAAGAAGCCGCTTCTTCGGCTCCGGGAGCCGGAGAGAGCGGCAGCATCGGAAAACTGAAGAAGGAAGCTGTACAACACTGGGATTGCGTGCGCAACTTGCCAACTGATAGAAAACAGTACCTTACACTTTCCTGACGTTTCCAATCACATGAATATTGGATAAGAAGCTGTTTTGGACATCTTTTCTTTCCTTTATGCCAAACACTCGGCAGACCTCCGTGCAACGTCCAGAAGACGATGGGAGATATTTTCTGTGCTCCCGCAGGTTTTCCTTGCCAGACAGAGTGGAAAAGCTTTCTGCTAGGATGTAGACCACAAAAGACGCTAAAGACGAAGGTACGATGCTCTCCGAAGATAAAAGCCGCTCCCGGGCTTCTTTCGGCAGAAGCGGCGCTAAGAGAGCACTGTGAGCGGTACAATCGTCTTTGCGCGAAGAAGCCGCTTCTTCGGCTCCGGGAGCCGGAGAGAGCGGCAGCATCGGAAAGATGAAGAAGGAAGCTGTACAACACTGGGATTGTGTGCGCAGCTTGCCAACTGATAGAAAACAGTACCTTACACTTTCCTGACGTTTCCAATCACATGAATATTGGATAAGAAGCTGTTTTGGAGAGCTTTCCTTTCCCTTATGCCAAACACTCGGCAGACCTCCGTGCAACGTCCAGAACACGATGGGAGATGTTTTCTGTGCTCCCGCAGGTTTTCCTTGCCAGACAGAGTGGAAAAGCTTTCTGCTAGGATGTAGACCACAAAAGACGCTAAAGACGAAGGTACGATGCTCTCCGGAGCTAAGAGCCGCTGCCGGGCTTCTTTCGGCAGAAGCGGCGCTAAGAGAGCACTGTGAGCGGTACAATCGTCTTTGCGCGAAGAAGCCGCTTCTTCGGCTCCGGGAGCCGGAGAGAGCGGCAGCATCGGAAAGGTGAAGAAGGAAGCTGTACAACACTGGGATTGCGTGCGCAGCTTGCCAACTGATAGAAAACAGTACCTTACACTTTCCTGACGTTTCCAATCACATGAATATTGGATAAGAAGCTGTTTTGGACATCTTTTCTTTCCTTTATGCCAAACACTCGGCAGACCTCCGTGCAACGTCCAGAACACGATGGGAGATATTTTCTGTGCTCCCGCAGGTTTTCCTTGCCAGACAGAGTGGAAAAGCTTTCTGCTAGGATGTAGACCACAAAAGACGCTAAAGACGAAGGTACGATGCTCTCCGGAGCTAAGAGCCGCTGCCGGGCTTCTTTCGGCAGAAGCGGCGCTAAGAGAGCACTGTGAGCGGTACAATCGTCTTTGCGCGAAGAAGCCGCTTCTTCGGCTCCGGGAGCCGGAGAGAGCGGCAGCATCGGAAAACTGAAGAAGGAAGCTGTACAACACTGGGATTGCGTGCGCAACTTGCCAACTGATAGAAAACAGTACCTTACACTTTCCTGACGTTTCCAATCACATGAATATTGGATAAGAAGCTGTTTTGGACAGCTTTTCTTTCCTTTATGCCAAACACTCGGCAGACCTCCGTGCAACGTCCAGAACACGATGGGAGATGTTTTCTGTGCTCCCGCAGGTTTTCCTTGCCAGACAGAGTGGAAAAGCTTTCTGCTAGGATGTAGATCACAAAAGACGCTAAAGACGAAGGTACGATGCTCTCCGACGATTAAAGCCGCTCCCGGGCTTCTTTCGGCAGAAGCGGCGCTAAGAGAGCACTGTGAGCGGTACAATCGTCTTTGCGCGAAGAAGCCGCTTCTTCGGCTCCGGGAGCCGGAGAGAGCGGCAGCATCGGAAAGATGAAGAAGGAAGCTGTACAACACTGGGATTGTGTGCGCAACTTGCCAACTGATAGAAAACAGTACCTTACACTTTCCTGACGTTTCCAATCACATGAATATTGGATAAGAAGCTGTTTTGGACAGCTTTTCTTTCCTTTATGCCAAACACTCAACAGACCTCCGTGCAAAGTCCAGAATAAGATGGGAGATGGTTTCTGTGCTCCCGCAGGTTTTCCGTGCCAGACAGAGTGGAAAAGCTTTCTGCTAGGATGTAGACCACAAAAGACGCTAAAGACGAAGGTACGATGCTCTCCGGAGGTAAGAGCCGCTGGCGGGCTTCTTTCGGCAGAAGCGGCGCTAAGAGAGCACTGTGAGCGGTACAATCGTCTTTGCGCGAAGAAGCCGCTTCTTCGGCTCCGGGAGCCGGAGAGAGCGGCAGCATCGGAAAGGTGAAGAAGGAAGCTGTACAACACTGGGATTGCGTGCGCAGCTTGCCAACTGATAGAAAACAGTACCTTACACTTTCCTGACGTTTCCAATCACATAAATATTGGATAAGAAGCTGTTTTGGACAGCTTTTCTTTCCTTTATGCCAAACACTCGGCAGACCTCCGTGCAACGTCCAGAACACGATGGGAGATGTTTTCTGTGCTCCCGCAGGTTTTCCTTGCCAGACAGAGTGGAAAAGCTTTCTGCTAGGATGTAGACCACAAAAGACGCTAAAGACGAAGGTACAATGCTCTCCGGAGCTTAGAGCCGCTGCCGGGCTTCTTTCGGCAGAAGCGGCGCTAAGAGAGCACTGTGAGCGGTACAATCGTCTTTGCGCGAAGAAGCCGCTTCTTCGGCTCCGGGAGCCGGAGAGAGCGGCAGCATCGGAAAACTGAAGAAGGAAGCTGTACAACACTGGGATTGCGTGCGCAGCTTGCCAACTGATAGAAAACAGTACCTTACACTTTCCTGACGTTTCCAATCACATGAATATTGGATAAGAAGCTGTTTTGGACAGCTTTCCTTTCCCTTATGCCAAACACTCGGCAGACCTCCGTGCAACGTCCAGAACACGATGGGAGATGTTTTCTGTGCTCCCGCAGGTTTTCCTTGCCAGACAGAGTGGAAAAGCTTTCTGCTAGGATGTAGACCACAAAAGACGCTAAAGACGAAGGTACGATGCTCTCCGGAGGTAAGAGCCGCTGGCGGGCTTCTTTCGGCAGAAGCGGCGCTAAGAGAGCACTGTGAGCGGTACAATCGTCTTTGCGCGAAGAAGCCGCTTCTTCGGCTCCGGGAGCCGGAGAGAGCGGCAGCATCGGAAAGGTGAAGAAGGAAGCTGTACAACACTGGGATTGTGTGCGCAGCTTGCCAACTGATAGAAAACAGTACCTTACACTTTCCTGACGTTTCCAATCACATGAATATTGGATAAGAAGCTGTTTTGGACAGCTTTTCTTTCCTTTATGCCAAACACTCGGCAGACCTCCGTGCAACGTCCAGAACACGATGGGAGATGTTTTCTGTGCTCCCGCAGGTTTTCCTTGCCAGACAGAGTGGAAAAGCTTTTTGCTAGGATGTAGATCACAAAAGACGCTAAAGACGAAGGTACGATGCTCTCCGACGATTAAAGCCGCTCCCGGGCTTCTTTCGGCAGAAGCGGCGCTAAGAGAGCACTGTGAGCGGTACAATCGTCTTTGCGCGAAGAAGCCGCTTCTTCGGCTCCGGGAGCCGGAGAGAGCGGCAGCATCGGAAAGATGAAGAAGGAAGCTGTACAACACTGGGATTGTGTGCGCAACTTGCCAACTGATAGAAAACAGTACCTTACACTTTCCTGACCTTTCCAATCACATGAATATTGGATAAGAAGCTGTTTTGGACAGCTTTTCTTTCCTTAATGCCAAACACTCAACAGACCTCCGTGCAAAGTCCAGAATAAGATGGGAGATGGTTTCTGTGCTCCCGCAGGTTTTCCGTGCCAGACAGAGTGGAAAAGCTTTCTGCTAGGATGTAGACCACAAAAGACGCTAAAGACGAAGGTACGATGCTCTCCGGAGGTTAGAGCCGCTCCCGGGCTTCTTTCGGCAGAAGCGGCGCTAAGAGAGCACTGTGAGCGGTACAATCGTCTTTGCGCGAAGAAGCCGCTTCTTCGGCTCCGGGAGCCGGAGAGAGCGGCAGCATCGGAAAGGTGAAGAAGGAAGCTGTACAACACTGGGATTGCGTGCGCAGCTTGCCAACTGATAGAAAACAGTACCTTACACTTTCCTGACGTTTCCAATCACATGAATATTGGATAAGAAGCTGTTTTGGACAGCTTTCCTTTCCCTTATGCCAAACACTCGGCAGACCTCCGTGCAACGTCCAGAACACGATGGGAGATATTTTCTGTGCTCCCGCAGGTTTTCCTTGCCAGACAGAGTGGAAAAGCTTTCTGCTAGGATGTAGACCACAAAAGACGCTAAAGACGAAGGTACGATGCTCTCCGGAGGTTAGAGCCGCTCCCGGGCTTCTTTCGGCAGAAGCGGCGCTAAGAGAGCACTGTGAGCGGTACAATCGTCTTTGCGCGAAGAAGCCGCTTCTTCGGCTCCGGGAGCTGGAGAGAGCGGCAGCATCTGAAAGATGAAGAAGGAAGCTGTACAACACTGGGATTGTGTGCACAGCTTGCCAACTGATAGAAAACAGTACCTTACACTTTCCTGACGTTTCCAATCACATAAATATTGGATAAGAAGCTGTTTTGGACAGCTTTTCTTTCCTTTATGCCAAACACTCGGCAGACCTCCGTGCAACGTCCAGAACACGATGGGAGATGTTTTCTGTGCTCCCGCAGGTTTTCCTTGCCAGACAGAGTGGAAAAGCTTTCTGCTAGGATGTAGACCACAAAAGACGCTAAAGACGAAGGTACAATGCTCTCCGGAGCTTAGAGCCGCTGCCGGGCTTCTTTCGGCAGAAGCGGCGCTAAGAGAGCACTGTGAGCGGTACAATCGTCTTTGCGCGAAGAAGCCGCTTCTTCGGCTCCGGGAGCCGGAGAGAGTGGCAGCATCGGAAAGATGAAGAAGGAAGCTGTACAACACTGGGATTGTGTGCGCAGCTTGCCAACTGATAGAAAACAGTACCTTACACTTTCCTGACGTTTCCAATCACATGAATATTGGATAAGAAGCTGTTTTGGACAGCTTTTCTTTCCTTTATGCCAAACACTCGGCAGACCTCCGTGCAACGTCCAGAACACGATGGGAGATGTTTTCTGTGCTCCCGCAGGTTTTCCTTGCCAGACAGAGTGGAAAAGCTTTCTGCTAGGATGTAGACCACAAAAGACGCTAAAGACGAAGGTACAATGCTCTCCGGAGCTTAGAGCCGCTCCCGGGCTTCTTTCGGCAGAAGCGGCGCTAAGAGAGCACTGTGAGCGGTACAATCGTCTTTGCGCGAAGAAGCCGCTTCTTCGGCTCCGGGAGCCGGAGAGAGCGGCAGCATCGGAAAACTGAAGAAGGAAGCTGTACAACACTGGGATTGCGTGCGCAACTTGCCAACTGATAGAAAACAGTACCTTACACTTTCCTGACGTTTCCAATCACATGAATATTGGATAAGAAGCTGTTTTGGACAGCTTTTCTTTCCTTTATGCCAAACACTCAACAGACCTCCGTGCAAAGTCCAGAATAAGATGGGAGATGGTTTCTGTGCTCCCGCAGGTTTTCCGTGCCAGACAGAGTGGAAAAGCTTTCTGCTAGGATGTAGACCACAAAAGACGCTAAAGACGAAGGTACGATGCTCTCCGGAGGTAAGAGCCGCTGGCGGGCTTCTTTCGGCAGAAGCGGCGCTAAGAGAGCACTGTGAGCGGTACAATCGTCTTTGCGCGAAGAAGCCGCTTCTTCGGCTCCGGGAGCCGGAGAGAGCGGCAGCATCGGAAAGGTGAAGAAGGAAGCTGTACAACACTGGGATTGCGTGCGCAGCTTGCCAACTGATAGAAAACAGTACCTTACACTTTCCTGACGTTTCCAATCACATAAATATTGGATAAGAAGCTGTTTTGGACAGCTTCTCTTTCCTTTATGCCAAACACTCGGCAGACCTCCGTGCAACGTCCAGAACACGATGGGAGATGTTTTCTGTGCTCCCGCAGGTTTTCCTTGCCAGACAGAGTGGAAAAGCTTTCTGCTAGGATGTAGACCACAAAAGACGCTAAAGACGAAGGTACAATGCTCTCCGGAGCTTAGAGCCGCTCCCGGGCTTCTTTCGGCAGAAGCGGCGCTAAGAGAGCACTGTGAGCGGTACAATCGTCTTTGCGCGAAGAAGCCGCTTCTTCGGCTCCGGGAGCCGGAGAGAGCGGCAGCATCGGAAAACTGAAGAAGGAAGCTGTACAACACTGGGATTGCGTGCGCAACTTGCCAACTGATAGAAAACAGTACCTTACACTTTCCTGACGTTTCCAATCACATGAATATTGGATAAGAAGCTGTTTTGGACATCTTTTCTTTCCTTTATGCCAAACACTCGGCAGACCTCCGTGCAACGTCCAGAACACAATGGGAGATGTTTTCTGTGCTCCCGCAGGTTTTCCTTGCCAGACAGAGTGGAAAAGCTTTCTGCTAGGATGTAGACCACAAAAGACGCTAAAGACGAAGGTACGATGCTCTCCGAAGATAAAAGCCGCTACCGGGCTTCTTTCGGCACAAGCGGCGCCAAGAGAGCACTGTGAGCGGTACAATCGTCTTTGCGCGAAGAAGCCGCTTCTTCGGCTCCGGGAGCCGGAGAGAGCGGCAGCATCGGAAAGATGAAGAAGGAAGCTGTACAACACTGGGATTGTGTGCGCAGCTTGCCAACTGATAGAAAACAGTACCTTACACTTTCCTGACGTTTCCAATCACATGAATATTGGATAAGAAGCTGTTTTGGACAGCTTTCCTTTCCCTTATGCCAAACACTCGGCAGACCTCCGTGCAACGTCCAGATCACGATGGGAGATGTTTTCTGTGCTCCCGCAGGTTTTCCTTGCCAGACAGAGTGGAAAAGCTTTCTGCTAGGATGTAGACCACAAAAGACGCTAAAGACGAAGGTACGATGCTCTCCGGAGGTAAGAGCCGCTGGCGGGCTTCTTTCGGCAGAAGCGGCGCTAAGAGAGCACTGTGAGCGGTACAATCGTCTTTGCGCGAAGAAGCCGCTTCTTCGGCTCCGGGAGCCGGAGAGAGCGGCAGCATCGGAAAGGTGAAGAAGGAAGCTGTACAACACTGGGATTGCGTGCGCAGCTTGCCAACTGATAGAAAACAGTACCTTACACTTTCCTGACGTTTCCAATCACATGAATATTGGATAAGAAGCTGTTTTGGACATCTTTTCTTTCCTTTATGCCAAACACTCGGCAGACCTCCGTGCAACGTCCAGAACACGATGGGAGATATTTTCTGTGCTCCCGCAGGTTTTCCTTGCCAGACAGAGTGGAAAAGCTTTCTGCTAGGATGTAGACCACAAAAGACGCTAAAGACGAAGGTACGATGCTCTCCGGAGCTTAGAGCCGCTCCCGGGCTTCTTTCGGCAGAAGCGGCGCTAAGAGCGCACTGTGACTGGTACAATCGTCTTTGCGCGAAGAAGCCGCTTCTTCGGCTCCGGGAGCCGGAGAGAGCGGCAGCGTCGGAAAGGTGAAGAAGGAAGCTGTACAACACTGGGATTGTGTGCGCAGCTTGCCAACTGATAGAAAACAGTACCTTACACTTTCCTGACGTTTCCAATCACATGAATATTCGATTGGAAGCTGTTTTGGACAGCTTTTCTTTCCTTTATGCCAAACACTCGGCAGACCTCCGTGCAAAGTCCAGAACACGATGGGAGATGGTTTCTGTGCTCCCGCAGGTTTTCCTTGCCAGACAGAGTGGAAAAGCTTTCTGCTAGGATGTAGACCACAAAAGACGCTAAAGACGAAGGTACGATGCTCTCCGACGATTAAAGCCGCTCCCGGGCTTCTTTCGGCAGAAGCGGCGCTAAGAGAGCACTGTGACTGGTACAATCGTCTTTGCGCGAAGAAGACGCTTCTTCGGCTCCGGGAGCCGGAGAGAGCGGCAGCGTCGGAAAGGTGAAGAAGGAAGCTGTACAACACTGGGATTGCGTGCGCAGCTTGCCAACTGATAGAAAACAGTACCTTACACTTTCCTGACGTTTCCAATCACATGAATATTGGATAAGAAGCTGTTTTGGACATCTTTTCTTTCCTTTATGCCAAACACTCGGCAGACCTCCGTGCAACGTCCAGAACACGATGGGAGATATTTTCTGTGCTCCCGCAGGTTTTCCTTGCCAGACAGAGTGGAAAAGCTTTCTGCTAGGATGTAGACCACAAAAGACGCTAAAGACGAAGGTACGATGCTCTCCGGAGGTAAGAGCCGCTGGCGGGCTTCTTTCGGCAGAAGCGGCGCTAAGAGAGCACTGTGAGCGGTACAATCGTCTTTGCGCGAAGAAGCCGCTTCTTCGGCTCCGGGAGCCGGAGAGAGTGGCAGCATCGGAAAGATGAAGAAGGAAGCTGTACAACACTGGGATTGTGGGCGCAGCTTGCCAACTGATAGAAAACAGTACCTTACACTTTCCTGACGTTTCCAATCACATGAATATTGGATAAGAAGCTGTTTTGGACAGCTTTCCTTTCCCTTATGCCAAACACTCGGCAGACCTCCGTGCAACGTCCAGAACACGATGGGAGATGTTTTCTGTGCTCCCGCAGGTTTTCCTTGCCAGACAGAGTGGAAAAGCTTTCTGCTAGGATGTAGACCACAAAAGACGCTAAAGACGAAGGTACGATGCTCTCCGGAGGTAAGAGCCGCTGCCGGGCTTCTTTCGGCAGAAGCGGCGCTAAGAGAGCACTGTGAGCGGTACAATCGTCTTTGCGCGAAGAAGCCGCTTCTTCGGCTCCGGGAGCCGGAGAGAGCGGCAGCATCGGAAAACTGAAGAAGGAAGCTGTACAACACTGGGATTGCGTGCGCAACTTGCCAACTGATAGAAAACAGTACCTTACACTTTCCTGACGTTTCCAATCACATGAATATTGGATAAGAAGCTGTTTTGGACAGCTTTTCTTTCCTTTATGCCAAACACTCGGCAGACCTCCGTGCAACGTCCAGAACACGATGGGAGATGTTTTCTGTGCTCGCGCAGGTTTTCCTTGCCAGACAGAGTGGAAAAGCTTTTTGCTAGGATGTAGATCACAAAAGACGCTAAAGACGAAGGTACGATGCTCTCCGACGATTAAAGCCGCTCCCGGGCTTCTTTCGGCAGAAGCGGCGCTAAGAGAGCACTGTGAGCGGTACAATCGTCTTTGCGCGAAGAAGCCGCTTCTTCGGCTCCGGGAGCCGGAGAGAGCGGCAGCATCGGAAAGATGAAGAAGGAAGCTGTACAACACTGGGATTGTGTGCGCAACTTGCCAACTGATAGAAAACAGTACCTTACACTTTCCTGACCCTTCCAATCACATGAATATTGGATAAGAAGCTGTTTTGGACAGCTTTTCTTTCCTTAATGCCAAACACTCAACAGACCTCCGTGCAAAGTCCAGAATAAGATGGGAGATGGTTTCTGTGCTCCCGCAGGTTTTCCGTGCCAGACAGAGTGGAAAAGCTTTCTGCTAGGATGTAGACCACAAAAGACGCTAAAGACGAAGGTACGATGCTCTCCGGAGGTTAGAGCCGCTCCCGGGCTTCTTTCGGCAGAAGCGGCGCTAAGAGAGCACTGTGAGCGGTACAATCGTCTTTGCGCGAAGAAGCCGCTTCTTCGGCTCCGGGAGCCGGAGAGAGCGGCAGCATCGGAAAGGTGAAGAAGGAAGCTGTACAACACTGGGATTGCGTGCGCAGCTTGCCAACTGATACAAAACAGTACCTTACACTTTCCTGACGTTTCCAATCACATGAATATTGGATAAGAAGCTGTTTTGGACATCTTTTCTTTCCTTTATGCCAAACACTCGGCAGACCTCCGTGCAACGTCCAGAACACGATGGGAGATATTTTCTGTGCTCCCGCAGGTTTTCCTTGCCAGACAGAGTGGAAAAGCTTTCTGCTAGGATGTAGACCACAAAAGACGCTAAAGACGAAGGTACGATGCTCTCCGGAGGTTAGAGCCGCTGCCGGGCTTCTTTCGGCAGAAGCGGCGCTAAGAGAGCACTGTGAGCGGTACAATCGTCTTTGCGCGAAGAAGCCGCTTCTTCGGCTCCGGGAGCTGGAGAGAGCGGCAGCATCTGAAAGATGAAGAAGGAAGCTGTACAACACTGGGATTGTGTGCACAGCTTGCCAACTGATAGAAAACAGTACCTTACACTTTCCTGACGTTTCCAATCACATAAATATTGGATAAGAAGCTGTTTTGGACAGCTTTTCTTTCCTTTATGCCAAACACTCGGCAGACCTCCGTGCAACGTCCAGAACACGATGGGAGATGTTTTCTGTGCTCCCGCAGGTTTTCCTTGCCAGACAGAGTGGAAAAGCTTTCTGCTAGGATGTAGACCACAAAAGACGCTAAAGACGAAGGTACAATGCTCTCCGGAGCTTAGAGCCGCTGCCGGGCTTCTTTCGGCAGAAGCGGCGCTAAGAGAGCACTGTGAGCGGTACAATCGTCTTTGCGCGAAGAAGCCGCTTCTTCGGCTCCGGGAGCCGGAGAGAGTGGCAGAATCGGAAAGATGAAGAAGGAAGCTGTACAACACTGGGATTGTGTGCGCAGCTTGCCAACTGATAGAAAACAGTACCTTACACTTTCCTGACGTTTCCAATCACATGAATATTCGTTAAGAAGCTGTTTTGGACAGCTTTTCTTTCCTTTATGCCAAACACTCGGCAGACCTCCGTGCAACGTCCAGAACACGATGGGAGATGTTTTCTGTGCTCCCGCAGGTTTTCCTTGCCAGACAGAGTGGAAAAGCTTTCTGCTAGGATGTAGACCTCAAAAGACGCTAAAGACGAAGGTACGATGCTCTCCGAAGCTAAGCGCCGCTCCCGGGCTTCTTTCGGCAGAAGCGGCGCTAAGAGAGCACTGTGAGCGGTACAATCGTCTTTGCGCGAAGAAGCCGCTTCTTCGGCTCCGGGAGCCGGAGAGAGCGGCAGCATCGGAAAGATGAAGAAGGAAGCTGTACAACACTGGGATTGTGTGCGCAACTTGCCAACTGATAGAAAACAGTACCTTACACTTTCCTGACGTTTCCAATCACATGAATATTGGATAAGAAGCTGTTTTGGACAGCTTTTCTTTCCTTTATGCCAAACACTCAACAGACCTCCGTGCAAAGTCCAGAATAAGATGGGAGATGGTTTCTGTGCTCCCGCAGGTTTTCCGTGCCAGACAGAGTGGAAAAGCTTTCTGCTAGGATGTAGACCACAAAAGACGCTAAAGACGAAGGTACGATGCTCTCCGGAGGTAAGAGCCGCTGGCGGGCTTCTTTCGGCAGAAGCGGCGCTAAGAGAGCACTGTGAGCGGTACAATCGTCTTTGCGCGAAGAAGCCGCTTCTTCGGCTCCGGGAGCCGGAGAGAGCGGCAGCATCGGAAAGGTGAAGAAGGAAGCTGTACAACACTGGGATTGCGTGCGCAGCTTGCCAACTGATAGAAAACAGTACCTTACACTTTCCTGACGTTTCCAATCACATAAATATTGGATAAGAAGCTGTTTTGGACAGCTTCTCTTTCCTTTATGCCAAACACTCGGCAGACCTCCGTGCAACGTCCAGAACACGATGGGAGATGTTTTCTGTGCTCCCGCAGGTTTTCCTTGCCAGACAGAGTGGAAAAGCTTTCTGCTAGGATGTAGACCACAAAAGACGCTAAAGACGAAGGTACAATGCTCTCCGGAGCTTAGAGCCGCTCCCGGGCTTCTTTCGGCAGAAGCGGCGCTAAGAGAGCACTGTGAGCGGTACAATCGTCTTTGCGCGAAGAAGCCGCTTCTTCGGCTCCGGGAGCCGGAGAGAGCGGCAGCATCGGAAAGGTGAAGAAGGAAGCTGTACAACACTGGGATTGCGTGCGCAGCTTGCCAACTGATAGAAAACAGTACCTTACACTTTCCTGACGTTTCCAATCACATGAATATTGGATAAGAAGCTGTTTTGGACATCTTTTCTTTCCTTTATGCCAAACACTCGGCAGACCTCCGTGCAACGTCCAGAACACGATGGGAGATATTTTCTGTGCTCCCGCAGGTTTTCCTTGCCAGACAGAGTGGAAAAGCTTTCTGCTAGGATGTAGACCACAAAAGACGCTAAAGACGAAGGTACGATGCTCTCCGAAGATAAAAGCCGCTCCCGGGCTTCTTTCGGCACAAGCGGCGCCAAGAGAGCACTGTGAGCGGTACAATCGTCTTTGCGCGAAGAAGCCGCTTCTTCGGCTCCGGGAGCCGGAGAGAGCGGCAGCGTCGGAAAGATGAAGAAGGAAGCTGTACAACACTGGGATTGTGTGCGCAGCTTGCCAACTGATAGAAAACAGTACCTTACACTTTCCTGACGTTTCCAATCACATGAATATTCGATTGGAAGCTGTTTTGGACAGCTTTTCTTTCCTTTATGCCAAACACTCGGCAGACCTCCGTGCAAAGTCCAGAACACGATGGGAGATGGTTTCTGTGCTCCCGCAGGTTTTCCTTGCCAGACAGAGTGGAAAAGCTTTCTGCTAGGATGTAGACCACAAAAGACGCTAAAGACGAAGGTACGATGCTCTCCGACGATTAAAGCCGCTCCCGGGCTTCTTTCGGCAGAAGCGGCGCTAAGAGAGCACTGTGACTGGTACAATCGTCTTTGCGCGAAGAAGACGCTTCTTCGGCTCCGGGAGCCGGAGAGAGCGGCAGCGTCGGAAAGGTGAAGAAGGAAGCTGTACAACACTGGGATTGTGTGCGCAGCTTGCCAACTGATAGAAAACAGTACCTTACACTTTCCTGACGTTTCCAATCACATGAATATTGGATAAGAAGCTGTTTTGGACAGCTTTTCTTTCCTTTATGCCAAACACTCAACAGACCTCCGTGCAAAGTCCAGAATAAATGGGAGATGGTTTCTGTGCTCCCGCAGGTTTTCCGTGCCAGACAGAGTGGAAAAGCTTTCTGCTAGGATGTAGACCACAAAAGACGCTAAAGACGAAGGTACGATGCTCTCCGGAGGTAAGAGCCGCTGCCTGGCTTCTTTCGGCAGAAGCGGCGCTAAGAGAGCACTGTGAGCGGTACAATCGTCTTTGCGCGAAGAAGCCGCTTCTTCGGCTCCGGGAGCCGGAGAGAGCGGCAGCATCGGAAAGGTGAAGAAGGAAGCTGTACAACACTGGGATTGCGTGCGCAGCTTGCCAACTGATAGAAAACAGTACCTTACACTTTCCTGACGTTTCCAATCACATAAATATTGGATAAGAAGCTGTTTTGGACAGCTTTTCTTTCCTTTATGCCAAACACTCGGCAGACCTCCGTGCAACGTCCAGAACACGATGGGAGATGTTTTCTGTGCTCCCGCAGGTTTTCCTTGCCAGACAGAGTGGAAAAGCTTTCTGCTAGGATGTAGACCACAAAAGACGCTAAAGACGAAGGTACAATGCTCTCCGGAGCTTAGAGCCGCTGCCGGGCTTCTTTCGGCAGAAGCGGCGCTAAGAGAGCACTGTGAGCGGTACAATCGTCTTTGCGCGAAGAAGCCGCTTCTTCGGCTCCGGGAGCCGGAGAGAGCGGCAGCATCGGAAAACTGAAGAAGGAAGCTGTACAACACTGGGATTGCGTGCGCAACTTGCCAACTGATAGAAAACAGTACCTTACACTTTCCTGACGTTTCCAATCACATGAATATTGGATAAGAAGCTGTTTTGGACATCTTTTCTTTCCTTTATGCCAAACACTCGGCAGACCTCCGTGCAACGTCCAGAACACGATGGGAGATATTTTCTGTGCTCCCGCAGGTTTTCCTTGCCAGACAGAGTGGAAAAGCTTTCTGCTAGGATGTAGACCACAAAAGACGCTAAAGACGAAGGTACGATGCTCTCCGAAGCTAAGCGCCGCTCCCGGGCTTCTTTCGGCACAAGCGGCGCCAAGAGAGCACTGTGAGCGGTACAATCGTCTTTGCGCGAAGAAGCCGCTTCTTCGGCTCCGGGAGCCGGAGAGAGCGGCAGCATCGGAAAGATGAAGAAGGAAGCTGTACAACACTGGGATTGTGTGCGCAGCTTGCCAACTGATAGAAAACAGTACCTTACACTTTCCTGACGTTTCCAATCACATGAATATTGGATAAGAAGCTGTTTTGGACAGCTTTCCTTTCCCTTATGCCAAACACTCGGCAGACCTCCGTGCAACGTCCAGATCACGATGGGAGATGTTTTCTGTGCTCCCGCAGGTTTTCCTTGCCAGACAGAGTGGAAAAGCTTTCTGCTAGGATGTAGACCACAAAAGACGCTAAAGACGAAGGTACGATGCTCTCCGCAGGTAAGAGCCGCTGGCGGGCTTCTTTCGGCAGAAGCGGCGCTAAGAGAGCACTGTGAGCGGTACAATCGTCTTTGCACGAAGAAGCCGCTTCTTCGGCTCCGGGAGCCGGAGAGAGCGGCAGCATCGGAAAGGTGAAGAAGGAAGCTGTACAACACTGGGATTGCGTGCGCAGCTTGCCAACTGATAGAAAACAGTACCTTACACTTTCCTGACGTTTCCAATCACATGAATATTGGATAAGAAGCTGTTTTGGACATCTTTTCTTTCCTTTATGCCAAACACTCGGCAGACCTCCGTGCAACGTCCAGAACACGATGGGAGATATTTTCTGTGCTCCCGCAGGTTTTCCTTGCCAGACAGAGTGGAAAAGCTTTCTGCTAGGATGTAGACCACAAAAGACGCTAAAGACGAAGGTACGATGCTCTCCGGAGCTTAGAGCCGCTCCCGGGCTTCTTTCGGCAGAAGCGGCGCTAAGAGCGCACTGTGACTGGTACAATCGTCTTTGCGCGAAGAAGCCGCTTCTTCGGCTCCGGGAGCCGGAGAGAGCGGCAGCGTCGGAAAGGTGAAGAAGGAAGCTGTACAACACTGGGATTGTGTGCGCAGCTTGCCAACTGATAGAAAACAGTACCTTACACTTTCCTGACGTTTCCAATCACATGAATATTCGATTGGAAGCTGTTTTGGACAGCTTTTCTTTCCTTTATGCCAAACACTCGGCAGACCTCCGTGCAAAGTCCAGAACACGATGGGAGATGGTTTCTGTGCTCCCGCAGGTTTTCCTTGCCAGACAGAGTGGAAAAGCTTTCTGCTAGGATGTAGACCACAAACGACGCTAAAGACGAAGGTACGATGCTCTCCGACGATTAAAGCCGCTCCCGGGCTTCTTTCGGCAGAAGCGGCGCTAAGAGAGCACTGTGACTGGTACAATCGTCTTTGCGCGAAGAAGACGCTTCTTCGGCTCCGGGAGCCGGAGAGAGCGGCAGCGTCGGAAAGGTGAAGAAGGAAGCTGTACAACACTGGGATTGCGTGCGCAGCTTGCCAACTGATAGAAAACAGTACCTTACACTTTCCTGACGTTTCCAATCACATGAATATTGGATAAGAAGCTGTTTTGGACATCTTTTCTTTCCTTTATGCCAAACACTCGGCAGACCTCCGTGCAACGTCCAGAACACGATGGGAGATATTTTCTGTGCTCCCGCAGGTTTTCCTTGCCAGACAGAGTGGAAAAGCTTTCTGCTAGGATGTAGACCACAAAAGACGCTAAAGACGAAGGTACGATGCTCTCCGGAGGTAAGAGCCGCTGGCGGGCTTCTTTCGGCAGAAGCGGCGCTAAGAGAGCACTGTGAGCGGTACAATCGTCTTTGCGCGAAGAAGCCGCTTCTTCGGCTCCGGGAGCCGGAGAGAGTGGCAGCATCGGAAAGATGAAGAAGGAAGCTGTACAACACTGGGATTGTGGGCGCAGCTTGCCAACTGATAGAAAACAGTACCTTACACTTTCCTGACGTTTCCAATCACATGAATATTGGATAAGAAGCTGTTTTGGACAGCTTTCCTTTCCCTTATGCCAAACACTCGGCAGACCTCCGTGCAACGTCCAGAACACGATGGGAGATGTTTTCTGTGCTCCCGCAGGTTTTCCTTGCCAGACAGAGTGGAAAAGCTTTCTGCTAGGATGTAGACCACAAAAGACGCTAAAGACGAAGGTACGATGCTCTCCGGAGGTAAGAGCCGCTGCCGGGCTTCTTTCGGCAGAAGCGGCGCTAAGAGAGCACTGTGAGCGGTACAATCGTCTTTGCGCGAAGAAGCCGCTTCTTCGGCTCCGGGAGCCGGAGAGAGCGGCAGCATCGGAAAACTGAAGAAGGAAGCTGTACAACACTGGGATTGCGTGCGCAACTTGCCAACTGATAGAAAACAGTACCTTACACTTTCCTGACGTTTCCAATCACATGAATATTGGATAAGAAGCTGTTTTGGACAGCTTTTCTTTCCTTTATGCCAAACACTCGGCAGACCTCCGTGCAACGTCCAGAACACGATGGGAGATGTTTTCTGTGCTCGCGCAGGTTTTCCTTGCCAGACAGAGTGGAAAAGCTTTTTGCTAGGATGTAGATCACAAAAGACGCTAAAGACGAAGGTACGATGCTCTCCGACGATTAAAGCCGCTCCCGGGCTTCTTTCGGCAGAAGCGGCGCTAAGAGAGCACTGTGAGCGGTACAATCGTCTTTGCGCGAAGAAGCCGCTTCTTCGGCTCCGGGAGCCGGAGAGAGCGGCAGCATCGGAAAGATGAAGAAGGAAGCTGTACAACACTGGGATTGTGTGCGCAACTTGCCAACTGATAGAAAACAGTACCTTACACTTTCCTGACCCTTCCAATCACATGAATATTGGATAAGAAGCTGTTTTGGACAGCTTTTCTTTCCTTAATGCCAAACACTCAACAGACCTCCGTGCAAAGTCCAGAATAAGATGGGAGATGGTTTCTGTGCTCCCGCAGGTTTTCCGTGCCAGACAGAGTGGAAAAGCTTTCTGCTAGGATGTAGACCACAAAAGACGCTAAAGACGAAGGTACGATGCTCTCCGGAGGTTAGAGCCGCTCCCGGGCTTCTTTCGGCAGAAGCGGCGCTAAGAGAGCACTGTGAGCGGTACAATCGTCTTTGCGCGAAGAAGCCGCTTCTTCGGCTCCGGGAGCCGGAGAGAGCGGCAGCATCGGAAAGGTGAAGAAGGAAGCTGTACAACACTGGGATTGCGTGCGCAGCTTGCCAACTGATACAAAACAGTACCTTACACTTTCCTGACGTTTCCAATCACATGAATATTGGATAAGAAGCTGTTTTGGACATCTTTTCTTTCCTTTATGCCAAACACTCGGCAGACCTCCGTGCAACGTCCAGAACACGATGGGAGATATTTTCTGTGCTCCCGCAGGTTTTCCTTGCCAGACAGAGTGGAAAAGCTTTCTGCTAGGATGTAGACCACAAAAGACGCTAAAGACGAAGGTACGATGCTCTCCGGAGGTTAGAGCCGCTGCCGGGCTTCTTTCGGCAGAAGCGGCGCTAAGAGAGCACTGTGAGCGGTACAATCGTCTTTGCGCGAAGAAGCCGCTTCTTCGGCTCCGGGAGCTGGAGAGAGCGGCAGCATCTGAAAGATGAAGAAGGAAGCTGTACAACACTGGGATTGTGTGCACAGCTTGCCAACTGATAGAAAACAGTACCTTACACTTTCCTGACGTTTCCAATCACATAAATATTGGATAAGAAGCTGTTTTGGACAGCTTTTCTTTCCTTTATGCCAAACACTCGGCAGACCTCCGTGCAACGTCCAGAACACGATGGGAGATGTTTTCTGTGCTCCCGCAGGTTTTCCTTGCCAGACAGAGTGGAAAAGCTTTCTGCTAGGATGTAGACCACAAAAGACGCTAAAGACGAAGGTACAATGCTCTCCGGAGCTTAGAGCCGCTGCCGGGCTTCTTTCGGCAGAAGCGGCGCTAAGAGAGCACTGTGAGCGGTACAATCGTCTTTGCGCGAAGAAGCCGCTTCTTCGGCTCCGGGAGCCGGAGAGAGTGGCAGAATCGGAAAGATGAAGAAGGAAGCTGTACAACACTGGGATTGTGTGCGCAGCTTGCCAACTGATAGAAAACAGTACCTTACACTTTCCTGACGTTTCCAATCACATGAATATTCGTTAAGAAGCTGTTTTGGACAGCTTTTCTTTCCTTTATGCCAAACACTCGGCAGACCTCCGTGCAACGTCCAGAACACGATGGGAGATGTTTTCTGTGCTCCCGCAGGTTTTCCTTGCCAGACAGAGTGGAAAAGCTTTCTGCTAGGATGTAGACCTCAAAAGACGCTAAAGACGAAGGTACGATGCTCTCCGAAGCTAAGCGCCGCTCCCGGGCTTCTTTCGGCAGAAGCGGCGCTAAGAGAGCACTGTGAGCGGTACAATCGTCTTTGCGCGAAGAAGCCGCTTCTTCGGCTCCGGGAGCCGGAGAGAGCGGCAGCA
Source organism: Ammospiza nelsoni (assembly GCF_027579445.1). NCBI lineage: Eukaryota > Metazoa > Chordata > Aves > Passeriformes > Passerellidae > Ammospiza > Ammospiza nelsoni. Next base: position 58,329,599 of record NC_080633.1, read on the forward strand.
TCGGAAAGATGAAGAAGGAAGCTGTACAACACTGGGATTGTGTGCGCAACTTGCCAACTGATAGAAAACAGTACCTTACACTTTCCTGACGTTTCCAATCACATGAATATTGGATAAGAAGCTGTTTTGGACAGCTTTTCTTTCCTTTATGCCAAACACTCAACAGACCTCCGTGCAAAGTCCAGAATAAGATGGGAGATGGTTTCTGTGCTCCCGCAGGTTTTCCGTGCCAGACAGAGTGGAAAAGCTTTCTGCTAGGATGTAGACCACAAAAGACGCTAAAGACGAAGGTACGATGCTCTCCGGAGGTAAGAGCCGCTGGCGGGCTTCTTTCGGCAGAAGCGGCGCTAAGAGAGCACTGTGAGCGGTACAATCGTCTTTGCGCGAAGAAGCCGCTTCTTCGGCTCCGGGAGCCGGAGAGAGCGGCAGCATCGGAAAGGTGAAGAAGGAAGCTGTACAACACTGGGATTGCGTGCGCAGCTTGCCAACTGATAGAAAACAGTACCTTACACTTTCCTGACGTTTCCAATCACATAAATATTGGATAAGAAGCTGTTTTGGACAGCTTCTCTTTCCTTTATGCCAAACACTCGGCAGACCTCCGTGCAACGTCCAGAACACGATGGGAGATGTTTTCTGTGCTCCCGCAGGTTTTCCTTGCCAGACAGAGTGGAAAAGCTTTCTGCTAGGATGTAGACCACAAAAGACGCTAAAGACGAAGGTACAATGCTCTCCGGAGCTTAGAGCCGCTCCCGGGCTTCTTTCGGCAGAAGCGGCGCTAAGAGAGCACTGTGAGCGGTACAATCGTCTTTGCGCGAAGAAGCCGCTTCTTCGGCTCCGGGAGCCGGAGAGAGCGGCAGCATCGGAAAGGTGAAGAAGGAAGCTGTACAACACTGGGATTGCGTGCGCAGCTTGCCAACTGATAGAAAACAGTACCTTACACTTTCCTGACGTTTCCAATCACATGAATATTGGATAAGAAGCTGTTTTGGACATCTTTTCTTTCCTTTATGCCAAACACTCGGCAGACCTCCGTGCAACGTCCAGAACACGATGGGAGATATTTTCTGTGCTCCCGCAGGTTTTCCTTGCCAGACAGAGTGGAAAAGCTTTCTGCTAGGATGTAGACCACAAAAGACGCTAAAGACGAAGGTACGATGCTCTCCGAAGATAAAAGCCGCTCCCGGGCTTCTTTCGGCACAAGCGGCGCCAAGAGAGCACTGTGAGCGGTACAATCGTCTTTGCGCGAAGAAGCCGCTTCTTCGGCTCCGGGAGCCGGAGAGAGCGGCAGCGTCGGAAAGATGAAGAAGGAAGCTGTACAACACTGGGATTGTGTGCGCAGCTTGCCAACTGATAGAAAACAGTACCTTACACTTTCCTGACGTTTCCAATCACATGAATATTCGATTGGAAGCTGTTTTGGACAGCTTTTCTTTCCTTTATGCCAAACACTCGGCAGACCTCCGTGCAAAGTCCAGAACACGATGGGAGATGGTTTCTGTGCTCCCGCAGGTTTTCCTTGCCAGACAGAGTGGAAAAGCTTTCTGCTAGGATGTAGACCACAAAAGACGCTAAAGACGAAGGTACGATGCTCTCCGACGATTAAAGCCGCTCCCGGGCTTCTTTCGGCAGAAGCGGCGCTAAGAGAGCACTGTGACTGGTACAATCGTCTTTGCGCGAAGAAGACGCTTCTTCGGCTCCGGGAGCCGGAGAGAGCGGCAGCGTCGGAAAGGTGAAGAAGGAAGCTGTACAACACTGGGATTGTGTGCGCAGCTTGCCAACTGATAGAAAACAGTACCTTACACTTTCCTGACGTTTCCAATCACATGAATATTGGATAAGAAGCTGTTTTGGACAGCTTTTCTTTCCTTTATGCCAAACACTCAACAGACCTCCGTGCAAAGTCCAGAATAAATGGGAGATGGTTTCTGTGCTCCCGCAGGTTTTCCGTGCCAGACAGAGTGGAAAAGCTTTCTGCTAGGATGTAGACCACAAAAGACGCTAAAGACGAAGGTACGATGCTCTCCGGAGGTAAGAGCCGCTGCCTGGCTTCTTTCGGCAGAAGCGGCGCTAAGAGAGCACTGTGAGCGGTACAATCGTCTTTGCGCGAAGAAGCCGCTTCTTCGGCTCCGGGAGCCGGAGAGAGCGGCAGCATCGGAAAGGTGAAGAAGGAAGCTGTACAACACTGGGATTGCGTGCGCAGCTTGCCAACTGATAGAAAACAGTACCTTACACTTTCCTGACGTTTCCAATCACATAAATATTGGATAAGAAGCTGTTTTGGACAGCTTTTCTTTCCTTTATGCCAAACACTCGGCAGACCTCCGTGCAACGTCCAGAACACGATGGGAGATGTTTTCTGTGCTCCCGCAGGTTTTCCTTGCCAGACAGAGTGGAAAAGCTTTCTGCTAGGATGTAGACCACAAAAGACGCTAAAGACGAAGGTACAATGCTCTCCGGAGCTTAGAGCCGCTGCCGGGCTTCTTTCGGCAGAAGCGGCGCTAAGAGAGCACTGTGAGCGGTACAATCGTCTTTGCGCGAAGAAGCCGCTTCTTCGGCTCCGGGAGCCGGAGAGAGCGGCAGCATCGGAAAACTGAAGAAGGAAGCTGTACAACACTGGGATTGCGTGCGCAACTTGCCAACTGATAGAAAACAGTACCTTACACTTTCCTGACGTTTCCAATCACATGAATATTGGATAAGAAGCTGTTTTGGACATCTTTTCTTTCCTTTATGCCAAACACTCGGCAGACCTCCGTGCAACGTCCAGAACACGATGGGAGATATTTTCTGTGCTCCCGCAGGTTTTCCTTGCCAGACAGAGTGGAAAAGCTTTCTGCTAGGATGTAGACCACAAAAGACGCTAAAGACGAAGGTACGATGCTCTCCGAAGCTAAGCGCCGCTCCCGGGCTTCTTTCGGCACAAGCGGCGCCAAGAGAGCACTGTGAGCGGTACAATCGTCTTTGCGCGAAGAAGCCGCTTCTTCGGCTCCGGGAGCCGGAGAGAGCGGCAGCATCGGAAAGATGAAGAAGGAAGCTGTACAACACTGGGATTGTGTGCGCAGCTTGCCAACTGATAGAAAACAGTACCTTACACTTTCCTGACGTTTCCAATCACATGAATATTGGATAAGAAGCTGTTTTGGACAGCTTTCCTTTCCCTTATGCCAAACACTCGGCAGACCTCCGTGCAACGTCCAGATCACGATGGGAGATGTTTTCTGTGCTCCCGCAGGTTTTCCTTGCCAGACAGAGTGGAAAAGCTTTCTGCTAGGATGTAGACCACAAAAGACGCTAAAGACGAAGGTACGATGCTCTCCGCAGGTAAGAGCCGCTGGCGGGCTTCTTTCGGCAGAAGCGGCGCTAAGAGAGCACTGTGAGCGGTACAATCGTCTTTGCACGAAGAAGCCGCTTCTTCGGCTCCGGGAGCCGGAGAGAGCGGCAGCATCGGAAAGGTGAAGAAGGAAGCTGTACAACACTGGGATTGCGTGCGCAGCTTGCCAACTGATAGAAAACAGTACCTTACACTTTCCTGACGTTTCCAATCACATGAATATTGGATAAGAAGCTGTTTTGGACATCTTTTCTTTCCTTTATGCCAAACACTCGGCAGACCTCCGTGCAACGTCCAGAACACGATGGGAGATATTTTCTGTGCTCCCGCAGGTTTTCCTTGCCAGACAGAGTGGAAAAGCTTTCTGCTAGGATGTAGACCACAAAAGACGCTAAAGACGAAGGTACGATGCTCTCCGGAGCTTAGAGCCGCTCCCGGGCTTCTTTCGGCAGAAGCGGCGCTAAGAGCGCACTGTGACTGGTACAATCGTCTTTGCGCGAAGAAGCCGCTTCTTCGGCTCCGGGAGCCGGAGAGAGCGGCAGCGTCGGAAAGGTGAAGAAGGAAGCTGTACAACACTGGGATTGTGTGCGCAGCTTGCCAACTGATAGAAAACAGTACCTTACACTTTCCTGACGTTTCCAATCACATGAATATTCGATTGGAAGCTGTTTTGGACAGCTTTTCTTTCCTTTATGCCAAACACTCGGCAGACCTCCGTGCAAAGTCCAGAACACGATGGGAGATGGTTTCTGTGCTCCCGCAGGTTTTCCTTGCCAGACAGAGTGGAAAAGCTTTCTGCTAGGATGTAGACCACAAACGACGCTAAAGACGAAGGTACGATGCTCTCCGACGATTAAAGCCGCTCCCGGGCTTCTTTCGGCAGAAGCGGCGCTAAGAGAGCACTGTGACTGGTACAATCGTCTTTGCGCGAAGAAGACGCTTCTTCGGCTCCGGGAGCCGGAGAGAGCGGCAGCGTCGGAAAGGTGAAGAAGGAAGCTGTACAACACTGGGATTGTGTGCGCAGCTTGCCAACTGATAGAAAACAGTACCTTACACTTTCCTGACGTTTCCAATCACATGAATATTCGATAAGAAGCTGTTTTGGACAGCTTTTCTTTCCTTTATGCCAAACACTCGGCAGACCTCCGTGCAAAGTCCAGAACACGATGGGAGATGGTTTCTGTGCTCCCGCAGGTTTTCCTTGCCAGACAGAGTGGAAAAGCTTTCTGCTAGGATGTAGACCACAAAAGACGCTAAAGATGAAGGTACAATGCTCTCCGGAGCTTAGAGCCGCTCCCGGGCTTCTTTCGGCAGAAGCGGCGCTAAGAGAGCACTGTGAGCGGTACAATCGTCTTTGCGCGAAGAAGCCGCTTCTTCGGCTCCGGGAGCCGGAGAGAGCGGCAGCATCGGAAAGGTGAAGAAGGAAGCTGTACAACACTGGGATTGTGTGCGCAACTTGCCAACTGATAGAAAACAGTACCTTACAGTTTCCTGACGTTTCCAATCACATGAATATTCGATACGAAGCTGTTTTGGACAGCTTTTCTTTCCTTTATGCCAAACACTCGGCAGACCTCCGTGCAACGTCCAGAACACGATGGGAGATGTTTTCTGTGCTCCCGCAGGTTTTCCTTGCCAGACAGAGTGGAAAAGCTTTCTGCTAGGATGTAGACCACAAAAGACGCTAAAGACGAAGGTACGATGCTCTCCGGAGCTAAGAGCCGCTGCCGGGCTTCTTTCGGCAGAAGCGGCGCTAAGAGAGCACTGTGAGCGGTACAATCGTCTTTGCGCGAAGAAGCCGCTTCTTCGGCTCCGGGAGCCGGAGAGAGCGGCAGCATCGGAAAACTGAAGAAGGAAGCTGTACAACACTGGGATTGCGTGCGCAACTTGCCAACTGATAGAAAACAGTACCTTACACTTTCCTGACGTTTCCAATCACATAAATATTGGATAAGAAGCTGTTTTGGACAGCTTTCCTATCCTTTATGCCAAACACTCGGCAGACCTCCGTGCAACGTCCAGAACACGATGGGAGATATTTTCTGTGCTCCCGCAGGTTTTCCTTGCCAGACAGAGTGGAAAAGCTTTCTGCTAGGATGTAGACCACAAAAGACGCTAAAGACGAAGGTACGATGCTCTCCGGAGGTTAGAGCCGCTCCCGGGCTTCTTTCGGCAGAAGCGGCGCTAAGAGAGCACTGTGAGCGGTACAATCGTCTTTGCGCGAAGAAGCCGCTTCTTCGGCTCCGGGAGCTGGAGAGAGCGGCAGCATCTGAAAGATGAAGAAGGAAGCTGTACAACACTGGGATTGTGTGCACAGCTTGCCAACTGATAGAAAACAGTACCTTACACTTTCCTGACGTTTCCAATCACATAAATATTGGATAAGAAGCTGTTTTGGACAGCTTTTCTTTCCTTTATGCCAAACACTCGGCAGACCTCCGTGCAACGTCCAGAACACGATGGGAGATGTTTTCTGTGCTCCCACAGGTTTTCCTTGCCAGACAGAGTGGAAAAGCTTTCTGCTAGGATGTAGACCTCAAAAGACGCTAAAGACGAAGGTACGATGCTCTCCGAAGATAAAAGCCGCTCCCGGGCTTCTTTCGGCAGAAGCGGCGCTAAGAGAGCACTGTGAGCGGTACAATCGTCTTTGCGCGAAGAAGCCGCTTCTTCGGCTCCGGGAGCCGGAGAGAGTGGCTGCATCGGAAAGATGAAGAAGGAAGCTGTACAACACTGGGATTGTGTGCGCAGCTTGCCAACTGATAGAAAACAGTACCTTACACTTTCCTGACGTTTCCAATCCCATGAATATTCGATAAGAAGCTGTTTTGGACAGCTTTTCTTTCCTTTATGCCAAACACTCGGCAGACCTCCGTGCAACGTCCAGAACACGATGGGAGATGTTTTCTGTGCTCCCGCAGGTTTTCCTTGCCAGACAGAGTGGAAAAGCTTTCTGCTAGGATGTAGACCTCAAAAGACGCTAAAGACGAAGGTACGATGCTCTCCGAAGCTAAGCGCCGCTCCCGGGCTTCTTTCGGCAGAAGCGGCGCTAAGAGAGCACTGTGAGCGGTACAATCGTCTTTGCGCGAAGAAGCCGCTTCTTCGGCTCCGGGAGCCGGAGAGAGCGGCAGCATCGGAAAGATGAAGAAGGAAGCTGTACAACACTGGGATTGTGTGCGCAACTTGCCAACTGATAGAAAACAGTACCTTACACTTTCCTGACGTTTCCAATCACATGAATATTCGATTGGAAGCTGTTTTGGACAGCTTTTCTTTCCTTTATGCCAAACACTCAACAGACCTCCGTGCAAAGTCCAGAATAAGATGGGAGATGGTTTCTGTGCTCCCGCAGGTTTTCCGTGCCAGACAGAGTGGAAAAGCTTTCTGCTAGGATGTAGACCACAAAAGACGCTAAAGACGAAGGTACGATGCTCTCCGGAGGTAAGAGCCGCTGGCGGGCTTCTTTCGGCAGAAGCGGCGCTAAGAGAGCACTGTGAGCGGTACAATCGTCTTTGCGCGAAGAAGCCGCTTCTTCGGCTCCGGGAGCCGGAGAGAGCGGCAGCATCGGAAAGGTGAAGAAGGAAGCTGTACAACACTGGGATTGCGTGCGCAGCTTGCCAACTGATAGAAAACAGTACCTTACACTTTCCTGACGTTTCCAATCACATAAATATTGGATAAGAAGCTGTTTTGGACAGCTTCTCTTTCCTTAATGCCAAACACTCGGCAGACCTCCGTGCAACGTCCAGAACACGATGGGAGATGTTTTCTGTGCTCCCGCAGGTTTTCCTTGCCAGACAGAGTGGAAAAGCTTTCTGCTAGGATGTAGACCACAAAAGACGCTAAAGACGAAGGTACAATGCTCTCCGGAGCTTAGAGCCGCTGCCGGGCTTCTTTCGGCAGAAGCGGCGCTAAGAGAGCACTGTGAGCGGTACAATCGTCTTTGCGCGAAGAAGCCGCTTCTTCGGCTCCGGGAGCCGGAGAGAGCGGCAGCATCGGAAAACTGAAGAAGGAAGCTGTACAACACTGGGATTGCGTGCGCAACTTGCCAACTGATAGAAAACAGTACCTTACACTTTCCTGACGTTTCCAATCACATGAATATTGGATAAGAAGCTGTTTTGGACATCTTTTCTTTCCTTTATGCCAAACATTCGGCAGACCTCCGTGCAACGTCCAGAACACGATGGGAGATATTTTCTGTGCTCCCGCAGGTTTTCCTTGCCAGACAGAGTGGAAAAGCTTTCTGCTAGGATGTAGACCACAAAAGACGCTAAAGACGAAGGTACGATGCTCTCCGAAGATAAAAGCCGCTCCCGGGCTTCTTTCGGCACAAGCGGCGCCAAGAGAGCACTGTGAGCGGTACAATCGTCTTTGCGCGAAGAAGCCGCTTCTTCGGCTCCGGGAGCCGGAGAGAGCGGCAGCATCGGAAAGATGAAGAAGGAAGCTGTACAACACTGGGATTGTGTGCGCAGCTTGCCAACTGATAGAAAACAGTACCTTACACTTTCCTGACGTTTCCAATCACATGAATATTGGATAAGAAGCTGTTTTGGACAGCTTTCCTTTCCCTTATGCCAAACACTCGGCAGACCTCCGTGCAACGTCCAGAACACGATGGGAGATGTTTTCTGTGCTCCCGCAGGTTTTCCTTGCCAGACAGAGTGGAAAAGCTTTCTGCTAGGATGTAGACCACAAAAGACGCTAAAGACGAAGGTACGATGCTCTCCGGAGGTAAGAGCCGCTGGCGGGCTTCTTTCGGCAGAAGCGGCGCTAAGAGAGCACTGTGAGCGGTACAATCGTCTTTGCGCGAAGAAGCCGCTTCTTCGGCTCCGGGAGCCGGAGAGAGCGGCTTCATCGGAAAGGTGAAGAAGGAAGCTGTACAACACTGGGATTGCGTGCGCAGCTTGCCAACTGATAGAAAACAGTACCTTACACTTTCCTGACGTTTCCAATCACATGAATATTGGATAAGAAGCTGTTTTGGACATCTTTTCTTTCCTTTATGCCAAACACTCGGCAGACCTCCGTGCAACGTCCAGAACACGATGGGAGATGGTTTCTGTGCTCCCGCAGGTTTTCCTTGCCAGACAGAGTGGAAAAGCTTTCTGCTAGGATGTAGACCACAAAAGACGCTAAAGACGAAGGTACGATGCTCTCCGACGATTAAAGCCGCTCCCGGGCTTCTTTCGGCAGAAGCGGCGCTAAGAGAGCACTGTGACTGGTACAATCGTCTTTGCGCGAAGAAGACGCTTCTTCGGCTCCGGGAGCCGGAGAGAGCGGCAGCGTCGGAAAGGTGAAGAAGGAAGCTGTACAACACTGGGATTGTGTGCGCAGCTTGCCAACTGATAGAAAACAGTACCTTACACTTTCCTGACGTTTCCAATCACATGAATATTGGATAAGAAGCTGTTTTGGACAGCTTTTCTTTCCTTTATGCCAAACACTCGGCAGACCTCCGTGCAAAGTCCAGAACACGATGGGAGATGGTTTCTGTGCTCCCGCAGGTTTTCCTTGCCACACAGAGTGGAAAAGCTTTCTGCTAGGATGTAGACCACAAAAGACGCTAAAGATGAAGGTACGATGCTCTCCGGAGGTAAGAGCCGCTGGCGGGCTTCTTTCGGCAGAAGCGGCGCTAAGAGAGCACTGTGAGCGGTACAATCGTCTTTGCGCGAAGAAGCCGCTTCTTCGGCTCCGGGAGCCGGAGAGAGCGGCAGCATCGGAAAGGTGAAGAAGGAAGCTGTACAACACTGGGATTGTGTGCGCAGCTTGCCAACTGATAGAAAACAATACCTTACAGTTTCCTGACGTTTCCAATCACATGAATATTCGATACGAAGCTGTTTTGGACAGCTTTTCTTTCCTTTATGCCAAACACTCGGCAGACCTCCGTGCAACGTCCAGAAGACGATGGGAGATGTTTTCTGTGCTCCCGCAGGTTTTCCTTGCCAGACAGAGTGGAAAAGCTTTCTGCTAGGATGTAGACCACAAAAGACGCTAAAGACGAAGGTACGATGCTCTCCGGAGGTAAGAGCCGCTGGCGGGCTTCTTTCGGCAGAAGCGGCGCTAAGAGAGCACTGTGAGCGGTACAATCGTCTTTGCGCGAAGAAGCCGCTTCTTCGGCTCCGGGAGCCGGAGAGAGCGGCAGCATCGGAAAGGTGAAGAAGGAAGCTGTACAACACTGGGATTGCGTGCGCAGCTTGCCAACTGATAGAAAACAGTACCTTACACTTTCCTGACGTTTCCAATCACATAAATATTGGATAAGAAGCTGTTTTGGACAGCTTCTCTTTCCTTTATGCCAAACACTCGGCAGACCTCCGTGCAACGTCCAGAACACAATGGGAGATATTTTCTGTGCTCCCGCAGGTTTTCCTTGCCAGACAGAGTGGAAAAGCTTTCTGCTAGGATGTAGACCACAAAAGACGCTAAAGACGAAGGTACAATGCTCTCCGGAGCTTAGAGCCGCTGCCGGGCTTCTTTCGGCAGAAGCGGCGCTAAGAGAGCACTGTGAGCGGTACAATCGTCTTTGCGCGAAGAAGCCGCTTCTTCGGCTCCGGGAGCCGGAGAGAGCGGCAGCATCGGAAACCTGAAGAAGGAAGCTGTACAACACTGGGATTGCGTGCGCAACTTGCCAACTGATAGAAAACAGTACCTTACACTTTCCTGACGTTTCCAATCACATGAATATTGGATAAGAAGCTGTTTTGGACATCTTTTCTTTCCTTTATGCCAAACACTCGGCAGACCTCCGTGCAACGTCCAGAACACGATGGGAGATATTTTCTGTGCTCCCGCAGGTTTTCCTTGCCAGACAGAGTGGAAAAGCTTTCTGCTAGGATGTAGACCACAAAAGACGCTAAAGACGAAGGTACGATGCTCTCCGGAGGTTAGAGCCGCTCCCGGGCTTCTTTCGGCAGAAGCGGCGCTAAGAGAGCACTGTGAGCGGTACAATCGTCTTTGCGCGAAGAAGCCGCTTCTTCGGCTCCGGGAGCCGGAGAGAGCGGCAGCATCGGAAAGATGAAGAAGGAAGCTGTACAACACTGGGATTGTGTGCGCAGCTTGCCAACTGATAGAAAACAGTACCTTACACTTTCCTGACGTTTCCAATCACATGAATATTGGATAAGAAGCTGTTTTGGACAGCTTTCCTTTCCCTTATGCCAAACACTCGGCAGACCTCCGTGCAACGTCCAGAACACGATGGGAGATGTTTTCTGTGCTCCCGCAGGTTTTCCTTGCCAGACAGAGTGGAAAAGCTTTCTGCTAGGATGTAGACCACAAAAGACGCTAAAGACGAAGGTACGATGCTCTCCGGAGGTAAGAGCCGCTGCCGGGCTTCTTTCGGCAGAAGCGGCGCTAAGAGAGCACTGTGAGCGGTACAATCGTCTTTGCGCGAAGAAGCCGCTTCTTCGGCTCCGGGAGCCGGAGAGAGCGGCAGCATCGGAAAGGTGAAGAAGGAAGCTGTACAACACTGGGATTGCGTGCGCAGCTTGCCAACTGATAGAAAACAGTACCTTACACTTTCCTGACGTTTCCAATCACATGAATATTGGATAAGAAGCTGTTTTGGACATCTTTTCTTTCCTTTATGCCAAACACTCGGCAGACCTCCGTGCAACGTCCAGAACACGATGGGAGATATTTTCTGTGCTCCCGCAGGTTTTCCTTGCCAGACAGAGTGGAAAAGCTTTCTGCTAGGATGTAGACCACAAAAGACGCTAAAGACGAAGGTACGATGCTCTCTGGAGCTTAGAGCCGCTGCCGGGCTTCTTTCGGCAGAAGCGGCGCTAAGAGAGCACTGTGACTGGTACAATCGTCTTTGCGCGAAGAAGCCGCTTCTTCGGCTCCGGGAGCCGGAGAGAGCGGCAGCATCGGAAAGGTGAAGAAGGAAGCTGTACAACACTGGGATTGTGTGCGCAGCTTGCCAACTGATAGAAAACAGTACCTTACACTTTCCTGACGTTTCCAATCACATGAATATTGGATAAGAAGCTGTTTTGGACAGCTTTTCTTTCCTTTATGCCAAACACTCGGCAGACCTCCGTGCAACGTCCAGAACACGATGGGAGATGTTTTCTGTGCTCCCGCAGGTTTTCCTTGCCAGACAGAGTGGAAAAGCTTTTTGCTAGGATGTAGATCACAAAAGACGCTAAAGACGAAGGTACGATGCTCTCCGACGATTAAAGCCGCTCCCGGGCTTCTTTCGGCAGAAGCGGCGCTAAGAGAGCACTGTGACTGGTACAATCGTCTTTGCGCGAAGAAGACGCTTCTTCGGCTCCGGGAGCCGGAGAGAGCGGCAGCGTCGGAAAGGTGAAGAAGGAAGCTGTACAACACTGGGATTGTGTGCGCAGCTTGCCAACTGATAGAAAACAGTACCTTACACTTTCCTGACGTTTCCAATCACATGAATATTGGATAAGAAGCTGTTTTGGACAGCTTTTCTTTCCTTTATGCCAAACACTCAACAGACCTCCGTGCAAAGTCCAGAATAAGATGGGAGATGGTTTCTGTGCTCCCGCAGGTTTTCCGTGCCAGACAGAGTGGAAAAGCTTTCTGCTAGGATGTAGACCACAAAAGACGCTAAAGACGAAGGTACGATGCTCTCCGGAGGTAAGAGCCGCTGGCGGGCTTCTTTCGGCAGAAGCGGCGCTAAGAGAGCACTGTGAGCGGTACAATCGTCTTTGCGCGAAGAAGCCGCTTCTTCGGCTCCGGGAGCCGGAGAGAGCGGCAGCATCGGAAAGGTGAAGAAGGAAGCTGTACAACACTGGGATTGCGTGCGCAGCTTGCCAACTGATAGAAATCAGTACCTTACACTTTCCTGACGTTTCCAATCACATAAATATTGGATAAGAAGCTGTTTTGGACAGCTTCTCTTTCCTTTATGCCAAACACTCGGCAGACCTCCGTGCAACGTCCAGAACACGATGGGAGATGTTTTCTGTGCTCCCGCAGGTTTTCCTTGCCAGACAGAGTGGAAAAGCTTTCTGCTAGGATGTAGACCACAAAAGACGCTAAAGACGAAGGTACAATGCTCTCCGGAGCTTAGAGCCGCTGCCGGGCTTCTTTCGGCAGAAGCGGCGCTAAGAGAGCACTGTGAGCGGTACAATCGTCTTTGCGCGAAGAAGCCGCTTCTTCGGCTCCGGGAGCCGGAGAGAGCGGCAGCATCGGAAAACTGAAGAAGGAAGCTGTACAACACTGGGATTGCGTGCGCAACTTGCCAACTGATAGAAAACAGTACCTTACACTTTCCTGACGTTTCCAATCACATGAATATTGGATAAGAAGCTGTTTTGGACATCTTTTCTTTCCTTTATGCCAAACACTCGGCAGACCTCCGTGCAACGTCCAGAACACGATGGGAGATATTTTCTGTGCTCCCGCAGGTTTTCCTTGCCAGACAGAGTGGAAAAGCTTTCTGCTAGGATGTAGACCACAAAAGACGCTAAAGACGAAGGTACGATGCTCTCCGAAGATAAAAGCCGCTCCCGGGCTTCTTTCGGCACAAGCGGCGCCAAGAGAGCACTGTGACTGGTACAATCGTCTTTGCGCGAAGAAGCCGCTTCTTCGGCTCCGGGAGCCGGAGAGAGCGGCAGCATCGGAAAGGTGAAGAAGGAAGCTGTACAACACTGGGATTGTGTGCGCAGCTTGCCAACTGATAGAAAACAGTACCTTACACTTTCCTGACGTTTCCAATCACATGAATATTGGATAAGAAGCTGTTTTGGACAGCTTTTCTTTCCTTTATGCCAAACACTCGGCAGACCTCCGTGCAACGTCCAGAACACGATGGGAGATGTTTTCTGTGCTCCCGCAGGTTTTCCTTGCCAGACAGAGTGGAAAAGCTTTTTGCTAGGATGTAGATCACAAAAGACGCTAAAGACGAAGGTACGATGCTCTCCGGAGCTTAGAGCCGCTGCCGGGCTTCTTTCGGCAGAAGCGGCGCTAAGAGAGCACTGTGACTGGTACAATCGTCTTTGCGCGAAGAAGCCGCTTCTTCGGCTCCGGGAGCCGGAGAGAGCGGCAGCATCGGAAAGGTGAAGAAGGAAGCTGTACAACACTGGGATTGTGTGCGCAGCTTGCCAACTGATAGAAAACAGTACCTTACACTTTCCTGACGTTTCCAATCACATGAATATTGGATAAGAAGCTGTTTTGGACAGCTTTTCTTTCCTTTATGCCAAACACTCGGCAGACCTCCGTGCAACGTCCAGAACACGATGGGAGATGTTTTCTGTGCTCCCGCAGGTTTTCCTTGCCAGACAGAGTGGAAAAGCTTTCTGCTAGGATGTAGACCACAAAAGACGCTAAAGACGAAGGTACGATGCTCTCCGACGATTAAAGCCGCTCCCGGGCTTCTTTCGGCAGAAGCGGCGCTAAGAGAGCACTGTGACTGGTACAATCGTCTTTGCGCGAAGAAGACGCTTCTTCGGCTCCGGGAGCCGGAGAGAGCGGCAGCATCGGAAAGGTGAAGAAGGAAGCTGTACAACACTGGGATTGTGTGCGCAGCTTGCCAACTGATAGAAAACAGTACCTTACACTTTCCTGACGTTTCCAATCACATGAATATTGGATAAGAAGCTGTTTTGGACAGCTTTTCTTTCCTTTATGCCAAACACTCAACAGACCTCCGTGCAAAGTCCAGAATAAGATGGGAGATGGTTTCTGTGCTCCCGCAGGTTTTCCGTGCCAGACAGAGTGGAAAAGCTTTCTGCTAGGATGTAGACCACAAAAGATGCTAAAGACGAAGGTACGATGCTCTCCGGAGGTAAGAGCCGCTGGCGGGCTTCTTTCGGCAGAAGCGGCGCTAAGAGAGCACTGTGAGCGGTACAATCGTCTTTGCGCGAAGAAGCCGCTTCTTCGGCTCCGGGAGCCGGAGAGAGCGGCAGCATCGGAAAACTGAAGAAGGAAGCTGTACAACACTGGGATTGCGTGCGCAACTTGCCAACTGATAGAAAACAGTACCTTACACTTTCCTGACGTTTCCAATCACATGAATATTGGATAAGAAGCTGTTTTGGACATCTTTTCTTTCCTTTATGCCAAACACTCGGCAGACCTCCGTGCAACGTCCAGAACACGATGGGAGATATTTTCTGTGCTCCCGCAGGTTTTCCTTGCCAGACAGAGTGGAAAAGCTTTCTGCTAGGATGTAGACCACAAAAGACGCTAAAGACGAAGGTACGATGCTCTCCGAAGATAAAAGCCGCTCCCGGGCTTCTTTCGGCACAAGCGGCGCCAAGAGAGCACTGTGAGCGGTACAATCGTCTTTGCGCGAAGAAGCCGCTTCTTCGGCTCCGGGAGCCGGAGAGAGCGGCAGCATCGGAAAGATGAAGAAGGAAGCTGTACAACACTGGGATTGTGTGCGCAGCTTGCCAACTGATAGAAAACAGTACCTTACACTTTCCTGACGTTTCCAATCACATGAATATTGGATAAGAAGCTGTTTTGGACAGCTTTCCTTTCCCTTATGCCAAACACTCGGCAGACCTCCGTGCAACGTCCAGATCACGATGGGAGATGTTTTCTGTGCTCCCGCAGGTTTTCCTTGCCAGACAGAGTGGAAAAGCTTTCTGCTAGGATGTAGACCACAAAAGACGCTAAAGACGAAGGTACGATGCTCTCCGGAGGTAAGAGCCGCTGGCGGGCTTCTTTCGGCAGAAGCGGCGCTAAGAGAGCACTGTGAGCGGTACAATCGTCTTTGCGCGAAGAAGCCGCTTCTTCGGCTCCGGGAGCCGGAGAGAGCGGCAGCATCGGAAAGGTGAAGAAGGAAGCTGTACAACACTGGGATTGCGTGCGCAGCTTGCCAACTGATAGAAAACAGTACCTTACACTTTCCTGACGTTTCCAATCACATGAATATTGGATAAGAAGCTGTTTTGGACATCTTTTCTTTCCTTTATGCCAAACACTCGGCAGACCTCCGTGCAACGTCCAGAACACGATGGGAGATATTTTCTGTGCTCCCGCAGGTTTTCCTTGCCAGACAGAGTGGAAAAGCTTTCTGCTAGGATGTAGACCACAAAAGACGCTAAAGACGAAGGTACGATGCTCTCCGGAGCTTAGAGCCGCTCCCGGGCTTCTTTCGGCAGAAGCGGCGCTAAGAGCGCACTGTGACTGGTACAATCGTCTTTGCGCGAAGAAGCCGCTTCTTCGGCTCCGGGAGCCGGAGAGAGCGGCAGCGTCGGAAAGGTGAAGAAGGAAGCTGTACAACACTGGGATTGTGTGCGCAGCTTGCCAACTGATAGAAAACAGTACCTTACACTTTCCTGACGTTTCCAATCACATGAATATTCGATTGGAAGCTGTTTTGGACAGCTTTTCTTTCCTTTATGCCAAACACTCGGCAGACCTCCGTGCAAAGTCCAGAACACGATGGGAGATGGTTTCTGTGCTCCCGCAGGTTTTCCTTGCCAGACAGAGTGGAAAAGCTTTCTGCTAGGATGTAGACCACAAAAGACGCTAAAGACGAAGGTACGATGCTCTCCGACGATTAAAGCCGCTGCCGGGCTTCTTTCGGCAGAAGCGGCGCTAAGAGAGCACTGTGACTGGTACAATCGTCTTTGCGCGAAGAAGACGCTTCTTCGGCTCCGGGAGCCGGAGAGAGCGGCAGCGTCGGAAAGGTGAAGAAGGAAGCTGTACAACACTGGGATTGTGTGCGCAGCTTGCCAACTGATAGAAAACAGTACCTTACACTTTCCTGACGTTTCCAATCACATGAATATTGGATAAGAAGCTGTTTTGGACAGCTTTTCTTTCCTTTATGCCAAACACTCGGCAGACCTCCGTGCAACGTCCAGAACACGATGGGAGATGGTTTCTGTGCTCCCGCAGGTTTTCCTTGCCACACAGAGTGGAAAAGCTTTCTGCTAGGATGTAGACCACAAAAGACGCTAAAGATGAAGGTACGATGCTCTCCGGAGCTTAGAGCCGCTCCCGGGCTTCTTTCGGCAGAAGCGGCGCTAAGAGAGCACTGTGAGCGGTACAATCGTCTTTGCGCGAAGAAGCCGCTTCTTCGGCTCCGGGAGCCGGAGAGAGCGGCAGCATCGGAAAGGTGAAAAAGGAAGCTGTACAACACTGGGATTGTGTGCGCAACTTGCCAACTGATAGAAAACAGTACCTTACAGTTTCCTGACGTTTCCAATCACATGAATATTCGATGCGAAGCTGTTTTGGACAGCTTTTCTTTCCTTTATGCCAAACACTCGGCAGACCTCCGTGCAACGTCCAGAAGACGATGGGAGATGTTTTCTGTGCTCCCGCAGGTTTTCCTTGCCAGACAGAGTGGAAAAGCTTTCTGCTAGGATGTAGACCACAAAAGACGCTAAAGACGAAGGTACGATGCTCTCCGGAGCTAAGAGCCGCTGCCGGGCTTCTTTCGGCAGAAGCGGCGCTAAGAGAGCACTGTGAGCGGTACAATCGTCTTTGCGCGAAGAAGCCGCTTCTTCGGCTCCGGGAGCCGGAGAGAGCGGCAGCATCGGAAAACTGAAGAAGGAAGCTGTACAACACTGGGATTGCGTGCGCAACTTGCCAACTGATAGAAAACAGTACCTTACACTTTCCTGACGTTTCCAATCACATAAATATTGGATAAGAAGCTGTTTTGGACAGCTTTTCTTTCCTTTATGCCAAACACTCGGCAGACCTCCGTGCAACGTCCAGAACACGATGGGAGATGTTTTCTGTGCTCCCGCAGGTTTTCCTTGCCAGACAGAGTGGAAAAGCTTTCTGCTAGGATGTAGACCACAAAAGACGCTAAAGACGAAGGTACGATGCTCTCCGGAGGTTAGAGCCGCTCCCGGGCTTCTTTCGGCAGAAGCGGCGCTAAGAGAGCACTGTGAGCGGTACAATCGTCTTTGCGCGAAGAAGCCGCTTCTTCGGCTCCGGGAGCTGGAGAGAGCGGCAGCATCTGAAAGATGAAGAAGGAAGCTGTACAACACTGGGATTGTGTGCACAGCTTGCCAACTGATAGAAAACAGTACCTTACACTTTCCTGACGTTTCCAATCACATAAATATTGGATAAGAAGCTGTTTTGGACAGCTTTTCTTTCCTTTATGCCAAACACTCGGCAGACCTCCGTGCAACGTCCAGAACACGATGGGAGATGTTTTCTGTGCTCCCACAGGTTTTCCTTGCCAGACAGAGTGGAAAAGCTTTCTGCTAGGATGTAGACCTCAAAAGACGCTAAAGACGAAGGTACGATGCTCTCCGAAGATAAAAGCCGCTCCCGGGCTTCTTTCGGCAGAAGCGGCGCTAAGAGAGCACTGTGAGCGGTACAATCGTCTTTGCGCGAAGAAGCCGCTTCTTCGGCTCCGGGAGCCGGAGAGAGTGGCTGCATCGGAAAGATGAAGAAGGAAGCTGTACAACACTGGGATTGTGTGCGCAGCTTGCCAACTGATAGAAAACAGTACCTTACACTTTCCTGACGTTTCCAATCACATGAATATTCGATAAGAAGCTGTTTTGGACAGCTTTTCTTTCCTTTATGCCAAACACTCGGCAGACCTCCGTGCAACGTCCAGAACACGATGGGAGATGTTTTCTGTGCTCCCGCAGGTTTTCCTTGCCAGACAGAGTGGAAAAGCTTTCTGCTAGGATGTAGACCTCAAAAGACGCTAAAGACGAAGGTACGATGCTCTCCGAAGCTAAGCGCCGCTCCCGGGCTTCTTTCGGCAGAAGCGGCGCTAAGAGAGCACTGTGAGCGGTACAATCGTCTTTGCGCGAAGAAGCCGCTTCTTCGGCTCCGGGAGCCGGAGAGAGCGGCAGCATCGGAAAGATGAAGAAGGAAGCTGTACAACACTGGGATTGTGTGCGCAACTTGCCAACTGATAGAAAACAGTACCTTACACTTTCCTGACGTTTCCAATCACATGAATATTCGATTGGAAGCTGTTTTGGACAGCTTTTCTTTCCTTTATGCCAAACACTCAACAGACCTCCGTGCAAAGTCCAGAATAAGATGGGAGATGGTTTCTGTGCTCCCGCAGGTTTTCCGTGCCAGACAGAGTGGAAAAGCTTTCTGCTAGGATGTAGACCACAAAAGACGCTAAAGATGAAGGTACGATGCTCTCCGGAGGTAAGAGCCGCTGGCGGGCTTCTTTCGGCAGAAGCGGCGCTAAGAGAGCACTGTGAGCGGTACAATCGTCTTTGCGCGAAGAAGCCGCTTCTTCGGCTCCGGGAGCCGGAGAGAGCGGCAGCATCGGAAAGGTGAAGAAGGAAGCTGTACAACACTGGGATTGCGTGCGCAGCTTGCCAACTGATAGAAAACAGTACCTTACACTTTCCTGACGTTTCCAATCACATAAATATTGGATAAGAAGCTGTTTTGGACAGCTTCTCTTTCCTTTATGCCAAACACTCGGCAGACCTCCGTGCAACGTCCAGAACACGATGGGAGATGTTTTCTGTGCTCCCGCAGGTTTTCCTTGCCAGACAGAGTGGAAAAGCTTTCTGCTAGGATGTAGACCACAAAAGACGCTAAAGACGAAGGTACAATGCTCTCCGGAGCTTAGAGCCGCTGCCGGGCTTCTTTCGGCAGAAGCGGCGCTAAGAGAGCACTGTGAGCGGTACAATCGTCTTTGCGCGAAGAAGCCGCTTCTTCGGCTCCGGGAGCCGGAGAGAGCGGCAGCATCGGAAAACTGAAGAAGGAAGCTGTACAACACTGGGATTGCGTGCGCAACTTGCCAACTGATAGAAAACAGTACCTTACACTTTCCTGACGTTTCCAATCACATGAATATTGGATAAGAAGCTGTTTTGGACATCTTTTCTTTCCTTTATGCCAAACACTCGGCAGACCTCCGTGCAACGTCCAGAACACGATGGGAGATATTTTCTGTGCTCCCGCAGGTTTTCCTTGCCAGACAGAGTGGAAAAGCTTTCTGCTAGGATGTAGACCACAAAAGACGCTAAAGACGAAGGTACGATGCTCTCCGAAGATAAAAGCCGCTCCCGGGCTTCTTTCGGCACAAGCGGCGCCAAGAGAGCACTGTGAGCGGTACAATCGTCTTTGCGCGAAGAAGCCGCTTCTTCGGCTCCGGGAGCCGGAGAGAGCGGCAGCATCGGAAAGATGAAGAAGGAAGCTGTACAACACTGGGATTGTGTGCGCAGCTTGCCAACTGATAGAAAACAGTACCTTACACTTTCCTGACGTTTCCAATCACATGAATATTGGATAAGAAGCTGTTTTGGACAGCTTTCCTTTCCCTTATGCCAAACACTCGGCAGACCTCCGTGCAACGTCCAGAACGCGATGGGAGATGATTTCTGTGCTCCCGCAGGTTTTCCTTGCCAGACAGAGTGGAAAAGCTTTCTGCTAGGATGTAGACCACAAAAGACGCTAAAGACGAAGGTACGATGCTCTCCGGAGGTAAGAGCCGCTGGCGGGCTTCTTTCGGCAGAAGCGGCGCTAAGAGAGCACTGTGAGCGGTACAATCGTCTTTGCGCGAAGAAGCCGCTTCTTCGGCTCCGGGAGCCGGAGAGAGCGGCAGCATCGGAAAGGTGAAGAAGGAAGCTGTACAACACTGGGATTGCGTGCGCAGCTTGCCAACTGATAGAAAACAGTACCTTACACTTTCCTGACGTTTCCAATCACATGAATATTGGATAAGAAGCTGTTTTGGACATCTTTTCTTTCCTTTATGCCAAACACTCGGCAGACCTCCGTGCAACGTCCAGAACACGATGGGAGATATTTTCTGTGCTCCCGCAGGTTTTCCTTGCCAGACAGAGTGGAAAAGCTTTCTGCTAGGATGTAGACCACAAAAGACGCTAAAGACGAAGGTACGATGCTCTCCGGAGCTTAGAGCCGCTCCCGGGCTTCTTTCGGCAGAAGCGGCGCTAAGAGCGCACTGTGACTGGTACAATCGTCTTTGCGCGAAGAAGCCGCTTCTTCGGCTCCGGGAGCCGGAGAGAGCGGCAGCGTCGGAAAGGTGAAGAAGGAAGCTGTACAACACTGGGATTGTGTGCGCAGCTTGCCAACTGATAGAAAACAGTACCTTACACTTTCCTGACGTTTCCAATCACATGAATATTCGATTGGAAGCTGTTTTGGACAGCTTTTCTTTCCTTTATGCCAAACACTCGGCAGACCTCCGTGCAAAGTCCAGAACACGATGGGAGATGGTTTCTGTGCTCCCGCAGGTTTTCCTTGCCAGACAGAGTGGAAAAGCTTTCTGCTAGGATGTAGACCACAAAAGACGCTAAAGACGAAGGTACGATGCTCTCCGACGATTAAAGCCGCTCCCGGGCTTCTTTCGGCAGAAGCGGCGCTAAGAGAGCACTGTGACTGGTACAATCGTCTTTGCGCGAAGAAGACGCTTCTTCGGCTCCGGGAGCCGGAGAGAGCGGCAGCGTCGGAAAGGTGAAGAAGGAAGCTGTACAACACTGGGATTGTGTGCGCAGCTTGCCAACTGATAGAAAACAGTACCTTACACTTTCCTGACGTTTCCAATCACATGAATATTGGATAAGAAGCTGTTTTGGACAGCTTTTCTTTCCTTTATGCCAAACACTCGGCAGACCTCCGTGCAAAGTCCAGAACACGATGGGAGATGGTTTCTGTGCTCCCGCAGGTTTTCCTTGCCACACAGAGTGGAAAAGCTTTCTGCTAGGATGTAGACCACAAAAGACGCTAAAGATGAAGGTACGATGCTCTCCGGAGGTAAGAGCCGCTGGCGGGCTTCTTTCGGCAGAAGCGGCGCTAAGAGAGCACTGTGAGCGGTACAATCGTCTTTGCGCGAAGAAGCCGCTTCTTCGGCTCCGGGAGCCGGAGAGAGCGGCAGCATCGGAAAGGTGAAGAAGGAAGCTGTACAACACTGGGATTGCGTGTGCAGCTTGCCAACTGATAGAAAACAGTACCTTACACTTTCCTGACGTTTCCAATCACATAAATATTGGATAAGAAGCTGTTTTGGACAGCTTCTCTTTCCTTTATGCCAAACACTCGGCAGACCTCCGTGCAACGTCCAGAACACAATGGGAGATGTTTTCTGTGCTCCCGCAGGTTTTCCTTGCCAGACAGAGTGGAAAAGCTTTCTGCTAGGATGTAGACCACAAAAGACGCTAAAGACGAAGGTACAATGCTCTCCGGAGCTTAGAGCCGCTGCCGGGCTTCTTTCGGCAGAAGCGGCGCTAAGAGAGCACTGTGAGCGGTACAATCGTCTTTGCGCGAAGAAGCCGCTTCTTCGGCTCCGGGAGCCGGAGAGAGCGGCAGCATCGGAAAACTGAAGAAGGAAGCTGTACAACACTGGGATTGCGTGCGCAACTTGCCAACTGATAGAAAACAGTACCTTACACTTTCCTGACGTTTCCAATCACATGAATATTGGATAAGAAGCTGTTTTGGACATCTTTTCTTTCCTTTATGCCAAACACTCGGCAGACCTCCGTGCAACGTCCAGAACACGATGGGAGATATTTTCTGTGCTCCCGCAGGTTTTCCTTGCCAGACAGAGTGGAAAAGCTTTCTGCTAGGATGTAGACCACAAAAGACGCTAAAGACGAAGGTACGATGCTCTCCGAAGATTAAAGCCGCTCCCGGGCTTCTTTCGGCAGAAGCGGCGCTAAGAGAGCACTGTGAGCGGTACAATCGTCTTTGCGCGAAGAAGCCGCTTCTTCGGCTCCGGGAGCCGGAGAGAGCGGCAGCATCGGAAAGATGAAGATGGAAGCTGTACAACACTGGGATTGTGTGCGCAGCTTGCCAACTGATAGAAAACAGTACCTTACACTTTCCTGACGTTTCCAATCACATGAATATTGGATAAGAAGCTGTTTTGGACAGCTTTCCTTTCCCTTATGCCAAACACTCGGCAGACCTCCGTGCAACGTCCAGAACACGATGGGAGATGTTTTCTGTGCTCCCGCAGGTTTTCCTTGCCAGACAGAGTGGAAAAGCTTTCTGCTAGGATGTAGACCACAAAAGACGCTAAAGACGAAGGTACGATGCTCTCCGGAGCTAAGAGCCGCTGCCGGGCTTCTTTCGGCAGAAGCGGCGCTAAGAGAGCACTGTGAGCGGTACAATCGTCTTTGCGCGAAGAAGCCGCTTCTTCGGCTCCGGGAGCCGGAGAGAGCGGCAGCATCGGAAAGGTGAAGAAGGAAGCTGTACAACACTGGGATTGCGTGCGCAGCTTGCCAACTGATAGAAAACAGTACCTTACACTTTCCTGACGTTTCCAATCACATGAATATTGGATAAGAAGCTGTTTTGGACATCTTTTCTTTCCTTTATGCCAAACACTCGGCAGACCTCCGTGCAACGTCCAGAACACGATGGGAGATATTTTCTGTGCTCCCGCAGGTTTTCCTTGCCAGACAGAGTGGAAAAGCTTTCTGCTAGGATGTAGACCACAAAAGACGCTAAAGACGAAGGTACGATGCTCTCCGGAGCTTAGAGCCGCTGCCGGGCTTCTTTCGGCAGAAGCGGCGCTAAGAGAGCACTGTGACTGGTACAATCGTCTTTGCGCGAAGAAGCCGCTTCTTCGGCTCCGGGAGCCGGAGAGAGCGGCAGCATCGGAAAGGTGAAGAAGGAAGCTGTACAACACTGGGATTGTGTGCGCAGCTTGCCAACTGATAGAAAACAGTACCTTACACTTTCCTGACGTTTCCAATCACATGAATATTCGATAAGAAGCTGTTTTGGACAGCTTTTCTTTCCTTTATGCCAAACACTCGGCAGACCTCCGTGCAACGTCCAGAACACGATGGGAGATGTTTTCTGTGCTCCCGCAGGTTTTCCTTGCCAGACAGAGTGGAAAAGCTTTTTGCTAGGATGTAGATCACAAAAGACGCTAAAGACGAAGGTACGATGCTCTCCGACGATTAAAGCCGCTCCCGGGCTTCTTTCGGCAGAAGCGGCGCTAAGAGAGCACTGTGAGCGGTACAATCGTCTTTGCGCGAAGAAGCCGCTTCTTCGGCTCCGGGAGCCGGAGAGAGCGGCAGCATCGGAAAGATGAAGAAGGAAGCTGTACAACACTGGGATTGTGTGCGCAACTTGCCAACTGATAGAAAACAGTACCTTACACTTTCCTGACGTTTCCAATCACATGAATATTGGATAAGAAGCTGTTTTGGACAGCTTTTCTTTCCTTTATGCCAAACACTCAACAGACCTCCGTGCAAAGTCCAGAATAAGATGGGAGATGGTTTCTGTGCTCCCGCAGGTTTTCCGTGCCAGACAGAGTGGAAAAGCTTTCTGCTAGGATGTAGACCACAAAAGACGCTAAAGACGAAGGTACGATGCTCTCCGGAGCTAAGAGCCGCTGGCGGGCTTCTTTCGGCAGAAGCGGCGCTAAGAGAGCACTGTGAGCGGTACAATCGTCTTTGCGCGAAGAAGCCGCTTCTTCGGCTCCGGGAGCCGGAGAGAGCGGCAGCGTCGGAAAGGTGAAGAAGGAAGCTGTACAACACTGGGATTGCGTGCGCAGCTTGCCAACTGATAGAAAACAGTACCTTACACTTTCCTGACGTTTCCAATCACATAAATATTGGATAAGAAGCTGTTTTGGACAGCTTTTCTTTCCTTTATGCCAAACACTCGGCAGACCTCCGTGCAACGTCCAGAACACGATGGGAGATGTTTTCTGTGCTCCCGCAGGTTTTCCTTGCCAGACAGAGTGGAAAAGCTTTCTGCTAGGATGTAGACCACAAAAGACGCTAAAGACGAAGGTACAATGCTCTCCGGAGCTTAGAGCCGCTGCCGGGCTTCTTTCGGCAGAAGCGGCGCTAAGAGAGCACTGTGAGCGGTACAATCGTCTTTGCGCGAAGAAGCCGCTTCTTCGGCTCCGGGAGCCGGAGAGAGCGGCAGCATCGGAAAACTGAAGAAGGAAGCTGTACAACACTGGGATTGCGTGCGCAACTTGCCAACTGATAGAAAACAGTACCTTACACTTTCCTGACGTTTCCAATCACATGAATATTGGATAAGAAGCTGTTTTGGACAGCTTTTCTTTCCTTTATGCCAAACACTCGGCAGACCTCCGTGCAACGTCCAGAACACGATGGGAGATATTTTCTGTGCTCCCGCAGGTTTTCCTTGCCAGACAGAGTGGAAAAGCTTTCTGCTAGGATGTAGACCACAAAAGACGCTAAAGACGAAGGTACGATGCTCTCCGGAGGTAAGAGCCGCTGGCGGGCTTCTTTCGGCAGAAGCGGCGCTAAGAGAGCACTGTGAGCGGTACAATCGTCTTTGCGCGAAGAAGCCGCTTCTTCGGCTCCGGGAGCCGGAGAGAGCGGCAGCATCGGAAAGATGAAGAAGGAAGCTGTACAACACTGGGATAGTGTGCGCAGCTTGCCAACTGATAGAAAACAGTACCTTACACTTTCCTGACGTTTCCAATCACATGAATATTGGATAAGAAGCTGTTTTGGACACCTTTCCTTTCCCTTATGCCAAACACTCGGCAGACCTCCGTGCAACGTCCAGAACACGATGGGAGATGTTTTCTGTGCTCCCGCAGGTTTTCCTTGCCAGACAGAGTGGAAAAGCTTTCTGCTAGGATGTAGACCACAAAAGACGCTAAAGACGAAGGTACGATGCTCTCCGGAGGTAAGAGCCGCTGCCGGGCTTCTTTCGGCAGAAGCGGCGCTAAGAGAGCACTGTGAGCGGTACAATCGTCTTTGCGCGAAGAAGCCGCTTCTTCGGCTCCGGGAGCCGGAGAGAGCGGCAGCATCGGAAAGGTGAAGAAGGAAGCTGTACAACACTGGGATTGCGTGCGCAGCTTGCCAACTGATAGAAAACAGTACCTTACACTTTCCTGACGTTTCCAATCACATGAATATTGGATAAGAAGCTGTTTTGGACATCTTTTCTTTCCTTTATGCCAAACACTCGGCAGACCTCCGTGCAACGTCCAGAACACGATGGGAGATATTTTCTGTGCTCCCGCAGGTTTTCCTTGCCAGACAGAGTGGAAAAGCTTTCTGCTAGGATGTAGACCACAAAAGACGCTAAAGACGAAGGTACGATGCTCTCCGGAGCTTAGAGCCGCTGCCGGGCTTCTTTCGGCAGAAGCAGCGCTAAGAGAGCACTGTGACTGGTACAATCGTCTTTGCGCGAAGAAGCCGCTTCTTCGGCTCCGGGAGCCGGAGAGAGCGGCAGCATCGGAAAGGTGAAGAAGGAAGCTGTACAACACTGGGATTGTGTGCGCAGCTTGCCAACTGATAGAAAACAGTACCTTACACTTTCCTGACGTTTCCAATCACATGAATATTGGATAAGAAGCTGTTTTGGACAGCTTTTCTTTCCTTTATGCCAAACACTCGGCAGACCTCCGTGCAACGTCCAGAACACGATGGGAGATGTTTTCTGTGCTCCCGCAGGTTTTCCTTGCCAGACAGAGTGGAAAAGCTTTTTGCTAGGATGTAGATCACAAAAGACGCTAAAGACGAAGGTACGATGCTCTCCGACGATTAAAGCCGCTCCCGGGCTTCTTTCGGCAGAAGCGGCGCTAAGAGAGCACTGTGAGCGGTACAATCGTCTTTGCGCGAAGAAGCCGCTTCTTCGGCTCCGGGAGCCGGAGAGAGCGGCAGCATCGGAAAGATGAAGAAGGAAGCTGTACAACACTGGGATTGTGTGCGCAACTTGCCAACTGATAGAAAACAGTACCTTACACTTTCCTGACGTTTCCAATCACATGAATATTGGATAAGAAGCTGTTTTGGACAGCTTTTCTTTCCTTTATGCCAAACACTCAACAGACCTCCGTGCAAAGTCCAGAATAAGATGGGAGATGGTTTCTGTGCTCCCGCAGGTTTTCCGTGCCAGACAGAGTGGAAAAGCTTTCTGCTAGGATGTAGACCACAAAAGACGCTAAAGACGAAGGTACGATGCTCTCCGGAGCTAAGAGCCGCTGGCGGGCTTCTTTCGGCAGAAGCGGCGCTAAGAGAGCACTGTGAGCGGTACAATCGTCTTTGCGCGAAGAAGCCGCTTCTTCGGCTCCGGGAGCCGGAGAGAGCGGCAGCATCGGAAAGGTGAAGAAGGAAGCTGTACAACACTGGGATTGCGTGCGCAGCTTGCCAACTGATAGAAAACAGTACCTTACACTTTCCTGACGTTTCCAATCACATAAATATTGGATAAGAAGCTGTTTTGGACAGCTTTTCTTTCCTTTATGCCAAACACTCGGCAGACCTCCGTGCAACGTCCAGAACACGATGGGAGATGTTTTCTGTGCTCCCGCAGGTTTTCCTTGCCAGACAGAGTGGAAAAGCTTTCTGCTAGGATGTAGACCACAAAAGACGCTAAAGACGAAGGTACAATGCTCTCCGGAGCTTAGAGCCGCTGCCGGGCTTCTTTCGGCAGAAGCGGCGCTAAGAGAGCACTGTGAGCGGTACAATCGTCTTTGCGCGAAGAAGCCGCTTCTTCGGCTCCGGGAGCCGGAGAGAGCGGCAGCATCGGAAAACTGAAGAAGGAAGCTGTACAACACTGGGATTGCGTGCGCAACTTGCCAACTGATAGAAAACAGTACCTTACACTTTCCTGACGTTTCCAATCACATGAATATTGGATAAGAAGCTGTTTTGGACATCTTTTCTTTCCTTTATGCCAAACACTCGGCAGACCTCCGTGCAACGTCCAGAACACGATGGGAGATATTTTCTGTGCTCCCGCAGGTTTTCCTTGCCAGACAGAGTGGAAAAGCTTTCTGCTAGGATGTAGACCACAAAAGACGCTAAAGACGAAGGTACGATGCTCTCCGGAGGTAAGAGCCGCTGGCAGGCTTCTTTCGGCAGAAGCGGCGCTAAGAGAGCACTGTGAGCGGTACAATCGTCTTTGCGCGAAGAAGCCGCTTCTTCGGCTCCGGGAGCCGGAGAGAGTGGCAGCATCGGAAAGATGAAGAAGGAAGCTGTACAACACTGGGATTGTGTGCGCAGCTTGCCAACTGATAGAAAACAGTACCTTACACTTTCCTGACGTTTCCAATCACATGAATATTGGATAAGAAGCTGTTTTGGACAGCTTTTCTTTCCTTAATGCCAAACACTCGGCAGACCTCCGTGCAACGTCCAGAACACGATGGGAGATGTTTTCTGTGCTCCCGCAGGTTTTCCTTGCCAGACAGAGTGGAAAAGCTTTCTGCTAGGATGTAGACCACAAAAGACGCTAAAGACGAAGGTACGATGCTCTCCGGAGCTAAGAGCCGCTGGCGGGCTTCTTTCGGCAGAAGCGGCGCTAAGAGAGCACTGTGAGCGGTACAATCGTCTTTGCGCGAAGAAGCCGCTTCTTCGGCTCCGGGAGCCGGAGAGAGCGGCAGCATCGGAAAGGTGAAGAAGGAAGCTGTACAACACTGGGATTGTGTGCGCAGCTTGCCAACTGATAGAAAACAGTACCTTACACTTTCCTGACGTTTCCAATCACATGAATATTGGATAAGAAGCTGTTTTGGACAGCTTTTCTTTCCTTTATGCCAAACACTCGGCAGACCTCCGTGCAACGTCCAGAACACGATGGGAGATGTTTTCTGTGCTCCCGCAGGTTTTCCTTGCCAGACAGAGTGGAAAAGCTTTTTGCTAGGATGTAGATCTCAAAAGACGCTAAAGACGAAGGTACGATGCTCTCCGACGATTAAAGCCGCTCCCGGGCTTCTTTCGGCAGAAGCGGCGCTAAGAGAGCACTGTGAGCGGTACAATCGTCTTTGCGCGAAGAAGCCGCTTCTTCGGCTCCGGGAGCCGGAGAGAGCGGCAGCATCGGAAAGATGAAGAAGGAAGCTGTACAACACTGGGATTGTGTGCGCAACTTGCCAACTGATAGAAAACAGTACCTTACACTTTCCTGACCTTTCCAATCACATGAATATTGGATAAGAAGCTGTTTTGGACAGCTTTTCTTTCCTTAATGCCAAACACTCAACAGACCTCCGTGCAAAGTCCAGAATAAGATGGGAGATGGTTTCTGTGCTCCCGCAGGTTTTCCGTGCCAGACAGAGTGGAAAAGCTTTCTGCTAGGATGTAGACCACAAAAGACGCTAAAGACGAAGGTACGATGCTCTCCGGAGGTTAGAGCCGCTCCCGGGCTTCTTTCGGCAGAAGCGGCGCTAAGAGAGCACTGTGAGCGGTACAATCGTCTTTGCGCGAAGAAGCCGCTTCTTCGGCTCCGGGAGCCGGAGAGAGCGGCAGCATCGGAAAGGTGAAGAAGGAAGCTGTACAACACTGGGATTGCGTGCGCAGCTTGCCAACTGATAGAAAACAGTACCTTACACTTTCCTGACGTTTCCAATCACATGAATATTGGATAAGAAGCTGTTTTGGACATCTTTTCTTTCCTTTATGCCAAACACTCGGCAGACCTCCGTGCAACGTCCAGAACACGATGGGAGATATTTTCTGTGCTCCCGCAGGTTTTCCTTGCCAGACAGAGTGGAAAAGCTTTCTGCTAGGATGTAGACCACAAAAGACGCTAAAGACGAAGGTACGATGCTCTCCGGAGGTTAGAGCCGCTCCCGGGCTTCTTTCGGCAGAAGCGGCGCTAAGAGAGCACTGTGAGCGGTACAATCGTCTTTGCGCGAAGAAGCCGCTTCTTCGGCTCCGGGAGCCGGAGAGAGCGGCAGCATCTGAAAGATGAAGAAGGAAGCTGTACAACACTGGGATTGTGTGCACAGCTTGCCAACTGATAGAAAACAGTACCTTACACTTTCCTGACGTTTCCAATCACATAAATATTGGATAAGAAGCTGTTTTGGACAGCTTTTCTTTCCTTTATGCCAAACACTCGGCAGACCTCCGTGCAACGTCCAGAACACGATGGGAGATGTTTTCTGTGCTCCCGCAGGTTTTCCTTGCCAGACAGAGTGGAAAAGCTTTCTGCTAGGATGTAGACCACAAAAGACGCTAAAGACGAAGGTACAATGCACTCCGGAGCTTAGAGCCGCTGCCGGGCTTCTTTCGGCAGAAGCGGCGCTAAGAGAGCACTGTGAGCGGTACAATCGTCTTTGCGCGAAGAAGCCGCTTCTTCGGCTCCGGGAGCCGGAGAGAGTGGCAGCATCGGAAAGATGAAGAAGGAAGCTGTACAACACTGGGATTGTGTGCGCAGCTTGCCAACTGATAGAAAACAGTACCTTACACTTTCCTGACGTTTCCAATCACATGAATATTCGATAAGAAGCTGTTTTGGACAGCTTTTCTTTCCTTTATGCCAAACACTCGGCAGACCTCCGTGCAACGTCCAGAACACGATGGGAGATGTTTTCTGTGCTCCCGCAGGTTTTCCTTGCCAGACAGAGTGGAAAAGCTTTCTGCTAGGATGTAGACCTCAAAAGACGCTAAAGACGAAGGTACGATGCTCTCCGAAGCTAAGCGCCGCTCCCGAGATTCTTTCGGCAGAAGCGGCGCTAAGAGAGCACTGTGAGCGGTACAATCGTCTTTGCGCGAAGAAGCCGCTTCTTCGGCTCCGGGAGCCGGAGAGAGCGGCAGCATCGGAAAGATGAAGAAGGAAGCTGTACAACACTGGGATTGTGTGCGCAACTTGCCAACTGATAGAAAACAGTACCTTACACTTTCCTGACGTTTCCAATCACATGAATATTGTATAAGAAGCTGTTTTGGACAGCTTTTCTTTCCTTTATGCCAAACACTCAACAGACCTCCGTGCAAAGTCCAGAATAAGATGGGAGATGGTTTCTGTGCTCCCGCAGGTTTTCCGTGCCAGACAGAGTGGAAAAGCTTTCTGCTAGGATGTAGACCACAAAAGACGCTAAAGACGAAGGTACGATGCTCTCCGGAGGTAAGAGCCGCTGCCGGGCTTCTTTCGGCAGAAGCGGCGCTAAGAGAGCACTGTGAGCGGTACAATCGTCTTTGCGCGAAGAAGCCGCTTCTTCGGCTCCGGGAGCCGGAGAGAGCGGCAGCATCGGAAAGGTGAAGAAGGAAGCTGTACAACACTGGGATTGTGTGCGCAGCTTGCCAACTGATAGAAAACAGTACCATACACTTTCCTGACGTTTCCAATCACATAAATATTGGATAAGAAGCTGTTTTGGACAGCTTCTCTTTCCTTTATGCCAAACACTCGGCAGACCTCAGTGCAACGTCCAGAACACGATGGGAGATGTTTTCTGTGCTCCCGCAGGTTTTCCTTGCCAGACAGAGTGGAAAAGCTTTCTGCTAGGATGTAGACCACAAAAGACGCTAAAGACGAAGGTACCATGCTCTCCGGAGCTTAGAGCCGCTGCCGGGCTTCTTTCGGCAGAAGCGGCGCTAAGAGAGCACTGTGAGCGGTACAATCGTCTTTGCGCGAAGAAGCCGCTTCTTCGGCTCCGGGAGCCGGAGAGAGCGGCAGCATCGGAAAACTGAAGAAGGAAGCTGTACAACACTGGGATTGCGTGCGCAACTTGCCAACTGATAGAAAACAGTACCTTACACTTTCCTGACGTTTCCAATCACATGAATATTGGATAAGAAGCTGTTTTGGACATCTTTTCTTTCCTTTATGCCAAACACTCGGCAGACCTCCGTGCAACGTCCAGAACACGATGGGAGATATTTTCTGTGCTCCCGCAGGTTTTCCTTGCCAGACAGAGTGGAAAAGCTTTCTGCTAGGATGTAGACCACAAAAGACGCTAAAGACGAAGGTACGATGCTCTCCGAAGATAAAAGCCGCTCCCGGGCTTCTTTCGGCAGAAGCGGCGCCAAGAGAGCACTGTGAGCGGTACAATCGTCTTTGCGCGAAGAAGCCGCTTCTTCGGCTCCGGGAGCCGGAGAGAGCGGCAGCATCGGAAAGATGAAGAAGGAAGCTGTACAACACTGGGATTGTGTGCGCAGCTTGCCAACTGATAGAAAACAGTACCTTACACTTTCCTGACGTTTCCAATCACATGAATATTGGATAAGAAGCTGTTTTGGACAGCTTTCCTTTCCCTTATGCCAAACACTCGGCAGACCTCCGTGCAACGTCCAGAACACGATGGGAGATGTTTTCTGTGCTCCCGCAGGTTTTCCTTGCCAGACAGAGTGGAAAAGCTTTCTGCTAGGATGTAGACCACAAAAGACGCTAAAGACGAAGGTACGATGCTCTCCGGAGGTAAGAGCCGCTGGCGGGCTTCTTTCGGCAGAAGCGGCGCTAAGAGAGCACTGTGAGCGGTACAATCGTCTTTGCGCGAAGAAGCCGCTTCTTCGGCTCCGGGAGCCGGAGAGAGCGGCAGCATCGGAAAGGTGAAGAAGGAAGCTGTACAACACTGGGATTGCGTGCGCAGCTTGCCAACTGATAGAAAACAGTACCTTACACTTTCCTGACGTTTCCAATCACATGAATATTGGATAAGAAGCTGTTTTGGACATCTTTTCTTTCCTTTATGCCAAACACTCGGCAGACCTCCGTGCAACGTCCAGAACACGATGGGAGATATTTTCTGTGCTCCCGCAGGTTTTCCTTGCCAGACAGAGTGGAAAAGCTTTCTGCTAGGATGTAGACCACAAAAGACGCTAAAGACGAAGGTACGATGCTCTCCGGAGCTTAGAGCCGCTCCCGGGCTTCTTTCGGCAGAAGCGGCGCTAAGAGCGCACTGTGACTGGTACAATCGTCTTTGCGCGAAGAAGACGCTTCTTCGGCTCCGGGAGCCGGAGAGAGCGGCAGCGTCGGAAAGGTGAAGAAGGAAGCTGTACAACACTGGGATTGTGTGCGCAGCTTGCCAACTGATAGAAAACAGTACCTTACACTTTCCTGACGTTTCCAATCACATGAATATTGGATAAGAAGCTGTTTTGGACAGCTTTTCTTTCCTTTATGCCAAACACTCGGCAGACCTCCGTGCAAAGTCCAGAACACGATGGGAGATGGTTTCTGTGCTCCCGCAGGTTTTCCTTGCCACACAGAGTGGAAAAGCTTTCTGCTAGGATGTAGACCACAAAAGACGCTAAAGATGAAGGTACGATGCTCTCCGGAGGTAAGAGCCGCTGGCGGGCTTCTTTCGGCAGAAGCGGCGCTAAGAGAGCACTGTGAGCGGTACAATCGTCTTTGCGCGAAGAAGCCGCTTCTTCGGCTCCGGGAGCCGGAGAGAGCGGCAGCATCGGAAAGGTGAAGAAGGAAGCTGTACAACACTGGGATTGTGTGCGCAACTTGCCAACTGATAGAAAACAGTACCTTACAGTTACCTGACGTTTCCAATCACATGAATATTCGATACGAAGCTGTTTTGGACAGCTTCTCTTTCCTTTATGCCAAACACTCGGCAGACCTCCGTGCAACGTCCAGAACACGATGGGAGATGTTTTCTGTGCTCCCGCAGGTTTTCCTTGCCAGACAGAGTGGAAAAGCTTTCTGCTAGGATGTAGACCACAAAAGACGCTAAAGACGAAGGTACGATTCTCTCCGGAGGTAAGAGCCGCTGGCGGGCTTCTTTCGGCAGAAGCGGCGCTAAGAGAGCACTGTGAGCGGTACAATCGTCTTTGCGCGAAGAAGCCGCTTCTTCGGCTCCGGGAGCCGGAGAGAGCGGCAGCATCGGAAAGGTGAAGAAGGAAGCTGTACAACACTGGGATTGCGTGCGCAGCTTGCCAACTGATAGAAAACAGTACCTTACACTTTCCTGACGTTTCCAATCACATAAATATTGGATAAGAAGCTGTTTTGGACAGCTTCTCTTTCCTTTATGCCAAACACTCGGCAGACCTCCGTGCAACGTCCAGAACACGATGGGAGATGTTTTCTGTGCTCCCGCAGGTTTTCCTTGCCAGACAGAGTGGAAAAGCTTTCTGCTAGGATGTAGACCACAAAAGACGCTAAAGACGAAGGTACAATGCTCTCCGGAGCTTAGAGCCGCTGCCGGGCTTCTTTCGGCAGAAGCGGCGCTAAGAGAGCACTGTGAGCGGTACAATCGTCTTTGCGCGAAGAAGCCGCTTCTTCGGCTCCGGGAGCCGGAGAGAGCGGCAGCATCGGAAAACTGAAGAAGGAAGCTGTACAACACTGGGATTGCGTGCGCAACTTGCCAACTGATAGAAAACAGTACCTTACACTTTCCTGACGTTTCCAATCACATGAATATTCGATAAGAAGCTGTTTTGGACAGCTTTTCTTTCCTTTATGCCAAACACTCGGCAGACCTCCGTGCAACGTCCAGAACACGATGGGAGATGTTTTCTGTGCTCCCGCAGGTTTTCCTTGCCAGACAGAGTGGAAAAGCTTTCTGCTAGGATGTAGACCTCAAAAGACGCTAAAGACGAAGGTACGATGCTCTCCGAAGCTAAGCGCCGCTCCCGAGATTCTTTCGGCAGAAGCGGCGCTAAGAGAGCACTGTGAGCGGTACAATCGTCTTTGCGCGAAGAAGCCGCTTCTTCGGCTCCGGGAGCCGGAGAGAGCGGCAGCATCGGAAAGATGAAGAAGGAAGCTGTACAACACTGGGATTGTGTGCGCAACTTGCCAACTGATAGAAAACAGTACCTTACACTTTCCTGACGTTTCCAATCACATGAATATTGTATAAGAAGCTGTTTTGGACAGCTTTTCTTTCCTTTATGCCAAACACTCAACAGACCTCCGTGCAAAGTCCAGAATAAGATGGGAGATGGTTTCTGTGCTCCCGCAGGTTTTCCGTGCCAGACAGAGTGGAAAAGCTTTCTGCTAGGATGTAGACCACAAAAGACGCTAAAGACGAAGGTACGATGCTCTCCGGAGGTAAGAGCCGCTGCCGGGCTTCTTTCGGCAGAAGCGGCGCTAAGAGAGCACTGTGAGCGGTACAATCGTCTTTGCGCGAAGAAGCCGCTTCTTCGGCTCCGGGAGCCGGAGAGAGCGGCAGCATCGGAAAGGTGAAGAAGGAAGCTGTACAACACTGGGATTGTGTGCGCAGCTTGCCAACTGATAGAAAACAGTACCATACACTTTCCTGACGTTTCCAATCACATAAATATTGGATAAGAAGCTGTTTTGGACAGCTTCTCTTTCCTTTATGCCAAACACTCGGCAGACCTCAGTGCAACGTCCAGAACACGATGGGAGATGTTTTCTGTGCTCCCGCAGGTTTTCCTTGCCAGACAGAGTGGAAAAGCTTTCTGCTAGGATGTAGACCACAAAAGACGCTAAAGACGAAGGTACCATGCTCTCCGGAGCTTAGAGCCGCTGCCGGGCTTCTTTCGGCAGAAGCGGCGCTAAGAGAGCACTGTGAGCGGTACAATCGTCTTTGCGCGAAGAAGCCGCTTCTTCGGCTCCGGGAGCCGGAGAGAGCGGCAGCATCGGAAAACTGAAGAAGGAAGCTGTACAACACTGGGATTGCGTGCGCAACTTGCCAACTGATAGAAAACAGTACCTTACACTTTCCTGACGTTTCCAATCACATGAATATTGGATAAGAAGCTGTTTTGGACATCTTTTCTTTCCTTTATGCCAAACACTCGGCAGACCTCCGTGCAACGTCCAGAACACGATGGGAGATATTTTCTGTGCTCCCGCAGGTTTTCCTTGCCAGACAGAGTGGAAAAGCTTTCTGCTAGGATGTAGACCACAAAAGACGCTAAAGACGAAGGTACGATGCTCTCCGAAGATAAAAGCCGCTCCCGGGCTTCTTTCGGCAGAAGCGGCGCCAAGAGAGCACTGTGAGCGGTACAATCGTCTTTGCGCGAAGAAGCCGCTTCTTCGGCTCCGGGAGCCGGAGAGAGCGGCAGCATCGGAAAGATGAAGAAGGAAGCTGTACAACACTGGGATTGTGTGCGCAGCTTGCCAACTGATAGAAAACAGTACCTTACACTTTCCTGACGTTTCCAATCACATGAATATTGGATAAGAAGCTGTTTTGGACAGCTTTCCTTTCCCTTATGCCAAACACTCGGCAGACCTCCGTGCAACGTCCAGAACACGATGGGAGATGTTTTCTGTGCTCCCGCAGGTTTTCCTTGCCAGACAGAGTGGAAAAGCTTTCTGCTAGGATGTAGACCACAAAAGACGCTAAAGACGAAGGTACGATGCTCTCCGGAGGTAAGAGCCGCTGGCGGGCTTCTTTCGGCAGAAGCGGCGCTAAGAGAGCACTGTGAGCGGTACAATCGTCTTTGCGCGAAGAAGCCGCTTCTTCGGCTCCGGGAGCCGGAGAGAGCGGCAGCATCGGAAAGGTGAAGAAGGAAGCTGTACAACACTGGGATTGCGTGCGCAGCTTGCCAACTGATAGAAAACAGTACCTTACACTTTCCTGACGTTTCCAATCACATGAATATTGGATAAGAAGCTGTTTTGGACATCTTTTCTTTCCTTTATGCCAAACACTCGGCAGACCTCCGTGCAACGTCCAGAACACGATGGGAGATATTTTCTGTGCTCCCGCAGGTTTTCCTTGCCAGACAGAGTGGAAAAGCTTTCTGCTAGGATGTAGACCACAAAAGACGCTAAAGACGAAGGTACGATGCTCTCCGGAGCTTAGAGCCGCTCCCGGGCTTCTTTCGGCAGAAGCGGCGCTAAGAGCGCACTGTGACTGGTACAATCGTCTTTGCGCGAAGAAGACGCTTCTTCGGCTCCGGGAGCCGGAGAGAGCGGCAGCGTCGGAAAGGTGAAGAAGGAAGCTGTACAACACTGGGATTGTGTGCGCAGCTTGCCAACTGATAGAAAACAGTACCTTACACTTTCCTGACGTTTCCAATCACATGAATATTGGATAAGAAGCTGTTTTGGACAGCTTTTCTTTCCTTTATGCCAAACACTCGGCAGACCTCCGTGCAAAGTCCAGAACACGATGGGAGATGGTTTCTGTGCTCCCGCAGGTTTTCCTTGCCACACAGAGTGGAAAAGCTTTCTGCTAGGATGTAGACCACAAAAGACGCTAAAGATGAAGGTACGATGCTCTCCGGAGGTAAGAGCCGCTGGCGGGCTTCTTTCGGCAGAAGCGGCGCTAAGAGAGCACTGTGAGCGGTACAATCGTCTTTGCGCGAAGAAGCCGCTTCTTCGGCTCCGGGAGCCGGAGAGAGCGGCAGCATCGGAAAGGTGAAGAAGGAAGCTGTACAACACTGGGATTGTGTGCGCAACTTGCCAACTGATAGAAAACAGTACCTTACAGTTACCTGACGTTTCCAATCACATGAATATTCGATACGAAGCTGTTTTGGACAGCTTCTCTTTCCTTTATGCCAAACACTCGGCAGACCTCCGTGCAACGTCCAGAACACGATGGGAGATGTTTTCTGTGCTCCCGCAGGTTTTCCTTGCCAGACAGAGTGGAAAAGCTTTCTGCTAGGATGTAGACCACAAAAGACGCTAAAGACGAAGGTACGATTCTCTCCGGAGGTAAGAGCCGCTGGCGGGCTTCTTTCGGCAGAAGCGGCGCTAAGAGAGCACTGTGAGCGGTACAATCGTCTTTGCGCGAAGAAGCCGCTTCTTCGGCTCCGGGAGCCGGAGAGAGCGGCAGCATCGGAAAGGTGAAGAAGGAAGCTGTACAACACTGGGATTGCGTGCGCAGCTTGCCAACTGATAGAAAACAGTACCTTACACTTTCCTGACGTTTCCAATCACATAAATATTGGATAAGAAGCTGTTTTGGACAGCTTCTCTTTCCTTTATGCCAAACACTCGGCAGACCTCCGTGCAACGTCCAGAACACGATGGGAGATGTTTTCTGTGCTCCCGCAGGTTTTCCTTGCCAGACAGAGTGGAAAAGCTTTCTGCTAGGATGTAGACCACAAAAGACGCTAAAGACGAAGGTACAATGCTCTCCGGAGCTTAGAGCCGCTGCCGGGCTTCTTTCGGCAGAAGCGGCGCTAAGAGAGCACTGTGAGCGGTACAATCGTCTTTGCGCGAAGAAGCCGCTTCTTCGGCTCCGGGAGCCGGAGAGAGCGGCAGCATCGGAAAACTGAAGAAGGAAGCTGTACAACACTGGGATTGCGTGCGCAACTTGCCAACTGATAGAAAACAGTACCTTACACTTTCCTGACGTTTCCAATCACATGAATATTGGATAAGAAGCTGTTTTGGACATCTTTTCTTTCCTTTATGCCAAACACTCGGCAGACCTCCGTGCAACGTCCAGAACACGATGGGAGATATTTTCTGTGCTCCCGCAGGTTTTCCTTGCCAGACAGAGTGGAAAAGCTTTCTGCTAGGATGTAGACCACAAAAGACGCTAAAGACGAAGGTACGATGCTCTCCGAAGATAAAAGCCGCTCCCGGGCTTCTTTCGGCAGAAGCGGCGCTAAGAGAGCACTGTGAGCGGTACAATCGTCTTTGCGCGAAGAAGCCGCTTCTTCGGCTCCGGGAGCCGGAGAGAGCGGCAGCATCGGAAAGATGAAGAAGGAAGCTGTACAACACTGGGATTGTGTGCGCAGCTTGCCAACTGATAGAAAACAGTACCTTACACTTTCCTGACGTTTCCAATCACATGAATATTGGATAAGAAGCTGTTTTGGACAGCTTTCCTTTCCCTTATGCCAAACACTCGGCAGACCTCCGTGCAACGTCCAGAACACGATGGGAGATGTTTTCTGTGCTCCCGCAGGTTTTCCTTGCCAGACAGAGTGGAAAAGCTTTCTGCTAGGATGTAGACCACAAAAGACGCTAAAGACGAAGGTACGATGCTCTCCGGAGGTAAGAGCCGCTGCCGGGCTTCTTTCGGCAGAAGCGGCGCTAAGAGAGCACTGTGAGCGGTACAATCGTCTTTGCGCGAAGAAGCCGCTTCTTCGGCTCCGGGAGCCGGAGAGAGCGGCAGCATCGGAAAGGTGAAGAAGGAAGCTGTACAACACTGGGATTGCGTGCGCAGCTTGCCAACTGATAGAAAACAGTACCTTACACTTTCCTGACGTTTCCAATCACATGAATATTGGATAAGAAGCTGTTTTGGACATCTTTTCTTTCCTTTATGCCAAACACTCGGCAGACCTCCGTGCAACGTCCAGAACACGATGGGAGATATTTTCTGTGCTCCCGCAGGTTTTCCTTGCCAGACAGAGTGGAAAAGCTTTCTGCTAGGATGTAGACCACAAAAGACGCTAAAGACGAAGGTACGATGCTCTCCGGAGCTTAGAGCCGCTGCCGGGCTTCTTTCGGCAGAAGCGGCGCTAAGAGAGCACTGTGACTGGTACAATCGTCTTTGCGCGAAGAAGCCGCTTCTTCGGCTCCGGGAGCCGGAGAGAGCGGCAGCATCGGAAAGGTGAAGAAGGAAGCTGTACAACACTGGGATTGTGTGCGCAGCTTGCCAACTGATAGAAAACAGTACCTTACACTTTCCTGACGTTTCCAATCACATAAATATTGGATAAGAAGCTGTTTTGGACAGCTTTTCTTTCCTTTATGCCAAACACTCGGCAGACCTCCGTGCAACGTCCAGAACACGATGGGAGATGTTTTCTGTGCTCCCGCAGGTTTTCCTTGCCAGACAGAGTGGAAAAGCTTTCTGCTAGGATGTAGACCACAAAAGACGCTAAAGACGAAGGTACAATGCTCTCCGGAGCTTAGAGCCGCTCCCGGGCTTCTTTCGGCAGAAGCGGCGCTAAGAGAGCAGTGTGAGCGGTACAATCGTCTTTGCGCGAAGAAGCCGCTTCTTCGGCTCCGGGAGCCGGAGAGAGCGGCAGCATCGGAAAACTGAAGAAGGAAGCTGTACAACACTGGGATTGCGTGCGCAACTTGCCAACTGATAGAAAACAGTACCTTACACTTTCCTGACGTTTCCAATCACATGAATATTGGATAAGAAGCTGGTTTGGACATCTTTTCTTTCCTTTATGCCAAACACTCGGCAGACCTCCGTGCAACGTCCAGAACACGATGGGAGATATTTTCTGTGCTCCCGCAGGTTTTCCTTGCCAGACAGAGTGGAAAAGCTTTCTGCTAGGATGTAGACCACAAAAGACGCTAAAGACGAAGGTACGATGCTCTCCGGAGGTAAGAGCCGCTGGCGGGCTTCTTTCGGCAGAAGCGGCGCTAAGAGAGCACTGTGAGCGGTACAATCGTCTTTGCGCGAAGAAGCCGCTTCTTCGGCTCCGGGAGCCGGAGAGAGCGGCAGCATCGGAAAGATGAAGAAGGAAGCTGTACAACACTGGGATTGTGTGCGCAGCTTGCCAACTGATAGAAAACAGTACCTTACACTTTCCTGACGTTTCCAATCACATGAATATTGGATAAGAAGCTGTTTTGGACAGCTTTCCTTTCCCTTATGCCAAACACTCGGCAGACCTCCGTGCAACGTCCAGAACACGATGGGAGATGTTTTCTGTGCTCCCGCAGGTTTTCCTTGCCAGACAGAGTGGAAAAGCTTTCTGCTAGGATGTAGACCACAAAAGACGCTAAAGACGAAGGTACGATGCTCTCCGGAGGTAAGAGCCGCTGCCGGGCTTCTTTCGGCAGAAGCGGCGCTAAGAGAGCACTGTGAGCGGTACAATCGTCTTTGCGCGAAGAAGCCGCTTCTTCGGCTCCGGGAGCCGGAGAGAGCGGCAGCATCGGAAAGGTGAAGAAGGAAGCTGTACAACACTGGGATTGTGGGCGCAGCTTGCCAACTGATAGAAAACAGTACCTTACACTTTCCTGACGTTTCCAATCACATGAATATTGGATAAGAAGCTGTTTTGGACATCTTTTCTTTCCTTTATGCCAAACACTCGGCAGACCTCCGTGCAACGTCCAGAACACGATGGGAGATATTTTCTGTGCTCCCGCAGGTTTTCCTTGCCAGACAGAGTGGAAAAGCTTTCTGCTAGGATGTAGACCACAAAAGACGCTAAAGACGAAGGTACGATGCTCTCCGGAGCTTAGAGCCGCTGCCGGGCTTCTTTCGGCAGAAGCGGCGCTAAGAGAGCACTGTGACTGGTACAATCGTCTTTGCGCGAAGAAGCCGCTTCTTCGGCTCCGGGAGCCGGAGAGAGCGGCAGCATCGGAAAGGTGAAGAAGGAAGCTGTACAACACTGGGATTGTGTGCGCAGCTTGCCAACTGATAGAAAACAGTACCTTACACTTTCCTGACGTTTCCAATCACATGAATATTGGATAAGAAGCTGTTTTGGACAGCTTTTCTTTCCTTTATGCCAAACACTCGGCAGACCTCCGTGCAACGTCCAGAACACGATGGGAGATGTTTTCTGTGCTCCCGCAGGTTTTCCTTGCCAGACAGAGTGGAAAAGCTTTTTGCTAGGATGTAGATCACAAAAGACGCTAAAGACGAAGGTACGATGCTCTCCGACGATTAAAGCCGCTCCCGGGCTTCTTTCGGCAGAAGCGGCGCTAAGAGAGCACTGTGAGCGGTACAATCGTCTTTGCGCGAAGAAGCCGCTTCTTCGGCTCCGGGAGCCGGAGAGAGCGGCAGCATCGGAAAGATGAAGAAGGAAGCTGTACAACACTGGGATTGTGTGCGCAACTTGCCAACTGATAGAAAACAGTACCTTACACTTTCCTGACCTTTCCAATCACATGAATATTGGATAAGAAGCTGTTTTGGACAGCTTTTCTTTCCTTAATGCCAAACACTCAACAGACCTCCGTGCAAAGTCCAGAATAAGATGGGAGATGGTTTCTGTGCTCCCGCAGGTTTTCCGTGCCAGACAGAGTGGAAAAGCTTTCTGCTAGGATGTAGACCACAAAAGACGCTAAAGACGAAGGTACGATGCTCTCCGGAGGTTAGAGCCGCTCCCGGGCTTCTTTCGGCAGAAGCGGCGCTAAGAGAGCACTGTGAGCGGTACAATCGTCTTTGCGCGAAGAAGCCGCTTCTTCGGCTCCGGGAGCCGGAGAGAGCGGCAGCATCGGAAAGGTGAAGAAGGAAGCTGTACAACACTGGGATTGCGTGCGC
This sequence comes from Ammospiza nelsoni, assembly GCF_027579445.1. Classification (NCBI taxonomy): domain Eukaryota; kingdom Metazoa; phylum Chordata; class Aves; order Passeriformes; family Passerellidae; genus Ammospiza; species Ammospiza nelsoni. The sequence continues at coordinate 58,370,590 of NC_080633.1, forward strand.
AGCTTGCCAACTGATAGAAAACAGTACCTTACACTTTCCTGACGTTTCCAATCACATGAATATTGGATAAGAAGCTGTTTTGGACATCTTTTCTTTCCTTTATGCCAAACACTCGGCAGACCTCCGTGCAACGTCCAGAACACGATGGGAGATATTTTCTGTGCTCCCGCAGGTTTTCCTTGCCAGACAGAGTGGAAAAGCTTTCTGCTAGGATGTAGACCACAAAAGACGCTAAAGACGAAGGTACGATGCTCTCCGGAGGTTAGAGCCGCTCCCGGGCTTCTTTCGGCAGAAGCGGCGCTAAGAGAGCACTGTGAGCGGTACAATCGTCTTTGCGCGAAGAAGCCGCTTCTTCGGCTCCGGGAGCCGGAGAGAGCGGCAGCATCTGAAAGATGAAGAAGGAAGCTGTACAACACTGGGATTGTGTGCACAGCTTGCCAACTGATAGAAAACAGTACCTTACACTTTCCTGACGTTTCCAATCACATGAATATTGGATAAGAAGCTGTTTTGGACAGCTTTCCTTTCCCTTATGCCAAACACTCGGCAGACCTCCGTGCAACGTCCAGAACACGATGGGAGATGTTTTCTGTGCTCCCGCAGGTTTTCCTTGCCAGACAGAGTGGAAAAGCTTTCTGCTAGGATGTAGACCACAAAAGACGCTAAAGACGAAGGTACAATGCTCTCCGGAGCTTAGAGCCGCTGCCGGGCTTCTTTCGGCAGAAGCGGCGCTAAGAGAGCACTGTGAGTGGTACAATCGTCTTTGCGCGAAGAAGCCGCTTCTTCGGCTCCGGGAGCCGGAGAGAGTGGCAGCATCGGAAAGATGAAGAAGGAAGCTGTACAACACTGGGATTGTGTGCGCAGCTTGCCAACTGATAGAAAACAGTACCTTACACTTTCCTGACGTTTCCAATCACATGAATATTCGATAAGAAGCTGTTTTGGACAGCTTTTCTTTCCTTTATGCCAAACACTCGGCAGACCTCCGTGCAACGTCCAGAACACGATGGGAGATGTTTTCTGTGCTCCCGCAGGTTTTCCTTGCCAGACAGAGTGGAAAAGCTTTCTGCTAGGATGTAGACCTCAAAAGACGCTAAAGACGAAGGTACGATGCTCTCCGAAGCTAAGCGCCGCTCCCGGGCTTCTTTCGGCAGAAGCGGCGCTAAGAGAGCACTGTGAGCGGTACAATCGTCTTTGCGCGAAGAAGCCGCTTCTTCGGCTCCGGGAGCCGGAGAGAGCGGCAGCATCGGAAAGATGAAGAAGGAAGCTGTACAACACTGGGATTGTGTGCGCAACTTGCCAACTGATAGAAAACAGTACCTTACACTTTCCTGACGTTTCCAATCACATGAATATTGGATAAGAAGCTGTTTTGGACAGCTTTTCTTTCCTTTATGCCAAACACTCAACAGACCTCCGTGCAAAGTCCAGAATAAGATGGGAGATGGTTTCTGTGCTCCCGCAGGTTTTCCGTGCCAGACAGAGTGGAAAAGCTTTCTGCTAGGATGTAGACCACAAAAGACGCTAAAGACGAAGGTACGATGCTCTCCGGAGGTAAGAGCCGCTGGCGGGCTTCTTTCGGCAGAAGCGGCGCTAAGAGAGCACTGTGAGCGGTACAATCGTCTTTGCGCGAAGAAGCCGCTTCTTCGGCTCCGGGAGCCGGAGAGAGCGGCAGCATCGGAAAGGTGAAGAAGGAAGCTGTACAACACTGGGATTGCGTGCGCAGCTTGCCAACTGATAGAAAACAGTACCTTACACTTTCCTGACGTTTCCAATCACATAAATATTGGATAAGAAGCTGTTTTGGACAGCTTCTCTTTCCTTTATGCCAAACACTCGGCAGACCTCTGTGCAACGTCCAGAACACGATGGGAGATGTTTTCTGTGCTCCCGCAGGTTTTCCTTGCCAGACAGAGTGGAAAAGCTTTCTGCTAGGATGTAGACCACAAAAGACGCTAAAGACGAAGGTACAATGCTCTCCGGAGCTTAGAGCCGCTGCCGGGCTTCTTTCGGCAGAAGCGGCGCTAAGAGAGCACTGTGAGCGGTACAATCGTCTTTGCGCGAAGAAGCCGCTTCTTCGGCTCCGGGAGCCGGAGAGAGCGGCAGCATCGGAAAACTGAAGAAGAAAGCTGTACAACACTGGGATTGCGTGCGCAACTTGCCAACTGATAGAAAACAGTACCTTACACTTTCCTGACGTTTCCAATCACATGAATATTGGATAAGAAGCTGTTTTGGACATCTTTTCTTTCCTTTATGCCAAACACTCGGCAGACCTCCGTGCAACGTCCAGAACACGATGGGAGATATTTTCTGTGCTCCCGCAGGTTTTCCTTGCCAGACAGAGTGGAAAAGCTTTCTGCTAGGATGTAGACCACAAAAGACGCTAAAGACGAAGGTACGATGCTCTCCGAAGATAAAAGCCGCTCCCGGGCTTCTTTCGGCACAAGCGGCGCCAAGAGAGCACTGTGAGCGGTACAATCGTCTTTGCGCGAAGAAGCCGCTTCTTCGGCTCCGGGAGCCGGAGAGAGCGGCAGCATCGGAAAGATGAAGAAGGAAGCTGTACAACACTGGGATTGTGTGCGCAGCTTGCCAACTGATAGAAAACAGTACCTTACACTTTCCTGACGTTTCCAATCTCATGAATATTGGATAAGAAGCTGTTTTGGACAGCTTTCCTTTCCCTTATGCCAAACACTCGGCAGACCTCCGTGCAACGTCCAGAACACGATGGGAGATGTTTTCTGTGCTCCCGCAGGTTTTCCTTGCCAGACAGAGTGGAAAAGCTTTCTGCTAGGATGTAGACCACAAAAGACGCTAAAGACGAAGGTACGATGCTCTCCGGAGGTAAGAGCCGCTGGCGGGCTTCTTTCGGCAGAAGCGGCGCTAAGAGAGCACTGTGAGCGGTACAATCGTCTTTGCGCGAAGAAGCCGCTTCTTCGGCTCCGGGAGCCGGAGAGAGCGGCAGCATCGGAAAGGTGAAGAAGGAAGCTGTACAACACTGGGATTGCGTGCGCAGCTTGCCAACTGATAGAAAACAGTACCTTACACTTTCCTGACGTTTCCAATCACATGAATATTCGATTGGAAGCTGTTTTGGACAGCTTTTCTTTCCTTTATGCCAAACACTCGGCAGACCTCCGTGCAACGTCCAGAACACGATGGGAGATGTTTTCTGTGCTCCCGCAGGTTTTCCTTGCCAGACAGAGTGGAAAAGCTTTCTGCTAGGATGTAGACCACAAAAGACGCTAAAGACGAAGGTACGATGCTCTCCGACGATTAAAGCCGCTCCCGGGCTTCTTTCGGCAGAAGCGGCGCTAAGAGAGCACTGTGACTGGTACAATCGTCTTTGCGCGAAGAAGACGCTTCTTCGGCTCCGGGAGCCGGAGAGAGCGGCAGCGTCGGAAAGGTGAAGAAGGAAGCTGTACAACACTGGGATTGTGTGCGCAGCTTGCCAACTGATAGAAAACAGTACCTTACACTTTCCTGACCTTTCCAATCACATGAATATTGGATAAGAAGCTGTTTTGGACAGCTTTTCTTTCCTTTATGCCAAACACTCGGCAGACCTCCGTGCAAAGTCCAGAACACGATGGGAGATGGTTTCTGTGCTCCCGCAGGTTTTCCTTGCCACACAGAGTGGAAAAGCTTTCTGCTAGGATGTAGACCACAAAAGACGCTAAATATGAAGGTACGATGCTCTCCGGAGCTTAGAGCCGCTCCCGGGCTTCTTTCGGCAGAAGCGGCGCTAAGAGAGCACTGTGAGCGGTACAATCGTCTTTGCGCGAAGAAGCCGCTTCTTCGGCTCCGGGAGCCGGAGAGAGCGGCAGCATCGGAAAGGTGAAGAAGGAAGCTGTACAACACTGGGATTGTGTGCGCAACTTGCCAACTGATAGAAAACAGTACCTTACAGTTTCCTGACGTTTCCAATCACATGAATATTCGATACGAAGCTGTTTTGGACAGCTTTTCTTTCCTTTATGCCAAACACTCGGCAGACCTCCGTGCAACGTCCAGAAGACGATGGGAGATGTTTTCTGTGCTCCCGCAGGTTTTCCTTGCCAGACAGAGTGGAAAAGCTTTCTGCTAGGATGTAGACCACAAAAGACGCTAAAGACGAAGGTACGATGCTCTCCGGAGCTAAGAGCCGCTGCCGGGCTTCTTTCGGCAGAAGCGGCGCTAAGAGAGCACTGTGAGCGGTACAATCGTCTTTGCGCGAAGAAGCCCCTTCTTCGGCTCCGGGAGCCGGAGAGAGCGGCAGCATCGGAAAACTGAAGAAGGAAGCTGTACAACACTGGGATTGCGTGCGCAACTTGCCAACTGATAGAAAACAGTACCTTACACTTTCCTGACGTTTCCAATCACATGAATATTGGATAAGAAGCTGTTTTGGACAGCTTTTCTTTCCTTTATGCCAAACACTCGGCAGACCTCCGTGCAACGTCCAGAACACGATGGGAGATATTTTCTGTGCTCCCGCAGGTTTTCCTTGCCAGACAGAGTGGAAAAGCTTTCTGCTAGGATGTAGACCACAAAAGACGCTAAAGACGAAGGTACGATGCTCTCCGGAGGTTAGAGCCGCTCCCGGGCTTCTTTCGGCAGAAGCGGCGCTAAGAGAGCACTGTGAGCGGTACAATCGTCTTTGCGCGAAGAAGCCGCTTCTTCGGCTCCGGGAGCTGGAGAGAGCGGCAGCATCTGAAAGATGAAGAAGGAAGCTGTACAACACTGGGATTGTGTGCACAGCTTGCCAACTGATAGAAAACAGTACCTTACACTTTCCTGACGTTTCCAATCACATAAATATTGGATAAGAAGCTGTTTTGGACAGCTTTTCTTTCCTTTATGCCAAACACTCGGCAGACCTCCGTGCAACGTCCAGAACACGATGGGAGATGTTTTCTGTGCTCCCGCAGGTTTTCCTTGCCAGACAGAGTGGAAAAGCTTTCTGCTAGGATGTAGACCACAAAAGACGCTAAAGACGAAGGTACGATGCTCTCCGAAGATAAAAGCCGCTCCCGGGCTTCTTTCGGCAGAAGCGGCGCTAAGAGAGCACTGTGAGCGGTACAATCGTCTTTGCGCGAAGAAGCCGCTTCTTCGGCTCCGGGAGCCGGAGAGAGTGGCTGCATCGGAAAGATGAAGAAGGAAGCTGTACAACACTGGGATTGTGTGCGCAGCTTGCCAACTGATAGAAAACAGTACCTTACACTTTCCTGACGTTTCCAATCACATGAATATTGGATAAGAAGCTGTTTTGGACAGCTTTTCTTTCCTTTATGCCAAACACTCGGCAGACCTCCGTGCAACGTCCAGAACACGATGGGAGATGTTTTCTGTGCTCCCGCAGGTTTTCCTTGCCAGACAGAGTGGAAAAGCTTTCTGCTAGGATGTAGACCTCAAAAGACGCTAAAGACGAAGGTACGATGCTCTCCGAAGCTAAGCGCCGCTCCCGGGCTTCTTTCGGCAGAAGCGGCGCTAAGAGAGCACTGTGAGCGGTACAATCGTCTTTGCGCGAAGAAGCCGCTTCTTCGGCTCCGGGAGCCGGAGAGAGCGGCAGCATCGGAAAGATGAAGAAGGAAGCTGTACAACACTGGGATTGCGTGCGCAACTTGCCAACTGATAGAAAACAGTACCTTACACTTTCCTGACGTTTCCAATCACATGAATATTCGATAAGAAGCTGTTTTGGACAGCTTTTCTTTCCTTTATGCCAAACACTCAACAGACCTCCGTGCAACGTCCAGAACACGATGGGAGATATTTTCTGTGCTCCCGCAGGTTTTCCTTGCCAGACAGAGTGGAAAAGCTTTCTGCTAGGATGTAGACCACAAAAGACGCTAAAGACGAAGGTACGATGCTCTCCGAAGATAAAAGCCGCTCCCGGGCTTCTTTCGGCACAAGCGGCGCCAAGAGAGCACTGTGAGCGGTACAATCGTCTTTGCGCGAAGAAGCCGCTTCTTCGGCTCCGGGAGCCGGAGAGAGCGGCAGCATCGGAAAGATGAAGAAGGAAGCTGTACAACACTGGGATTGTGTGCGCAGCTTGCCAACTGATAGAAAACAGTACCTTACACTTTCCTGACGTTTCCAATCACATGAATATTGGATAAGAAGCTGTTTTGGACAGCTTTCCTTTCCCTTATGCCAAACACTCGGCAGACCTCCGTGCAACGTCCAGAACACGATGGGAGATGTTTTCTGTGCTCCCGCAGGTTTTCCTTGCCAGACAGAGTGGAAAAGCTTTCTGCTAGGATGTAGACCACAAAAGACGCTAAAGACGAAGGTACGATGCTCTCCGGAGCTTAGAGCCGCTGCCGGGCTTCTTTCGGCAGAAGCGGCGCTAAGAGAGCACTGTGAGCGGTACAATCGTCTTTGCGCGAAGAAGCCGCTTCTTCGGCTCCGGGAGCCGGAGAGAGCGGCAGCATCGGAAAGGTGAAGAAGGAAGCTGTACAACACTGGGATTGCGTGCGCAGCTTGCCAACTGATAGAAAACAGTACCTTACACTTTCCTGACGTTTCCAATCACATGAATATTGGATAAGAAGCTGTTTTGGACAGCTTTTCTTTCCTTTATGCCAAACACTCGGCAGACATCCGTGCAACGTCCAGAACACGATGGGAGATATTTTCTGTGCTCCCGCAGGTTTTCCTTGCCAGACAGAGTGGAAAAGCTTTCTGCTAGGATGTAGACCACAAAAGACGCTAAAGACGAAGGTACGATGCTCTCCGGAGCTTAGAGCCGCTCCCGGGCTTCTTTCGGCAGAAGCGGCGCTAAGAGCGCACTGTGACTGGTACAATCGTCTTTGCGCGAAGAAGCCGCTTCTTCGGCTCCGGGAGCCGGAGAGAGCGGCAGCGTCGGAAAGGTGAAGAAGGAAGCTGTACAACACTGGGATTGTGTGCGCAGCTTGCCAACTGATAGAAAACAGTACCTTACACTTTCCTGACGTTTCCAATCACATGAATATTCGATTGGAAGCTGTTTTGGACAGCTTTTCTTTCCTTTATGCCAAACACTCGGCAGACCTCCGTGCAAAGTCCAGAACACGATGGGAGATGGTTTCTGTGCTCCCGCAGGTTTTCCTTGCCAGACAGAGTGGAAAAGCTTTCTGCTAGGATGTAGACCACAAAAGACGCTAAAGACGAAGGTACGATGCTCTCCGACGATTAAAGCCGCTGCCGGGCTTCTTTCGGCAGAAGCGGCGCTAAGAGAGCACTGTGACTGGTACAATCGTCTTTGCGCGAAGAAGACGCTTCTTCGGCTCCGGGAGCCGGAGAGAGCGGCAGCGTCGGAAAGGTGAAGAAGGAAGCTGTACAACACTGGGATTGTGTGCGCAGCTTGCCAACTGATAGAAAACAGTACCTTACACTTTCCTGACGTTTCCAATCACATGAATATTGGATAAGAAGCTGTTTTGGACAGCTTTTCTTTCCTTTATGCCAAACACTCGGCAGACCTCCGTGCAAAGTCCAGAACACGATGGGAGATGGTTTCTGTGCTCCCGCAGGTTTTCCTTGCCACACAGAGTGGAAAAGCTTTCTGCTAGGATGTAGACCACAAAAGACGCTAAAGATGAAGGTACGATGCTCTCCGGAGCTTAGAGCCGCTCCCGGGCTTCTTTCGGCAGAAGCGGCGCTAAGAGAGCACTGTGAGCGGTACAATCGTCTTTGCGCGAAGAAGCCGCTTCTTCGGCTCCAGGAGCCGGAGAGAGCGGCAGCATCGGAAAGGTGAAGAAGGAAGCTGTACAACACTGGGATTGTGTGCGCAACTTGCCAACTGATAGAAAACAGTACCTTACACTTTCCTGACGTTTCCAATCACATGAATATTCGATACGAAGCTGTTTTGGACAGCTTTTCTTTCCTTTATGCCAAACACTCGGCAGACCTCCGTGCAACGTCCAGAAGACGATGGGAGATGTTTTCTGTGCTCCCGCAGGTTTTCCTTGCCAGACAGAGTGGAAAAGCTTTCTGCTAGGATGTAGACCACAAAAGACGCTAAAGACGAAGGTACGATGCTCTCCGGAGCTAAGAGCCGCTGCCGGGCTTCTTTCGGCAGAAGCGGCGCTAAGAGAGCACTGTGAGCGGTACAATCGTCTTTGCGCGAAGAAGCCGCTTCTTCGGCTCCGGGAGCCGGAGAGAGCGGCAGCATCGGAAAACTGAAGAAGGAAGCTGTACAACACTGGGATTGCGTGCGCAACTTGCCAACTGATAGAAAACAGTACCTTACACTTTCCTGACGTTTCCAATCACATGAATACTGGATAAGAAGCTGTTTTGGACAGCTTTTCTTTCCTTTATGCCAAACACTCGGCAGACCTCCGTGCAACGTCCAGAACACGATGGGAGATATTTTCTGTGCTCCCGCAGGTTTTCCTTGCCAGACAGAGTGGAAAAGCTTTCTGCTAGGATGTAGACCACAAAAGACGCTAAAGACGAAGGTACGATGCTCTCCGGAGGTTAGAGCCGCTCCCGGGCTTCTTTCGGCAGAAGCGGCGCTAAGAGAGCACTGTGAGCGGTACAATCGTCTTTGCGCGAAGAAGCCGCTTCTTCGGCTCCGGGAGCTGGAGAGAGCGGCAGCATCTGAAAGATGAAGAAGGAAGCTGTACAACACTGGGATTGTGTGCACAGCTTGCCAACTGATAGAAAACAGTACCTTACACTTTCCTGACGTTTCCAATCACATAAATATTGGATAAGAAGCTGTTTTGGACAGCTTTTCTTTCCTTTATGCCAAACACTCGGCAGACCTCCGTGCAACGTCCAGAACACGATGGGAGATGTTTTCTGTGCTCCCGCAGGTTTTCCTTGCCAGACAGAGTGGAAAAGGTTTCTGCTAGGATGTAGACCTCAAAAGACGCTAAAGACGAAGGTACGATGCTCTCCGAAGATAAAAGCCGCTCCCGGGCTTCTTTCGGCACAAGCGGCGCCAAGAGAGCACTGTGAGCGGTACAATCGTCTTTGCGCGAAGAAGCCGCTTCTTCGGCTCCGGGAGCCGGAGAGAGTGGCTGCATCGGAAAGATGAAGAAGGAAGCTGTACAACACTGGGATTGTGTGCGCAGCTTGCCAACTGATAGAAAACAGTACCTTACACTTTCCTGACGTTTCCAATCACATGAATATTCGATAAGAAGCTGTTTTGGACAGCTTTTCTTTCCTTTATGCCAAACACTCGGCAGACCTCCGTGCAACGTCCAGAACACGATGGGAGATGTTTTCTGTGCTCCCGCAGGTTTTCCTTGCCAGACAGAGTGGAAAAGCTTTCTGCTAGGATGTAGACCTCAAAAGACGCTAAAGACGAAGGTACGATGCTCTCCGAAGCTAAGCGCCGCTCCCGGGCTTCTTTCGGCAGAAGCGGCGCTAAGAGAGCACTGTGAGCGGTACAATCGTCTTTGCGCGAAGAAGCCGCTTCTTCGGCTCCGGGAGCCGGAGAGAGCGGCAGCATCGGAAAGATGAAGAAGGAAGCTGTACAACACTGGGATTGTGTGCGCAGCTTGCCAACTGATAGAAAACAGTACCTTACACTTTCCTGACGTTTCCAATCACATGAATATTGGATAAGAAGCTGTTTTGGACAGCTTTCCTTTCCCTTATGCCAAACACTCGGCAGACCTCCGTGCAACGTCCAGAACACGATGGGAGATGTTTTCTGTGCTCCCGCAGGTTTTCCTTGCCAGACAGAGTGGAAAAGCTTTCTGCTAGGATGTAGACCACAAAAGACGCTAAAGACGAAGGTACGATGCTCTCCGGAGGTAAGAGCCGCTGGCGGGCTTCTTTCGGCAGAAGCGGCGCTAAGAGAGCAGTGTGAGCGGTACAATCGTCTTTGCGCGAAGAAGCCGCTTCTTCGGCTCCGGGAGCCGGAGAGAGCGGCAGCATCGGAAAACTGAAGAAGGAAGCTGTACAACACTGGGATTGTGTGCGCAGCTTGCCAACTGATAGAAAACAGTACCTTACACTTTCCTGACGTTTCCAATCACATGAATATTGGATAAGAAGCTGTTTTGGACAGCTTTTCTTTCCTTTATGCCAAGCACTCGGCAGACCTCCGTGCAACGTCCAGAACACGATGGGAGATATTTTCTGTGCTCCCGCAGGTTTTCCTTGCCAGACAGAGTGGAAAAGCTTTCTGCTAGGATGTAGACCACAAAAGACGCTAAAGACGAAGGTACAATGCTCTCCGGAGCTTAGAGCCGCTGCCGGGCTTCTTTCGGCAGAAGCGGCGCTAAGAGAGCACTGTGAGCGGTACAATCGTCTTTGCGCGAAGAAGCCGCTTCTTCGGCTCCGGGAGCCGGAGAGAGCGGCAGCATCGGAAAACTGAAGAAGGAAGCTGTACAACACTGGGATTGCGTGCGCAACTTGCCAACCGATAGAAAACAGTACCTTACACTTTCCTGACGTTTCCAATCACATGAATATTGGATAAGAAGCTGTTTTGGACATCTTTTCTTTCCTTTATGCCAAACACTCGGCAGACCTCCGTGCAACGTCCAGAACACGATGGGAGATATTTTCTGTGCTCCCGCAGGTTTTCCTTGCCAGACAGAGTGGAAAACCTTTCTGCTAGGATGTAGACCACAAAAGACGCTAAAGACGAAGGTACGATGCTCTCCGAAGATAAAAGCCGCTCCCGGGCTTCTTTCGGCACAAGCGGCGCCAAGAGAGCACTGTGAGCGGTACAATCGTCTTTGCGCGAAGAAGCCGCTTCTTCGGCTCCGGGAGCCGGAGAGAGCGGCAGCATCGGAAAGATGAAGAAGGAAGCTGTACAACACTGGGATTGTGTGCGCAGCTTGCCAACTGATAGAAAACAGTACCTTACACTTTCCTGACGTTTCCAATCACATGAATATTGGATAAGAAGCTGTTTTGGACAGCTTTCCTTTCCCTTATGCCAAACACTCGGCAGACCTCCGTGCAACGTCCAGAACACGATGGGAGATGTTTTCTGTGCTCCCGCAGGTTTTCCTTGCCAGACAGAGTGGAAAAGCTTTCTGCTAGGATGTAGACCACAAAAGACGCTAAAGACGAAGGTACGATGCTCTCCGGAGGTAAGAGCCGCTGGCGGGCTTCTTTCGGCAGAAGCGGCGCTAAGAGAGCACTGTGAGCGGTACAATCGTCTTTGCGCGAAGAAGCCGCTTCTTCGGCTCCGGGAGCCGGAGAGAGCGGCAGCATCGGAAAGGTGAAGAAGGAAGCTGTACAACACTGGGATTGCGTGCGCAGCTTGCCAACTGATAGAAAACAGTACCTTACACTTTCCTGACGTTTCCAATCACATGAATATTGGATAAGAAGCTGTTTTGGACATCTTTTCTTTCCTTTATGCCAAACACTCGGCAGACCTCCGTGCAACGTCCAGAACACGATGGGAGATGTTTTCTGTGCTCCCGCAGGTTTTCCTTGCCAGACAGAGTGGAAAAGCTTTCTGCTAGGATGTAGACCACAAAAGACGCTAAAGACGAAGGTACGATGCTCTCCGACGATTAAAGCCGCTCCCGGGCTTCTTTCGGCAGAAGCGGCGCTAAGAGAGCACTGTGACTGGTACAATCGTCTTTGCGCGAAGAAGACGCTTCTTCGGCTCCGGGAGCCGGAGAGAGCGGCAGCGTCGGAAAGGTGAAGAAGGAAGCTGTACAACACTGGGATTGTGTGCGCAGCTTGCCAACTGATAGAAAACAGTACCTTACACTTTCCTGACCTTTCCAATCACATGAATATTGGATAAGAAGCTGTTTTGGACAGCTTTTCTTTCCTTTATGCCAAACACTCGGCAGACCTCCGTGCAAAGTCCAGAACACGATGGGAGATGGTTTCTGTGCTCCCGCAGGTTTTCCTTGCCACACAGAGTGGAAAAGCTTTCTGCTAGGATGTAGACCACAAAAGACGCTAAATATGAAGGTACGATGCTCTCCGGAGCTTAGAGCCGCTCCCGGGCTTCTTTCGGCAGAAGCGGCGCTAAGAGAGCACTGTGAGCGGTACAATCGTCTTTGCGCGAAGAAGCCGCTTCTTCGGCTCCGGGAGCCGGAGAGAGCGGCAGCATCGGAAAGGTGAAGAAGGAAGCTGTACAACACTGGGATTGTGTGCGCAACTTGCCAACTGATAGAAAACAGTACCTTACAGTTTCCTGACGTTTCCAATCACATGAATATTCGATACGAAGCTGTTTTGGACAGCTTTTCTTTCCTTTATGCCAAACACTCGGCAGACCTCCGTGCAACGTCCAGAAGACGATGGGAGATGTTTTCTGTGCTCGCGCAGGTTTTCCTTGCCAGACAGAGTGGAAAAGCTTTCTGCTAGGATGTAGACCACAAAAGACGCTAAAGACGAAGGTACGATGCTCTCCGGAGCTAAGAGCCGCTGCCGGGCTTCTTTCGGCAGAAGCGGCGCTAAGAGAGCACTGTGAGCGGTACAATCGTCTTTGCGCGAAGAAGCCGCTTCTTCGGCTCCGGGAGCCGGAGAGAGTGGCAGCATCGGAAAACTGAAGAAGGAAGCTGTACAACACTGGGATTGCGTGCGCAACTTGCCAACTGATAGAAAACAGTACCTTACACTTTCCTGACGTTTCCAATCACATGAATATTGGATAAGAAGCTGTTTTGGACAGCTTTTCTTTCCTTTATGCCAAACACTCGGCAGACCTCCGTGCAACGTCCAGAACACGATGGGAGATATTTTCTGTGCTCCCGCAGGTTTTCCTTGCCAGACAGAGTGGAAAAGCTTTCTGCTAGGATGTAGACCACAAAAGACGCTAAAGACGAAGGTACGATGCTCTCCGGAGGTTAGAGCCGCTCCCGGGCTTCTTTCGGCAGAAGCGGCGCTAAGAGAGCACTGTGAGCGGTACAATCGTCTTTGCGCGAAGAAGCCGCTTCTTCGGCTCCGGGAGCTGGAGAGAGCGGCAGCATCTGAAAGATGAAGAAGGAAGCTGTACAACACTGGGATTGTGTGCACAGCTTGCCAACTGATAGAAAACAGTACCTTACACTTTCCTGACGTTTCCAATCACATAAATATTGGATAAGAAGCTGTTTTGGACAGCTTTTCTTTCCTTTATGCCAAACACTCGGCAGACCTCCGTGCAACGTCCAGAACACGATGGGAGATGTTTTCTGTGCTCCCGCAGGTTTTCCTTGCCAGACAGAGTGGAAAAGCTTTCTGCTAGGATGTAGACCACAAAAGACGCTAAAGACGAAGGTACGATGCTCTCCGAAGATAAAAGCCGCTCCCGGGCTTCTTTCGGCAGAAGCGGCGCTAAGAGAGCACTGTGAGCGGTACAATCGTCTTTGCGCGAAGAAGCCGCTTCTTCGGCTCCGGGAGCCGGAGAGAGTGGCTGCATCGGAAAGATGAAGAAGGAAGCTGTACAACACTGGGATTGTGTGCGCAGCTTGCCAACTGATAGAAAACAGTACCTTACACTTTCCTGACGTTTCCAATCACATGAATATTCGATAAGAAGCTGTTTTGGACAGCTTTTCTTTCCTTTATGCCAAACACTCGGCAGACCTCCGTGCAACGTCCAGAACACGATGGGAGATGTTTTCTGTGCTCCCGCAGGTTTTCCTTGCCAGACAGAGTGGAAAAGCTTTCTGCTAGGATGTAGACCTCAAAAGACGCTAAAGACGAAGGTACGATGCTCTCCGAAGCTAAGCGCCGCTCCCGGGCTTCTTTCGGCAGAAGCGGCGCTAAGAGAGCACTGTGAGCGGTACAATCGTCTTTGCGCGAAGAAGCCGCTTCTTCGGCTCCGGGAGCCGGAGAGAGCGGCAGCATCGGAAAGATGAAGAAGGAAGCTGTACAACACTGGGATTGCGTGCGCAACTTGCCAACTGATAGAAAACAGTACCTTACACTTTCCTGACGTTTCCAATCACATGAATATTCGATTGGAAGCTGTTTTGGACAGCTTTTCTTTCCTTTATGCCAAACACTCAACAGACCTCCGTGCAACGTCCAGAACACGATGGGAGATATTTTCTGTGCTCCCGCAGGTTTTCCTTGCCAGACAGAGTGGAAAAGCTTTCTGCTAGGATGTAGACCACAAAAGACGCTAAAGACGAAGGTACGATGCTCTCCGAAGATAAAAGCCGCTCCCGGGCTTCTTTCGGCACAAGCGGCGCCAAGAGAGCACTGTGAGCGGTACAATCGTCTTTGCGCGAAGAAGCCGCTTCTTCGGCTCCGGGAGCCGGAGAGAGCGGCAGCATCGGAAAGATGAAGAAGGAAGCTGTACAACACTGGGATTGTGTGCGCAGCTTGCCAACTGATAGAAAACAGTACCTTACACTTTCCTGACGTTTCCAATCACATGAATATTGGATAAGAAGCTGTTTTGGACAGCTTTCCTTTCCCTTATGCCAAACACTCGGCAGACCTCCGTGCAACGTCCAGAACACGATGGGAGATGTTTTCTGTGCTCCCGCAGGTTTTCCTTGCCAGACAGAGTGGAAAAGCTTTCTGCTAGGATGTAGACCTCAAAAGACGCTAAAGACGAAGGTACGATGCTCTCCGGAGCTTAGAGCCGCTGCCGGGCTTCTTTCGGCAGAAGCGGCGCTAAGAGAGCACTGTGAGCGGTACAATCGTCTTTGCGCGAAGAAGCCGCTTCTTCGGCTCCGGGAGCCGGAGAGAGCGGCAGCATCGGAAAGGTGAAGAAGGAAGCTGTACAACACTGGGATTGCGTGCGCAGCTTGCCAACTGATAGAAAACAGTACCTTACACTTTCCTGACGTTTCCAATCACATGAATATTGGATAAGAAGCTGTTTTGGACATCTTTTCTTTCCTTTATGCCAAACACTCGGCAGACCTCCGTGCAACGTCCAGAACACGATGGGAGATATTTTCTGTGCTCCCGCAGGTTTTCCTTGCCAGACAGAGTGGAAAAGCTTTCTGCTAGGATGTAGACCACAAAAGACGCTAAAGACGAAGGTACGATGCTCTCCGGAGCTTAGAGCCGCTCCCGGGCTTCTTTCGGCAGAAGCGGCGCTAAGAGCGCACTGTGACTGGTACAATCGTCTTTGCGCGAAGAAGCCGCTTCTTCGGCTCCGGGAGCCGGAGAGAGCGGCAGCGTCGGAAAGGTGAAGAAGGAAGCTGTACAACACTGGGATTGTGTGCGCAGCTTGCCAACTGATAGAAAACAGTACCTTACACTTTCCTGACGTTTCCAATCACATGAATATTCGATTGGAAGCTGTTTTGGACAGCTTTTCTTTCCTTTATGCCAAACACTCGGCAGACCTCCGTGCAAAGTCCAGAACACGATGGGAGATGGTTTCTGTGCTCCCGCAGGTTTTCCTTGCCAGACAGAGTGGAAAAGCTTTCTGCTAGGATGTAGACCACAAAAGACGCTAAAGACGAAGGTACGATGCTCTCCGGAGTTAGAGCCGCTCCCGGGCTTCTTTCGGCAGAAGCGGCGCTAAGAGAGCACTGTGACTGGTACAATCGTCTTTGCGCGAAGAAGACGCTTCTTCGGCTCCGGGAGCCGGAGAGAGCGGCAGCGTCGGAAAGGTGAAGAAGGAAGCTGTACAACACTGGGATTGTGTGCGCAGCTTGCCAACTGATAGAAAACAGTACCTTACACTTTCCTGACGTTTCCAATCACATGAATATTGGATAAGAAGCTGTTTTGGACAGCTTTTCTTTCCTTTATGCCAAACACTCGGCAGACCTCCGTGCAAAGTCCAGAACACGATGGGAGATGTTTTCTGTGCTCCCGCAGGTTTTCCTTGCCACACAGAGTGGAAAAGCTTTCTGCTAGGATGTAGACCACAAAAGACGCTAAAGATGAAGGTACGATGCTCTCCGGAGCTTAGAGCCGCTCCCGGGCTTCTTTCGGCAGAAGCGGCGCTAAGAGAGCACTGTGAGCGGTACAATCGTCTTTGCGCGAAGAAGCCGCTTCTTCGGCTCCAGGAGCCGGAGAGAGCGGCAGCATCGGAAAGGTGAAGAAGGAAGCTGTACAACACTGGGATTGTGTGCGCAACTTGCCAACTGATAGAAAACAGTACCTTACAGTTTCCTGACGTTTCCAATCACATGAATATTCGATACGAAGCTGTTTTGGACAGCTTTTCTTTCCTTTATGCCAAACACTCGGCAGACCTCCGTGCAACGTCCAGAAGACGATGGGAGATGTTTTCTGTGCTCCCGCAGGTTTTCCTTGCCAGACAGAGTGGAAAAGCTTTCTGCTAGGATGTAGACCACAAAAGACGCTAAAGACGAAGGTACGATGCTCTCCGGAGCTAAGAGCCGCTGCCGGGCTTCTTTCGGCAGAAGCGGCGCTAAGAGAGCACTGTGAGCGGTACAATCGTCTTTGCGCGAAGAAGCCGCTTCTTCGGCTCCGGGAGCCGGAGAGAGCGGCAGCATCGGAAAACTGAAGAAGGAAGCTGTACAACACTGGGATTGCGTGCGCAACTTGCCAACTGATAGAAAACAGTACCTTACACTTTCCTGACGTTTCCAATCACATGAATATTGGATAAGAAGCTGTTTTGGACAGCTTTTCTTTCCTTTATGCCAAACACTCGGCAGACCTCCGTGCAACGTCCAGAACACGATGGGAGATATTTTCTGTTCTCCCGCAGGTTTTCCTTGCCAGACAGAGTGGAAAAGATTTCTGCTAGGATGTAGACCACAAAAGACGCTAAAGACGAAGGTACGATGCTCTCCGGAGGTTAGAGCCGCTCCCGGGCTTCTTTCGGCAGAAGCGGCGCTAAGAGAGCACTGTGAGCGGTACAATCGTCTTTGCGCGAAGAAGCCGCTTCTTCGGCTCCGGGAGCTGGAGAGAGCGGCAGCATCTGAAAGATGAAGAAGGAAGCTGTACAACACTGGGATTGTGTGCACAGCTTGCCAACTGATAGAAAACAGTACCTTACACTTTCCTGACGTTTCCAATCACATAAATATTGGATAAGAAGCTGTTTTGGACAGCTTTTCTTTCCTTTATGCCAAACACTCGGCAGACCTCCGTGCAACGTCCAGAACACGATGGGAGATGTTTTCTGTGCTCCCGCAGGTTTTCCTTGCCAGACAGAGTGGAAAAGCTTTCTGCTAGGATGTAGACCTCAAAAGACGCTAAAGACGAAGGTACGATGCTCTCCGAAGATAAAAGCCGCTCCCGGGCTTCTTTCGGCACAAGCGGCGCCAAGAGAGCACTGTGAGCGGTACAATCGTCTTTGCGCGAAGAAGCCGCTTCTTCGGCTCCGGGAGCCGGAGAGAGTGGCTGCATCGGAAAGATGAAGAAGGAAGCTGTACAACACTGGGATTGTGTGCGCAGCTTGCCAACTGATAGAAAACAGTACCTTACACTTTCCTGACGTTTCCAATCACATGAATATTCGATAAGAAGCTGTTTTGGACAGCTTTTCTTTCCTTTATGCCAAACACTCGGCAGACCTCCGTGCAACGTCCAGAACACGATGGGAGATGTTTTCTGTGCTCCCGCAGGTTTTCCTTGCCAGACAGAGTGGAAAAGCTTTCTGCTAGGATGTAGACCTCAAAAGACGCTAAAGACGAAGGTACGATGCTCTCCGAAGCTAAGCGCCGCTCCCGGGCTTCTTTCGGCAGAAGCGGCGCTAAGAGAGCACTGTGAGCGGTACAATCGTCTTTGCGCGAAGAAGCCGCTTCTTCGGCTCCGGGAGCCGGAGAGAGCGGCAGCATCGGAAAGATGAAGAAGGAAGCTGTACAACACTGGGATTGTGTGCGCAACTTGCCAACTGATAGAAAACAGTACCTTACACTTTCCTGACGTTTCCAATCACATGAATATTCGATTGGAAGCTGTTTTGGACAGCTTTTCTTTCCTTTATGCCAAACACTCAACAGACCTCCGTGCAAAGTCCAGAATAAGATGGGAGATGGTTTCTGTGCTCCCGCAGGTTTTCCGTGCCAGACAGAGTGGAAAAGCTTTCTGCTAGGATGTAGACCACAAAAGACGCTAAAGACGAAGGTACGATGCTCTCCGGAGGTAAGAGCCGCTGCCGGGCTTCTTTCGGCAGAAGCGGCGCTAAGAGAGCACTGTGAGCGGTACAACCGTCTTTGCGCGAAGAGGCCGCTTCTTCGGCTCCGGGAGCCGGAGAGAGCGGCAGCATCGGAAAGGTGAAGAAGGAAGCTGTACAACACTGGGATTGCGTGCGCAGCTTGCCAACTGATAGAAAACAGTACCTTACACTTTCCTGACGTTTCCAATCACATAAATATTGGATAAGAAGCTGTTTTGGACAGCTTCTCTTTCCTTTATGCCAAACACTCGGCAGACCTCCGTGCAACGTCCAGAACACGATGGGAGATGTTTTCTGTGCTCCCGCAGGTTTTCCTTGCCAGACAGAGTGGAAAAGCTTTCTGCTAGGATGTAGACCACAAAAGACGCTAAAGACGAAGGTACAATGCTCTCCGGAGCTTAGAGCCGCTGCCGGGCTTCTTTCGGCAGAAGCGGCGCTAAGAGAGCACTGTGAGCGGTACAATCGTCTTTGCGCGAAGAAGCCGCTTCTTCGGCTCCGGGAGCCGGAGAGAGCGGCAGCATCGGAAAACTGAAGAAGGAAGCTGTACAACACTGGGATTGCGTGCGCAACTTGCCAACTGATAGAAAACAGTACCTTACACTTTCCTGACGTTTCCAATCACATGAATATTGGATAAGAAGCTGTTTTGGACAGCTTTTCTTTCCTTTATGCCAAACACTCAACAGACCTCCGTGCAAAGTCCAGAATAAGATGGGAGATGGTTTCTGTGCTCCCGCAGTTTTTCCGTGCCAGACAGAGTGGAAAAGCTTTCTGCTAGGATGTAGACCACAAAAGACGCTAAAGACGAAGGTACGATGCTCTCCGGAGCTAAGAGCCGCTGCCGGGCTTCTTTCGGCAGAAGCGGCGCTTAGAGAGCACTGTGAGCGGTACAATCGTCTTTGCGCGAAGAAGCCGCTTCTTCGGCTCCGGGAGCCGGAGAGAGCGGCAGCATCGGAAAGGTGAAGAAGGAAGCTGTACAACACTGGGATTGTGTGCGCAGCTTGCCAACTGATAGAAAACAGTACCTTACACTTTCCTGACGTTTCCAATCACATGAATATTGGATAAGAAGCTGTTTTGGACATCTTTTCTTTCCTTTATGCCAAACACTCGGCAGACCTC
Organism: Ammospiza nelsoni; assembly: GCF_027579445.1. Taxonomy (NCBI): domain Eukaryota; kingdom Metazoa; phylum Chordata; class Aves; order Passeriformes; family Passerellidae; genus Ammospiza; species Ammospiza nelsoni. Next base: position 58,389,677 of record NC_080633.1, read on the forward strand.
CGTGCAACGTCCAGAACACGATGGGAGATATTTTCTGTGCTCCCGCAGGTTTTCCTTGCCAGACAGAGTGGAAAAGCTTTCTGCTAGGATGTAGACCACAAAAGACGCTAAAGACGAAGGTACGATGCTCTCCGGAGGTTAGAGCCGCTCCCGGGCTTCTTTCGGCAGAAGCGGCGCTAAGAGAGCACTGTGACTGGTACAATCGTCTTTGCGCGAAGAAGCCGCTTCTTCGGCTCCGGGAGCCGGAGAGAGCGGCAGCATCGGAAAGGTGAAGAAGGAAGCTGTACAACACTGGGATTGTGTGCGCAGCTTGCCAACTGATAGAAAACAGTACCTTACACTTTCCTGACGTTTCCAATCACATGAATATTGGATAAGAAGCTGTTTTGGACAGCTTTTCTTTCCTTTATGCCAAACACTCGGCAGACCTCCGTGCAACGTCCAGAACACGATGGGAGATGTTTTCTGTGCTCCCGCAGGTTTTCCTTGCCAGACAGAGTGGAAAAGCTTTTTGCTAGGATGTAGATCACAAAAGACGCTAAAGACGAAGGTACGATGCTCTCAGACGATTAAAGCCGCTCCCGGGCTTCTTTCGGCAGAAGCGGCGCTAAGAGAGCACTGTGAGCGGTACAATCGTCTTTGCGCGAAGAAGCCGCTTCTTCGGCTCCGGGAGCCGGAGAGAGCGGCAGCATCGGAAAGATGAAGAAGGAAGCTGTACAACACTGGGATTGTGTGCGCAACTTGCCAACTGATAGAAAACAGTACCTTACACTTTCCTGACCTTTCCAATCACATGAATATTGGATAAGAAGCTGTTTTGGACAGCTTTTCTTTCCTTTATGCCAAACACTCAACAGACCTCCGTGCAAAGTCCAGAATAAGATGGGAGATGGTTTCTGTGCTCCCGCAGGTTTTCCGTGCCAGACAGAGTGGAAAAGCTTTCTGCTAGGATGTAGACCACAAAAGACGCTAAAGACGAAGGTACGATGCTCTCCGGAGGTAAGAGCCGCTGGCGGGCTTCTTTCGGCAGAAGCGGCGCTAAGAGAGCACTGTGAGCGGTACAATCGTCTTTGCGCGAAGAAGCCGCTTCTTCGGCTCCGGGAGCCGGAGAGAGCGGCAGCATCGGAAAGGTGAAGAAGGAAGCTGTACAACACTGGGATTGCGTGCGCAGCTTGCCAACTGATAGAAAACAGTACCTTACACTTTCCTGACGTTTCCAATCACATAAATATTGGATAAGAAGCTGTTTTGGACAGCTTTTCTTTCCTTTATGCCAAACACTCGGCAGACCTCCGTGCAACGTCCAGAACACGATGGGAGATGTTTTCTGTGCTCCCGCAGGTTTTCCTTGCCAGACAGAGTGGAAAAGCTTTCTGCTAGGATGTAGACCACAAAAGACGCTAAAGACGAAGGTACAATGCTCTCCGGAGCTTAGAGCCGCTGCCGGGCTTCTTTCGGCAGAAGCGGCGCTAAGAGAGCACTGTGAGCGGTACAATCGTCTTTGCGCGAAGAAGCCGCTTCTTCGGCTCCGGGAGCCGGAGAGAGCGGCAGCATCGGAAAGGTGAAGAAGGAAGCTGTACAACACTGGGATTGTGTGCGCAGCTTGCCAACTGATAGAAAACAGTACCTTACACTTTCCTGACGTTTCCAATCACATGAATATTGGATAAGAAGCTCTTTTGGACAGCTTTTCTTTCCTTTATGCCAAACACTCGGCAGACCTCCGTGCAACGTCCAGAACACGATGGGAGATGTTTTCTGTGCTCGCGCAGGTTTTCCTTGCCAGACAGAGTGGAAAAGCTTTTTGCTAGGATGTAGATCACAAAAGACGCTAAAGACGAAGGTACGATGCTCTCCGACGATTAAAGCCGCTCCCGGGCTTCTTTCGGCAGAAGCGGCGCTAAGAGAGCACTGTGAGCGGTACAATCGTCTTTGCGCGAAGAAGCCGCTTCTTCGGCTCCGGGAGCCGGAGAGAGCGGCAGCATCGGAAAGATGAAGAAGGAAGCTGTACAACACTGGGATTGTGTGCGCAACTTGCCAACTGATAGAAAACAGTACCTTACACTTTCCTGACCTTTCCAATCACATGAATATTGGATAAGAAGCTGTTTTGGACAGCTTTTCTTTCCTTAATGCCAAACACTCAACAGACCTCCGTGCAAAGTCCAGAATAAGATGGGAGATGGTTTCTGTGCTCCCGCAGGTTTTCCTTGCCAGACAGAGTGGAAAAGCTTTCTGCTAGGATGTAGACCACAAAAGACGCTAAAGACGAAGGTACGATGCTCTCCGGAGGTTAGAGCCGCGCCCGGGCTTCTTTCGGCAGAAGCGGCGCTAAGAGAGCACTGTGAGCGGTACAATCGTCTTTGCGCGAAGAAGCCGCTTCTTCGGCTCCGGGAGCCGGAGAGAGCGGCAGCATCGGAAAGGTGAAGAAGGAAGCTGTACAACACTGGGATTGCGTGCGCAGCTTGCCAACTGATAGAAAACAGTACCTTACACTTTCCTGACGTTTCCAATCACATGAATATTGGATAAGAAGCTGTTTTGGACATCTTTTCTTTCCTTTATGCCAAACACTCGGCAGACCTCCGTGCAACGTCCAGAACACGATGGGAGATATTTTCTGTGCTCCCGCAGGTTTTCCTTGCCAGACAGAGTGGAAAAGCTTTCTGCTAGGATGTAGACCACAAAAGACGCTAAAGACGAAGGTACGATGCTCTCCGGAGGTTAGAGCCGCTCCCGGGCTTCTTTCGGCAGAAGCGGCGCTAAGAGAGCACTGTGAGCGGTACAATCGTCTTTGCGCGAAGAAGCCGCTTCTTCGGCTCCGGGAGCTGGAGAGAGCGGCAGCATCTGAAAGATGAAGAAGGAAGCTGTACAACACTGGGATTGTGTGCGCAGCTTGCCAACTGATAGAAAACAGTACCTTACACTTTCCTGACGTTTCCAATCACATAAATATTGGATAAGAAGCTGTTTTGGACAGCTTTTCTTTCCTTTATGCCAAACACTCGGCAGACCTCCGTGCAACGTCCAGAACACGATGGGAGATGTTTTCTGTGCTCCCGCAGGTTTTCCTTGCCAGACAGAGTGGAAAAGCTTTCTGCTAGGATGTAGACCACAAAAGACGCTAAAGACGAAGGTACAATGCTCTCCGGAGCTTAGAGCCGCTGCCGGGCTTCTTTCGGCAGAAGCGGCGCTAAGAGAGCACTGTGAGCGGTACAATCGTCTTTGCGCGAAGAAGCCGCTTCTTCGGCTCCGGGAGCCGGAGAGAGTGGCAGCATCGGAAAGATGAAGAAGGAAGCTGTACAACACTGGGATGGTGTGCGCAGCTTGCCAACTGATAGAAAACAGTACCTTACACTTTCCTGACGTTTCCAATCACATGAATATTCGATAAGAAGCTGTTTTGGACAGCTTTTCTTTCCTTTATGCCAAACACTCGGCAGACCTCCGTGCAACGTCCAGAACACGATGGGAGATGTTTTCTGTGCTCCCGCAGGTTTTCCTTGCCAGACAGAGTGGAAAAGCTTTCTGCTAGGATGTAGACCTCAAAAGACGCTAAAGACGAAGGTACGATGCTCTCCGAAGCTAAGCGCCGCTCCCGGGCTTCTTTCGGCAGAAGCGGCGCTAAGAGAGCACTGTGAGCGGTACAATCGTCTTTGCGCGAAGAAGCCGCTTCTTCGGCTCCGGGAGCCGGAGAGAGCGGCAGCATCGGAAAGATGAAGAAGGAAGCTGTACAACACTGGGATTGTGTGCGCAACTTGCCAACTGATAGAAAACAGTACCTTACACTTTCCTGACGTTTCCAATCACATCAATATTCGATTGGAAGCTGTTTTGGACAGCTTTTCTTTCCTTTATGCCAAACACTCAACAGACCTCCGTGCAAAGTCCAGAATAAGATGGGAGATGGTTTCTGTGCTCCCGCAGGTTTTCCGTGCCAGACAGAGTGGAAAAGCTTTCTGCTAGGATGTAGACCACAAAAGACGCTAAAGACGAAGGTACGATGCTCTCCGGAGGTAAGAGCCGCTGGCGGGCTTCTTTCGGCAGAAGCGGCGCTAAGAGAGCACTGTGAGCGGTACAATCGTCTTTGCGCGAAGAAGCCGCTTCTTCGGCTCCGGGAGCCGGAGAGAGCGGCAGCATCGGAAAGATGAAGAAGGAAGCTGTACAACACTGGGATTGCGTGCGCAGCTTGCCAACTGATAGAAAACAGTACCTTACACTTTCCTGACGTTTCCAATCACATAAATATTGGATAAGAAGCTGTTTTGGACAGCTTCTCTTTCCTTTATGCCAAACACTCGGCAGACCTCCGTGCAACGTCCAGAACACGATGGGAGATGTTTTCTGTGCTCCCGCAGGTTTTCCTTGCCAGACAGAGTGGAAAAGCTTTCTGCTAGGATGTAGACCACAAAAGACGCTAAAGACGAAGGTACAATGCTCTCCGGAGCTTAGAGCCGCTGCCGGGCTTCTTTCGGCAGAAGCGGCGCTAAGAGAGCACTGTGAGCGGTACAATCGTCTTTGCGCGAAGAAGCCGCTTCTTCGGCTCCGGGAGCCGGAGAGAGCGGCAGCATCGGAAAGGTGAAGAAGGAAGCTGTACAACACTGGGATTGCGTGCGCAGCTTGCCAACTGATAGAAAACAGTACCTTACACTTTCCTGACGTTTCCAATCACATGAATATTGGATAAGAAGCTGTTTTGGACATCTTTTCTTTCCTTTATGCCAAACACTCGGCAGACCTCCGTGCAACGTCCAGAACACGATGGGAGATGTTTTCTGTTCTCCCGCAGGTTTTCCTTGCCAGACAGAGTGGAAAAGCTTTCTGCTAGGATGTAGACCACAAAAGACGCTAAAGACGAAGGTACGATGCTCTCCGAAGATAAAAGCCGCTCCCGGGCTTCTTTCGGCAGAAGCGGCGCTAAGAGAGCACTGTGAGCGGTACAATCGTCTTTGCGCGAAGAAGCCGCTTCTTCGGCTCCGGGAGCCGGAGAGAGCGGCAGCATCGGAAAGATGAAGAAGGAAGCTGTACAACACTGGGATTGTGTGCGCAACTTGCCAACTGATAGAAAACAGTACCTTACACTTTCCTGACGTTTCCAATCACATGAATATTGGATAAGAAGCTGTTTTGGACAGCTTTTCTTTCCTTTATGCCAAACACTCAACAGACCTCCGTGCAAAGTCCAGAATAAGATGGGAGATGTTTTCTGTGCTCCCGCAGGTTTTCCGTGCCAGACAGAGTGGAAAAGCTTTCTGCTAGGATGTAGACCACAAAAGACGCTAAAGACGAAGGTACGATGCTCTCCGGAGGTAAGAGCCGCTGGCGGGCTTCTTTCGGCAGAAGCGGCGCTAAGAGAGCACTGTGAGCGGTACAATCGTCTTTGCGCGAAGAAGCCGCTTCTTCGGCTCCGGGAGCCGGAGAGAGCGGCAGCACCGGAAAGGTGAAGAAGGAAGCTGTACAACACTGGGATTGCGTGCGCAGCTTGCCAACTGATAGAAAACAGTACCTTACACTTTCCTGACGTTTCCAATCACATGAATATTGGATAAGAAGCTGTTTTGGACAGCTTTCCTTTCCCTTATGCCAAACACTCGGCAGACCTCCGTGCAACGTCCAGAACACGATGGGAGATGTTTTCTGTGCTCCCGCAGGTTTTCCTTGCCAGACAGAGTGGAAAAGCTTTCTGCTAGGATGTAGACCACAAAAGACGCTAAAGACGAAGGTACGATGCTCTCCGGAGGTAAGAGCCGCTGGCGGGCTTCTTTCGGCAGAAGCGGCGCTAAGAGAGCACTGTGAGCGGTACAATCGTCTTTGCGCGAAGAAGCCGCTTCTTCGGCTCCGGGAGCCGGAGAGAGCGGCAGCATCGGAAAGGTGAAGAAGGAAGCTGTACAACACTGGGATTGCGTGCGCAGCTTGCCAACTGATAGAAAACAGTACCTTACACTTTCCTGACGTTTCCAATCACATGAATATTGGATAAGAAGCTGTTTTGGACATCTTTTCTTTCCTTTATGCCAAACACTCGGCAGACCTCCGTGCAACGTCCAGAACACGATGGGAGATATTTTCTGTGCTCCCGCAGGTTTTCCTTGCCAGACAGAGTGGAAAAGCTTTCTGCTAGGATGTAGACCACAAAAGACGCTAAAGACGAAGGTACGATGCTCTCCGGAGCTTAGAGCCGCTCCCGGGCTTCTTTCGGCAGAAGCGGCGCTAAGAGAGCACTGTGACTGGTACAATCGTCATGCGCGAAGAAGCCGCTTCTTCGGCTCCGGGAGCCGGAGAGAGCGGCAGCATCGGAAAGGTGAAGAAGGAAGCTGTACAACACTGGGATTGTGTGCGCAGCTTGCCAACTGATAGAAAACAGTACCTTACACTTTCCTGACGTTTCCAATCACATGAATATTGGATAAGAAGCTCTTTTGGACAGCTTTTCTTTCCTTTATGCCAAACACTCGGCAGACCTCCGTGCAACGTCCAGAACACGATGGGAGATGTTTTCTGTGCTCCCGCAGGTTTTCCTTGCCAGACAGAGTGGAAAAGCTTTTTGCTAGGATGTAGATCACAAAAGACGCTAAAGACGAAGGTACGATGCTCTCCGACGATTAAAGCCGCTCCCGGGCTTCTTTCGGCAGAAGCGGGGCTAAGAGAGCACTGTGAGCGGTACAATCGTCTTTGCGCGAAGAAGCCGCTTCTTCGGCTCCGGGAGCCGGAGAGAGCGGCAGCATCGGAAAGATGAAGAAGGAAGCTGTACAACACTGGGATTGTGTGCGCAACTTGCCAACTGATAGAAAACAGTACCTTACACTTTCCTGACCTTTCCAATCACATGAATATTGGATAAGAAGCTGTTTTGGACAGCTTTTCTTTCCTTAATGCCAAAGACTCAACAGACCTCCGTGCAAAGTCCAGAATAAGATGGGAGATGGTTTCTGTGCTCCCGCAGGTTTTCCGTGCCAGACAGAGTGGAAAAGCTTTCTGCTAGGATGTAGACCACAAAAGACGCTAAAGACGAAGGTACGATGCTCTCCGGAGGTTAGAGCCGCTCCCGGGCTTCTTTCGGCAGAAGCGGCGCTAAGAGAGCACTGTGAGCGGTACAATCGTCTTTGCGCGAAGAAGCCGCTTCTTCGGCTCCGGGAGCCGGAGAGAGCGGCAGCATCGGAAAGGTGAAGAAGGAAGCTGTACAACACTGGGATTGCGTGCGCAGCTTGCCAACTGATAGAAAACAGTACCTTACACTTTCCTGACGTTTCCAATCACATGAATATTGGATAAGAAGCTGTTTTGGACATCTTTTCTTTCCTTAATGCCAAACACTCGGCAGACCTCCGTGCAACGTCCAGAACACGATGGGAGATATTTTCTGTGCTCCCGCAGGTTTTCCTTGCCAGACAGAGTGGAAAAGCTTTCTGCTAGGATGTAGACCACAAAAGACGCTAAAGACGAAGGTACGATGCTCTCCGAAGATAAAAGCCGCTCCCGGGCTTCTTTCGGCAGAAGCGGCGCTAAGAGAGCACTGTGAGCGGTACAATCGTCTTTGCGCGAAGAAGCCGCTTCTTCGGCTCCGGGAGCTGGAGAGAGCGGCAGCATCTGAAAGATGAAGAAGGAAGCTGTACAACACTGGGATTGTGTGCACAGCTTGCCAACTGATAGAAAACAGTACCTTACACTTTCCTGACGTTTCCAATCACATAAATATTGGATAAGAAGCTGTTTTGGACAGCTTTTCTTTCCTTTATGCCAAACACTCGGCAGACCTCCGTGCAACGTCCAGAACACGATGGGAGATGTTTTCTGTGCTCCCGCAGGTTTTCCTTGCCAGACAGAGTGGAAAAGCTTTCTGCTAGGATGTAGACCACAAAAGACGCTAAAGACGAAGGTACAATGCTCTCCGGAGCTTAGAGCCGCTGCCGGGCTTCTTTCGGCAGAAGCGGCGCTAAGAGAGCACTGTGAGCGGTACAATCGTCTTTGCGCGAAGAAGCCGCTTCTTCGGCTCCGGGAGCCGGAGAGAGCGGCAGCATCGGAAAACTGAAGAAGGAAGCTGTACAACACTGGGATTGCGTGCGCAACTTGCCAACTGATAGAAAACAGTACCTTACACTTTCCTGACGTTTCCAATCACATGAATATTCGTTAAGAAGCTGTTTTGGACAGCTTTTCTTTCCTTTATGCCAAACACTCGGCAGACCTCCGTGCAAAGTCCAGAACACGATGGGAGATGTTTTCTGTGCTCCCGCAGGTTTTCCTTGCCAGACAGAGTGGAAAAGCTTTCTGCTAGGATGTAGACCACAAAAGACGCTAAAGACGAAGGTACGATGCTCTCCGGAGGTAAGAGCCGCTGGCGGGCTTCTTTCGGCAGAAGCGGCGCTAAGAGAGCACTGTGAGCGGTACAATCGTCTTTGCGCGAAGAAGCCGCTTGTTCGGCTCCGGGAGCCGGAGAGAGTGGCAGCATCGGAAAGGTGAAGAAGGAAGCTGTACAACACTGGGATTGTGTGCGCAGCTTGCCAACTGATAGAAAACAGTACCTTACACTTTCCTGACGTTTCCAATCACATGAATATTGGATAAGAAGCTGTTTTGGACAGCTTTCCTTTCCCTTATGCCAAACACTCGGCAGACCTCCGTGCAACGTCCAGAACACGATGGGAGATGTTTTCTGTGCTCCCGCAGGTTTTCCTTGCCAGACAGAGTGGAAAAGCTTTCTGCTAGGATGTAGACCACAAAAGACGCTAAAGACGAAGGTACGATGCTCTCCGGAGGTAAGAGCCGCTGGCGGGCTTCTTTCGGCAGAAGCGGCGCTAAGAGAGCACTGTGAGCGGTACAATCGTCTTTGCGCGAAGAAGCCGCTTCTTCGGCTCCGGGAGCCGGAGAGAGCGGCAGCATCGGAAAGGTGAAGAAGGAAGCTGTACAACACTGGGATTGCGTGCGCAGCTTGCCAACTGATAGAAAACAGTACCTTACACTTTCCTGACGTTTCCAATCACATGAATATTGGATAAGAAGCTGTTTTGGACATCTTTTCTTTCCTTTATGCCAAACACTCGGCAGACCTCCGTGCAACGTCCAGAACACGATGGGAGATATTTTCTGTGCTCCCGCAGGCTTTCCTTGCCAGACAGAGTGGAAAAGCTTTCTGCTAGGATGTAGACCACAAAAGACGCTAAAGACGAAGGTACGATGCTCTCCGGAGCTTAGAGCCGCTCCCGGGCTTCTTTCGGCAGAAGCGGCGCTAAGAGAGCACTGTGACTGGTACAATCGTCTTTGCGCGAAGAAGCCGCTTCATCGGCTCCGGGAGCCGGAGAGAGCGGCAGCATCGGAAAGGTGAAGAAGGAAGCTGTACAACACTGGGATTGTGTGCGCAGCTTGCCAACTGATAGAAAACAGTACCTTACACTTTCCTGACGTTTCCAATCACATGAATATTGGATAAGAAGCTGTTTTGGACAGCTTTTCTTTCCTTTATGCCAAACACTCGGCAGACCTCCGTGCAACGTCCAGAACACGATGGGAGATGTTTTCTGTGCTCCCGCAGGTTTTCCTTGCCAGACAGAGTGGAAAAGCTTTTTGCTAGGATGTAGATCACAAAAGACGCTAAAGACGAGGGTACGATGCTCTCCGACGATTAAAGCCGCTCCCGGGCTTCTTTCGGCAGAAGCGGCGCTAAGAGAGCACTGTGAGCGGTACAATCGTCTTTGCGCGAAGAAGCCGCTTCTTCGGCTCCGGGAGCCGGAGAGAGCGGCAGCATCGGAAAGATGAAGAAGGAAGCTGTACAACACTGGGATTGTGTGCGCAACTTGCCAACTGATAGAAAACAGTACCTTACACTTTCCTGACCCTTCCAATCACATGAATATGGGATAAGAAGCTGTTTTGGACAGCTTTTCTTTCCTTAATGCCAAACACTCAACAGACCTCCGTGCAAAGTCCAGAATAAGATGGGAGATGGTTTCTGTGCTCCCGCAGGTTTTCCGTGCCAGACAGAGTGGAAAAGCTTTCTGCTAGGATGTAGACCACAAAAGACGCTAAAGACGAAGGTACGATGCTCTCCGGAGGTTAGAGCCGCTCCCGGGCTTCTTTCGGCAGAAGCGGCGCTAAGAGAGCACTGTGAGCGGTACAATCGTCTTTGCGCGAAGAAGCCGCTTCTTCGGCTCCGGGAGCCGGAGAGAGCGGCAGCATCGGAAAGGTGAAGAAGGAAGCTGTACAACACTGGGATTGCGTGCGCAGCTTGCCAACTGATAGAAAACAGTACCTTACACTTTCCTGACGTTTCCAATCACATAAATATTGGATAAGAAGCTGTTTTGGACAGCTTTTCTTTCCTTTATGCCAAACACTCGGCAGACCTCCGTGCAACGTCCAGAACACGATGGGAGATGTTTTCTGTGCTCCCGCAGGTTTTCCTTGCCAGACAGAGTGGAAAAGCTTTCTGCTAGGATGTAGACCACAAAAGATGCTAAAGACGAAGGTACGATGCTCTCCGGAGGTAAGAGCCGCTGGCGGGCTTCTTTCGGCAGAAGCGGCGCTAAGAGAGCACTGTGAGCGGTACAATCGTCTTTGCGCGAAGAAGCCGCTTCTTCGGCTCCGGGAGCCGGAGAGAGCGGCAGCATCGGAAAGGTGAAGAAGGAAGCTGTACAACACTGGGATTGTGTGCGCAGCTTGCCAACTGATAGAAAACAGTACCTTACACTTTCCTGACGTTTCCAATCACATGAATATTGGATAAGAAGCTGTTTTGGACAGCTTTTCTTTCCTTTATGCCAAACACTCGGCAGACCTCCGTGCAACGTCCAGAACACGATGGGAGATATTTTCTGTGCTCCCGCAGGTTTTCCTTGCCAGACAGAGTGGAAAAGCTTTCTGCTAGGATGTAGACCACAAAAGACGCTAAAGACGAAGGTACGATGCTCTCCGGAGGTTAGAGCCGCTCCCGGGCTTCTTTCGGCAGAAGCGGCGCTAAGAGAGCACTGTGAGCGGTACAATCGTCTTTGCGCGAAGAAGCCGCTTCTTCGGCTCCGGGAGCTGGAGAGAGCGGCAGCATCTGAAAGATGAAGAAGGAAGCTGTACAACACTGGGATTGTGTGCACAGCTTGCCAACTGATAGAAAACAGTACCTTACACTTTCCTGACGTTTCCAATCACATAAATATTGGATAAGAAGCTGTTTTGGACAGCTTTTCTTTCCTTTATGCCAAACACTCGGCAGACCTCCGTGCAACGTCCAGAACACGATGGGAGATGTTTTCTGTGCTCCCGCAGGTTTTCCTTGCCAGACAGAGTGGAAAAGCTTTCTGCTAGGATGTAGACCTCAAAAGACGCTAAAGACGAAGGTACGATGCTCTCCGAAGATAAAAGCCGCTCCCGGGCTTCTTTCGGCAGAAGCGGCGCTAAGAGAGCACTGTGAGCGGTACAATCGTCTTTGCGCGAAGAAGCCGCTTCTTCGGCTCCGGGAGCCGGAGAGAGTGGCAGCATCGGAAAGATGAAGAAGGAAGCTTTACAACACTGGGATTGTGTGCGCAGCTTGCCAACTGATAGAAAACAGTACCTTACACTTTCCTGACGTTTCCAATCACATGAATATTGGATAAGAAGCTGTTTTGGACAGCTTTCCTTTCCCTTATGCCAAACACTCGGCAGACCTCCGTGCAACGTCCAGAACACGATGGGAGATGTTTTCTGTGCTCCCGCAGGTTTTCCTTGCCAGACAGAGTGGAAAAGCTTTCTGCTAGGATGTAGACCACAAAAGACGCTAAAGACGAAGGTACGATGCTCTCCGGAGGTAAGAGCCGCTGGCGGGCTTCTTTCGGCAGAAGCGGCGCTAAGAGAGCACTGTGAGCGGTACAATCGTCTTTGCGCGAAGAAGCCGCTTCTTCGGCTCCGGGAGCCGGAGAGAGCGGCAGCATCGGAAAACTGAAGAAGGAAGCTGTACAACACTGGGATTGCGTGCGCAACTTGCCAACTGATAGAAAACAGTACCTTACACTTTCCTGACGTTTCCAATCACATGAATATTGGATAAGAAGCTGTTTTGGACATCTTTTCTTTCCTTTATGCCAAACACTCGGCAGACCTCCGTGCAACGTCCAGAACACGATGGGAGATATTTTCTGTGCTCCCGCAGGTTTTCCTTGCCAGACAGAGTGGAAAAGCTTTCTGCTAGGATGTAGACCACAAAAGACGCTAAAGACGAAGGTACGATGCTCTCCGGAGCTAGAGCCGCTGCCGGGCTTCTTTCGGCAGAAGCGGCGCTAAGAGAGCACTGTGAGCGGCACAATCGTCTTTGCGCGAAGAAGCCGCTTCTTCGGCTCCGGGAGCCGGAGAGAGCGGCAGCATCGGAAAGGTGAAGAAGGAAGCTGTACAACACTGGGATTGTGTGCGCAACTTGCCAACTGATAGAAAACAGTACCTTACACTTTCCTGACGTTTCCAATCATATGAATATTCGATACGAAGCTGTTTTGGACAGCTTTTCTTTCCTTTATGCCAAACACTCGGCAGACCTCCGTGCAACGTCCAGAACACGATGGGAGATGTTTTCTGTGCTCCCGCAGGTTTTCCTTGCCAGACAGAGTGGAAAAGCTTTCTGCTAGGATGTAGACCACAAAAGACGCTAAAGACGAAGGTACGATGCTCTCCGGAGCTAAGAGCCGCTGCCGGGCTTCTTTCGGCAGAAGCGGCGCTAAGAGCGCACTGTGACTGGTACAATCGTCTTTGCGCGAAGAAGCCGCTTCTTCGGCTCCGGGAGCCGGAGAGAGCGGCAGCGTCGGAAAGGTGAAGAAGGAAGCTGTACAACACTGGGATTGTGTGCGCAGCTTGCCAACTGATAGAAAACAGTACCTTACACTTTCCTGACGTTTCCAATCACATGAATCTTCGATTGGAAGCTGTTTTGGACAGCTTTTCTTTCCTTTATGCCAAACACTCGGCAGACCTCCGTGCAAAGTCCAGAACACGATGGGAGATGGTTTCTGTGCTCCCGCAGGTTTTCCTTGCCAGACAGAGTGGAAAAGCTTTCTGCTAGGATGTAGACCACAAAAGACGCTAAAGGCGAAGGTACGATGCTCTCCGGAGCTTAGAGCCGCTCCCGGGCTTCTTTCGGCAGAAGCTGCGCTAAGAGAGCACTGTGAGCGGTACAATCGTCTTTGCGCGAAGAAGCCGCTTCTTCGGCTCCGGGAGCCGGAGAGAGCGGCAGCATCGGAAAGGTGAAGAAGGAAGCTGTACAACACTGGGATTGTGTGCGCAGCTTGCCAACTGATAGAAAACAGTACCTTACACTTTCCTGACGTTTCCAATCACATGAATATTGGATAAGAAGCTGTTTTGGACAGCTTTCCTTTCCGTTATGCCAAACACTCGGCAGACCTCCGTGCAACGTCCAGAACACGATGGGAGATGTTTTCTGTGCTCCCGCAGGTTTTCCTTGCCAGACAGAGTGGAAAAGCTTTCTGCTAGGATGTAGACCACAAAAGACGCTAAAGACGAAGGTACGATGCTCTCCGGAGCTTAGAGCCGCTCCCGGGCTTCTTTCGGCAGAAGGGGCGCTAAGAGAGCACTGTGAGCGGTACAATCGTCTTTGCGCGAAGAAGCCGCTTCTTCGGCTCCGGGAGCCGGAGAGAGCGGCAGCATCGGAAAGGTGAAGAAGGAAGCTGTACAACACTGGGATTGTGTGCGCAACTTGCCAACTGATAGAAAACAGTACCTTACACTTTCCTGACGTTTCCAATCACATGAATATTCGATACGAAGCTGTTTTGGACAGCTTTCCTTTCCCTTATGCCAAACACTCGGCAGACCTCCGTGCAACGTCCAGAACACGATGGGAGATGTTTTCTGTGCTCCCGCAGGTTTTCCTTGCCAGACAGAGTGGAAAAGCTTTCTGCTAGGATGTAGACCACAAAAGACGCTAAAGACGAAGGTACGATGCTCTCCGGAGGTAAGAGCCGCTGGCGGGCTTCTTTCGCCAGAAGCGGCGCTAAGAGAGCACTGTGAGCGGTACAATCGTCTTTGCGCGAAGAAGCCGCTTCTTCGGCTCCGGGAGCCGGAGAGAGCGGCAGCATCGGAAAGGTGAAGAAGGAAGCTGTACAACACTGGGATTGCGTGCGCAGCTTGCCAACTGATAGAAAACAGTACCTTACACTTTCCTGACGTTTCCAATCACATGAATATTGGATAAGAAGCTGTTTTGGACATCTTTACTTTCCTTTATGCCAAACACTCGGCAGACCTCCGTGCAACGTCCAGAACACGATGGGAGATATTTTCTGTGCTCCCGCAGGTTTTCCTTGCCAGACAGAGTGGAAAAGCTTTCTGCTAGGATGTAGACCACAAAAGACGCTAAAGACGAAGGTACGATGCTCTCCGGAGCTTAGAGCCGCTGCCGGGCTTCTTTCGGCAGAAGCGGCGCTAAGAGAGCACTGTGACTGGTACAATCGTCTTTGCGCGAAGAAGCCGCTTCTTCGGCTCCGGGAGCCGGAGAGAGCGGCAGCATCGGAAAGGTGAAGAAGGAAGCTGTACAACACTGGGATTGTGTGCGCAGCTTGCCAACTGATAGAAAACAGTACCTTACACTTTCCTGACGTTTCCAATCACATGAATATTGGATAAGAAGCTCTTTTGGACAGCTTTTCTTTCCTTTATGCCAAACACTCGGCAGACCTCCGTGCAACGTCCAGAACACGATGGGAGATGTTTTCTGTGCTCCCGCAGGTTTTCCTTGCCAGACAGAGTGGAAAAGCTTTTTGCTAGGATGTAGATCACAAAAGACGCTAAAGACGAAGGTACGATGCTCTCCGACGATTAAAGCCGCTCCCGGGCTTCTTTCGGCAGAAGCGGGGCTAAGAGAGCACTGTGAGCGGTACAATCGTCTTTGCGCGAAGAAGCCGCTTCTTCGGCTCCGGGAGCCGGAGAGAGCGGCAGCATCGGAAAGATGAAGAAGGAAGCTGTACAACACTGGGATTGTGTGCGCAACTTGCCAACTGATAGAAAACAGTACCTTACACTTTCCTGACCTTTCCAATCACATGAATATTGGATAAGAAGCTGTTTTGGACAGCTTTTCTTTCCTTAATGCCAAAGACTCAACAGACCTCCGTGCAAAGTCCAGAATAAGATGGGAGATGGTTTCTGTGCTCCCGCAGGTTTTCCGTGCCAGACAGAGTGGAAAAGCTTTCTGCTAGGATGTAGACCACAAAAGACGCTAAAGACGAAGGTACGATGCTCTCCGGAGGTTAGAGCCGCTCCCGGGCTTCTTTCAGCAGAAGCGGCGCTAAGAGAGCACTGTGAGCGGTACAATCGTCTTTGCGCGAAGAAGCCGCTTCTTCGGCTCCGGGAGCCGGAGAGAGCGGCAGCATCGGAAAGGTGAAGAAGGAAGCTGTACAACACTGGGATTGCGTGCGCAGCTTGCCAACTGATAGAAAACAGTACCTTACACTTTCCTGACGTTTCCAATCACATGAATATTGGATAAGAAGCTGTTTTGGACATCTTTTCTTTCCTTAATGCCAAACACTCGGCAGACCTCCGTGCAACGTCCAGAACACGATGGGAGATATTTTCTGTGCTCCCGCAGGTTTTCCTTGCCAGACAGAGTGGAAAAGCTTTCTGCTAGGATGTAGACCACAAAAGACGCTAAAGACGAAGGTACGATGCTCTCCGGAGGTTAGAGCCGCTCCCGGGCTTCTTTCGGCAGAAGCGGCGCTAAGAGAGCACTGTGAGCGGTACAATCGTCTTTGCGCGAAGAAGCCGCTTCTTCGGCTCCGGGAGCTGGAGAGAGCGGCAGCATCTGAAAGATGAAGAAGGAAGCTGTACAACACTGGGATTGTGTGCACAGCTTGCCAACTGATAGAAAACAGTACCTTACACTTTCCTGACGTTTCCAATCACATAAATATTGGATAAGAAGCTGTTTTGGACAGCTTTTCTTTCCTTTATGCCAAACACTCGGCAGACCTCCGTGCAACGTCCAGAACACGATGGGAGATGTTTTCTGTGCTCCCGCAGGTTTTCCTTGCCAGACAGAGTGGAAAAGCTTTCTGCTAGGATGTAGACCACAAAAGACGCTAAAGACGAAGGTACAATGCTCTCCGGAGCTTAGAGCCGCTGCCGGGCTTCTTTCGGCAGAAGCGGCGCTAAGAGAGCACTGTGAGCGGTACAATCGTCTTTGCGCGAAGAAGCCGCTTGTTCGGCTCCGGGAGCCGGAGAGAGTGGCAGCATCGGAAAGGTGAAGAAGGAAGCTGTACAACACTGGGATTGTGTGCGCAGCTTGCCAACTGATAGAAAACAGTACCTTACACTTTCCTGACGTTTCCAATCACATGAATATTGGATAAGAAGCTGTTTTGGACAGCTTTCCTTTCCCTTATGCCAAACACTCGGCAGACCTCCGTGCAACGTCCAGAACACGATGGGAGATGTTTTCTGTGCTCCCGCAGGTTTTCCTTGCCAGACAGAGTGGAAAAGCTTTCTGCTAGGATGTAGACCACAAAAGACGCTAAAGACGAAGGTACGATGCTCTCCGGAGGTAAGAGCCGCTGGCGGGCTTCTTTCGGCAGAAGCGGCGCTAAGAGAGCACTGTGAGCGGTACAATCGTCTTTGCGCGAAGAAGCCGCTTCTTCGGCTCCGGGAGCCGGAGAGAGCGGCAGCATCGGAAAGGTGAAGAAGGAAGCTGTACAACACTGGGATTGCGTGCGCAGCTTGCCAACTGATAGAAAACAGTACCTTACACTTTCCTGACGTTTCCAATCACATGAATATTGGATAAGAAGCTGTTTTGGACATCTTTTCTTTCCTTTATGCCAAACACTCGGCAGACCTCCGTGCAACGTCCAGAACACGATGGGAGATATTTTCTGTGCTCCCGCAGGCTTTCCTTGCCAGACAGAGTGGAAAAGCTTTCTGCTAGGATGTAGACCACAAAAGACGCTAAAGACGAAGGTACGATGCTCTCCGGAGCTTAGAGCCGCTCCCGGGCTTCTTTCGGCAGAAGCGGCGCTAAGAGAGCACTGTGACTGGTACAATCGTCTTTGCGCGAAGAAGCCGCTTCATCGGCTCCGGGAGCCGGAGAGAGCGGCAGCATCGGAAAGGTGAAGAAGGAAGCTGTACAACACTGGGATTGTGTGCGCAGCTTGCCAACTGATAGAAAACAGTACCTTACACTTTCCTGACGTTTCCAATCACATGAATATTGGATAAGAAGCTGTTTTGGACAGCTTTTCTTTCCTTTATGCCAAACACTCGGCAGACCTCCGTGCAACGTCCAGAACACGATGGGAGATGTTTTCTGTGCTCCCGCAGGTTTTCCTTGCCAGACAGAGTGGAAAAGCTTTTTGCTAGGATGTAGATCACAAAAGACGCTAAAGACGAGGGTACGATGCTCTCCGACGATTAAAGCCGCTCCCGGGCTTCTTTCGGCAGAAGCGGCGCTAAGAGAGCACTGTGAGCGGTACAATCGTCTTTGCGCGAAGAAGCCGCTTCTTCGGCTCCGGGAGCCGGAGAGAGCGGCAGCATCGGAAAGATGAAGAAGGAAGCTGTACAACACTGGGATTGTGTGCGCAACTTGCCAACTGATAGAAAACAGTACCTTACACTTTCCTGACCCTTCCAATCACATGAATATGGGATAAGAAGCTGTTTTGGACAGCTTTTCTTTCCTTAATGCCAAACACTCAACAGACCTCCGTGCAAAGTCCAGAATAAGATGGGAGATGGTTTCTGTGCTCCCGCAGGTTTTCCTTGCCAGACAGAGTGGAAAAGCTTTCTGCTAGGATGTAGACCACAAAAGACGCTAAAGACGAAGGTACGATGCTCTCCGGAGGTTAGAGCCGCTCCCGGGCTTCTTTCGGCAGAAGCGGCGCTAAGAGCGCACTGTGAGCGGTACAATCGTCTTTGCGCGAAGAAGCCGCTTCTTCGGCTCCGGGAGCCGGAGAGAGCGGCAGCATCGGAAAGGTGAAGAAGGAAGCTGTACAACACTGGGATTGCGTGCGCAGCTTGCCAACTGATAGAAAACAGTACCTTACACTTTCCTGACGTTTCCAATCACATAAATATTGGATAAGAAGCTGTTTTGGACAGCTTTTCTTTCCTTTATGCCAAACACTCGGCAGACCTCCGTGCAACGTCCAGAACACGATGGGAGATGTTTTCTGTGCTCCCGCAGGTTTTCCTTGCCAGACAGAGTGGAAAAGCTTTCTGCTAGGATGTAGACCACAAAAGATGCTAAAGACGAAGGTACGATGCTCTCCGGAGGTAAGAGCCGCTGGCGGGCTTCTTTCGGCAGAAGCGGCGCTAAGAGAGCACTGTGAGCGGTACAATCGTCTTTGCGCGAAGAAGCCGCTTCTTCGGCTCCGGGAGCCGGAGAGAGCGGCAGCATCGGAAAGGTGAAGAAGGAAGCTGTACAACACTGGGATTGTGTGCGCAGCTTGCCAACTGATAGAAAACAGTACCTTACACTTTCCTGACGTTTCCAATCACATGAATATTGGATAAGAAGCTGTTTTGGACAGCTTTTCTTTCCTTTATGCCAAACACTCGGCAGACCTCCGTGCAACGTCCAGAACACGATGGGAGATATTTTCTGTGCTCCCGCAGGTTTTCCTTGCCAGACAGAGTGGAAAAGCTTTCTGCTAGGATGTAGACCACAAAAGACGCTAAAGACGAAGGTACGATGCTCTCCGGAGGTTAGAGCCGCTCCCGGGCTTCTTTCGGCAGAAGCGGCGCTAAGAGAGCACTGTGAGCGGTACAATCGTCTTTGCGCGAAGAAGCCGCTTCTTCGGCTCCGGGAGCTGGAGAGAGCGGCAGCATCGGAAAGATGAAGAAGGAAGCTGTACAACACTGGGATTGTGTGCACAGCTTGCCAACTGATAGAAAACAGTACCTTACACTTTCCTGACGTTTCCAATCATATGAATATTCGATACGAAGCTGTTTTGGACAGCTTTTCTTTCCTTTATGCCAAACACTCGGCAGACCTCCGTGCAACGTCCAGAACACGATGGGAGATGTTTTCTGTGCTCCCGCAGGTTTTCCTTGCCAGACAGAGTGGAAAAGCTTTCTGCTAGGATGTAGACCTCAAAAGACGCTAAAGACGAAGGTACGATGCTCTCCGGAGCTAAGAGCCGCTGCCGGGCTTCTTTCGGCAGAAGCGGCGCTAAGAGCGCACTGTGACTGGTACAATCGTCTTTGCGCGAAGAAGCCGCTTCTTCGGCTCCGGGAGCCGGAGAGAGCGGCAGCGTCGGAAAGGTGAAGAAGGAAGCTGTACAACACTGGGATTGTGTGCGCAGCTTGCCAACTGATAGAAAACAGTACCTTACACTTTCCTGACGTTTCCAATCACATGAATCTTCGATTGGAAGCTGTTTTGGACAGCTTTTCTTTCCTTTATGCCAAACACTCGGCAGACCTCCGTGCAAAGTCCAGAACACGATGGGAGATGGTTTCTGTGCTCCCGCAGGTTTTCCTTGCCAGACAGAGTGGAAAAGCTTTCTGCTAGGATGTAGACCACAAAAGACGCTAAAGGCGAAGGTACGATGCTCTCCGGAGCTTAGAGCCGCTCCCGGGCTTCTTTCGGCAGAAGCTGCGCTAAGAGAGCACTGTGAGCGGTACAATCGTCTTTGCGCGAAGAAGCCGCTTCTTCGGCTCCGGGAGCCGGAGAGAGCGGCAGCATCGGAAAGGTGAAGAAGGAAGCTGTACAACACTGGGATTGTGTGCGCAGCTTGCCAACTGATAGAAAACAGTACCTTACACTTTCCTGACGTTTCCAATCACATGAATATTGGATAAGAAGCTGTTTTGGACAGCTTTCCTTTCCGTTATGCCAAACACTCGGCAGACCTCCGTGCAACGTCCAGAACACGATGGGAGATGTTTTCTGTGCTCCCGCAGGTTTTCCTTGCCACACAGAATGGAAAAGCTTTCTGCTAGGATGTAGACCACAAAAGACGCTAAAGACGAAGGTACGATGCTCTCCGGAGCTTAGAGCCGCTCCCGGGCTTCTTTCGGCAGAAGGGGCGCTAAGAGAGCACTGTGAGCGGTACAATCGTCTTTGCGCGAAGAAGCCGCTTCTTCGGCTCCGGGAGCCGGAGAGAGCGGCAGCATCGGAAAGGTGAAGAAGGAAGCTGTACAACACTGGGATTGTGTGCGCAACTTGCCAACTGATAGAAAACAGTACCTTACACTTTCCTGACGTTTCCAATCACATGAATATTCGATACGAAGCTGTTTTGGACAGCTTTCCTTTCCCTTATGCCAAACACTCGGCAGACCTCCGTGCAACGTCCAGAACACGATGGGAGATGTTTTCTGTGCTCCCGCAGGTTTTCCTTGCCAGACAGAGTGGAAAAGCTTTCTGCTAGGATGTAGACCACAAAAGACGCTAAAGACGAAGGTACGATGCTCTCCGGAGGTAAGAGCCGCTGGCGGGCTTCTTTCGGCAGAAGCGGCGCTAAGAGAGCACTGTGAGCGGTACAATCGTCTTTGCGCGAAGAAGCCGCTTCTTCGGCTCCGGGAGCCGGAGAGAGCGGCAGCATCGGAAAGGTGAAGAAGGAAGCTGTACAACACTGGGATTGCGTGCGCAGCTTGCCAACTGATAGAAAACAGTACCTTACACTTTCCTGACGTTTCCAATCACATGAATATTGGATAAGAAGCTGTTTTGGACATCTTTACTTTCCTTTATGCCAAACACTCGGCAGACCTCCGTGCAACGTCCAGAACACGATGGGAGATATTTTCTGTGCTCCCGCAGGTTTTCCTTGCCAGACAGAGTGGAAAAGCTTTCTGCTAGGATGTAGACCACAAAAGACGCTAAAGACGAAGGTACGATGCTCTCCGGAGCTTAGAGCCGCTGCCGGGCTTCTTTCGGCAGAAGCGGCGCTAAGAGAGCACTGTGACTGGTACAATCGTCTTTGCGCGAAGAAGCCGCTTCTTCGGCTCCGGGAGCCGGAGAGAGCGGCAGCATCGGAAAGGTGAAGAAGGAAGCTGTACAACACTGGGATTGCGTGCGCAGCTTGCCAACTGATAGAAAACAGTACCTTACACTTTCCTGACGTTTCCAATCACATGAATATTGGATAAGAAGCTGTTTTGGACAGCTTTTCTTTCCTTTATGCCAAACACTCGGCAGACCTCCGTGCAACGTCCAGAACACGATGGGAGATGTTTTCTGTGCTCCCGCAGGTTTTCCTTGCCACACAGAGTGGAAAAGCTTTTTGCTAGGATGTAGATCACAAAAGACGCTAAAGACGAAGGTACGATGCTCTCCGACGATTAAAGCCGCTCCCGGGCTTCTTTCGGCAGAAGCGGCGCTAAGAGAGCACTGTGAGCGGTACAATCGTCTTTGCGTGAAGAAGCCGCTTCTTCGGCTCCGGGAGCCGGAGAGAGCGGCAGCATCGGAAAGATGAAGAAGGAAGCTGTACAACACTGGGATTGTGTGCACAGCTTGCCAACCGATAGAAAACAGTACCTTACACTTTCCTGACGTTTCCAATCACATGAATATTCGATAAGAAGCTGTTTTGGACAGCTTTCCTTTCTTTATGCCAAACACTCAACAGACCTCCGTGCAAAGTCCAGAACACGATGGGAGATGTTTTCTGTGCTCCCGCAGGTTTTCCTTGCCAGACAGAGTGGAAAAGCTTCCTGCTAGGATGTAGACCACAAAAGACGCTAAAGACGAAGGTACGATGCTCTCCGGAGCTAAGAGCCGCTGCCGGGCTTCTTTCGGCAGAAGCGGTGCTAAGAGCGCACTGTGAGCGGTACAATCGTCTTTGCGCGAAGAAGCCGCTTCTTCGGCTCCGGGAGCTGGAGAGAGCGGCAGCATCTGAAAGATGAAGAAGGAAGCTGTACAACACTGGGATTGTGTGCGCAGCTTGCCAACTGATAGAAAACAGTACCTTACACTTTCCTGACGTTTCCAATCACATGAATATTCGATAAGAAGCTGTTTTGGACAGCTTTTCTTTCCTTTATGCCAAACACTCGGCAGACCTCCGTGCAACGTCCAGAACACGATGGGAGATGTTTTCTGTGCTCCCGCAGGTTTTCCTTGCCAGACAGAGTGGAAAAGCTTTCTGCTAGGATGTAGACCTCAAAAGACGCTAAAGACGAAGGTACCATGCTCTCTGAAGCTAAGCGCCGCTCCCGGGCTTCTTTCGGCAGAAGCGGCGCTAAGAGAGCACTGTGAGCGGTACAATCGTCTTTGCGCGAAGAAGCCGCTTCTTCGGCTCCGGGAGCCGGAGAGAGCGGCAGCATCGGAAAGATGAAGAAGGAAGCTGTACAACACTGGGATTGTGTGCGCAGCTTGCCAACTGATAGAAAACAGTACCTTACACTTTCCTGACCTTTCCAATCACATGAATATTGGATAAGAAGCTGTTTAGGACAGCTTTTCTTTCCCTTATGCCAAACACTCAACAGACCTCCGTGCAAAGTCCAGAATAAGATGGGAGATGGTTTCTGTGCTCCCGCAGGTTTTCCGTGCCAGACAGAGTGGAAAAGCTTTCTGCTAGGATGTAGACCACAAAAGACGCTAAAGACGAAGGTACGATGCTCTCCGGAGGTTAGAGCCGCTCCCGGGCTTCTTTCGGCAGAAGCGGCGCTAAGAGAGCACTGTGAGCGGTACAATCGTCTTTGCGCGAAGAAGCCGCTTCTTCGGCTCCGGGAGCCGGAGAGAGCGGCAGCATCGGAAAGGTGAAGAAGGAAGCTGTACAACACTGGGATTGCGTGCGCAGCTTGCCAACTGATAGAAAACAGTACCTTACACTTTCCTGACGTTTCCAATCACATAAATATTGGATAAGAAGCTGTTTTGGACAGCTTTTCTTTCCTTTATGCCAAACACTCGGCAGACCTCCGTGCAACGTCCAGAACACGATGGGAGATGTTTTCTGTGCTCCCGCAGGTTTTCCTTGCCAGACAGAGTGGAAAAGCTTTCTGCTAGGATGTAGACCACAAAAGACGCTAAAGACGAAGGTACGATGCTCTCCGGAGGTAAGAGCCGCTGGCGGGCTTCTTTCGGCAGAAGCGGCGCTAAGAGAGCACTGTGAGCGGTACAATCGTCTTTGCGCGAAGAAGCCGCTTCTTCGGCTCCGGGAGCCGGAGAGAGCGGCAGCATCGGAAAACTGAAGAAGGAAGCTGTACAACACTGGGATTGCGTGCGCAACTTGCCAACTGATAGAAAACAGTACCTTACACTTTCCTGACGTTTCCAATCACATGAATATTGGATAAGAAGCTGTTTTGGACATCTTTTCTTTCCTTTATGCCAAACACTCAGCAGACCTCCGTGCAACGTCCAGAACACGATGGGAGATGTTTTCTGTGCTCCCGCAGGTTTTCCTTGCCAGACAGAGTGGAAAAGCTTTCTGCTAGGATGTAGACCACAAAAGACGCTAAAGACGAAGGTACGATGCTCTCCGGAGCTAGCGCCGCTGCCGGGCTTCTTTCGGCAGAAGCGGCGCTAAGAGAGCACTGTGAGCGGTACAATCGTCTTTGCGCGAAGAAGCCGCTTCTTCGGCTCCGGGAGCTGGAGAGAGCGGCAGCATCTGAAAGATGAAGAAGGAAGCTGTACAACACTGGGATTGTGTGCACAGCTTGCCAACTGATAGAAAACAGTACCTTACACTTTCCTGACGTTTCCAATCACATAAATATTGGATAAGAAGCTGTTTTGGACAGCTTTTCTTTCCTTTATGCCAAACACTCGGCAGACCTCCGTGCAACGTCCAGAACACGATGGGAGATGTTTTCTGTGCTCCCGCAGGTTTTCCTTGCCAGACAGAGTGGAAAAGCTTTCTGCTAGGATGTAGACCTCAAAAGACGCTAAAGACGAAGGTACGATGCTCTCCGAAGATAAAAGCCGCTCCCGGGCTTCTTTCGGCAGAAGCGGCGCTAAGAGAGCACTGTGAGCGGTACAATCGTCTTTGCGCGAAGAAGCCGCTTCTTCGGCTCCGGGAGCCGGAGAGAGTGGCAGCATCGGAAAGATGAAGAAGGAAGCTGTACAACACTGGGATTGTGTGCGCAGCTTGCCAACTGATAGAAAACAGTACCTTACACTTTCCTGACGTTTCCAATCACATGAATATTGGATAAGAAGCTGTTTTGGACAGCTTTCCTTTCCCTTATGCCAAACACTCGGCAGACCTCCGTGCAACGTCCAGAACACGATGGGAGATGTTTTCTGTGCTCCCGCAGGTTTTCCTTGCCAGACAGAGTGGAAAAGCTTTCTGCTAGGATGTAGACCACAAAAGACGCTAAAGACGAAGGTACGATGCTCTCCGGAGGTAAGAGCCGCTGGCGGGCTTCTTTCGGCAGAAGCGGCGCTAAGAGAGCACTGTGAGCGGTACAATCGTCTTTGCGCGAAGAAGCCGCTTCTTCGGCTCCGGGAGCCGGAGAGAGCGGCAGCATCGGAAAGGTGAAGAAGGAAGCTGTACAACACTGGGATTGCGTGCGCAGCTTGCCAACTGATAGAAAACAGTACCTTACACTTTCCTGACGTTTCCAATCACATGAATATTGGATAAGAAGCTGTTTTGGACAGCTTTTCTTTCCTTTATGCCAAACACTCGGCAGACCTCCGTGCAACGTCCAGAACACGATGGGAGATATTTTCTGTGCTCCCGCAGGTTTTCCTTGCCAGACAGAGTGGAAAAGCTTTCTGCTAGGATGTAGACCACAAAAGACGCTAAAGACGAAGGTACGATGCTCTCCGGAGCTTAGAGCCGCTCCCGGGCTTCTTTCGGCAGAAGCTGCGCTAAGAGAGCACTGTGAGCGGTACAATCGTCTTTGCGCGAAGAAGCCGCTTCTTCGGCTCCGGGAGCCGGAGAGAGCGGCAGCATCGGAAAGGTGAAGAAGGAAGCTGTACAACACTGGGATTGTGTGCGCAGCTTGCCAACTGATAGAAAACAGTACCTTACACTTTCCTGACGTTTCCAATCACATGAATATTGGATAAGAAGCTGTTTTGGACAGCTTTCCTTTCCGTTATGCCAAACACTCGGCAGACCTCCGTGCAACGTCCAGAACACGATGGGAGATGTTTTCTGTGCTCCCGCAGGTTTTCCTTGCCAGACAGAGTGGAAAAGCTTTCTGCTAGGATGTAGACCACAAAAGACGCTAAAGACGAAGGTACGATGCTCTCCGGAGCTTAGAGCCGCTGGCGGGCTTCTTTCGGCAGAAGCGGCGCTAAGAGAGCACTGTGAGCGGTACAATCGTCTTTGCGCGAAGAAGCCGCTTCTTCGGCTCCGGGAGCCGGAGAGAGCGGCAGCATCGGAAAGGTGAAGAAGGAAGCTGTACAACACTGGGATTGTGTGCGCAACTTGCCAACTGATAGAAAACAGTACCTTACACTTTCCTGACGTTTCCAATCACATGAATATTCGATACGAAGCTGTTTTGGACAGCTTTTCTTTCCTTTATGCCAAACACTCGGCAGACCTCCGTGCAACGTCCAGAACACGATGGGAGATGTTTTCTGTGCTCCCGCAGGTTTTCCTTGCCAGACAGAGTGGAAAAGCTTTCTGCTAGGATGTAGACCACAAAAGACGCTAAAGACGAAGGTACGATGCTCTCCGACGATTAAAGCCGCTCCCGGGCTTCTTTCGGCAGAAGCGGCGCTAAGAGAGCACTGTGACTGGTACAATCGTCTTTGCGCGAAGAAGCCGCTTCTTCGGCTCCGGGAGCCGGAGAGAGCGGCAGCGTCGGAAAGGTGAAGAAGGAAGCTGTACAACACTGGGATTGTGTGCGCAGCTTGCCAACTGATAGAAAACAGTACCTTACACTTTCCTGACGTTTCCAATCACATGAATATTCGTTAAGAAGCTGTTTTGGACAGCTTTTCTTTCCTTTATGCCAAACACTCGGCAGACCTCCGTGCAAAGTCCAGAACACGATGGGAGATGGTTTCTGTGCTCCCGCAGGTTTTCCTTGCCAGACAGAGTGGAAAAGCTTTCTGCTAGGATGTAGACCACAAAAGACGCTAAAGACGAAGGTACGATGCTCTCCGAAGATAAAAGCCGCTCCCGGGCTTCTTTCGGCAGAAGCGGCGCTAAGAGAGCACTGTGAGCGGTACAATCGTCTTTGCGCGAATATGCCGCTTCTTCGGCTCCGGGAGCCGGAGAGAGCGGCAGCATCGGAAAGATGAAGAAGGAAGCTGTACAACACTGGGATTGTGTGCGCAGCTTGCCAACTGATAGAAAACAGTACCTTACACTTTCCTGACGTTTCCAATCACATGAATATTGGATAAGAAGCTGTTTTGGACAGCTTTTCTTTCCTTTATGCCAAACACTCGGCAGACCTCCGTGCAACGTCCAGAACACGATGGGAGATGTTTTCTGTGCTCCCGCAGGTTTTCCTTGCCAGACAGAGTGGAAAAGCTTTCTGCTAGGATGTAGAGCACAAAAGACTCTAAAGACGAAGGTACGATGCTCTCCGAAGATAAAATCCGCTCCCGGGCTTCTTTCGGCAGAAGCGGCGCTAAGAGAGCACTGTGAGCGGTACAATCGTCTTTGCGCGAAGAAGCCGCTTCTTCGGCTCCGGGAGCCGGAGAGAGCGGCAGCGTCGGAAAGGTGAAGAAGGAAGCTGTACAACACTGGGATTGTGTGCGCAGCTTGCCAACTGATAGAAAACAGTACCTTACACTTTCCTGACGTTTCCAATCACATGAATATTGGATAAGAAGCTGTTTTGGACAGCTTTTCTTTCCTTTATGCCAAACACTCGGCAGACCTCCGTGCAACGTCCAGAACACGATGGGAGATATTTTCTGTGCTCCCGCAGGTTTTCCTTGCCAGACAGAGTGGAAAAGCTTTCTGCTAGGATGTAGACCACAAAAGACGCTAAAGACGAAGGTACGATGCTCTCCGGAGCTTAGAGCCGCTCCCGGGCTTCTTTCGGCAGAAGCGGCGCTAAGAGAGCACTGTGACTGGTACAATCGTCTTTGCGCGAAGAAGCCGCTTCTTCGGCTCCGGGAGCCGGAGAGAGCGGCAGCATCGGAAAGGTGAAGAAGGAAGCTGTACAACACTGGGATTGTGTGCGCAGCTTGCCAACTGATAGAAAACAGTACCTTACACTTTCCTGACGTTTCCAATCACATGAATATTGGATAAGAAGCTGTTTTGGACAGCTTTTCTTTCCTTTATGCCAAACACTCGGCAGACCTCCGTGCAACGTCCAGAACACGATGGGAGATGTTTTCTGTGCTCCCGCAGGTTTTCCTTGCCAGACAGAGTGGAAAAGCTTTTTGCTAGGATGTAGATCACAAAAGACGCTAAAGACGAAGGTACGATGCTCTCAGACGATTAAAGCCGCTCCCGGGCTTCTTTCGGCAGAAGCGGCGCTAAGAGAGCACTGTGAGCGGTACAATCGTCTTTGCGTGAAGAAGCCGCTTCTTCGGCTCCGGGAGCCGGAGAGAGCGGCAGCGTCGGAAAGATGAAGAAGGAAGCTGTACAACACTGGGATTGTGTGCACAGCTTGCCAACCGATAGAAAACAGTACCTTACACTTTCCTGACGTTTCCAATCACATGAATATTCGATAAGAAGCTGTTTTGGACAGCTTTCCTTTCTTTATGCCAAACACTCAACAGACCTCCGTGCAAAGTCCAGAACACGATGGGAGATGGTTTCTGTGCTCCCGCAGGTTTTCCTTGCCAGACAGAGTGGAAAAGCTTCCTGCTAGGATGTAGACCACAAAAGACGCTAAAGACGAAGGTACGATGCTCTCCGGAGCTAAGAGCCGCTGCCGGGCTTCTTTCGGCAGAAGCGGTGCTAAGAGCGCACTGTGAGCGGTACAATCGTCTTTGCGCGAAGAAGCCGCTTCTTCGGCTCCGGGAGCTGGAGAGAGCGGCAGCATCTGAAAGGTGAAGAAGGAAGCTGTACAACACTGGGATTGTGTGCGCAGCTTGCCAACTGATAGAAAACAGTACCTTACACTTTCCTGACGTTTCCAATCACATGAATATTCGATAAGAAGCTGTTTTGGACAGCTTTTCTTTCCTTTATGCCAAACACTCGGCAGACCTCCGTGCAACGTCCAGAACACGATGGGAGATGTTTTCTGTGCTCCCGCAGGTTTTCCGTGCCAGACAGAGTGGAAAAGCTTTCTGCTAGGATGTAGACCACAAAAGACGCTAAAGACGAAGGTACGATGCTCTCCGAAGATAAAAGCCGCTCCCGGGCTTCTTTCGGCAGAAGCGGCGCTAAGAGAGCACTGTGAGCGGTACAATCGTCTTTGCGCGAAGAAGCCGCTTCTTCGGCTCCGGGAGCCGGAGAGAGCGGCAGCATCGGAAAGATGAAGAAGGAAGCTGTACAACACTGGGATTGTGTGCGCAGCTTGCCAACTGATAGAAAACAGTACCTTACACTTTCCTGACCTTTCCAATCACATGAATATTGGATAAGAAGCTGTTTAGGACAGCTTTTCTTTCCCTTATGCCAAACACTCAACAGACCTCCGTGCAAAGTCCAGAATAAGATGGGAGATGGTTTCTGTGCTCCCGCAGGTTTTCCGTGCCAGACAGAGTGGAAAAGCTTTCTGCTAGGATGTAGACCACAAAAGACGCTAAAGACGAAGGTACGATGCTCTCCGGAGGTTAGAGCCGCTCCCGGGCTTCTTTCGGCAGAAGCGGCGCTAAGAGAGCACTGTGAGCGGTACAATCGTCTTTGCGCGAAGAAGCCGCTTCTTCGGCTCCGGGAGCCGGAGAGAGCGGCAGCATCGGAAAGGTGAAGAAGGAAGCTGTACAACACTGGGATTGCGTGCGCAGCTTGCCAACTGATAGAAAACAGTACCTTACACTTTCCTGACGTTTCCAATCACATAAATATTGGATAAGAAGCTGTTTTGGACAGCTTTTCTTTCCTTTATGCCAAACACTCGGCAGACCTCCGTGCAACGTCCAGAACACGATGGGAGATGTTTTCTGTGCTCCCGCAGGTTTTCCTTGCCAGACAGAGTGGAAAAGCTTTCTGCTAGGATGTAGACCACAAAAGACGCTAAAGACGAAGGTACGATGCTCTCCGGAGGTAAGAGCCGCTGCCGGGCTTCTTTCGGCAGAAGCGGCGCTAAGAGAGCACTGTGAGCGGTACAATCGTCTTTGCGCGAAGAAGCCGCTTCTTCGGCTCCGGGAGCCGGAGAGAGCGGCAGCATCGGAAAACTGAAGAAGGAAGCTGTACAACACTGGGATTGCGTGCGCAACTTGCCAACTGATAGAAAACAGTACCTTACACTTTCCTGACGTTTCCAATCACATGAATATTGGATAAGAAGCTG
The DNA here is from genome assembly GCF_027579445.1 of Ammospiza nelsoni. Lineage (NCBI taxonomy): Eukaryota > Metazoa > Chordata > Aves > Passeriformes > Passerellidae > Ammospiza > Ammospiza nelsoni. The sequence goes on from NC_080633.1 coordinate 58,418,933, forward strand.
TTTTGGACATCTTTTCTTTCCTTTATGCCAAACACTCAGCAGACCTCCGTGCAACATCCAGAACACGATGGGAGATGTTTTCTGTGCTCCCGCAGGTTTTCCTTGCCAGACAGAGTGGAAAAGCTTTCTGCTAGGATGTAGACCACAAAAGACGCTAAAGACGAAGGTACGATGCTCTCCGGAGGTTAGAGCCGCTCCCGGGCTTCTTTCGGCAGAAGCGGCGCTAAGAGAGCACTGTGACTGGTACAATCGTCTTTGCGCGAAGAAGCCGCTTCTTCGGCTCCGGGAGCTGGAGAGAGCGGCAGCATCTGAAAGATGAAGAAGGAAGCTGTACAACACTGGGATTGTGTGCACAGCTTGCCAACTGATAGAAAACAGTACCTTACACTTTCCTGACGTTTCCAATCACATAAATATTGGATAAGAAGCTGTTTTGGACAGCTTTTCTTTCCTTTATGCCAAACACTCGGCAGACCTCCGTGCAACGTCCAGAACACGATGGGAGATGTTTTCTGTGCTCCCGCAGGTTTTCCTTGCCAGACAGAGTGGAAAAGCTTTCTGCTAGGATGTAGACCTCAAAAGACGCTAAAGACGAAGGTACGATGCTCTCCGAAGATAAAAGCCGCTCCCGGGCTTCTTTCGGCAGAAGCGGCGCTAAGAGAGCACTGTGAGCGGTACAATCGTCTTTGCGCGAAGAAGCCGCTTCTTCGGCTCCGGGAGCCGGAGAGAGTGGCAGCATCGGAAAGATGAAGAAGGAAGCTGTACAACACTGGGATTGTGTGCGCAGCTTGCCAACTGATAGAAAACAGTACCTTACACTTTCCTGACGTTTCCAATCACATGAATATTGGATAAGAAGCTGTTTTGGACAGCTTTCCTTTCCCTTATGCCAAACACTCGGCAGACCTCCGTGCAACGTCCAGAACACGATGGGAGATGTTTTCTGTGCTCCCGCAGGTTTTCCTTGCCAGACAGAGTGGAAAAGCTTTCTGCTAGGATGTAGACCACAAAAGACGCTAAAGACGAAGGTACGATGCTCTCCGGAGGTAAGAGCCGCTGGCGGGCTTCTTTCGGCAGAAGCGGCGCTAAGAGAGCACTGTGAGCGGTACAATCGTCTTTGCGCGAAGAAGCCGCTTCTTCGGCTCCGGGAGCCGGAGAGAGCGGCAGCATCGGAAAGGTGAAGAAGGAAGCTGTACAACACTGGGATTGTGTGCGCAGGTTGCCAACTGATAGAAAACAGTACCTTACACTTTCCTGACGTTTCCAATCACATGAATATTGGATAAGAAGCTGTTTTGGACAGCTTTTCTTTCCTTTATGCCAAACACTCGGCAGACCTCCGTGCAACGTCCAGAACACGATGGGAGATGTTTTCTGTGCTCCCGCAGGTTTTCCTTGCCAGACAGAGTGGAAAAGCTTTCTGCTAGGATGTAGAGCACAAAAGACTCTAAAGACGAAGGTACGATGCTCTCCGAAGATAAAAGCCGCTCCCGGGCTTCTTTCGGCAGAAGCGGCGCTAAGAGAGCACTGTGAGCGGTACAATCGTCTTTGCGCGAAGAAGCCGCTTCTTCGGCTCCGGGAGCCGGAGAGAGCGGCAGCGTTGGAAAGATGAAGAAGGAAGCTGTACAACACTGGGATTGTGTGCGCAGCTTGCCAACTGATAGAAAACAGTACCTTACACTTTCCTGACGTTTCCAATCACATGAATATTCGATAAGAAACTGTTTTGGACAGCTTTCCTTTCCGTTATGCCAAACACTCAATAGACCTCCGTGCAAAGTCCAGAATAAGATGGGAGATGGTTTCTGTGCTCCCGCAGGTTTTCCGTGCCAGACAGAGTGGAAAAGCTTTCTGCTAGGATGTAGACCACAAAAGACGCTAAAGACGAAGGTACGATGCTCTCCGAAGATAAAAGCCGCTCCCGGGCTTCTTTCGGCAGAAGCGGCGCTAAGAGAGCACTGTGAGCGGTACAATCGTCTTTGCGCGAAGAAGCCGCTTCTTCGGCTCCGGGAGCCGGAGAGAGCGGCAGCATCGGAAAGGTGAAGAAGGAAGCTGTACAACACTGGGATTGTGTGCGCAGCTTGCCAACTGATAGAAAACAGTACCTTACACTTTCCTGACGTTTCCAATCACATGAATATTGGATAAGAAGCTGTTTTGGACAGCTTTTCTTTCCTTTATGCCAAACACTCGGCAGACCTCCGTGCAACGTCCAGAACACGATGGGAGATGTTTTCTGTGCTCCCGCAGGTTTTCCTTGCCAGACAGAGTGGAAAAGCTTTCTGCTAGGATGTAGACCACAAAAGACGCTAAAGACGAAGGTACGATGCTCTCCGGAGCTAAGCGCCGCTCCCGGGCTTCTTTCGGCAGAAGCGGCGCTAAGAGAGCACTGTGACTGGTACAATCGCCTTTGCGCGAAGAAGCCGCTTCTTCGGCTCCGGGAGCTGGAGAGAGCAGCAGCATCGGAAAGGTGAAGAAGGAAGCTGTACAACACTGGGATTGTGTGCGCAGCTTGCCAACTGATAGAAAACAGTACCTTACACTTTCCTGACGTTTCCAATCACATGAATATTCGTTAAGAAGCTGTTTTGGGCAGCTTTTCTTTCTTTTATGCCAAACACTCGGCAGACCTCCGTGCAACGTCCAGAACACGATGGGAGATGTTTTCTGTGCTCCCGCAGGTTTTCCTCGCCAGACAGAGTGGAAAAGCTTTCTGCTAGGATGTAGACCACAAAAGACGCTAAAGACGAAGGTACGATGCTCTCCGGAGCTAAGAGCCGCTGCCGGACTTCTTTCGGCAGAAGCGGCGCTAAGGAGAGCAGTGTCAGCGGTACAATCGTCTTTGCGCGAAGAAGCCGCTTCTTCGGCTCCGGGAGCCGGAGAGAGCGGCAGCATCGGAAAGGTGAAGAAGGAAGCTGTACAACACTGGGATTGTGTGCGCAGCTTGCCAACTGATAGAAAACAGTACCTTACACTTTCCTGATGTTTCCAATCACATGAATATTCGTTAAGAAGCTGTTTTGGACAGCTTTTCTTTCCTTTATGCCAAACACTCGGCAGACCTCCGTGCAATGTCCAGAATACGATGGGAGATGTTTTCTGTGCTCCCGCAGGTTTTCCTTGCCAGACAGAGTGGAAAAGCTTTCTGCTAGGATGTAGACCACAAAAGACGCTAAAGACGAAGGTACGATGCTCTCCGAAGATAAAAGCCGCTGCCGGGCTTCTTTCGGCAGAAGCGGCGCTAAGGAGAGCACTGTGAGCGGTACAATCGTCTTTGCGCGAAGAAGCCGCTTCTTCGGCTCCGGGAGCCGGAGAGAGCGGCAGCATCGGAAAGGTGAAGAAGGAAGCTGTACAACACTGGGATTGTGTGCGCAGCTTGCCAACTGATAGAAAACAGTACCTTACACTTTCCTGACGTTTCCAATCACATGAATATTGGATAAGAAGCTGTTTTGGACAGCTTTTCTTTCCTTTATGCCAAACACTCGGCAGACCTCCGTGCAACGTCCAGAACACGATGGGAGATGTTTTCTGTGCTCGCGCAGGTTTTCCTTGCCAGACAGAGTGGAAAAGCTTTCTGCTAGGATGTAGACCACAAAAGACGCTAAAGACGAAGGTACGATGCTCTCCGGAGCTAAGAGCCGCTCCGGGGCTTCTTTCGGCAGAAGCGGCGCTAAGAGCGCACTGTGACTGGTACAATCGTCTTTGCGCGAAGAAGCCGCTTCTTCGGCTCCGGGAGCCGGAGAGAGCGGCAGCGTCGGAGAGGTGAAGAAGGAAGCTGTACAACACTGGGATTGTGTGCGCAGCTTGCCAACTGATAGAAAACAGTACCTTACACTTTCCTGACGTTTCCAATCACATGAATCTTCGATTGGAAGCTGTTTTGGACAGCTTTTCTTTCCTTTATGCCAAACACTCGGCAGGCCTCCGTGCAAAGTCCAGAACACGATGGGAGATGGTTTCTGTGCTCCCGCAGGTTTTCCTTGCCAGACAGAGTGGAAAAGCTTTCTGCTAGGATGTAGACCACAAAAGACGCTAAAGACGAAGGTACGATGCTCTCCGGAGCTTAGAGCCGCTCCCGGGCTTCTTTCGGCAGAAGCGGCGCTAAGAGAGCACTGTGAGCGGTACAATCGTCTTTGCGCGAAGAAGCCGCTTCTTCGGCTCCGGGAGCCGGAGAGAGCGGCAGCATCGGAAAGGTGAAGAAGGAAGCTGTACAACACTGGGATTGTGTGCGCAGCTTGCCAACTGATAGAAAACAGTACCTTACACTTTCCTGACGTTTCCAATCACATGAATATTGGATAAGAAGCTGTTTTGGACAGCTTTCCTTTCCGTTATGCCAAACACTCGGCAGACCTCCGTGCAACGTCCAGAACACGATGGGAGATGTTTTCTGTGCTCGCGCAGGTTTTCCTTGCCAGACAGAGTGGAAAAGCTTTCTGCTAGGATGTAGACCACAAAAGACGCTAAAGACGAAGGTACGATGCTCTCCGGAGGTTAGAGCCGCTCCCGGGCTTCTTTCGGCAGAAGCGGCGCTAAGAGAGCACTGTGAGCGGTACAATCGTCTTTGCGCGAAGAAGCCGCTTCTTCGGCTCCGGGAGCCGGAGAGAGCGGCAGCATCGGAAAGGTGAAGAAGGAAGCTGTACAACACTGGGATTGCGTGCGCAGCTTGCCAACTGATAGAAAACAGTACCTTACACTTTCCTGACGTTTCCAATCACATGAATATTGGATAAGAAGCTGTTTTGGACAGCTTTTCTTTCCTTTATGCCAAACACTCGGCAGACCTCCGTGCAACGTCCAGAACACGATGGGAGATGTTTTCTGTGCTCCCGCAGGTTTTCCTTGCCAGACAGAGTGGAAAAGCTTTCTGCTAGGATGTAGACCACAAAAGACGCTAAAGACGAAGGTACAATGCTCTCCGGAGCTTAGAGCCGCTGCCGGGCTTCTTTCGGCAGAAGCGGCGCTAAGAGAGCACTGTGAGCGGTACAATCGTCTTTGCGCGAAGAAGCCGCTTCTTCGGCTCCGGGAGCCGGAGAGAGCGGCAGCATCGGAAAGATGAAGAAGGAAGCTGTACAACACTGGGATTGTGTGCGCAACTTGCCAACTGATAGAAAACAGTACCTTACACTTTCCTGACCTTTCCAATCACATGAATATTGGATAAGAAGCTGTTTTGGACAGCTTTTCTTTCCTTTATGCCAAACACTCAACAGACCTCCGTGCAAAGTCCAGAATAAGATGGGAGATGGTTTCTGTGCTCCCGCAGGTTTTCCGTGCCAGACAGAGTGGAAAAGCTTTCTGCTAGGATGTAGACCACAAAAGACGCTAAAGACGAAGGTACGATGCTCTCCGGAGGTTAGAGCCGCTCCCGGGCTTCTTTCGGCAGAAGCGGCGCTAAGAGAGCACTGTGAGCGGTACAATCGTCTTTGCGCGAAGAAGCCGCTTCTTCGGCTCCGGGAGCCGGAGAGAGCGGCAGCATCGGAAAGGTGAAGAAGGAAGCTGTACAACACTGGGATTGCGTGCGCAGCTTGCCAACTGATAGAAAACAGTACCTTACACTTTCCTGACGTTTCCAATCACATGAATATTGGATAAGAAGCTGTTTTGGACAGCTTTTCTTTCCTTTATGCCAAACACTCGGCAGACCTCCGTGCAACGTCCAGAACACGATGGGAGATGTTTTCTGTGCTCCCGCAGGTTTTCCTTGCCAGACAGAGTGGAAAAGCTTTCTGCTAGGATGTAGACCACAAAAGACGCTAAAGACGAAGGTACAATGCTCTCCGGAGCTTAGAGCCGCTGCCGGGCTTCTTTCGGCAGAAGCGGCGCTAAGAGAGCACTGTGAGCGGCACAATCGTCTTTGCGCGAAGAAGCCGCTTCTTCGGCTCCGGGAGCCGGAGAGAGCGGCAGCATCGGAAAGGTGAAGAAGGAAGCTGTACAACACTGGGATTGTGTGCGCAACTTGCCAACTGATAGAAAACAGTACCTTACACTTTCCTGACGTTTCCAATAACATGAATATTCGATTGGAAGCTGTTTTGGACAGCTTTTCTTTCCTTTATGCCAAACACTCGGCAGACCTCCGTGCAACGTCCAGAACACGATGGGAGATGTTTTCTGTGCTCCCGCAGGTTTTCCTTGCCAGACAGAGTGGAAAAGCTTTCTGCTAGGATGTAGACCACAAAAGACGCTAAAGACGAAGGTACGATGCTCTCCGGAGCTTAGAGCCGCTCCCGGGCTTCTTTCGGCAGAAGCGGCGCTAAGAGAGCACTGTGAGCGGTACAATCGTCTTTGCGCGAAGATGCCGCTTCTTCGGCTCCGGGAGCCGGAGAGAGCGGCAGCATCGGAAAGGTGAAGAAGGAAGCTGTACAACACTGGGATTGTGTGCGCAGCTTGCCAACTGATAGAAAACAGTACCTTACACTTTCCTGACGTTTCCAATCACATGAATATTGGATAAGAAGCTGTTTTGGACAGCTTTTCTTTCCTTTATGCCAAACACTTGGCAAACCTCCCTGCAAGGTCCAGAACACGATGGGAGATGTTTTCTGTGCTCCCGCAGGTTTTCCTTGCCACACAGAGTGGAAAAGCTTTCTGCTAGGATGTAGACCACAAAAGACGCTAAAGACGAAGGTACGATGCTCTCCGGAGGTTAGAGCCGCTCCCGGGCTTCTTTCGGCAGAAGCGGCGCTAAGAGAGCACTGTGAGCGGTACAATCGTCTTTGCGCGAAGAAGCCGCTTCTTCGGCTCCGGGAGCCGGAGAGAGCGGCAGCGTCGGAAAGATGAAGAAGGAAGCTGTACAACACTGGGATTGTGTGCACAGCTTGCCAACCGATAGAAAACAGTACCTTACACTTTCCTGACGTTTCCAATCACATGAATATTCGATTGGAAGCTTTTGTGGACAGCTTTTCTTTTCTTTATGCCAAACACTCGGCAGACCTCTGTGCAACGTCCAGAACACGATTGGAGATGGTTTCTGTGCTCCCGCAGGTTTTCCTTGCCAGACAGAGTGGAAAAGCTTTCTGCTAGGATGTAGACCACAAAAGACGCTAAAGACGAAGGTACGATGCTCTCCGAAGATAAAAGCCGCTCCCGGGCTTCTTTCGGCAGAAGCGGCGCTAAGAGAGCACTGTGAGCGGTACAATCGTCTTTGCGCGAAGAAGCCGCTTCTTCGGCTCCGGGAGCCGGAGAGAGCGGCAGCATCGGAAAGGTGAAGAAGGAAGCTGTACAACACTGGGATTGTGTGCGCAGCTTGCCAACTGATAGAAAACAGTACCTTACACTTTCCTGACGTTTCCAATCACATGAATATTGGATAAGAAGCTGTTTTGGACAGCTTTTCTTTCCTTTATGCCAAACACTCGGCAGACCTCCGTGCAACGTCCAGAACACGATGGGAGATGTTTTCTGTGCTCCCGCAGGTTTTCCTTGCCAGACAGAGTGGAAAAGCTTTCTGCTAGGATGTAGACCACAAAAGACGCTAAAGACGAAGGTGCGATGCTCTCCGGAGCTAAGCGCCGCTCCCGGGCTTCTTTCGGCAGAAGCGGCGCTAAGAGAGCACTGTGACTGGTACAATCGCCTTTGCGCGAAGAAGCCGCTTCTTCGGCTCCGGGAGCTGGAGAGAGCAGCAGCATCGGAAAGGTGAAGAAGGAAGCTGTACAACACTGGGATTGTGTGCGCAGCTTGCCAACTGATAGAAAACAGTACCTTACACTTTCCTGACGTTTCCAATCACATGAATATTCGTTAAGAAGCTGTTTTGGGCAGCTTTTCTTTCTTTTATGCCAAACACTCGGCAGACCTCCGTGCAACGTCCAGAACACGATGGGAGATGTTTTCTGTGCTCCCGCAGGTTTTCCTCGCCAGACAGAGTGGAAAAGCTTTCTGCTAGGATGTAGACCACAAAAGACGCTAAAGACGAAGGTACGATGCTCTCCGGAGCTAAGAGCCGCTGCCGGGCTTCTTTCGGCAGAAGCGGCGCTAAGGAGAGCAGTGTGAGCGGTACAATCGTCTTTGCGCGAAGAAGCCGCTTCTTCGGCTCCGGGAGCCGGAGAGAGCGGCAGCATCGGAAAGGTGAAGAAGGAAGCTGTACAACACTGGGATTGTGTGCGCAGCTTGCCAACTGATAGAAAACAGTACCTTACACTTTCCTGATGTTTCCAATCACATGAATATTGGATAAGAAGCTGTTTTGGACAGCTTTTCTTTCCTTTATGCCAAACACTCGGCAGACCTCCGTGCAATGTCCAGAATACGATGGGAGATGTTTTCTGTGCTCCCGCAGGTTTTCCTTGCCAGACAGAGTGGAAAAGCTTTCTGCTAGGATGTAGACCACAAAAGACGCTAAAGACGAAGGTACGATGCTCTCCGAAGATAAAAGCCGCTGCCGGGCTTCTTTCGGCAGAAGCGGCGCTAAGGAGAGCACTGTGAGCGGTACAATCGTCTTTGCGCGAAGAAGCCGCTTCTTCGGCTCCGGGAGCCGGAGAGAGCGGCAGCATCGGAAAGGTGAAGAAGGAAGCTGTACAACACTGGGATTGTGTGCGCAGCTTGCCAACTGATAGAAAACAGTACCTTACACTTTCCTGACGTTTCCAATCACATGAATATTGGATAAGAAGCTGTTTTGGACAGCTTTTCTTTCCTTTATGCCAAACACTCAACAGACCTCCGTGCAAAGTCCAGAACACGATGGGAGATGGTTTCTGTGCTCCCGCAGGTTTTCCTTGCCAGACAGAGTGGAAAAGCTTCCTGCTAGGATGTAGACCACAAAAGACGCTAAAGACGAAGGTACGATGCTCTCCGGAGCTAAGAGCCGCTGCCGGGCTTCTTTCGGCAGAAGCGGTGCTAAGAGCGCACTGTGAGCGGTACAATCGTCTTTGCGCGAAGAAGCCGCTTCTTCGGCTCCGGGAGCTGGAGAGAGCGGCAGCATCTGAAAGATGAAGAAGGAAGCTGTACAACACTGGGATTGTGTGCGCAACTTGCCAACTGATAGAAAACAGTACCTTACACTTTCCTGACGTTTCCAATCACATGAATATTCGATAAGAAGCTGTTTTGGACAGCTTTTCTTTCCTTTATGCCAAACACTCGGCAGACCTCCGTGCAACGTCCAGAACACGATGGGAGATGTTTTCTGTGCTCCCGCAGGTTTTCCTTGCCAGACAGAGTGGAAAAGCTTTCTGCTAGGATGTAGACCTCAAAAGACGCTAAAGACGAAGGTACGATGCTCTCCGAAGCTAAGCGCCGCTCCCGGGCTTCTTTCGGCAGAAGCGGCGCTAAGAGAGCACTGTGAGCGGTACAATCGTCTTTGCGCGAAGAAGCCGCTTCTTCGGCTCCGGGAGCCGGAGAGAGCGGCAGCATCGGAAAACTGAAGAAGGAAGCTGTACAACACTGGGATTGTGTGCGCAGCTTGCCAACTGATAGAAAACAGTACCTTACACTTTCCTGACGTTTCCAATCACATGAATATTGGATAAGAAGCTGTTTTGGACAGCTTTTCTTTCCTTTATGCCAAACACTCAACAGACCTCCGTGCAAAGTCCAGAATAAGATGGGAGATGGTTTCTGTGCTCCCGCAGGCTTTCCGTGCCAGACAGAGTGGAAAAGCTTTCTGCTAGGATGTAGACCACAAAAGACGCTAAAGACGAAGGTACGATGCTCTCCGGAGGTTAGAGCTGCTCCCGGGCTTCTTTCGGCAGAAGCGGCGCTAAGAGAGCACTGTGAGCAGTACAATCGTCTTTGCGCGAAGAAGCCGCTTCTTCGGCTCCGGGAGCCGGAGAGAGCGGCAGCATCGGAAAGGTGAAGAAGGAAGCTGTACAACACTGGGATTGCGTGCGCAGCTTGCCAACTGATAGAAAACAGTACCTTACACTTTCCTGACGTTTCCAATCACATAAATATTGGATAAGAAGCTGTTTTGGACAGCTTTTCTTTCCTTTATGCCAAACACTCGGCAGACCTCCGTGCAACGTCCAGAACACGATGGGAGATGTTTTCTGTGCTCCCGCAGGTTTTCCTTGCCAGACAGAGTGGAAAAGCTTTCTGCTAGGATGTAGACCACAAAAGACGCTAAAGACGAAGGTACGATGCTCTCCGGAGCTAAGAGCCGCTGCCGGGCTTCTTTCGGCAGAAGCGGTGCTAAGAGCGCACTGTGAGCGGTACAATCGTCTTTGCGCGAAGAAGCCGCTTCTTCGGCTCCGGGAGCTGGAGAGAGCGGCAGCATCTGAAAGATGAAGAAGGAAGCTGTACAACACTGGGATTGTGTGCGCAGCTTGCCAACTGATAGAAAACAGTACCTTACACTTTCCTGACGTTTCCAATCACATGAATATTCGATATAAAGCTGTTTTGGACAGCTTTTCTTTCCTTTATGCCAAACACTTGGCAGACCTCCGTGCAACGTCCAGAACACGATGGGAGATGTTTTCTGTGCTCCCGCAGGTTTTCCTTGCCAGACAGAGTGGAAAAGCTTTCTGCTAGGATGTAGACCTCAAAAGACGCTAAAGACCAAGGTACGATGCTCTCTGAAGCTAAGCGCCGCTCCCGGGCTTCTTTCGGCAGAAGCGGCGCTAAGAGAGCACTGTGAGCGGTACAATCGTCTTTGCGCGAAGAAGCCGCTTCTTCGGCTCCGGGAGCCGGAGAGAGCAGCAGCATCGGAAAGATGAAGAAGGAAGCTGTACAACACTGGGATTGTGTGCGCAGCTTGCCAACTGATAGAAAACAGTACCTTACACTTTCCTGACCTTTCCAATCACATGAATATTGGATAAGAAGCTGTTTAGGACAGCTTTTCTTTCCCTTATGCCAAACACTCAACAGACCTCCGTGCAAAGTCCAGAATAAGATGGGAGATGGTTTCTGTGCTCCCGCAGGTTTTCCGTGCCAGACAGAGTGGAAAAGCTTTCTGCTAGGATGTAGACCACAAAAGACGCTAAAGACGAAGGTACGATGCTCTCCGGAGGTTAGAGCCGCTCCCGGGCTTCTTTCGGCAGAAGCGGCGCTAAGAGAGCACTGTGAGCGGTACAATCGTCTTTGCGCGAAGAAGCCGCTTCTTCGGCTCCGGGAGCCGGAGAGAGCGGCAGCATCGGAAAGGTGAAGAAGGAAGCTGTACAACACTGGGATTGCGTGCGCAGCTTGCCAACTGATAGAAAACAGTACCTTACACTTTCCTGACGTTTCCAATCACATAAATATTGGATAAGAAGCTGTTTTGGACAGCTTTTCTTTCCTTTATGCCAAACACTCGGCAGACCTCCGTGCAACGTCCAGAACACGATGGGAGATGGTTTCTGTGCTCCCGCAGGTTTTCCTTGCCAGACAGAGTGGAAAAGCTTTCTGCTAGGATGTAGACCACAAAAGACGCTAAAGACGAAGGTACGATGCTCTCCGGAGGTAAGAGCCGCTGGCGGGCTTCTTTCGGCAGAAGCGGCGCTAAGAGAGCACTGTGAGCGGTACAATCGTCTTTGCGCGAAGAAGCCGCTTCTTCGGCTCCGGGAGCCGGAGAGAGCGGCAGCATCGGAAAACTGAAGAAGGAAGCTGTACAACACTGGGATTGCGTGCGCAACTTGCCAACTGATAGAAAACAGTACCTTACACTTTCCTGACGTTTCCAATCACATGAATATTGGATAAGAAGCTGTTTTGGACATCTTTTCTTTCCTTTATGCCAAACACTCAGCAGACCTCCGTGCAACGTCCAGAACACGATGGGAGATGTTTTCTGTGCTCCCGCAGGTTTTCCTTGCCAGACAGAGTGGAAAAGCTTTCTGCTAGGATGTAGACCACAAAAGACGCTAAAGACGAAGGTACGATGCTCTCCGGAGGTTAGAGCCGATCCCGGGCTTCTTTCGGCAGAAGCGGCGCTAAGAGAGCACTGTGAGCGGTACAATCGTCTTTGCGCGAAGAAGCCGCTTCTTCGGCTCCGGGAGCTGGAGAGAGCGGCAGCATCTGAAAGATGAAGAAGGAAGCTGTACAACACTGGGATTGTGTGCGCAGCTTGCAAACTGATAGAAAACAGTACCTTACACTTTCCTGACGTTTCCAATCACATGAATCTTCGATTGGAAGCTGTTTTGGACAGCTTTTCTTTCCTTTATGCCAAACACTCGGCAGACCTCCGTGCAAAGTCCAGAACTTGATGGGAGATGGTTTCTGTGCTCCCGCAGGTTTTCCTTGCCAGACAGAGTGGAAAAGCTTTCTGCTAGGATGTAGACCACAAAAGACGCTAAAGACGAAGGTACGATGCTCTCCGGAGCTTAGAGCCGCTCCCGGGCTTCTTTCGGCAGAAGCGGCGCTAAGAGAGCACTGTGAGCGGTACAATCGTCTTTGCGCGAAGAAGCCGCTTCTTCGGCTCCGGGAGCCGGAGAGAGCGGCAGCATCGAAAAGGTGAAGAAGGAAGCTGTACAACACTGGGATTGTGTGCGCAGCTTGCCAACTGATAGAAAACAGTACCTTACACTTTCCTGACGTTTCCAATCACATGAATATTGGATAAGAAGCTGTTTTGGACAGCTTTCCTTTCCGTTATGCCAAACACTCGGCAGACCTCCGTGCAACGTCCAGAACACGATGGGAGATGTTTTCTGTGCTCGCGCAGGTTTTCCTTGCCAGACAGAGTGGAAAAGCTTTCTGCTAGGATGTAGACCACAAAAGACGCTAAAGACGAAGGTACGATGCTCTCCGAAGCTAAGCGCCGCTCCCGGGCTTCTTTCGGCAGAAGCGGCGCTAAGAGAGCACTGTGAGCGGTACAATCGTCTTTGCGCGAAGAAGCCGCTTCTTCGGCTCCGGGAGCCGGAGAGAGCGGCAGCATCGGAAAGATGAAGAAGGAAGCTGTACAACACTGGGATTGTGTGCGCAACTTGCCAACTGATAGAAAACAGTACCTTACACTTTCCTGACGTTTCCAATCACATGAATATTCGATACGAAGCTGTTTTGGACAGCTTTTCTTTCCTTTATGCCAAACACTCGGCAGACCTCCGTGCAACGTCCAGAACACGATGGGAGATGTTTTCTGTGCTCCCGCAGGTTTTCCTTGCCAGACAGAGTGGAAAAGCTTTCTGCTAGGATGTAGACCACAAAAGACGCTAAAGACGAAGGTACGATGCTCTCCGGAGGTTAGAGCCGCTCCCGGGCTTCTTTCGGCAGAAGCGGCGCTAAGAGAGCACTGTGAGCGGTACAATCGTCTTTGCGCGAAGAAGCCGCTTCTTCGGCTCCGGGAGCCGGAGAGAGCGGCAGCATCGGAAAGGTGAAGAAGGAAGCTGTACAACACTGGGATTGCGTGCGCAGCTTGCCAACTGATAGAAAACAGTACCTTACACTTTCCTGACGTTTCCAATCACATAAATATTGGATAAGAAGCTGTTTTGGACAGCTTTTCTTTCCTTTATGCCAAACACTCGGCAGACCGTGCAACGTCCAGAACACGATGGGAGATGTTTTCTGTGCTCCCGCAGGTTTTCCTTGCCAGACAGAGTGGAAAAGCTTTCTGCTAGGATGTAGACCACAAAAGACGCTAAAGACGAAGGTACAATGCTCTCCGGAGCTTAGAGCCGCTGCCGGGCTTCTTTCGGCAGAAGCGGCGCTAAGAGAGCACTGTGAGCGGTACAATCGTCTTTGCGCGAAGAAGCCGCTTCTTCGGCTCCGGGAGCCGGAGAGAGCGGCAGCATCGGAAAGATGAAGAAGGAAGCTGTACAACACTGGGATTGTGTGCGCAACTTGCCAACTGATAGAAAACAGTACCTTACACTTTCCTGACCTTTCCAATCACATGAATATTGGATAAGAAGCTGTTTTGGACAGCTTTTCTTTCCTTTATGCCAAACACTCAACAGACCTCCGTGCAAAGTCCAGAATAAGATGGGAGATGGTTTCTGTGCTCCCGCAGGTTTTCCGTGCCAGACAGAGTGGAAAAGCTTTCTGCTAGGATGTAGACCACAAAAGACGCTAAAGACGAAGGTACGATGCTCTCCGGAGCTTAGAGCCGCTCCCGGGCTTCTTTCGGCAGAAGCGGCGCTAAGAGAGCACTGTGAGCGGTACAATCGTCTTTGCGCGAAGAAGCCGCTTCTTCGGCTCCGGGAGCCGGAGAGAGCGGCAGCATCGGAAAGGTGAAGAAGGAAGCTGTACAACACTGGGATTGCGTGCGCAGCTTGCCAACTGATAGAAAACAGTACCTTACACTTTCCTGACGTTTCCAATCACATGAATATTCGATAAGAAGCTGTTTTGGACAGCTTTTCTTTCCTTTATGCCAAACACTCGGCAGACCTCCGTGCAACGTCCAGAACACGATGGGAGATGTTTTCTGTGCTCCCGCAGGTTTTCCTTGCCAGACAGAGTGGAAAAGCTTTCTGCTAGGATGTAGACCACAAAAGACGCTAAAGACGAAGGTACAATGCTCTCCGGAGCTTAGAGCCGCTGCCGGGCTTCTTTCGGCAGAAGCGGCGCTAAGAGAGCACTGTGAGCGGCACAATCGTCTTTGCGCGAAGAAGCCGCTTCTTCGGCTCCGGGAGCCGGAGAGAGCGGCAGCATCGGAAAGGTGAAGAAGGAAGCTGTACAACACTGGGATTGTGTGCGCAACTTGCCAACTGATAGAAAACAGTACCTTACACTTTCCTGACGTTTCCAATAACATGAATATTCGATTGGAAGCTGTTTTGGACAGCTTTTCTTTCCTTTATGCCAAACACTCGGCAGACCTCCGTGCAACGTCCAGAACACGATGGGAGATGTTTTCTGTGCTCCCGCAGGTTTTCCTTGCCACACAGAGTGGAAAAGCTTTCTGCTAGGATGTAGACCACAAAAGACGCTAAAGACGAAGGTACGATGCTCTCCGGAGCTTAGAGCCGCTCCCGGGCTTCTTTCGGCAGAAGCGGCGCTAAGAGAGCACTGTGAGCGGTACAATCGTCTTTGCGCGAAGATGCCGCTTCTTCGGCTCCGGGAGCCGGAGAGAGCGGCAGCATCGGAAAGGTGAAGAAGGAAGCTGTACAACACTGGGATTGTGTGCGCAGCTTGCCAACTGATAGAAAACAGTACCTTACACTTTCCTGACGTTTCCAATCACATGAATATTGGATATAAAGCTGTTTTACACAGGTTTGCTTTTCTTTATGCCAAACACTTGGCAAACCTCCGTGCAAGGTCCAGAACACGATGGGAGATGTTTTCTGTGCTCGCGCAGGTTTTCCTTGCCACACAGAGTGGAAAAGCTTTCTGCTAGGATGTAGACCACAAAAGACGCTAAAGACGAAGGTACGATGCTCTCCGGAGGTTAGAGCCGCTCCCGGGCTTCTTTCGGCAGAAGCGGCACTAAGAGAGCACTGTGAGCGGTACAATCGTCTTTGCGCGAAGAAGCCGCTTCTTCGGCTCCGGGAGCCGGAGAGAGCGGCAGCGTCGGAAAGATGAAGAAGGAAGCTGTACAACACTGGGATTGTGTGCACAGCTTGCCAACCGATAGAAAACAGTACCTTACACTTTCCTGACGTTTCCAATCACATGAATATTCGATTGGAAGCTTTTGTGGACAGCTTTTCTTTTCTTTATGCCAAACACTCGGCAGACCTCCGTGCAACGTCCAGAACACGATTGGAGATGGTTTCTGTGCTCCCGCAGGTTTTCCTTGCCAGACAGAGTGGAAAAGCTTTCTGCTAGGATGTAGACCACAAAAGACGCTAAAGACGAAGGTACGATGCTCTCCGAAGATAAAAGCCGCTCCCGGGCTTCTTTCGGCAGAAGCGGCGCTAAGAGAGCACTGTGAGCGGTACAATCGTCTTTGCGCGAAGAAGCCGCTTCTTCGGCTCCGGGAGCCGGAGAGAGCGGCAGCATCGGAAAGGTGAAGAAGGAAGCTGTACAACACTGGGATTGTGTGCGCAGCTTGCCAACTGATAGAAAACAGTACCTTACACTTTCCTGACGTTTCCAATCACATGAATATTGGATAAGAAGCTGTTTTGGACAGCTTTTCTTTCCTTTATGCCAAACACTCGGCAGACCTCCGTGCAACGTCCAGAACACGATGGGAGATGTTTTCTGTGCTCCCGCAGGTTTTCCTTGCCAGACAGAGTGGAAAAGCTTTCTGCTAGGATGTAGACCACAAAAGACGCTAAAGACGAAGGTACGATGCTCTCCGGAGCTAAGCGCCGCTCCCGGGCTTCTTTCGGCAGAAGCGGCGCTAAGAGAGCACTGTGACTGGTACAATCGCCTTTGCGCGAAGAAGCCGCTTCTTCGGCTCCGGGAGCTGGAGAGAGCAGCAGCATCGGAAAGGTGAAGAAGGAAGCTGTACAACACTGGGATTGTGTGCGCAGCTTGCCAACTGATAGAAAACAGTACCTTACACTTTCCTGACGTTTCCAATCACATGAATATTCGTTAAGAAGCTGTTTTGGGCAGCTTTTCTTTCTTTTATGCCAAACACTCGGCAGACCTCCGTGCAACGTCCAGAACACGATGGGAGATGTTTTCTGTGCTCCCGCAGGTTTTCCTTGCCAGACAGAGTGGAAAAGCTTTCTGCTAGGATGTAGACCACAAAAGACGCTAAAGACGAAGGTACGATGCTCTCCGAAGATAAAAGCCGCTCCCGGGCTTCTTTCGGCAGAAGCGGCGCTAAGAGAGCACTGTGAGCGGTACAATCGTCTTTGCGCGAAGAAGCCGCTTCTTCGGCTCCGGGAGCCGGAGAGAGCGGCAGCATCGGAAAGGTGAAGAAGGAAGCTGTACAACACTGGGATTGTGTGCGCAGCTTGCCAACTGATAGAAAACAGTACCTTACACTTTCCTGACGTTTCCAATCACATGAATATTGGATAAGAAGCTGTTTTGGACAGCTTTTCTTTCCTTTATGCCAAACACTCGGCAGACCTCCGTGCAACGTCCAGAACACGATGGGAGATGTTTTCTGTGCTCCCGCAGGTTTTCCTTGCCAGACAGAGTGGAAAAGCTTTCTGCTAGGATGTAGACCACAAAAGACGCTAAAGACGAAGGTACGATGCTCTCCGGAGCTAAGCGCCGCTCCCGGGCTTCTTTCGGCAGAAGCGGCGCTAAGAGAGCACTGTGACTGGTACAATCGCCTTTGCGCGAAGAAGCCGCTTCTTCGGCTCCGGGAGCTGGAGAGAGCAGCAGCATCGGAAAGGTGAAGAAGGAAGCTGTACAACACTGGGATTGTGTGCGCAGCTTGCCAACTGATAGAAAACAGTACCTTACACTTTCCTGACGTTTCCAATCACATGAATATTCGTTAAGAAGCTGTTTTGGGCAGCTTTTCTTTCTTTTATGCCAAACACTCGGCAGACCTCCGTGCAACGTCCAGAACACGATGGGAGATGTTTTCTGTGCTCCCGCAGGTTTTCCTTGCCAGACAGAGTGGAAAAGCTTTCTGCTAGGATGTAGACCACAAAAGACGCTAAAGACGAAGGTACGATGCTCTCCGGAGCTAAGAGCCGCTGCCGGGCTTCTTTCGGCAGAAGCGGCGCTAAGGAGAGCAGTGTGAGCGGTACAATCGTCTTTGCGCGAAGAAGCCGCTTCTTCGGCTCCGGGAGCCGGAGAGAGCGGCAGCATCGGAAAGGTGAAGAAGGAAGCTGTACAACACTGGGATTGTGTGCGCAGCTTGCCAACTGATAGAAAACAGTACCTTACACTTTCCTGATGTTTCCAATCACATGAATATTGGATAAGAAGCTGTTTTGGACAGCTTTTCTTTCCTTTATGCCAAACACTCGGCAGACCTCCGTGCAATGTCCAGAATACGATGGGAGATGTTTTCTGTGCTCCCGCAGGTTTTCCTTGCCAGACAGAGTGGAAAAGCTTTCTGCTAGGATGTAGACCACAAAAGACGCTAAAGACGAAGGTACGATGCTCTCCGAAGATAAAAGCCGCTGCCGGGCTTCTTTCGGCAGAAGCGGCGCTAAGGAGAGCACTGTGAGCGGTACAATCGTCTTTGCGCGAAGAAGCCGCTTCTTCGGCTCCGGGAGCCGGAGAGAGCGGCAGCATCGGAAAGGTGAAGAAGGAAGCTGTACAACACTGGGATTGTGTGCGCAGCTTGCCAACTGATAGAAAACAGTACCTTACACTTTCCTGACGTTTCCAATCACATGAATATTGGATAAGAAGCTGTTTTGGACAGCTTTTCTTTCCTTTATGCCAAACACTCGGCAGACCTCCGTGCAACGTCCACAACACGATGGGAGATGTTTTCTGTGCTCGCGCAGGTTTTCCTTGCCAGACAGAGTGGAAAAGCTTTCTGCTAGGATGTAGACCACAAAAGACGCTAAAGACGAAGGTACGATGCTCTCCGGAGCTAAGAGCCGCTCCGGGGCTTCTTTCGGCAGAAGCGGCGCTAAGAGCGCACTGTGACTGGTACAATCGTCTTTGCGCGAAGAAGCCGCTTCTTCGGCTCCGGGAGCCGGAGAGAGCGGCAGCGTCGGAAAGGTGAAGAAGGAAGCTGTACAACACTGGGATTGTGTGCGCAGCTTGCCAACTGATAGAAAACAGTACCTTACACTTTCCTGACGTTTCCAATCACATGAATCTTCGATTGGAAGCTGTTTTGGACAGCTTTTCTTTCCTTTATGCCAAACACTCGGCAGACCTCCGTGCAAAGTCCAGAACACGATGGGAGATGGTTTCTGTGCTCCCGCAGGTTTTCCTTGCCAGACAGAGTGGAAAAGCTTTCTGCTAGGATGTAGACCACAAAAGACGCTAAAGACGAAGGTACGATGCTCTCCGGAGCTTAGAGCCGCTCCCGGGCTTCTTTCGGCAGAAGCGGTGCTAAGAGAGCACTGTGAGCGGTACAATCGTCTTTGCGCGAAGAAGCCGCTTCTTCGGCTCCGGGAGCCGGAGAGAGCGGCAGCATCGGAAAGGTGAAGAAGGAAGCTGTACAACACTGGGATTGTGTGCGCAGCTTGCCAACTGATAGAAAACAGTACCTTACACTTTCCTGACGTTTCCAATCACATGAATATTGGATAAGAAGCTGTTTTGGACAGCTTTCCTTTCCGTTATGCCAAACACTCGGCAGACCTCCGTGCAACGTCCAGAATAAGATGGGAGATGTTTTCTGTGCTCCCGCAGGTTTTCTTTGCCAGACAGAGTGGAAAAGCTTTCTGCTAGGATGTAGACCACAAAAGACGCTAAAGAAGAAGGTACGATGCTCTCCGGAGCTTAGAGCCGCTCCCGGGCTTCTTTCGGCAGAAGGGGCGCTAAGAGAGCACTGTGAGCGGTACAATCGTCTTTGCGCGAAGAAGCCGCTTCTTCGGCTCCGGGAGCCGGAGAGAGCGGCAGCATCGGAAAGGTGAAGAAGGAAGCTGTACAACACTGGGATTGTGTGCGCAACTTGCCAACTGATAGAAAACAGTACCTTACACTTTCCTGACGTTTCCAATCACATGAATATTCGATACGAAGCTGTTTTGGACAGCTTTTCTTTCCTTTATGCCAAACACTCGGCAGACCTCCGTGCAACGTCCAGAACACGATGGGAGATGTTTTCTGTGCTCCCGCAGGTTTTCCTTGCCAGACAGAGTGGAAAAGCTTTCTGCTAGGATGTAGACCACAAAAGACGCTAAAGACGAAGGTACGATGCTCTCCGACGATTAAAGCCGCTCCCGGGCTTCTTTCGGCAGAAGCGGCGCTAAGAGAGCACTGTGACTGGTACAATCGTCTTTGCGCGAAGAAGCCGCTTCTTCGGCTCCGGGAGCCGGAGAGAGCGGCAGCGTCGGAAAGGTGAAGAAGGAAGCTGTACAACACTGGGATTGTGTGCGCAGCTTGCCAACTGATAGAAAACAGTACCTTACACTTTCCTGACGTTTCCAATCACATGAATATTCGTTAAGAAGCTGTTTTGGACAGCTTTTCTTTCCTTAATGCCTAACACTCGGCAGACCTCCGTGCAAAGTCCAGAACACGATGGGAGATGGTTTCTGTGCTCCCGCAGGTTTTCCTTGCCAGACAGAGTGGAAAAGCTTTCTGCTAGGATGTAGACCACAAAAGACGCTAAAGACGAAGGTACGATGCTCTCCGAAGATAAAAGCCGCTCCCGGGCTTCTTTCGGCAGAAGCGGCGCTAAGAGAGCACTGTGAGCGGTACAATCGTCTTTGCGCGAATATGCCGCTTCTTCGGCTCCGGGAGCCGGAGAGAGCGGCAGCATCGGAAAGATGAAGAAGGAAGCTGTACAACACTGGGATTGTGTGCGCAGCTTGCCAACTGATAGAAAACAGTACCTTACACTTTCCTGACGTTTCCAATCACATGAATATTGGATAAGAAGCTGTTTTGGACAGCTTTTCTTTCCTTTATGCCAAACACTCGGCAGACCTCCGTGCAACGTCCAGAACACGATGGGAGATGTTTTCTGTGCTCCCGCAGGTTTTCCTTGCCAGACAGAGTGGAAAAGCTTTCTGCTAGGATGTAGAGCACAAAAGACTCTAAAGACGAAGGTACGATGCTCTCCGAAGATAAAAGCCGCTCCCGGGCTTCTTTCGGCAGAAGCGGCGCTAAGAGAGCACTGTGAGCGGTACAATCGTCTTTGCGCGAAGAAGCCGCTTCTTCGGCTCCGGGAGCCGGAGAGAGCGGCAGCGTTGGAAAGATGAAGAAGGAAGCTGTACAACACTGGGATTGTGTGCGCAGCTTGCCAACTGATAGAAAACAGTACCTTACACTTTCCTGACGTTTCCAATCACATGAATATTGGATAAGAAGCTGTTTTGGACAGCTTTTCTTTCCTTTATGCCAAACACTCGGCAGACCTCCGTGCAACGTCCAGAACACGATGGGAGATGTTTTCTGTGCTCCCGCAGGTTTTCCTTGCCAGACAGAGTGGAAAAGCTTTTTGCTAGGATGTAGATCACAAAAGACGCTAAAGACGAAGGTACGATGCTCTCAGACGATTAAAGCCGCTCCCGGGCTTCTTTCGGCAGAAGCGGCGCTAAGAGAGCACTGTGAGCGGTACAATCGTCTTTGCGTGAAGAAGCCGCTTCTTCGGCTCCGGGAGCCGGAGAGAGGGGCAGCGTCGGAAAGATGAAGAAGGAAGCTGTACAACACTGGGATTGTGTGCACAGCTTGCCAACCGATAGAAAACAGTACCTTACACTTTCCTGACGTTTCCAATCACATGAATATTCGATAAGAAGCTGTTTTGGACAGCTTTCCTTTCCGTTATGCCAAACACTCAACAGACCTCCGTGCAAAGTCCAGAACACGATGGGAGATGGTTTCTGTGCTCCCGCAGGTTTTCCTTGCCAGACAGAGTGGAAAAGCTTCCTGCTAGGATGTAGACCACAAAAGACGCTAAAGACGAAGGTACGATGCTCTCCGGAGCTAAGAGCCGCTGCCGGGCTTCTTTCGGCAGAAGCGGTGCTAAGAGCGCACTGTGAGCGGTACAATCGTCTTTGCGCGAAGAAGCCGCTTCTTCGGCTCCGGGAGCTGGAGAGAGCGGCAGCATCTGAAAGATGAAGAAGGAAGCTGTACAACACTGGGATTGTGTGCGCAACTTGCCAACTGATAGAAAACAGTACCTTACACTTTCCTGACGTTTCCAATCACATGAATATTCGATAAGAAGCTGTTTTGGACAGCTTTTCTTTCCTTTATGCCAAACACTCGGCAGACCTCCGTGCAACGTCCAGAACACGATGGGAGATGTTTTCTGTGCTCCCGCAGGTTTTCCTTGCCACACAGAGTGGAAAAGCTTTCTGCTAGGATGTAGACCTCAAAAGACGCTAAAGACGAAGGTACGATGCTCTCCGAAGCTAAGCGCCGCTCCCGGGCTTCTTTCGGCAGAAGCGGCGCTAAGAGAGCACTGTGAGCGGTACAATCGTCTTTGCGCGAAGAAGCCGCTTCTTCGGCTCCGGGAGCCGGAGAGAGCGGCAGCATCGGAAAGATGAAGAAGGAAGCTGTACAACACTGGGATTGTGTGCGCAACTTGCCAACTGATAGAAAACAGTACCTTACACTTTCCTGACGTTTCCAATCACATGAATATTGGATAAGAAGCTGTTTTGGACAGCTTTTCTTTCCTTTATGCCAAACACTCAACAGACCTCCGTGCAAAGTCCAGAATAAGATGGGAGATGGTTTCTGTGCTCCCGCAGGTTTTCCGTGCCAGACAGAGTGGAAAAGCTTTCTGCTAGGATGTAGACCACAAAAGACGCTAAAGACGAAGGTACGATGCTCTCCGGAGGTTAGAGCCGCTCCCGGGCTTCTTTCGGCAGAAGCGGCGCTAAGAGAGCACTGTGAGCAGTACAATCGTCTTTGCGCGAAGAAGCCGCTTCTTCGGCTCCGGGAGCCGGAGAGAGCGGCAGCATCGGAAAGGTGAAGAAGGAAGCTGTACAACACTGGGATTGCGTGCGCAGCTTGCCAACTGATAGAAAACAGTACCTTACACTTTCCTGACGTTTCCAATCACATAAATATTGGATAAGAAGCTGTTTTGGACAGCTTTTCTTTCCTTTATGCCAAACACTCGGCAGACCTCCGTGCAACGTCCAGAACACGATGGGAGATGTTTTCTGTGCTCCCGCAGGTTTTCCTTGCCAGACAGAGTGGAAAAGCTTTCTGCTAGGATGTAGACCACAAAAGACGCTAAAGACGAAGGTACGATGCTCTCCGGAGCTAAGAGCCGCTGCCGGGCTTCTTTCGGCAGAAGCGGTGCTAAGAGCGCACTGTGAGCGGTACAATCGTCTTTGCGCGAAGAAACCGCTTCTTCGGCTCCGGGAGCCGGAGAGAGCGGCAGCATCTGAAAGATGAAGAAGGAAGCTGTACAACACTGGGATTGTGTGCGCAGCTTGCCAACTGATAGAAAACAGTACCTTACACTTTCCTGACGTTTCCAATCACATGAATATTGGATAAGAAGCTGTTTTGGACATCTTTTCTTTCCTTTATGCCAAACACTCAGCAGACCTCCGTGCAACGTCCACAACACGATGGGAGATGTTTTCTGTGCTCCCGCAGGTTTTCCTTGCCAGACAGAGTGGAAAAGCTTTCTGCTAGGATGTAGACCACAAAAGACGCTAAAGACGAAGGTACGATGCTCTCCGGAGCTAGCGCCGCTGCCGGGCTTCTTTCGGCAGAAGCGGCGCTAAGAGAGCACTGTGACTGGTACAATCGTCTTTGCGCGAAGAAGCCGCTTCTTCGGCTCCGGGAGCCGGAGAGAGCGGCAGCATCGGAAAGGTGAAGAAGGAAGCTGTACAACACTGGGATTGTGTGCGCAGCTTGCCAACTGATAGAAAACAGTACCTTACACTTTCCTGACGTTTCCAATCACATGAATATTCGTTAAGAAGCTGTTTTGGACAGCTTTTCTTTCCTTTATGCCAAACACTCGGCAGACCTCCGTGCAACGTCCAGAACACGATGGGAGATGTTTTCTGTGCTCCCGCAGGTTTTCCTTGCCACACAGAGTGGAAAAGCTTTCTGCTAGGATGTAGACCACAAAAGACGCTAAAGACGAAGGTACAATGCTCTCCGGAGCTTAGAGCCGCTGCCGGGCTTCTTTCGGCAGAAGCGGCGCTAAGAGAGCACTGTGAGCGGCACAATCGTCTTTGCGCGAAGAAGCCGCTTCTTCGGCTCCGGGAGCCGGAGAGAGCGGCAGCATCGGAAAGGTGAAGAAGGAAGCTGTACAACACTGGGATTGTGTGCGCAGCTTGCCAACTGATAGAAAACAGTACCTTACACTTTCCTGACGTTTCCAATCATATGAATATTCGATACGAAGCTGTTTTGGACAGCTTTTCTTTCCTTTATGCCAAGCACTCGGCAGACCTCCGTGCAACGTCCAGAACACGATGGGAGATGTTTTCTGTGCTCCCGCAGGTTTTCCTTGCCAGACAGAGTGGAAAAGCTTTCTGCTAGGATGTAGACCACAAAAGACGCTAAAGACGAAGGTACGATGCTCTCCGGAGCTTAGAGCCGCTCCCGGGCTTCTTTCGGCAGAAGCGGCGCTAAGAGAGCACTGTGACTGGTACAATCGTCTTTGCGCGAAGAAGCCGCTTCTTCGGCTCCGGGAGCCGGAGAGAGCGGCAGCATCGGAAAGGTGAAGAAGGAAGCTGTACAACACTGGGATTGTGTGCGCAGCTTGCCAACTGATAGAAAACAGTACCTTACACTTTCCTGACGTTTCCAATCACATGAATATTGGATAAGAAGCTGTTTTGGACAGCTTTCCTTTCCGTTATGCCAAACACTCGGCAGACCTCCGTGCAACGTCCAGAACACGATGGGAGATGTTTTCTGTGCTCCCGCAGGTTTTCCTTGCCAGACAGAGTGGAAAAGCTTTCTGCTAGGATGTAGACCACAAAAGACGCTAAAGACGAAGGTACGATGCTCTCCGGAGCTTAGAGCCGCTCCCGGGCTTCTTTCGGCAGAAGGGGCGCTAAGAGAGCACTGTGAGCGGTACAATCGTCTTTGCGCGAAGAAGCCGCTTCTTCGGCTCCGGGAGCCGGAGAGAGCGGCAGCATCGGAAAGGTGAAGAAGGAAGCTGTACAACACTGGGATTGTGTGCGCAACTTGCCAACTGATAGAAAACAGTACCTTACACTTTCCTGACGTTTCCAATCACATGAATATTCGATACGAAGCTGTTTTGGACAGCTTTCCTTTCCTTTATGCCAAACACTCGGCAGACCTCCGTGCAACGTCCAGAACACGATGGGAGATGTTTTCTGTGCTCCCGCAGGTTTTCCTTGCCAGACAGAGTGGAAAAGCTTTCTGCTAGGATGTAGACCACAAAAGACGCTAAAGACGAAGGTACGATGCTCTCCGACGATTAAAGCCGCTCCCGGGCTTCTTTCGGCAGAAGCGGCGCTAAGAGAGCACTGTGACTGGTACAATCGTCTTTGCGCGAAGAAGCCGCTTCTTCGGCTCCGGGAGCCGGAGAGAGCGGCAGCGTCGGAAAGGTGAAGAAGGAAGCTGTACAACACTGGGATTGTGTGCGCAGCTTGCCAACTGATAGAAAACAGTACCTTACACTTTCCTGACGTTTCCAATCACATGAATATTTGTTAAGAAGCTGTTTTGGACAGCTTTTCTTTCCTTTATGCCAAACACTCGGCAGACCTCCGTGCAAAGTCCAGAACACGATGGGAGATGGTTTCTGTGCTCCCGCAGGTTTTCCTTGCCAGACAGAGTGGAAAAGCTTTCTGCTAGGATGTAGACCACAAAAGACGCTAAAGACGAAGGTACGATGCTCTCCGAAGATAAAAGCCGCTCCCGGGCTTCTTTCGGCAGAAGCGGCGCTAAGAGAGCACTGTGAGCGGTACAATCGTCTTTGCGCGAATATGCCGCTTCTTCGGCTCCGGGAGCCGGAGAGAGCGGCAGCATCGGAAAGATGAAGAAGGAAGCTGTACAACACTGGGATTGTGTGCGCAGCTTGCCAACTGATAGAAAACAGTACCTTACACTTTCCTGACGTTTCCAATCACATGAATATTGGATAAGAAGCTGTTTTGGACAGCTTTTCTTTCCTTTATGCCAAACACTCGGCAGACCTCCGTGCAACGTCCAGAACACGATGGGAGATGTTTTCTGTGCTCCCGCAGGTTTTCCTTGCCAGACAGAGTGGAAAAGCTTTTTGCTAGGATGTAGATCACAAAAGACGCTAAAGACGAAGGTACGATGCTCTCCGACGATTACAGCCGCTCCCGGGCTTCTTTCGGCAGAAGCGGCGCTAAGAGAGCACTGTGAGCGGTACAATCGTCTTTGCGTGAAGAAGCCGCTTCTTCGGCTCCGGGAGCCGGAGAGAGCGGCAGCGTCGGAAAGATGAAGAAGGAAGCTGTACAACACTGGGATTGTGTGCACAGCTTGCCAACCGATAGAAAACAGTACCTTACACTTTCCTGACGTTTCCAATCACATGAATATTCGATAAGAAGCTGTTTTGGACAGCTTTCCTTTCCGTTATGCCAAACACTCAACAGACCTCCGTGCAAAGTCCAGAATACGATGGGAGATGGTTTCTGTGCTCCCGCAGGTTTTCCTTGCCAGACAGAGTGGAAAAGCTTCCTGCTAGGATGTAGACCACAAAAGACGCTAAAGACGAAGGTACGATGCTCTCCGGAGCTAAGAGCCGCTGCCGGGCTTCTTTCGGCAGAAGCGGTGCTAAGAGCGCACTGTGAGCGGTACAATCGTCTTTGCGCGAAGAAGCCGCTTCTTCGGCTCCGGGAGCTGGAGAGAGCGGCAGCATCTGAAAGATGAAGAAGGAAGCTGTACAACACTGGGATTGTGTGCGCAACTTGCCAACTGATAGAAAACAGTACCTTACACTTTCCTGACGTTTCCAATCACATGAATATTCGTTAAGAAGCTGTTTTGGACAGCTTTTCTTTCCTTTATGCCAAACACTCGGCAGACCTCCGTGCAACGTCCAGAACACGATGGGAGATGTTTTCTGTGCTCCCGCAGGTTTTCCTTGCCACACAGAGTGGAAAAGCTTTCTGCTAGGATGTAGACCTCAAAAGACGCTAAAGACGAAGGTACAATGCTCTCCGGAGCTTAGAGCCGCTGCCGGGCTTCTTTCGGCAGAAGCGGCGCTAAGAGAGCACTGTGAGCGGCACAATCGTCTTTGCGCGAAGAAGCCGCTTCTTCGGCTCCGGGAGCCGGAGAGAGCGGCAGCATCGGAAAGGTGAAGAAGGAAGCTGTACAACACTGGGATTGTGTGCGCAGCTTGCCAACTGATAGAAAACAGTACCTTACACTTTCCTGACGTTTCCAATCATATGAATATTCGATACGAAGCTGTTTTGGACAGCTTTTCTTTCCTTTATGCCAAACACTCGGCAGACCTCCGTGCAAAGTCCAGAACACGATGGGAGATGTTTTCTGTGCTCGCGCAGGTTTTCCTTGCCAGACAGAGTGGAAAAGCTTTCTGCTAGGATGTAGACCACAAAAGACGCTAAAGACGAAGGTACGATGCTCTCCGGAGCTTAGAGCCGCTCCCGGGCTTCTTTCGGCAGAAGCGGCGCTAAGAGAGCACTGTGAGCGGTACAATCGTCTTTGCGCGAAGAAGCCGCTTCTTCGGCTCCGGGAGCCGGAGAGAGCGGCAGCATCGGAAAGGTGAAGAAGGAAGCTGTACAACACTGGGATTGTGTGCGCAGCTTGCCAACTGATAGAAAACAGTACCTTACACTTTCCTGACGTTTCCAATCACATGAATATTGGATAAGAAGCTGTTTTGGACAGCTTTCCTTTCCGTTATGCCAAACACTCGGCAGACCTCCGTGCAACGTCCAGAACACGATGGGAGATGTTTTCTGTGCTCCCGCAGGTTTTCCTTGCCAGACAGAGTGGAAAAGCTTTCTGCTAGGATGTAGACCACAAAAGACGCTAAAGACGAAGGTACGATGCTCTCCGGAGCTTAGAGCCGCTCCCGGGCTTCTTTCGGCAGAAGGGGCGCTAAGAGAGCACTGTGAGCGGTACAATCGTCTTTGCGCGAAGAAGCCGCTTCTTCGGCTCCGGGAGCCGGAGAGAGCGGCAGCATCGGAAAGGTGAAGAAGGAAGCTGTACAACACTGGGATTGTGTGCGCAACTTGCCAACTGATAGAAAACAGTACCTTACACTTTCCTGACGTTTCCAATCACATGAATATTCGATACGAAGCTGTTTTGGACAGCTTTTCTTTCCTTTATGCCAAACACTCGGCAGACCTCCGTGCAACGTCCAGAACACGATGGGAGATGTTTTCTGTGCTCCCGCAGGTTTTCCTTGCCAGACAGAGTGGAAAAGCTTTCTGCTAGGATGTAGACCACAAAAGACGCTAAAGACGAAGGTACGATGCTCTCCGACGATTAAAGCCGCTCCCGGGCTTCTTTCGGCAGAAGCGGCGCTAAGAGAGCACTGTGACTGGTACAATCGTCTTTGCGCGAAGAAGCCGCTTCTTCGGCTCCGGGAGCCGGAGAGAGCGGCAGCGTCGGAAAGGTGAAGAAGGAAGCTGTACAACACTGGGATTGTGTGCGCAGCTTGCCAACTGATAGAAAACAGTACCTTACACTTTCCTGACGTTTCCAATCACATGAATATTCGTTAAGAAGCTGTTTTGGACAGCTTTTCTTTCCTTTATGCCAAACACTCGGCAGACCTCCGTGCAAAGTCCAGAACACGATGGGAGATGGTTTCTGTGCTCCCGCAGGTTTTCCTTGCCAGACAGAGTGGAAAAGCTTTCTGCTAGGATGTAGACCACAAAAGACGCTAAAGACGAAGGTACGATGCTCTCCGAAGATAAAAGCCGCTCCCGGGCTTCTTTCGCAGAAGCGGCGCTAAGAGAGCACTGTGAGCGGTACAATCGTCTTTGCGCGAATATGCCGCTTCTTCGGCTCCGGGAGCCGGAGAGAGCGGCAGCATCGGAAAGATGAAGAAGGAAGCTGTACAACACTGGGATTGTGTGCGCAGCTTGCCAACTGATAGAAAACAGTACCTTACACTTTCCTGACGTTTCCAATCACATGAATATTGGATAAGAAGCTGTTTTGGACAGCTTTCCTTTCCGTTATGCCAAACACTCAACAGACCTCCGTGCAAAGTCCAGAACACGATGGGAGATGGTTTCTGTGCTCCCGCAGGTTTTCCTTGCCAGACAGAGTGGAAAAGCTTCCTGCTAGGATTTAGACCACAAAAGACGCTAAAGACGAAGGTACGATGCTCTCCGGAGCTAAGAGCCGCTGCCGGGCTTCTTTCGGCAGAAGCGGTGCTAAGAGCGCACTGTGAGCGGTACAATCGTCTTTGCGCGAAGAAGCCGCTTCTTCGGCTCCGGGAGCTGGAGAGAGCGGCAGCATCTGAAAGATGAAGAAGGAAGCTGTACAACACTGGGATTGTGTGCGCAACTTGCCAACTGATAGAAAACAGTACCTTACACTTTCCTGACGTTTCCAATCACATGAATATTCGATAAGAAGCTGTTTTGGACAGCTTTTCTTTCCTTTATGCCAAACACTCGGCAGACCTCCGTGCAAAGTCCAGAACACGATGGGAGATGTTTTCTGTGCTCCCGCAGGTTTTCCTTGCCAGACAGAGTGGAAAAGCTTTCTGCTAGGATGTAGACCTCAAAAGACGCTAAAGACGAAGGTACGATGCTCTCCGAAGCTAAGCGCCGCTCCCGGGCTTCTTTCGGCAGAAGCGGCGCTAAGAGAGCACTGTGAGCGGTACAATCGTCTTTGCGCGAAGAAGCCGCTTCTTCGGCTCCGGGAGCCGGAGAGAGCGGCAGCATCGGAAAGATGAAGAAGGAAGCTGTACAACACTGGGATTGTGTGCGCAACTTGCCAACTGATAGAAAACAGTACCTTACACTTTCCTGACGTTTCCAATCACATGAATATTGGATAAGAAGCTGTTTTGGACAGCTTTTCTTTCCTTTATGCCAAACACTCAACAGACCTCCGTGCAAAGTCCAGAATAAGATGGGAGATGGTTTCTGTGCTCCCGCAGGTTTTCCGTGCCAGACAGAGTGGAAAAGCTTTCTGCTAGGATGTAGACCACAAAAGACGCTAAAGACGAAGGTACGATGCTCTCCGGAGGTTAGAGCCGCTCCCGGGCTTCTTTCGGCAGAAGCGGCGCTAAGAGAGCACTGTGAGCGGTACAATCGTCTTTGCGCGAAGAAGCCGCTTCTTCGGCTCCGGGAGCCGGAGAGAGCGGCAGCATCGGAAAGGTGAAGAAGGAAGCTGTACAACACTGGGATTGCGTGCGCAGCTTGCCAACTGATAGAAAACAGTACCTTACACTTTCCTGACGTTTCCAATCACATAAATATTGGATAAGAAGCTGTTTTGGACAGCTTTTCTTTCCTTTATGCCAAACACTCGGCAGACCTCCGTGCAACGTCCAGAACACGATGGGAGATGTTTTCTGTGCTCCCGCAGGTTTTCCTTGCCAGACAGAGTGGAAAAGCTTTCTGCTAGGATGTAGACCACAAAAGACGCTAAAGACGAAGGTACGATGCTCTCCGGAGCTAAGAGCCGCTGCCGGGCTTCTTTCGGCAGAAGCGGTGCTAAGAGCGCACTGTGAGCGGTACAATCGTCTTTGCGCGAAGAAGCCGCTTCTTCGGCTCCGGGAGCTGGAGAGAGCGGCAGCATCTGAAAGATGAAGAAGGAAGCTGTACAACACTGGGATTGTGTGCGCAACTTGCCAACTGATAGAAAACAGTACCTTACACTTTCCTGACGTTTCCAATCACATGAATATTCGATAAGAAGCTGTTTTGGACAGCTTTTCTTTCCTTTATGCCAAACACTCGGCAGACCTCCGTGCAACGTCCAGAACACGATGGGAGATGGTTTCTGTGCTCCCGCAGGTTTTCCTTGCCAGACAGAGTGGAAAAGCTTTCTGCTAGGATGTAGACCTCAAAAGACGCTAAAGACGAAGGTACGATGCTCTCCGAAGCTAAGCGCCGCTCCCGGGCTTCTTTCGGCAGAAGCGGCGCTAAGAGAGCACTGTGAGCGGTACAATCGTCTTTGCGCGAAGAAGCCGCTTCTTCGGCTCCGGGAGCCGGAGAGAGCGGCAGCATCGGAAAGGTGAAGAAGGAAGCTGTACAACACTGGGATTGTGTGCGCAGCTTGCCAACTGATAGAAAACAGTACCTTACACTTTCCTGACGTTTCCAATCACATAAATATTGGATAAGAAGCTGTTTTGGACAGCTTTTCTTTCCTTTATGCCAAACACTCGGCAGACCGTGCAACGTCCAGAACACGATGGGAGATGTTTTCTGTGCTCCCGCAGGTTTTCCTTGCCAGACAGAGTGGAAAAGCTTTCTGCTAGGATGTAGACCACAAAAGACGCTAAAGACGAAGGTACAATGCTCTCCGGAGCTTAGAGCCGCTGCCGGGCTTCTTTCGGCAGAAGCGGCGCTAAGAGAGCACTGTGAGCGGTACAATCGTCTTTGCGCGAAGAAGCCGCTTCTTCGGCTCCGGGAGCCGGAGAGAGCGGCAGCATCGGAAAGATGAAGAAGGAAGCTGTACAACACTGGGATTGTGTGCGCAACTTGCCAACTGATAGAAAACAGTACCTTACACTTTCCTGACGTTTCCAATCACATGAATATTGGATAAGAAGCTGTTTTGGACAGCTTTT
Organism: Ammospiza nelsoni; assembly: GCF_027579445.1. Classification (NCBI taxonomy): domain Eukaryota; kingdom Metazoa; phylum Chordata; class Aves; order Passeriformes; family Passerellidae; genus Ammospiza; species Ammospiza nelsoni. The sequence goes on from NC_080633.1 coordinate 58,449,978, forward strand.
CTTTCCTTTATGCCAAACACTCAACAGACCTCCGTGCAAAGTCCAGAATAAGATGGGAGATGGTTTCTGTGCTCCCGCAGGTTTTCCGTGCCAGACAGAGTGGAAAAGCTTTCTGCTAGGATGTAGACCACAAAAGACGCTAAAGACGAAGGTACGATGCTCTCCGGAGGTTAGAGCCGCTCCCGGGCTTCTTTCGGCAGAAGCGGCGCTAAGAGAGCACTCTGAGCGGTACAATCGTCTTTGCGCGAAGAAGCCGCTTCTTCGGCTCCGGGAGCCGGAGAGAGCGGCAGCATCGGAAAGGTGAAGAAGGAAGCTGTACAACACTGGGATTGTGTGCGCAGCTTGCCAAGTGATAGAAAACAGTACCTTACACTTTCCTGACGTTTCCAATCACATGAATATTGGATAAGAAGCTGTTTTGGACAGCTTTTCTTTCCTTTATGCCAAACACTCGGCAGACCTCCGTGCGACGTCCAGAACACGATGCGAGATGTTTTCTGTGCTCGCGCAGGTTTTCCTTGCCAGACAGAGTGGAAAAGCTTTCTGCTAGGATGTAGACCACAAAAGACGCTAAAGACGAAGGTACGATGCTCTCCGGAGCTAAGAGCCGCTCCGGGGCTTCTTTCGGCAGAAGCGGCGCTAAGAGCGCACTGTGACTGGTACAATCGACTTTGCGCGAAGAAGCCGCTTCTTCGGCTCCGGGAGCCGGAGAGAGCGGCAGCGTCGGAAAGGTGAAGAAGGAAGCTGTACAACACTGGGATTGTGTGCGCAGCTTGCCAACTGATAGAAAACAGTACCTTACACTTTCCTGACGTTTCCAATCACATGAATCTTCGATTGGAAGCTGTTTTGGACAGCTTTTCTTTCCTTTATGCCAAACACTCGGCAGACCTCCGTGCAAAGTCCAGAATAAGATGGGAGATGGTTTCTGTGCTCCCGCAGGTTTTCCGTGCCAGACAGAGTGGAAAAGCTTTCTGCTAGGATGTAGACCACAAAAGACGCTAAAGACGAAGGTACGATGCTCTCCGGAGGTTAGAGCCGCTCCCGGGCTTCTTTCGGCAGAAGCGGCGCTAAGAGAGCACTGTGAGCGGTACAATCGTCTTTGCGCGAAGAAGCCGCTTCTTCGGCTCCGGGAGCCGGAGAGAGCGGCAGCATCGGAAAGGTGAAGAAGGAAGCTGTACAACACTGGGATTGTGTGCGCAGCTTGCCAAGTGATAGAAAACAGTACCTTACACTTTCCTGACGTTTCCAATCACATGAATATTGGATAAGAAGCTGTTTTGGACAGCTTTTCTTTCCTTTATGCCAAACACTCGGCAGACCTCCGTGCAACGTCCAGAACACGATGCGAGATGTTTTCTGTGCTCGCGCAGGTTTTCCTTGCCAGACAGAGTGGAAAAGCTTTCTGCTAGGATGTAGACCACAAAAGACGCTAAAGACGAAGGTACGATGCTCTCCGGAGCTAAGAGCCGCTCCGGGGCTTCTTTCGGCAGAAGCGGCGCTAAGAGCGCACTGTGACTGGTACAATCGACTTTGCGCGAAGAAGCCGCTTCTTCGGCTCCGGGAGCCGGAGAGAGCGGCAGCGTCGGAAAGGTGAAGAAGGAAGCTGTACAACACTGGGATTGTGTGCGCAGCTTGCCAACTGATAGAAAACAGTACCTTACACTTTCCTGACGTTTCCAATCACATGAATCTTCGATTGGAAGCTGTTTTGGACAGCTTTTCTTTCCTTTATGCCAAACACTCGGCAGACCTCCGTGCAAAGTCCAGAACACGATGGGAGATGGTTTCTGTGCTCCCGCAGGTTTTCCTTGCCAGACAGAGTGGAAAAGCTTTCTGATAGGATGTAGACCACAAAAGACGCTAAAGACGAAGGTACGATGCTCTCCGGAGCTTAGAGCCGCTCCCGGGCTTCTTTCGGCAGAAGCGGTGCTAAGAGAGCACTGTGAGCGGTACAATCGTCTTTGCGCGAAGAAGCCGCTTCTTCGGCTCCGGGAGCCGGAGAGAGCGGCAGCATCGGAAAGGTGAAGAAGGAAGCTGTACAACACTGGGATTGTGTGCGCAGCTTGCCAACTGATAGAAAACAGTACCTTACACTTTCCTGACGTTTCCAATCACATGAATATTGGATAAGAAGCTGTTTTGGACAGCTTTCCTTTCCGTTATGCCAAACACTCGGCAGACCTCCGTGCAACGTCCAGAACACGATGGGAGATGTTTTCTGTGCTCCCGCAGGTTTTCCTTGCCAGACAGAGTGGAAAAGCTTTCTGCTAGGATGTAGACCACAAAAGACGCTAAAGACGAAGGTACGATGCTCTCCGGAGCTTAGAGCCGCTCCCGGGCTTCTTTCGGCAGAAGCGGCGCTAAGAGAGCACTGTGAGCGGTACAATCGTCTTTGCGCGAAGAAGCCGCTTCTTCGGCTCCGGGAGCCGGAGAGAGCGGCAGCATCGGAAAGGTGAAGAAGGAAGCTGTACAACACTGGGATTGTGTGCGCAACTTGCCAACTGATAGAAAACAGTACCTTACACTTTCCTGACGTTTCCAATCACATGAATATTGGATAAGAAGCTGTTTTGGACAGCTTTTCTTTCCTTTATGCCAAACACTCGGCAGACATCCGTGCAACGTCCAGAACACGATGGGAGATGTTTTCTGTGCTCCCGCAGGTTTTCCTTGCCAGACAGAGTGGAAAAGCTTTCTGCTAGGATGTAGACCACAAAAGACGCTAAAGACGAAGGTACGATGCTCTCCGACGATTAAAGCCGCTCCCGGGCTTCTTTCGGCAGAAGCGGCGCTAAGAGAGCACTGTGACTGGTACAATCGTCTTTGCGCGAAGAAGCCGCTTCTTCGGCTCCGGGAGCCGGAGAGAGCGGCAGCGTCGGAAAGGTGAAGAAGGAAGCTGTACAACACTGGGATTGTGTGCGCAGCTTGCCAACTGATAGAAAACAGTACCTTACACTTTCCTGACGTTTCCAATCACATGAATATTCGTTAAGAAGCTGTTTTGGACAGCTTTTCTTTCCTTTATGCCTAACACTCGGCAGACCTCCGTGCAAAGTCCAGAACACGATGGGAGATGTTTTCTGTGCTCCCGCAGGTTTTCCTTGCCAGACAGAGTGGAAAAGCTTTCTGCTAGGATGTAGACCACAAAAGACGCTAAAGACGAAGGTACGATGCTCTCCGAAGATAAAAGCCGCTCCCGGGCTTCTTTCGGCAGAAGCGGCGCTAAGAGAGCACTGTGAGCGGTACAATCGTCTTTGCGCGAATATGCCGCTTCTTCGGCTCCGGGAGCCGGAGAGAGCGGCAGCATCGGAAAGATGAAGAAGGAAGCTGTACAACACTGGGATTGTGTGCGCAGCTTGCCAACTGATAGAAAACAGTACCTTACACTTTCCTGACGTTTCCAATCACATGAATATTGGATAAGAAGCTGTTTTGGACAGCTTTTCTTTCCTTTATGCCAAACACTCGGCAGACCTCCGTGCAACGTCCAGAACACGATGGGAGATGTTTTCTGTGCTCCCGCAGGTTTTCCTTGCCACACAGAGTGGAAAAGCTTTCTGCTAGGATGTAGAGCACAAAAGACTCTAAAGACGAAGGTACGATGCTCTCCGAAGATAAAAGCCGCTCCCGGGCTTCTTTCGGCAGAAGCGGCGCTAAGAGAGCACTGTGAGCGGTACAATCGTCTTTGCGCGAAGAAGCCGCTTCTTCGGCTCCGGGAGCCGGAGAGAGCGGCAGCGTTGGAAAGATGAAGAAGGAAGCTGTACAACACTGGGATTGTGTGCGCAGCTTGCCAACTGATAGAAAACAGTACCTTACACTTTCCTGACGTTTCCAATCACATGAATATTCGATAAGAAGCTGTTTTGGACAGCTTTCCTTTCCGTTATGCCAAACACTCAACAGACCTCCGTGCAAAGTCCACAACACGATGGGAGATGGTTTCTGTGCTCCCGCAGGTTTTCCTTGCCAGACAGAGTGGAAAAGCTTCCTGCTAGGATGTAGACCACAAAAGACGCTAAAGACGAAGGTACGATGCTCTCCGGAGCTAAGAGCCGCTGCCGGGCTTCTTTCGGCAGAAGCGGTGCTAAGAGCGCACTGTGAGCGGTACAATCGTCTTTGCGCGAAGAAGCCGCTTCTTCGGCTCCGGGAGCTGGAGAGAGCGGCAGCATCTGAAAGATGAAGAAGGAAGCTGTACAACACTGGGATTGTGTGCGCAACTTGCCAACTGATAGAAAACAGTACCTTACACTTTCCTGACGTTTCCAATCCCATGAATATTCGATAAGAAGCTGTTTTGGACAGCTTTTCTTTCCTTTATGCCAAACACTCGGCAGACCTCCGTGAAACGTCCAGAACACGATGGGAGATGTTTTCTGTGCTCCCGCAGGTTTTCCTTGCCACACAGAGTGGAAAAGCTTTCTGCTAGGATGTAGACCTCAAAAGACGCTAAAGACGAAGGTACGATGCTCTCCGAAGCTAAGCGCCGCTCCCGGGCTTCTTTCGGCAGAAGCGGCGCTAAGAGAGCACTGTGAGCGGTACAATCGTCTTTGCGCGAAGAAGCCGCTTCTTCGGCTCCGGGAGCCGGAGAGAGCGGCAGCATCGGAAAGATGAAGAAGGAAGCTGTACAACACTGGGATTGTGTGCGCAACTTGCCAACTGATAGAAAACAGTACCTTACACTTTCCTGACGTTTCCAATCACATGAATATTGGATAAGAAGCTGTTTTGGACAGCTTTTCTTTCCTTTATGCCAAACACTCAACAGACCTCCGTGCAAAGTCCAGAATAAGATGGGAGATGGTTTCTGTGCTCCCGCAGGTTTTCCGTGCCAGACAGAGTGGAAAAGCTTTCTGCTAGGATGTAGACCACAAAAGACGCTAAAGACGAAGGTACGATGCTCTCCGGAGGTTAGAGCCGCTCCCGGGCTTCTTTCGGCAGAAGCGGCGCTAAGAGAGCACTGTGAGCAGTACAATCGTCTTTGCGCGAAGAAGCCGCTTCTTCGGCTCCGGGAGCCGGAGAGAGCGGCAGCATCGGAAAGGTGAAGAAGGAAGCTGTACAACACTGGGATTGCGTGCGCAGCTTGCCAACTGATAGAAAACAGTACCTTACACTTTCCTGACGTTTCCAATCACATAAATGTTGGATAAGAAGCTGTTTTGGACAGCTTTTCTTTCCTTTATGCCAAACACTCGGCAGACCTCCGTGCAACGTCCAGAACACGATGGGAGATGTTTTCTGTGCTCCCGCAGGTTTTCCTTGCCAGACAGAGTGGAAAAGCTTTCTGCTAGGATGTAGACCACAAAAGACGCTAAAGACGAAGGTACGATGCTCTTCGGAGCTAAGAGCCGCTCCCGGGCTTCTTTCGGCAGAAGCGGTGCTAAGAGCGCACTGTGAGCGGTACAATCGTCTTTGCGCGAAGAAGCCGCTTCTTCGGCTCCGGGAGCTGGAGAGAGCGGCAGCATCTGAAAGATGAAGAAGGAAGCTGTACAACACTGGGATTGTGTGCGCAGCTTGCCAACTGATAGAAAACAGTACCTTACACTTTCCTGACGTTTCCAATCACATGAATATTCGATAAGAAGCTGTTTTGGACAGCTTTTCTTTCCTTTATGCCAAACACTCGGCAGACCTCCGTGCAACGTCCAGAACACGATGGGAGATGTTTTCTGTGCTCCCGCAGGTTTTCCTTGCCAGACAGAGTGGAAAAGCTTTCTGCTAGGATGTAGACCACAAAAGACGCTAAAGACGAAGGTACGATGCTCTCCGGAGGTAAGAGCCGCTGGCGGGCTTCTTTCGGCAGAAGCGGCGCTAAGAGAGCACTGTGAGCGGTACAATCGTCTTTGCGCGAAGAAGCCGCTTCTTCGGCTCCGGGAGCCGGAGAGAGCGGCAGCATCGGAAAACTGAAGAAGGAAGCTGTACAACACTGGGATTGCGTGCGCAACTTGCCAACTGATAGAAAACAGTACCTTACACTTTCCTGACGTTTCCAATCACATGAATATTGGATAAGAAGCTGTTTTGGACATCTTTTCTTTCCTTTATGCCAAACACTCAGCAGACCTCCGTGCAACGTCCAGAACACGATGGGAGATGTTTTCTGTGCTCCCGCAGGTTTTCCTTGCCAGACAGAGTGGAAAAGCTTTCTGCTAGGATGTAGACCACAAAAGACGCTAAAGACGAAGGTACGATGCTCTCCGGAGGTTAGAGCCGCTGCCGGGCTTCTTTCGGCAGAAGCGGCGCTAAGAGAGCACTGTGAGCGGTACAATCGTCTTTGCGCGAAGAAGCCGCTTCTTCGGCTCCGGGAGCCGGAGAGAGCGGCAGCATCTGAAAGATGAAGAAGGAAGCTGTACAACACTGGGATTGTGTGCACAGCTTGCCAACTGATAGAAAACAGTACCTTACACTTTCCTGACGTTTCCAATCACATAAATATTGGATAAGAAGCTGTTTTGGACAGCTTTTCTTTCCTTAATGCCAAACACTCGGCAGACCTCCGTGCAACGTCCAGAACACGATGGGAGATGTTTTCTGTGCTCCCGCAGGTTTTCCTTGCCAGACAGAGTGGAAAAGCTTTCTGCTAGGATGTAGACCTCAAAAGACGCTAAAGACGAAGGTACGATGCTCTCCGAAGATAAAAGCCGCTGCCGGGCTTCTTTCGGCAGAAGCGGCGCTAAGAGAGCACTGTGAGCGGTACAATCGTCTTTGCGCGAAGAAGCCGCTTCTTCGGCTCCGGGAGCCGGAGAGAGTGGCAGCATCGGAAAGATGAAGAAGGAAGCTGTACAACACTGGGATTGTGTGCGCAGCTTGCCAACTGATAGAAAACAGTACCTTACACTTTCCTGACGTTTCCAATCACATGAATATTGGATAAGAAGCTGTTTTGGACAGCTTTCCTTTCCCTTATGCCAAACACTCGGCAGACCTCCGTGCAACGTCCAGAAGACGATGGGAGATGTTTTCTGTGCTCCCGCAGGTTTTCCTTGCCAGACAGAGTGGAAAAGCTTTCTGCTAGGATGTAGACCACAAAAGACGCTAAAGACGAAGGTACGATGCTCTCCGGAGGTAAGAGCCGCTGGCGGGCTTCTTTCGGCAGAAGCGGCGCTAAGAGAGCACTGTGAGCGGTACAATCGTCTTTGCGCGAAGAAGCCGCTTCTTCGGCTCCGGGAGCCGGAGAGAGCGGCAGCATCGGAAAGGTGAAGAAGGAAGCTGTACAACACTGGGATTGCGTGCGCAGCTTGCCAACTGATAGAAAACAGTACCTTACACTTTCCTGACGTTTCCAATCACATGAATATTCGATAAGAAGCTGTTTTGGACAGCTTTTCTTTCCTTTATGCCAAACACTCGGCAGACGTCCGTGCAACGTCCAGAACACGATGGGAGGTGGTTTCTGTGCTCCCGCAGGTTTTCCTTGCCAGACAGAGTGGAAAAGCTTTCTGCTAGGATGTAGACCACAAAAGACGCTAAAGACGAAGGTACGATGCTCTCCGAAGCTAAGCGCCGCTCCCGGGCTTCTTTCGGCAGAAGCGGCGCTAAGAGAGCACTGTGAGCGGTACAATCGTCTTTGCGCGAAGAAGCCGCTTCTTCGGCTCCGGGAGCCGGAGAGAGCGGCAGCATCGGAAAGATGAAGAAGGAAGCTGTACAACACTGGGATTGTGTGCGCAACTTGCCAACTGATAGAAAACAGTACCTTACACTTTCCTGACGTTTCCAATCACATGAATATTGGATAAGAAGCTGTTTTGGACAGCTTTTCTTTCCTTTATGCCAAACACTCAACAGACCTCCGTGCAAAGTCCAGAATAAGATGGGAGATGGTTTCTGTGCTCCCGCAGGTTTTCCGTGCCAGACAGAGTGGAAAAGCTTTCTGCTAGGATGTAGACCACAAAAGACGCTAAAGACGAAGGTACGATGCTCTCCGGAGCTTAGAGCCGCTCCCGGGCTTCTTTCGGCAGAAGCGGCGCTAAGAGAGCACTGTGAGCGGTACAATCGTCTTTGCGCGAAGAAGCCGCTTCTTCGGCTCCGGGAGCCGGAGAGAGCGGCAGCATCGGAAAGGTGAAGAAGGAAGCTGTACAACACTGGGATTGTGTGCGCAGCTTGCCAACTGATAGAAAACAGTACCTTACACTTTCCTGACGTTTCCAATCACATAAATATTGGATAAGAAGCTGTTTTGGACAGCTTTTCTTTCCTTTATGCCAAACACTCGGCAGACCGTGCAACGTCCAGAACACGATGGGAGATGTTTTCTGTGCTCCCGCAGGTTTTCCTTGCCAGACAGAGTGGAAAAGCTTTCTGCTAGGATGTAGACCACAAAAGACGCTAAAGACGAAGGTACAATGCTCTCCGGAGCTTAGAGCCGCTGCCGGGCTTCTTTCGGCAGAAGCGGCGCTAAGAGAGCACTGTGAGCGGTACAATCGTCTTTGCGCGAAGAAGCCGCTTCTTCGGCTCCGGGAGCCGGAGAGAGCGGCAGCATCGGAAAGATGAAGAAGGAAGCTGTACAACACTGGGATTGTGTGCGCAACTTGCCAACTGATAGAAAACAGTACCTTACACTTTCCTGACGTTTCCAATCACATGAATATTGGATAAGAAGCTGTTTTGGACAGCTTTTCTTTCCTTTATGCCAAACACTCAACAGACCTCCGTGCAAAGTCCAGAATAAGATGGGAGATGGTTTCTGTGCTCCCGCAGGTTTTCCGTGCCAGACAGAGTGGAAAAGCTTTCTGCTAGGATGTAGACCACAAAAGACGCTAAAGACGAAGGTACGATGCTCTCCGGAGGTTAGAGCCGCTGCCGGGCTTCTTTCGGCAGAAGCGGCGCTAAGAGAGCACTGTGAGCGGTACAATCGTCTTTGCGCGAAGAAGCCGCTTCTTCGGCTCCGGGAGCCGGAGAGAGCGGCAGCATCGGAAAGGTGAAGAAGGAAGCTGTACAACACTGGGATTGTGTGCGCAGCTTGCCAACTGATAGAAAACAGTACCTTACACTTTCCTGACGTTTCCAATCACATGAATATTGGATAAGAAGCTGTTTTGGACAGCTTTTCTTTCCTTTATGCCAAACACTCGGCAGACCTCCGTGCAACGTCCAGAACACGATGGGAGATGTTTTCTGTGCTCCCGCAGGTTTTCCTTGCCAGACAGAGTGGAAAAGCTTTCTGCTAGGATGTAGACCACAAAAGACGCTAAAGACGAAGGTACGATGCTCTCCGGAGCTAAGAGCCGCTCCGGGGCTTCTTTCGGCAGAAGCGGCGCTAAGAGCGCACTGTGACTGGTACAATCGTCTTTGCGCGAAGAAGCCGCTTCTTCGGCTCCGGGAGCCGGAGAGAGCGGCAGCGTCGGAAAGGTGAAGAAGGAAGCTGTACAACACTGGGATTGTGTGCGCAGCTTGCCAACTGATAGAAAACAGTACCTTACACTTTCCTGACGTTTCCAAACACATGAATCTTCGATTGGAAGCTGTTTTGGACAGCTTTTCTTTCCTTTATGCCAAACACTCGGCAGACCTCCGTGCAAAGTCCAGAACACGATGGGAGATGGTTTCTGTGCTCCCGCAGGTTTTCCTTGCCAGACAGAGTGGAAAAGCTTTCTGCTAGGATGTAGACCACAAAAGACGCTAAAGACGAAGGTACGATGCTCTCCGGAGCTTAGAGCCGCTCCCGGGCTTCTTTCGGCAGAAGCGGTGCTAAGAGAGCACTGTGAGCGGTACAATCGTCTTTGCGCGAAGGAGCCGCTTCTTCGGCTCCGGGAGCCGGAGAGAGCGGCAGCATCGGAAAGGTGAAGAAGGAAGCTGTACAACACTGGGATTGCGTGCGCAGCTTGCCAACTGATAGAAAACAGTACCTTACACTTTCCTGACGTTTCCAATCACATGAATATTGGATAAGAAGCTGTTTTGGACAGCTTTCCTTTCCGTTATGCCAAACACTCGGCAGACCTCCGTGCAACGTCCAGAACACGATGGGAGATGTTTTCTGTGCTCCCGCAGGTTTTCCTTGCCAGACAGAGTGGAAAAGCTTTCTGCTAGGATGTAGACCACAAAAGACGCTAAAGACGAAGGTACGATGCTCTCCGGAGCTTAGAGCCGCTCCCGGGCTTCTTTCGGCAGAAGCGGCGCTAAGAGAGCACTGTGAGCGGTACAATCGTCTTTGCGCGAAGAAGCCGCTTCTTCGGCTCCGGGAGCCGGAGAGAGCGGCAGCATCGGAAAGGTGAAGAAGGAAGCTGTACAACACTGGGATTGTGTGCGCAACTTGCCAACTGATAGAAAACAGTACCTTACACTTTCCTGACGTTTCCAATCACATGAATATTCGATACGAAGCTGTTTTGGACAGCTTTTCTTTCCTTTATGCCAAACACTCGGCAGACCTCCGTGCAACGTCCAGAACACGATGGGAGATGTTTTCTGTGCTCCCGCAGGTTTTCCTTGCCAGACAGAGTGGAAAAGCTTTCTGCTAGGATGTAGACCACAAAAGACGCTAAAGACAAAGGTACGATGCTCTCCGACGATTAAAGCCGCTCCCGGGCTTCTTTCGGCAGAAGCGGCGCTAAGAGAGCACTGTGACTGGTACAATCGTCTTTGCGCGAAGAAGCCGCTTCTTCGGCTCCGGGAGCCGGAGAGAGCGGCAGCGTCGGAAAGGTGAAGAAGGAAGCTGTACAACACTGGGATTGTGTGCGCAGCTTGCCAACTGATAGAAAACAGTACCTTACACTTTCCTGACGTTTCCAATCACATGAATATTCGTTAAGAAGCTGTTTTGGACAGCTTTTCTTTCCTTAATGCCTAACACTCGGCAGACCTCCGTGCAACGTCCAGAACACGATGGGAGATGGTTTCTGTGCTCCCGCAGGTTTTCCTTGCCAGACAGAGTGGAAAAGCTTTCTGCTAGGATGTAGACCACAAAAGACGCTAAAGACGAAGGTACGATGCTCTCCGAAGATAAAAGCCGCTCCCGGGCTTCTTTCGGCAGAAGCGGCGCTAAGAGAGCACTGTGAGCGGTACAATCGTCTTTGCGCGAAGAAGCCGCTTCTTCGGCTCCGGGAGCCGGAGAGAGCGGCAGCATCGGAAAGATGAAGAAGGAAGCTGTACAACACTGGGATTGTGTGCGCAGCTTGCCAACTGATAGAAAACAGTACCTTACACTTTCCTGACGTTTCCAATCACATGAATATTGGATAAGAAGCTGTTTTGGACAGCTTTTCTTTCCTTTATGCCAAACACTCGGCAGACCTCCGTGCAACGTCCAGAACACGATGGGAGATGTTTTCTGTGCTCCCGCAGGTTTTCCTTGCCACACAGAGTGGAAAAGCTTTCTGCTAGGATATAGAGCACAAAAGACTCTAAAGACGAAGGTACGATGCTCTCCGAAGATAAAAGCCGCTCCCGGGCTTCTTTCGGCAGAAGCGGCGCTAAGAGAGCACTGTGAGCGGTACAATCGTCTTTGCGCGAAGAAGCCGCTTCTTCGGCTCCGGGAGCCGGAGAGAGCGGCAGCGTTGGAAAGATGAAGAAGGAAGCTGTACAACACTGGGATTGTGTGCGCAGCTTGCCAACTGATAGAAAACAGTACCTTACACTTTCCTGACGTTTCCAATCACATGAATATTCGATAAGAAGCTGTTTTGGACAGCTTTCCTTTCCGTTATGCCAAACACTCAACAGACCTCCGTGCAAAGTCCAGAACACGATGGGAGATGGTTTCTGTGCTCCCGCAGGTTTTCCTTGCCAGACAGAGTGGAAAAGCTTCCTGCTAGGATGTAGACCACAAAAGACGCTAAAGACGAAGGTACGATGCTCTCCGGAGCTAAGAGCCGCTGCCGGGCTTCTTTCGGCAGAAGCGGTGCTAAGAGCGCACTGTGAGCGGTACAATCGTCTTTGCGCGAAGAAGCCGCTTCTTCGGCTCCGGGAGCTGGAGAGAGCGGCAGCATCTGAAAGATGAAGAAGGAAGCTGTACAACACTGGGATTGTGTGCGCAACTTGCCAACTGATAGAAAACAGTACCTTACACTTTCCTGACGTTTCCAATCACATGAATATTCGATAAGAAGCTGTTTTGGACAGCTTTTCTTTCCTTTATGCCAAACACTCGGCAGACCTCCGTGCAACGTCCAGAACACGATGGGAGATGTTTTCTGTGCTCCCGCAGGTTTTCCTTGCCAGACAGAGTGGAAAAGCTTTCTGCTAGGATGTAGACCTCAAAAGACGCTAAAGACGAAGGTACGATGCTCTCCGAAGCTAAGCGCCGCTCCCGGGCTTCTTTCGGCAGAAGCGGCGCTAAGAGAGCACTGTGAGCGGTACAATCGTCTTTGCGCGAAGAAGCCGCTTCTTCGGCTCCGGGAGCCGGAGAGAGCGGCAGCATCGGAAAGATGAAGAAGGAAGCTGTACAACACTGGGATTGTGTGCGCAACTTGCCAACTGATAGAAAACAGTACCTTACACTTTCCTGACGTTTCCAATCACATGAATATTGGATAAGAAGCTGTTTTGGACAGCTTTTCTTTCCTTTATGCCAAACACTCAACAGACCTCCGTGCAAAGTCCAGAATAAGATGGGAGATGGTTTCTGTGCTCCCGCAGGTTTTCCGTGCCAGACAGAGTGGAAAAGCTTTCTGCTAGGATGTAGACCACAAAAGACGCTAAAGACGAAGGTACGATGCTCTCCGGAGGTTAGAGCCGCTCCCGGGCTTCTTTCGGCAGAAGCGGCGCTAAGAGAGCACTGTGAGCAGTACAATCGTCTTTGCGCGAAGAAGCCGCTTCTTCGGCTCCGGGAGCCGGAGAGAGCGGCAGCATCGGAAAGGTGAAGAAGGAAGCTGTACAACACTGGGATTGCGTGCGCAGCTTGCCAACTGATAGAAAACAGTACCTTACACTTTCCTGACGTTTCCAATCACATAAATATTGGATAAGAAGCTGTTTTGGACAGCTTTTCTTTCCTTTATGCCAAACACTCGGCAGACCTCCGTGCAACGTCCAGAACACGATGGGAGATGTTTTCTGTGCTCCCGCAGGTTTTCCTTGCCAGACAGAGTGGAAAAGCTTTCTGCTAGGATGTAGACCACAAAAGACGCTAAAGACGAAGGTACGATGCTCTTCGGAGCTAAGAGCCGCTGCCGGGCTTCTTTCGGCAGAAGCGGTGCTAAGAGCGCACTGTGAGCGGTACAATCGTCTTTGCGCGAAGAAGCCGCTTCTTCGGCTCCGGGAGCTGGAGAGAGCGGCAGCATCTGAAAGATGAAGAAGGAAGCTGTACAACACTGGGATTGTGTGCGCAGCTTGCCAACTGATAGAAAACAGTACCTTACACTTTCCTGACGTTTCCAATCACATGAATATTCGATAAGAAGCTGTTTTGGACAGCTTTTCTTTCCTTTATGCCAAACACTCGGCAGACCTCCGTGCAACGTCCAGAACACGATGGGAGATGTTTTCTGTGCTCCCGCAGGTTTTCCTTGCCAGACAGAGTGGAAAAGCTTTCTGCTAGGATGTAGACCACAAAAGACGCTAAAGACGAAGGTACGATGCTCTCCGGAGGTAAGAGCCGCTGGCGGGCTTCTTTCGGCAGAAGCGGCGCTAAGAGAGCACTGTGAGCGGTACAATCGTCTTTGCGCGAAGAAGCCGCTTCTTCGGCTCCGGGAGCCGGAGAGAGCGGCAGCATCGGAAAACTGAAGAAGGAAGCTGTACAACACTGGGATTGCGTGCGCAACTTCCCAACTGATAGAAAACAGTACCTTACACTTTCCTGACGTTTCCAATCACATGAATATTGGATAAGAAGCTGTTTTGGACATCTTTTCTTTCCTTTATGCCAAACACTCAGCAGACCTCCGTGCAACGTCCAGAACACGATGGGAGATGTTTTCTGTGCTCCCGCAGGTTTTCCTTGCCAGACAGAGTGGAAAAGCTTTCTGCTAGGATGTAGACCACAAAAGACGCTAAAGACGAAGGTACGATGCTCTCCGGAGGTTAGAGCCGCTCCCGGGCTTCTTTCGGCAGAAGCGGCGCTAAGAGAGCACTGTGAGCGGTACAATCGTCTTTGCGCGAAGAAGCCGCTTCTTCGGCTCCGGGAGCCGGAGAGAGCGGCAGCATCGGAAAGATGAAGAAGGAAGCTGTACAACACTGGGATTGTGTGCACAGCTTGCCAACTGATAGAAAACAGTACCTTACACTTTCCTGACGTTTCCAATCACATAAATATTGGATAAGAAGCTGTTTTGGACAGCTTTTCTTTCCTTAATGCCAAACACTCGGCAGACATCCGTGCAACGTCCAGAACACGATGGGAGATGTTTTCTGTGCTCCCGCAGGTTTTCCTTGCCAGACAGAGTGGAAAAGCTTTCTGCTAGGATGTAGACCTCAAAAGACGCTAAAGACGAAGGTACGATGCTCTCCGAAGATAAAAGCCGCTCCCGGGCTTCTTTCGGCAGAAGCGGCGCTAAGAGAGCACTGTGAGCGGTACAATCGTCTTTGCGCGAAGAAGCCGCTTCTTCGGCTCCGGGAGCCGGAGAGAGTGGCAGCATCGGAAAGATGAAGCAGGAAGCTGTACAACACTGGGATTGTGTGCGCAGCTTGCCAACTGATAGAAAACAGTACCTTACACTTTCCTGACGTTTCCAATCACATGAATATTGGATAAGAAGCTGTTTTGGACAGCTTTCCTTTCCCTTATGCCAAACACTCGGCAGACCTCCGTGCAACGTCCAGAAGACGATGGGAGATGTTTTCTGTGCTCCCGCAGGTTTTCCTTGCCAGACAGAGTGGAAAAGCTTTCTGCTAGGATGTAGACCACAAAAGACGCTAAAGACGAAGGTACGATGCTCTCCGGAGGTAAGAGCCGCTGGCGGGCTTCTTTCGGCAGAAGCGGCGCTAAGAGAGCACTGTGAGCGGTACAATCGTCTTTGCGCGAAGAAGCCGCTTCTTCGGCTCCGGGAGCCGGAGAGAGCGGCAGCATCGGAAAGGTGAAGAAGGAAGCTGTACAACACTGGGATTGCGTGCGCAGCTTGCCAACTGATAGAAAACAGTACCTTACACTTTCCTGACGTTTCCAATCACATGAATATTGGATAAGAAGCTGTTTTGGACATCTTTTCTTTCCTTTATGCCAAACACTCGGCAGACCTCCGTGCAACGTCCAGAACACGATGGGAGATATTTTCTGTGCTCCCGCAGGTTTTCCTTGCCAGACAGAGTGGAAAAGCTTTCTGCTAGGATGTAGACCACAAAAGACGCTAAAGACGAAGGTACGATGCTCTCCGGAGCTAGCGCCGCTGCCGGGCTTCTTTCGGCAGAAGCGGCGCTAAGAGAGCACTGTGACTGGTACAATCGTCTTTGCGCGAAGAAGCCGCTTCTTCGGCTCCGGGAGCCGGAGAGAGCGGCAGCATCGGAAAGGTGAAGAAGGAAGCTGTGCAACACTGGGATTGTGTGCGCAGCTTGCCAACTGATAGAAAACAGTACCTTACACTTTCCTGACGTTTCCAATCACATGAATATTCGTTAAGAAGCTGTTTTGGACAGCTTTTCTTTCCTTTATGCCAAACACTCGGCAGACCTCCGTGCAACGTCCAGAACACGATGGGAGATGTTTTCTGTGCTCCCGCAGGTTTTCCTTGCCAGACAGAGTGGAAAAGCTTTCTGCTAGGATGTAGACCACAAAAGACGCTAAAGACGAAGGTACAATGCTCTCCGGAGCTTAGAGCCGCTGCCGGGCTTCTTTCGGCAGAAGCGGCGCTAAGAGAGCACTGTGAGCGGCACAATCGTCTTTGCGCGAAGAAGCCGCTTCTTCGGCTCCGGGAGCCGGAGAGAGCGGCAGCATCGGAAAGGTGAAGAAGGAAGCTGTACAACACTGGGATTGTGTGCGCAGCTTGCCAACTGATAGAAAACAGTACCTTACACTTTCCTGACGTTTCCAATCATATGAATATTCGATACGAAGCTGTTTTGGACAGCTTTTCTTTCCTTTATGCCAAACACTCGGCAGACCTCCGTGCAAAGTCCAGAACACGATGGGAGATGTTTTCTGTGCTCGCGCAGGTTTTCCTTGCCAGACAGAGTGGAAAAGCTTTCTGCTAGGATGTAGACCACAAAAGACGCTAAAGACGAAGGTACGATGCTCTCCGGAGCTTAGAGCCGCTCCCGGGCTTCTTTCGGCAGAAGCGGCGCTAAGAGAGCACTGTGAGCGGTACAATCGTCTTTGCGCGAAGAAGCCGCTTCTTCGGCTCCGGGAGCCGGAGAGAGCGGCAGCATCGGAAAGGTGAAGAAGGAAGCTGTACAACACTGGGATTGTGTGCGCAGCTTGCCAACTGATAGAAAACAGTACCTTACACTTTCCTGACGTTTCCAATCACATGAATATTGGATAAGAAGCTGTTTTGGACAGCTTTCCTTTCCGTTATGCCAAACACTCGGCAGACCTCCGTGCAACGTCCAGAACACGATGGGAGATGTTTTCTGTGCTCCCGCAGGTTTTCCTTGCCAGACAGAGTGGAAAAGCTTTCTGCTAGGATGTAGACCACAAAAGACGCTAAAGACGAAGGTACGATGCTCTCCGGAGCTTAGAGCCGCTGCCGGGCTTCTTTCGGCAGAAGGGGCGCTAAGAGAGCACTGTGAGCGGTACAATCGTCTTTGCGCGAAGAAGCCGCTTCTTCGGCTCCGGGAGCCGGAGAGAGCGGCAGCATCGGAAAGGTGAAGAAGGAAGCTGTACAACACTGGGATTGTGTGCGCAACTTGCCAACTGATAGAAAACAGTACCTTACACTTTCCTGACGTTTCCAATCACATGAATATTCGATACGAAGCTGTTTTGGACAGCTTTTCTTTCCTTTATGCCAAACACTCGGCAGACCTCCGTGCAACGTCCAGAACACGATGGGAGATGTTTTCTGTGCTCCCGCAGGTTTTCCTTGCCAGACAGAGTGGAAAAGCTTTCTGCTAGGATGTAGATCACAAAAGACGCTAAAGACGAAGGTACGATGCTCTCCGACGATTAAAGCCGCTCTCGGGCTTCTTTCGGCAGAAGCGGCGCTAAGAGAGCACTGTGACTGGTACAATCGTCTTTGCGCGAAGAAGCCGCTTCTTCGGCTCCGGGAGCCGGAGAGAGCGGCAGCGTCGGAAAGGTGAAGAAGGAAGCTGTACAACACTGGGATTGTGTGCGCAGCTTGCCAACTGATAGAAAACAGTACCTTACACTTTCCTGACGTTTCCAATCACATGAATATTCGTTAAGAAGCTGTTTTGGACAGCTTTTCTTTCCTTTATGCCAAACACTCGGCAGACCTCCGTGCAAAGTCCAGAACACGATGGGAGATGGTTTCTGTGCTCCCGCAGGTTTTCCTTGCCAGACAGAGTGGAAAAGCTTTCTGCTAGGATGTAGACCACAAAAGACGCTAAAGACGAAGGTACGATGCTCTCCGAAGATAAAAGCCGCTCCCGGGCTTCTTTCGGCAGAAGCGGCGCTAAGAGAGCACTGTGAGCGGTACAATCGTCTTTGCGCGAATATGCCGCTTCTTCGGCTCCGGGAGCCGGAGAGAGCGGCAGCATCGGAAAGATGAAGAAGGAAGCTGTACAACACTGGGATTGTGTGCGCAGCTTGCCAACTGATAGAAAACAGTACCTTACACTTTCCTGACGTTTCCAATCACATGAATATTCGATAAGAAGCTGTTTTGGACAGCTTTTCTTTCCTTTATGCCAAACACTCGGCAGACCTCCGTGCAACGTCCAGAACACGATGGGAGATGTTTTCTGTGCTCCCGCAGGTTTTCCTTGCCAGACAGAGTGGAAAAGCTTTCTGCTAGGATGTAGAGCACAAAAGACTCTAAAGACGAAGGTACGATGCTCTCCGAAGATAAAAGCCGCTCCCGGGCTTCTTTCGGCAGAAGCGGCGCTAAGAGAGCACTGTGAGCGGCACAATCGTCTTTGCGCGAAGAAGCCGCTTCTTCGGCTCCGGGAGCCGGAGAGAGCGGCAGCATCGGAAAGATGAAGAAGGAAGCTGTACAACACTGGGATTGTGTGCGCAGCTTGCCAACTGATAGAAAACAGTACCTTACACTTTCCTGACGTTTCCAATCACATGAATATTCGATAAGAAGCTGTTTTGGACAGCTTTTCTTTCCTTTATGCCAAACACTCGGCAGACCTCCGTGCAACGTCCAGAACACGATGGGAGATGTTTTCTGTGCTCCCGCAGGTTTTCCTTGCCAGACAGAGTGGAAAAGCTTTTTGCTAGGATGTAGATCACAAAAGACGCTAAAGACGAAGGTACGATGCTCTCCGACGATTACAGCCGCTCCCGGGCTTCTTTCGGCAGAAGCGGCGCTAAGAGAGCACTGTGAGCGGTACAATCGTCTTTGCGTGAAGAAGCCGCTTCTTCGGCTCCGGGAGCCGGAGAGAGCGGCAGCGTCGGAAAGATGAAGAAGGAAGCTGTACAACACTGGGATTGTGTGCACAGCTTGCCAACCGATAGAAAACAGTACCTTACACTTTCCTGACGTTTCCAATCACATGAATATTCGATAAGAAGCTGTTTTGGACAGCTTTCCTTTCCGTTATGCCAAACACTCAACAGACCTCCGTGCAAAGTCCAGAATACGATGGGAGATGGTTTCTGTTCTCCCGCAGGTTTTCCTTGCCAGACAGAGTGGAAAAGCTTCCTGCTAGGATGTAGACCACAAAAGACGCTAAAGACGAAGGTACGATGCTCTCCGGAGCTAAGAGCCGCTGCCGGGCTTCTTTCGGCAGAAGCGGTGCTAAGAGCGCACTGTGAGCGGTACAATCGTCTTTGCGCGAAGAAGCCGCTTCTTCGGCTCCGGGAGCTGGAGAGAGCGGCAGCATCTGAAAGATGAAGAAGGAAGCTGTACAACACTGGGATTGTGTGCGCAACTTGCCAACTGATAGAAAACAGTACCTTACACTTTCCTGACGTTTCCAATCACATGAATATTCGATAAGAAGCTGTTTTGGACAGCTTTTCTTTCCTTTATGCCAAACACTCGGCAGACCTCCGTGCAACGTCCAGAACACGATGGGAGATGTTTTCTGTGCTCCCGCAGGTTTCCTTGCCAGACAGAGTGGAAAAGCTTTCTGCTAGGATGTAGACCTCAAAAGACGCTAAAGACGAAGGTACGATGCTCTCCGAAGCTAAGCGCCGCTCCCGGGCTTCTTTCGGCAGAAGCGGCGCTAAGAGAGCACTGTGAGCGGTACAATCGTCTTTGCGCGAAGAAGCCGCTTCTTCGGCTCCGGGAGCCGGAGAGAGCGGCAGCATCGGAAAGATGAAGAAGGAAGCTGTACAACACTGGGATTGTGTGCGCAACTTGCCAACTGATAGAAAACAGTACCTTACACTTTCCTGACGTTTCCAATCACATGAATATTGGATAAGAAGCTGTTTTGGACAGCTTTCCTTTCCTTTATGCCAAACACTCAACAGACCTCCGTGCAAAGTCCAGAATAAGATGGGAGATGGTTTCTGTGCTCCCGCAGGTTTTCCGTGCCAGACAGAGTGGAAAAGCTTTCTGCTAGGATGTAGACCACAAAAGACGCTAAAGACGAAGGTACGATGCTCTCCGGAGGTTAGAGCCGCTCCCGGGCTTCTTTCGGCAGAAGCGGCGCTAAGAGAGCACTGTGAGCGGTACAATCGTCTTTGCGCGAAGAAGCCGCTTCTTCGGCTCCGGGAGCCGGAGAGAGCGGCAGCATCGGAAAGGTGAAGAAGGAAGTTGTACAACACTGGGATTGCGTGCGCAGCTTGCCAACTGATAGAAAACAGTACCTTACACTTTCCTGACGTTTCCAATCACATAAATATTGGATAAGAAGCTGTTTTGGACAGCTTTTCTTTCCTTTATGCCAAACACTCGGCAGACCTCCGTGCAACGTCCAGAACACGATGGGAGATGTTTTCTGTGCTCCCGCAGGTTTTCCTTGCCAGACAGAGTGGAAAAGCTTTCTGCTAGGATGTAGACCACAAAAGATGCTAAAGACGAAGGTACGATGCTCTCCGGAGCTAAGAGCCGCTGCCGGGCTTCTTTCGGCAGAAGCGGTGCTAAGAGCGCACTGTGAGCGGTACAATCGTCTTTGCGCGAAGAAGCCGCTTCTTCGGCTCCGGGAGCTGGAGAGAGCGGCAGCATCTGAAAGATGAAGAAGGAAGCTGTACAACACTGGGATTGTGTGCGCAGCTTGCCAACTGATAGAAAACAGTACCTTACACTTTCCTGACGTTTCCAATCACATGAATATTGGATAAGAAGCTGTTTTGGACAGCTTTCCTTTCCCTTATGCCAAACACTCGGCAGACCTCCGTGCAACGTCCAGAAGACGATGGGAGATGTTTTCTGTGCTCCCGCAGGTTTTCCTTGCCAGACAGAGTGGAAAAGCTTTCTGCTAGGATGTAGACCACAAAAGACGCTAAAGACGAAGGTACGATGCTCTCCGGAGGTAAGAGCCGCTGGCGGGCTTCTTTCGGCAGAAGCGGCGCTAAGAGAGCACTGTGAGCGGTACAATCGTCTTTGCGCGAAGAAGCCGCTTCTTCGGCTCCGGGAGCCGGAGAGAGCGGCAGCATCGGAAAGGTGAAGAAGGAAGCTGTACAACACTGGGATTGCGTGCGCAGCTTGCCAACTGATAGAAAACAGTACCTTACACTTTCCTGACGTTTCCAATCACATGAATATTGGATAAGAAGCTGTTTTGGACATCTTTTCTTTCCTTTATGCCAAACACTCGGCAGACCTCCGTGCAACGTCCAGAACACGATGGGAGATGTTTTCTGTGCTCGCGCAGGTTTTCCTTGCCAGACAGAGTGGAAAAGCTTTCTGCTAGGATGTAGACCACAAAAGACGCTAAAGACGAAGGTACGATGCTCTCCGGAGCTTAGAGCCGCTCCCGGGCTTCTTTCGGCAGAAGCGGCGCTAAGAGAGCACTGTGAGCGGTACAATCGTCTTTGCGCGAAGAAGCCGCTTCTTCGGCTCCGGGAGCCGGAGAGAGCGGCAGCATCGGAAAGGTGAAGAAGGAAGATGTACAACACTGGGATTGTGTGCGCAGCTTGCCAACTGATAGAAAACAGTACCTTACACTTTCCTGACGTTTCCAATCACATGAATATTGGATAAGAAGCTGTTTTGGACAGCTTTCCTTTCCGTTATGCCAAACACTCGGCAGACCTCCGTGCAACGTCCAGAACACGATGGGAGATGTTTTCTGTGCTCCCGCAGGTTTTCCTTGCCAGACAGAGTGGAAAAGCTTTCTGCTAGGATGTAGACCACAAAAGACGCTAAAGACGAAGGTACGATGCTCTCCGGAGCTTAGAGCCGCTCCCGGGCTTCTTTCGGCAGAAGGGGCGCTAAGAGAGCACTGTGAGCGGTACAATCGTCTTTGCGCGAAGAAGCCGCTTCTTCGGCTCCGGGAGCCGGAGAGAGCGGCAGCATCGGAAAGGTGAAGAAGGAAGCTGTACAACACTGGGATTGTGTGCGCAACTTGCCAACTGATAGAAAACAGTACCTTACACTTTCCTGACGTTTCCAATCACATGAATATTCGATACGAAGCTGTTTTGGACAGCTTTTCTTTCCTTTATGCCAAACACTCGGCAGACCTCCGTGCAACGTCCAGAACACGATGGGAGATGTTTTCTGTGCTCCCGCAGGTTTTCCTTGCCAGACAGAGTGGAAAAGCTTTCTGCTAGGATGTAGATCATAAAAGACGCTAAAGACGAAGGTACGATTCTCTCCGACGATTAAAGCCGCTCTCGGGCTTCTTTCGGCAGAAGCGGCGCTAAGAGAGCACTGTGACTGGTACAATCGTCTTTGCGCGAAGAAGCCGCTTCTTCGGCTCCGGGAGCCGGAGAGAGCGGCAGCGTCGGAAAGGTGAAGAAGGAAGCTGTACAACACTGGGATTGTGTGCGCAGCTTGCCAACTGATAGAAAACAGTACCTTACACTTTCCTGACGTTTCCAATCACATGAATATTCGTTAAGAAGCTGTTTTGGACAGCTTTTCTTTCCTTTATGCCAAACACTCGGCAGACCTCCGTGCAAAGTCCAGAACACGATGGGAGATGGTTTCTGTGCTCCCGCAGGTTTTCCGTGCCAGACAGAGTGGAAAAGCTTTCTGCTAGGATGTAGACCACAAAAGACGCTAAAGACGAAGGTACGATGCTCTCCGGAGGTTAGAGCCGCTCCCGGGCTTCTTTCGGCAGAAGCGGCGCTAAGAGAGCACTGTGAGCAGTACAATCGTCTTTGCGCGAAGAAGCCGCTTCTTCGGCTCCGGGAGCCGGAGAGAGCGGCAGCATCGGAAAGGTGAAGAAGGAAGCTGTACAACACTGGGATTGCGTGCGCAGCTTGCCAACTGATAGAAAACAGTACCTTACACTTTCCTGACGTTTCCAATCACATAAATATTGGATAAGAAGCTGTTTTGGACAGCTTTTCTTTCCTTTATGCCAAACACTCGGCAGACCTCCGTGCAACGTCCAGAACACGATGGGAGATGTTTTCTGTGCTCCCGCAGGTTTTCCTTGCCAGACAGAGTGGAAAAGCTTTCTGCTAGGATGTAGAGCACAAAAGACTCTAAAGACGAAGGTACGATGCTCTCCGAAGATAAAAGCCGCTCCCGGGCTTCTTTCGGCAGAAGCGGCGCTAAGAGAGCACTGTGAGCGGCACAATCGTCTTTGCGCGAAGAAGCCGCTTCTTCGGCTCCGGGAGCCGGAGAGAGCGGCAGCATCGGAAAGATGAAGAAGGAAGCTGTACAACACTGGGATTGTGTGCGCAGCTTGCCAACTGATAGAAAACAGTACCTTACACTTTCCTGACGTTTCCAATCACATGAATATTGGATAAGAAGCTGTTTTGGACAGCTTTTCTTTCCTTTATGCCAAACACTCGGCAGACCTCCGTGCAACGTCCAGAACACGATGGGAGATGTTTTCTGTGCTCCCGCAGGTTTTCCTTGCCAGACAGAGTGGAAAAGCTTTTTGCTAGGATGTAGATCACAAAAGACGCTAAAGACGAAGGTACGATGCTCTCCGACGATTACAGCCGCTCCCGGGCTTCTTTCGGCAGAAGCGGCGCTAAGAGAGCACTGTGAGCGGTACAATCGTCTTTGCGTGAAGAAGCCGCTTCTTCGGCTCCGGGAGCCGGAGAGAGCGGCAGCGTCGGAAAGATGAAGAAGGAAGCTGTACAACACTGGGATTGTGTGCACAGCTTGCCAACCGATAGAAAACAGTACCTTACACTTTCCTGACGTTTCCAATCACATGAATATTCGATAAGAAGCTGTTTTGGACAGCTTTCCTTTCCGTTATGCCAAACACTCAACAGACCTCCGTGCAAAGTCCAGAATACGATGGGAGATGGTTTCTGTTCTCCCGCAGGTTTTCCTTGCCAGACAGAGTGGAAAAGCTTCCTGCTAGGATGTAGACCACAAAAGACGCTAAAGACGAAGGTACGATGCTCTCCGGAGCTAAGAGCCGCTGCCGGGCTTCTTTCGGCAGAAGCGGTGCTAAGTGCGCACTGTGAGCGGTACAATCGTCTTTGCGCGAAGAAGCCGCTTCTTCGGCTCCGGGAGCTGGAGAGAGCGGCAGCATCTGAAAGATGAAGAAGGAAGCTGTACAACACTGGGATTGTGTGCGCAACTTGCCAACTGATAGAAAACAGTACCTTACACTTTCCTGACGTTTCCAATCACATGAATATTCGATAAGAAGCTGTTTTGGACAGCTTTTCTTTCCTTTATGCCAAACACTCGGCAGACCTCCGTGCAACGTCCAGAACACGATGGGAGATGTTTTCTGTGCTCCCGCAGGTTTTCCTTGCCAGACAGAGTGGAAAAGCTTTCTGCTAGGATGTAGACCTCAAAAGACGCTAAAGACGAAGGTACGATGCTCTCCGAAGCTAAGCGCCGCTCCCGGGCTTCTTTCGGCAGAAGCGGCGCTAAGACAGCACTGTGAGCGGTACAATCGTCTTTGCGCGAAGAAGCCGCTTCTTCGGCTCCGGGAGCCGGAGAGAGCGGCAGCATCGGAAAGATGAAGAAGGAAGCTGTACAACACTGGGATTGTGTGCGCAACTTGCCAACTGATAGAAAACAGTACCTTACACTTTCCTGACGTTTCCAATCACATGAATATTGGATAAGAAGCTGTTTTGGACAGCTTTCCTTTCCTTTATGCCAAACACTCAACAGACCTCCGTGCAAAGTCCAGAATAAGATGGGAGATGGTTTCTGTGCTCCCGCAGGTTTTCCGTGCCAGACAGAGTGGAAAAGCTTTCTGCTAGGATGTAGACCACAAAAGACGCTAAAGACGAAGGTACGATGCTCTCCGGAGGTTAGAGCCGCTCCCGGGCTTCTTTCGGCAGAAGCGGCGCTAAGAGAGCACTGTGAGCGGTACAATCGTCTTTGCGCGAAGAAGCCGCTTCTTCGGCTCCGGGAGCCGGAGAGAGCGGCAGCATCGGAAAGGTGAAGAAGGAAGTTGTACAACACTGGGATTGCGTGCGCAGCTTGCCAACTGATAGAAAACAGTACCTTACACTTTCCTGACGTTTCCAATCACATAAATATTGGATAAGAAGCTGTTTTGGACAGCTTTTCTTTCCTTTATGCCAAACACTCGGCAGACCTCCGTGCAACGTCCAGAACACGATGGGAGATGTTTTCTGTGCTCCCGCAGGTTTTCCTTGCCAGACAGAGTGGAAAAGCTTTCTGCTAGGATGTAGACCACAAAAGACGCTAAAGACGAAGGTACGATGCTCTCCGAAGATAAAAGCCGCTCCCGGGCTTCTTTCGGCAGAAGCGGCGCTAAGAGAGCACTGTGAGCGGTACAATCGTCTTTGCGCGAATATGCCGCTTCTTCGGCTCCGGGAGCCGGAGAGAGCGGCAGCATCGGAAAGATGAAGAAGGAAGCTGTACAACACTGGGATTGTGTGCGCAGCTTGCCAACTGATAGAAAACAGTACCTTACACTTTCCTGACGTTTCCAATCACATGAATATTCGATAAGAAGCTGTTTTGGACAGCTTTTCTTTCCTTTATGCCAAACACTCGGCAGACCTCCGTGCAACGTCCAGAACACGATGGGAGATGTTTTCTGTGCTCCCGCAGGTTTTCCTTGCCAGACAGAGTGGAAAAGCTTTCTGCTAGGATGTAGAGCACAAAAGACTCTAAAGACGAAGGTACGATGCTCTCCGAAGATAAAAGCCGCTCCCGGGCTTCTTTCGGCAGAAGCGGCGCTAAGAGAGCACTGTGAGCGGCACAATCGTCTTTGCGCGAAGAAGCCGCTTCTTCGGCTCCGGGAGCCGGAGAGAGCGGCAGCATCGGAAAGATGAAGAAGGAAGCTGTACAACACTGGGATTGTGTGCGCAGCTTGCCAACTGATAGAAAACAGTACCTTACACTTTCCTGACGTTTCCAATCACATGAATATTGGATAAGAAGCTGTTTTGGACAGCTTTTCTTTCCTTTATGCCAAACACTCGGCAGACCTCCGTGCAACGTCCAGAACACGATGGGAGATGTTTTCTGTGCTCCCGCAGGTTTTCCTTGCCAGACAGAGTGGAAAAGCTTTTTGCTAGGATGTAGATCACAAAAGACGCTAAAGACGAAGGTACGATGCTCTCCGACGATTACAGCCGCTCCCGGGCTTCTTTCGGCAGAAGCGGCGCTAAGAGAGCACTGTGAGCGGTACAATCGTCTTTGCGTGAAGAAGCCGCTTCTTCGGCTCCGGGAGCCGGAGAGAGCGGCAGCGTCGGAAAGATGAAGAAGGAAGCTGTACAACACTGGGATTGTGTGCACAGCTTGCCAACCGATAGAAAACAGTACCTTACACTTTCCTGACGTTTCCAATCACATGAATATTCGATAAGAAGCTGTTTTGGACAGCTTTCCTTTCCGTTATGCCAAACACTCAACAGACCTCCGTGCAAAGTCCAGAATACGATGGGAGATGGTTTCTGTTCTCCCGCAGGTTTTCCTTGCCAGACAGAGTGGAAAAGCTTCCTGCTAGGATGTAGACCACAAAAGACGCTAAAGACGAAGGTACGATGCTCTCCGGAGCTAAGAGCCGCTGCCGGGCTTCTTTCGGCAGAAGCGGTGCTAAGAGCGCACTGTGAGCGGTACAATCGTCTTTGCGCGAAGAAGCCGCTTCTTCGGCTCCGGGAGCTGGAGAGAGCGGCAGCATCTGAAAGATGAAGAAGGAAGCTGTACAACACTGGGATTGTGTGCGCAACTTGCCAACTGATAGAAAACAGTACCTTACACTTTCCTGACGTTTCCAATCACATGAATATTCGATAAGAAGCTGTTTTGGACAGCTTTTCTTTCCTTTATGCCAAACACTCGGCAGACCTCCGTGCAACGTCCAGAACACGATGGGAGATGTTTTCTGTGCTCCCGCAGGTTTTCCTTGCCAGACAGAGTGGAAAAGCTTTCTGCTAGGATGTAGACCTCAAAAGACGCTAAAGACGAAGGTACGATGCTCTCCGAAGCTAAGCGCCGCTCCCGGGCTTCTTTCGGCAGAAGCGGCGCTAAGAGAGCACTGTGAGCGGTACAATCGTCTTTGCGCGAAGAAGCCGCTTCTTCGGCTCCGGGAGCCGGAGAGAGCGGCAGCATCGGAAAGATGAAGAAGGAAGCTGTACAACACTGGGATTGTGTGCGCAACTTGCCAACTGATAGAAAACAGTACCTTACACTTTCCTGACGTTTCCAATCACATGAATATTGGATAAGAAGCTGTTTTGGACAGCTTTCCTTTCCTTTATGCCAAACACTCAACAGACCTCCGTGCAAAGTCCAGAATAAGATGGGAGATGGTTTCTGTGCTCCCGCAGGTTTTCCGTGCCAGACAGAGTGGAAAAGCTTTCTGCTAGGATGTAGACCACAAAAGACGCTAAAGACGAAGGTACGATGCTCTCCGGAGGTTAGAGCCGCTCCCGGGCTTCTTTCGGCAGAAGCGGCGCTAAGAGAGCACTGTGAGCGGTACAATCGTCTTTGCGCGAAGAAGCCGCTTCTTCGGCTCCGGGAGCCGGAGAGAGCGGCAGCATCGGAAAGGTGAAGAAGGAAGTTGTACAACACTGGGATTGCGTGCGCAGCTTGCCAACTGATAGAAAACAGTACCTTACACTTTCCTGACGTTTCCAATCACATAAATATTGGATAAGAAGCTGTTTTGGACAGCTTTTCTTTCCTTTATGCCAAACACTCGGCAGACCTCCGTGCAACGTCCAGAACACGATGGGAGATGTTTTCTGTGCTCCCGCAGGTTTTCCTTGCCAGACAGAGTGGAAAAGCTTTCTGCTAGGATGTAGACCACAAAAGACGCTAAAGACGAAGGTACGATGCTCTCCGGAGCTAAGAGCCGCTGCCGGGCTTCTTTCGGCAGAAGCGGTGCTAAGAGCGCACTGTGAGCGGTACAATCGTCTTTGCGCGAAGAAGCCGCTTCTTCGGCTCCGGGAGCTGGAGAGAGCGGCAGCATCTGAAAGATGAAGAAGGAAGCTGTACAACACTGGGATTGTGTGCGCAGCTTGCCAACTGATAGAAAACAGTACCTTACACTTTCCTGACGTTTCCAATCACATGAATATTGGATAAGAAGCTGTTTTGGACAGCTTTCCTTTCCCTTATGCCAAACACTCGGCAGACCTCCGTGCAACGTCCAGAAGACGATGGGAGATGTTTTCTGTGCTCCCGCAGGTTTTCCTTGCCAGACAGAGTGGAAAAGCTTTCTGCTAGGATGTAGACCACAAAAGACGCTAAAGACGAAGGTACGATGCTCTCCGGAGGTAAGAGCCGCTGGCGGGCTTCTTTCGGCAGAAGCGGCGCTAAGAGAGCACTGTGAGCGGTACAATCGTCTTTGCGCGAAGAAGCCGCTTCTTCGGCTCCGGGAGCCGGAGAGAGCGGCAGCATCGGAAAGGTGAAGAAGGAAGCTGTACAACACTGGGATTGCGTGCGCAGCTTGCCAACTGATAGAAAACAGTACCTTACACTTTCCTGACGTTTCCAATCACATGAATATTGGATAAGAAGCTGTTTTGGACATCTTTTCTTTCCTTTATGCCAAACACTCGGCAGACCTCCGTGCAACGCCCAGAACACAATGGGAGATATTTTCTGTGCTCCCGCAGGTTTTCCTTGCCAGACAGAGTGGAAAAGCTTTCTGCTAGGATGTAGACCACAAAAGACGCTAAAGACGAAGGTACGATGCTCTCCGGAGCTAGCGCCGCTGCCGGGCTTCTTTCGGCAGAAGCGGCGCTAAGAGAGCACTGTGACTGGTACAATCGTCTTTGCGCGAAGAAGCCGCTTCTTCGGCTCCGGGAGCCGGAGAGAGCGGCAGCATCGGAAAGGTGAAGAAGGAAGCTGTGCAACACTGGGATTGTGTGCGCAGCTTGCCAACTGATAGAAAACAGTACCTTACACTTTCCTGATGTTTCCAATCACATGAATATTCGTTAAGAAGCTGTTTTGGACAGCTTTTCTTTCCTTTATGCCAAACACTCGGCAGACCTCCGTGCAACGTCCAGAACACGATGGGAGATGTTTTCTGTGCTCCCGCAGGTTTTCCTTGCCAGACAGAGTGGAAAAGCTTTCTGCTAGGATGTAGACCACAAAAGACGCTAAAGACGAAGGTACAATGCTCTCCGGAGCTTAGAGCCGCTGCTGGGCTTCTTTCGGCAGAAGCGGCGCTAAGAGAGCACTGTGAGCGGCACAATCGTCTTTGCGCGAAGAAGCCGCTTCTTCGGCTCCGGGAGCCGGAGAGAGCGGCAGCATCGGAAAGGTGAAGAAGGAAGCTGTACAACACTGGGATTGTGTGCGCAGCTTGCCAACTGATAGAAAACAGTACCTTACACTTTCCTGACGTTTCCAATCATATGAATATTCGATACGAAGCTGTTTTGGACAGCTTTTCTTTCCTTTATGCCAAACACTCGGCAGACCTCCGTGCAAAGTCCAGAACACGATGGGAGATGTTTTCTGTGCTCCCGCAGGTTTTCCTTGCCAGACAGAGTGGAAAAGCTTTCTGCTAGGATGTAGACCACAAAAGACGCTAAAGACGAAGGTACGATGCTCTCCGGAGCTTAGAGCCGCTCCCGGGCTTCTTTCGGCAGAAGCGGCGCTAAGAGAGCACTGTGAGCGGTACAATCGTCTTTGCGCGAAGAAGCCGCTTCTTCGGCTCTGGGAGCCGGAGAGAGCGGCAGCATCGGAAAGGTGAAGAAGGAAGCTGTACAACACTGGGATTGTGTGCGCAGGTTGCCAACTGATAGAAAACAGTACCTTACACTTTCCTGACGTTTCCAATCACATGAATATTGGATAAGAAGCTGTTTTGGACAGCTTTCCTTTCCGTTATGCCAAACACTCGGCAGACCTCCGTGCAACGTCCAGAACACGATGGGAGATGTTTTCTGTGCTCCCGCAGGTTTTCCTTGCCAGACAGAGTGGAAAAGCTTTCTGCTAGGATGTAGACCACAAAAGACGCTAAAGACGAAGGTACGATGCTCTCCGGAGCTTAGAGCCGCTCCCGGGCTTCTTTCGGCAGAAGGGGCGCTAAGAGAGCACTGTGAGCGGTACAATCGTCTTTGCGCGAAGAAGCCGCTTCTTCGGCTCCGGGAGCCGGAGAGAGCGGCAGCATCGGAAAGGTGAAGAAGGAAGCTGTACAACACTGGGATTGTGTGCGCAACTTGCCAACTGATAGAAAACAGTACCTTACACTTTCCTGACGTTTCCAATCACATGAATATTCGATACGAAGCTGTTTTGGACAGCTTTTCTTTCCTTTATGCCAAACACTCGGCAGACCTCCGTGCAACGTCCAGAACACGATGGGAGATGTTTTCTGTGCTCGCGCAGGTTTTCCTTGCCAGACAGAGTGGAAAAGCTTTCTGCTAGGATGTAGACCACAAAAGACGCTAAAGACGAAGGTACGATGCTCTCCGACGATTAAAGCCGCTCCCGGGCTTCTTTCGGCAGAAGCGGCGCTAAGAGAGCACTGTGACTGGTACAATCGTCTTTGCGCGAAGAAGCCGCTTCTTCGGCTCCGGGAGCCGGAGAGAGCGGCAGCATCGGAAAGGTGAAGAAGGAAGCTGTACAACACTGGGATTGTGTGCGCAGCTTGCCAACTGATAGAAAACAGTACCTTACACTTTCCTGACGTTTCCAATCACATGAATATTGGATAAGAAGCTGTTTTGGACAGCTTTTCTTTCCTTTATGCCAAACACTCGGCAGACCTCCGTGCAAAGTCCAGAACACGATGGGAGATGGTTTCTGTGCTCCCGCAGGTTTTCCTTGCCAGACAGAGTGGAAAAGCTTTCTGCTAGGATGTAGACCACAAAAGACGCTAAAGACGAAGGTACGATGCTCTCCGGAGCTAAGCGCCGCTGCCGGGCTTCTTTCGGCAGAAGCGGCGCTAAGAGAGCACTGTGAGCGGTACAATCGTCTTTGCGCGAATATGCCGCTTCTTCGGCTCCGGGAGCCGGAGAGAGCGGCAGCATCGGAAAGATGAAGAAGGAAGCTGTACAACACTGGGATTGTGTGCGCAACTTGCCAACTGATAGAAAACAGTACCTTACACTTTCCTGACGTTTCCAATCACATGAATATTGGATAAGAAGCTGTTTTGGACAGCTTTCCTTTCCTTTATGCCAAACACTCAACAGACCTCCGTGCAAAGTCCAGAATAAGATGGGAGATGGTTTCTGTGCTCCCGCAGGTTTTCCGTGCCAGACAGAGTGGAAAAGCTTTCTGCTAGGATGTAGACCACAAAAGACGCTAAAGACGAAGGTACGATGCTCTCCGGAGGTTAGAGCCGCTCCCGGGCTTCTTTCGGCAGAAGCGGCGCTAAGAGAGCACTGTGAGCGGTACAATCGTCTTTGCGCGAAGAAGCCGCTTCTTCGGCTCCGGGAGCCGGAGAGAGCGGCAGCATCGGAAAGGTGAAGAAGGAAGTTGTACAACACTGGGATTGCGTGCGCAGCTTGCCAACTGATAGAAAACAGTACCTTACACTTTCCTGACGTTTCCAATCACATAAATATTGGATAAGAAGCTGTTTTGGACAGCTTTTCTTTCCTTTATGCCAAACACTCGGCAGACCTCCGTGCAACGTCCAGAACACGATGGGAGATGTTTTCTGTGCTCCCGCAGGTTTTCCTTGCCAGACAGAGTGGAAAAGCTTTCTGCTAGGATGTAGACCACAAAAGACGCTAAAGACGAAGGTACGATGCTCTCCGAAGATAAAAGCCGCTCCCGGGCTTCTTTCGGCAGAAGCGGCGCTAAGAGAGCACTGTGAGCGGTACAATCGTCTTTGCGCGAATATGCCGCTTCTTCGGCTCCGGGAGCCGGAGAGAGCGGCAGCATCGGAAAGATGAAGAAGGAAGCTGTACAACACTGGGATTGTGTGCGCAGCTTGCCAACTGATAGAAAACAGTACCTTACACTTTCCTGACGTTTCCAATCACATGAATATTCGATAAGAAGCTGTTTTGGACAGCTTTTCTTTCCTTTATGCCAAACACTCGGCAGACCTCCGTGCAACGTCCAGAACACGATGGGAGATGTTTTCTGTGCTCCCGCAGGTTTTCCTTGCCAGACAGAGTGGAAAAGCTTTCTGCTAGGATGTAGAGCACAAAAGACTCTAAAGACGAAGGTACGATGCTCTCCGAAGATAAAAGCCGCTCCCGGGCTTCTTTCGGCAGAAGCGGCGCTAAGAGAGCACTGTGAGCGGCACAATCGTCTTTGCGCGAAGAAGCCGCTTCTTCGGCTCCGGGAGCCGGAGAGAGCGGCAGCATCGGAAAGATGAAGAAGGAAGCTGTACAACACTGGGATTGTGTGCGCAGCTTGCCAACTGATAGAAAACAGTACCTTACACTTTCCTGACGTTTCCAATCACATGAATATTGGATAAGAAGCTGTTTTGGACAGCTTTTCTTTCCTTTATGCCAAACACTCGGCAGACCTCCGTGCAACGTCCAGAACACGATGGGAGATGTTTTCTGTGCTCCCGCAGGTTTTCCTTGCCAGACAGAGTGGAAAAGCTTTTTGCTAGGATGTAGATCACAAAAGACGCTAAAGACGAAGGTACGATGCTCTCCGACGATTACAGCCGCTCCCGGGCTTCTTTCGGCAGAAGCGGCGCTAAGAGAGCACTGTGAGCGGTACAATCGTCTTTGCGTGAAGAAGCCGCTTCTTCGGCTCCGGGAGCCGGAGAGAGCGGCAGCGTCGGAAAGATGAAGAAGGAAGCTGTACAACACTGGGATTGTGTGCACAGCTTGCCAACCGATAGAAAACAGTACCTTACACTTTCCTGACGTTTCCAATCACATGAATATTCGATAAGAAGCTGTTTTGGACAGCTTTCCTTTCCGTTATGCCAAACACTCAACAGACCTCCGTGCAAAGTCCAGAATACGATGGGAGATGGTTTCTGTTCTCCCGCAGGTTTTCCTTGCCAGACAGAGTGGAAAAGCTTCCTGCTAGGATGTAGACCACAAAAGACGCTAAAGACGAAGGTACGATGCTCTCCGGAGCTAAGAGCCGCTGCCGGGCTTCTTTCGGCAGAAGCGGTGCTAAGAGCGCACTGTGAGCGGTACAATCGTCTTTGCGCGAAGAAGCCCCTTCTTCGGCTCCGGGAGCTGGAGAGAGCGGCAGCATCTGAAAGATGAAGAAGGAAGCTGTACAACACTGGGATTGTGTGCGCAACTTGCCAACTGATAGAAAACAGTACCTTACACTTTCCTGACGTTTCCAATCACATGAATATTCGATAAGAAGCTGTTTTGGACAGCTTTTCTTTCCTTTATGCCAAACACTCGGCAGACCTCCGTGCAACGTCCAGAACACGATGGGAGATGTTTTCTGTGCTCCCGCAGGTTTTCCTTGCCAGACAGAGTGGAAAAGCTTTCTGCTAGGATGTAGACCTCAAAAGACGCTAAAGACGAAGGTACGATGCTCTCCGAAGCTAAGCGCCGCTCCCGGGCTTCTTTCGGCAGAAGCGGCGCTAAGAGAGCACTGTGAGCGGTACAATCGTCTTTGCGCGAAGAAGCCGCTTCTTCGGCTCCGGGAGCCGGAGAGAGCGGCAGCATCGGAAAGATGAAGAAGGAAGCTGTACAACACTGGGATTGTGTGCGCAACTTGCCAACTGATAGAAAACAGTACCTTACACTTTCCTGACGTTTCCAATCACATGAATATTGGATAAGAAGCTGTTTTGGACAGCTTTCCTTTCCTTTATGCCAAACACTCAACAGACCTCCGTGCAAAGTCCAGAATAAGATGGGAGATGGTTTCTGTGCTCCCGCAGGTTTTCCGTGCCAGACAGAGTGGAAAAGCTTTCTGCTAGGATGTAGACCACAAAAGACGCTAAAGACGAAGGTACGATGCTCTCCGGAGGTTAGAGCCGCTCCCGGGCTTCTTTCGGCAGAAGCGGCGCTAAGAGAGCACTGTGAGCGGTACAATCGTCTTTGCGCGAAGAAGCCGCTTCTTCGGCTCCGGGAGCCGGAGAGAGCGGCAGCATCGGAAAGGTGAAGAAGGAAGTTGTACAACACTGGGATTGCGTGCGCAGCTTGCCAACTGATAGAAAACAGTACCTTACACTTTCCTGACGTTTCCAATCACATAAATATTGGATAAGAAGCTGTTTTGGACAGCTTTTCTTTCCTTTATGCCAAACACTCGGCAGACCTCCGTGCAACGTCCAGAACACGATGGGAGATGTTTTCTGTGCTCCCGCAGGTTTTCCTTGCCAGACAGAGTGGAAAAGCTTTCTGCTAGGATGTAGACCACAAAAGACGCTAAAGACGAAGGTACGATGCTCTCCGGAGCTAAGAGCCGCTGCCGGGCTTCTTTCGGCAGAAGCGGTGCTAAGAGCGCACTGTGAGCGGTACAATCGTCTTTGCGCGAAGAAGCCGCTTCTTCGGCTCCGGGAGCTGGAGAGAGCGGCAGCATCTGAAAGATGAAGAAGGAAGCTGTACAACACTGGGATTGTGTGCGCAGCTTGCCAACTGATAGAAAACAGTACCTTACACTTTCCTGACGTTTCCAATCACATGAATATTGGATAAGAAGCTGTTTTGGACAGCTTTCCTTTCCCTTATGCCAAACACTCGGCAGACCTCCGTGCAACGTCCAGAATACGATGGGAGATGTTTTCTGTGCTCCCGCAGGTTTTCCTTGCCAGACAGAGTGGAAAAGCTTTCTGCTAGGATGTAGACCACAAAAGACGCTAAAGACGAAGGTACGATGCTCTCCGGAGGTAAGAGCCGCTGGCGGGCTTCTTTCGGCAGAAGCGGCGCTAAGAGAGCACTGTGAGCGGTACAATCGTCTTTGCGCGAAGAAGCCGCTTCTTCGGCTCCGGGAGCCGGAGAGAGCGGCAGCATCGGAAAGGTGAAGAAGGAAGCTGTACAACACTGGGATTGCGTGCGCAGCTTGCCAACTGATAGAAAACAGTACCTTACACTTTCCTGACGTTTCCAATCACATGAATATTGGATAAGAAGCTGTTTTGGACATCTTTTCTTTCCTTTATGCCAAACACTCGGCAGACCTCCGTGCAACGCCCAGAACACAATGGGAGATATTTTCTGTGCTCCCGCAGGTTTTCCTTGCCAGACAGAGTGGAAAAGCTTTCTGCTAGGATGTAGACCACAAAAGACGCTAAAGACGAAGGTACGATGCTCTCCGGAGCTAGCGCCGCTGCCGGGCTTCTTTCGGCAGAAGCGGCGCTAAGAGAGCACTGTGACTGGTACAATCGTCTTTGCGCGAAGAAGCCGCTTCTTCGGCTCCGGGAGCCGGAGAGAGCGGCAGCATCGGAAAGGTGAAGAAGGAAGCTGTGCAACACTGGGATTGTGTGCGCAGCTTGCCAACTGATAGAAAACAGTACCTTACACTTTCCTGATGTTTCCAATCACATGAATATTCGTTAAGAAGCTGTTTTGGACAGCTTTTCTTTCCTTTATGCCAAACACTCGGCAGACTTCCGTGCAACGTCCAGAACACGATGGGAGATGTTTTCTGTGCTCCCGCAGGTTTTCCTTGCCAGACAGAGTGGAAAAGCTTTCTGCTAGGATGTAGACCACAAAAGACGCTAAAGACGAAGGTACAATGCTCTCCGGAGCTTAGAGCCGCTGCTGGGCTTCTTTCGGCAGAAGCGGCGCTAAGAGAGCACTGTGAGCGGCACAATCGTCTTTGCGCGAAGAAGCCGCTTCTTCGGCTCCGGGAGCCGGAGAGAGCGGCAGCATCGGAAAGGTGAAGAAGGAAGCTGTACAACACTGGGATTGTGTGCGCAGCTTGCCAACTGATAGAAAACAGTACCTTACACTTTCCTGACGTTTCCAATCATATGAATATTCGATACGAAGCTGTTTTGGACAGCTTTTCTTTCCTTTATGCCAAACACTCGGCAGACCTCCGTGCAACGTCCAGAACACGATGGGAGATGTTTTCTGTGCTCCCGCAGGTTTTCCTTGCCAGACAGAGTGGAAAAGCTTTCTGCTAGGATGTAGACCACAAAAGACGCTAAAGACGAAGGTACGATGCTCTCCGGAGCTTAGAGCCGCTCCCGGGCTTCTTTCGGCAGAAGCGGCGCTAAGAGAGCACTGTGAGCGGTACAATCGTCTTTGCGCGAAGAAGCCGCTTCTTCGGCTCTGGGAGCCGGAGAGAGCGGCAGCATCGGAAAGGTGAAGAAGGAAGCTGTACAACACTGGGATTGTGTGCGCAGGTTGCCAACTGATAGAAAACAGTACCTTACACTTTCCTGACGTTTCCAATCACATGAATATTGGATAAGAAGCTGTTTTGGACAGCTTTCCTTTCCGTTATGCCAAACACTCGGCAGACCTCCGTGCAACGTCCAGAACACGATGGGAGATGTTTTCTGTGCTCCCGCAGGTTTTCCTTGCCAGACAGAGTGGAAAAGCTTTCTGCTAGGATGTAGACCACAAAAGACGCTAAAGACGAAGGTACGATGCTCTCCGGAGCTTAGAGCCGCTCCCGGGCTTCTTTCGGCAGAAGGGGCGCTAAGAGAGCACTGTGAGCGGTACAATCGTCTTTGCGCGAAGAAGCCGCTTCTTCGGCTCCGGGAGCCGGAGAGAGCGGCAGCATCGGAAAGGTGAAGAAGGAAGCTGTACAACACTGGGATTGTGTGCGCAACTTGCCAACTGATAGAAAACAGTACCTTACACTTTCCTGACGTTTCCAATCACATGAATATTCGATACGAAGCTGTTTTGGACAGCTTTTCTTTCCTTTATGCCAAACACTCGGCAGACCTCCGTGCAACGTCCAGAACACGATGGGAGATGTTTTCTGTGCTCGCGCAGGTTTTCCTTGCCAGACAGAGTGGAAAAGCTTTCTGCTAGGATGTAGACCACAAAAGACGCTAAAGACGAAGGTACGATGCTCTCCGACGATTAAAGCCGCTCCCGGGCTTCTTTCGGCAGAAGCGGCGCTAAGAGAGCACTGTGACTGGTACAATCGTCTTTGCGCGAAGAAGCCGCTTCTTCGGCTCCGGGAGCCGGAGAGAGCGGCAGCATCGGAAAGGTGAAGAAGGAAGCTGTACAACACTGGGATTGTGTGCGCAGCTTGCCAACTGATAGAAAACAGTACCTTACACTTTCCTGACGTTTCCAATCACATGAATATTGGATAAGAAGCTGTTTTGGACAGCTTTTCTTTCCTTTATGCCAAACACTCGGCAGACCTCCGTGCAAAGTCCAGAACACGATGGGAGATGGTTTCTGTGCTCCCGCAGGTTTTCCTTGCCAGACAGAGTGGAAAAGCTTTCTGCTAGGATGTAGACCACAAAAGACGCTAAAGACGAAGGTACGATGCTCTCCGGAGCTAAGCGCCGCTGCCGGGCTTCTTTCGGCAGAAGCGGCGCTAAGAGAGCACTGTGAGCGGTACAATCGTCTTTGCGCGAATATGCCGCTTCTTCGGCTCCGGGAGCCGGAGAGAGCGGCAGCATCGGAAAGATGAAGAAGGAAGCTGTACAACACTGGGATTGTGTGCGCAGCTTGCCAACTGATAGAAAACAGTACCTTACACTTTCCTGACGTTTCCAATCACATGAATATTCGATAAGAAGCTGTTTTGGACAGCTTTTCTTTTCTTTATGCCAAACACTCGGCAGACCTCCGTGCAACGTCCAGAACACGATGGGAGATGTTTTCTGTGCTCCCGCAGGTTTTCCTTGCCAGACAGAGTGGAAAAGCTTTCTGCTAGGATGTAGAGCACAAAAGACTCTAAAGACGAAGGTACGATGCTCTCCGAAGATAAAAGCCGCTCCCGGGCTTCTTTCGGCAGAAGCGGCGCTAAGAGAGCACTGTGAGCGGTACAATCGTCTTTGCGCGAAGAAGCCGCTTCTTCGGCTCCGGGAGCCGGAGAGAGCGGCAGCATCGGAAAGATGAAGAAGGAAGCTGTACAACACTGGGATTGTGTGCGCAGCTTGCCAACTGATAGAAAACAGTACCTTACACTTTCCTGACGTTTCCAATCACATGAATATTGGATAAGAAGCTGTTTTGGACAGCTTTTCTTTCCTTTATGCCAAACACTCGGCAGACCTCCGTGCAACGTCCAGAACACGATGGGAGATGTTTTCTGTGCTCCCGCAGGTTTTCCTTGCCAGACAGAGTGGAAAAGCTTTTTGCTAGGATGTAGATCACAAAAGACGCTAAAGACGAAGGTACGATGCTCTCCGACGATTACAGCCGCTCCCGGGCTTCTTTCGGCAGAAGCGGCGCTAAGAGAGCACTGTGAGCGGTACAATCGTCTTTGCGTGAAGAAGCCGCTTCTTCGGCTCCGGGAGCCGGAGAGAGCGGCAGCGTCGGAAAGATGAAGAAGGAAGCTGTACAACACTGGGATTGTGTGCACAGCTTGCCAACCGATAGAAAACAGTACCTTACACTTTCCTGACGTTTCCAATCACATGAATATTCGATAAGAAGCTGTTTTGGACAGCTTTCCTTTCCGTTATGCCAAACACTCAACAGACCTCCGTGCAAAGTCCAGAATACGATGGGAGATGGTTTCTGTTCTCCCGCAGGTTTTCCTTGCCAGACAGAGTGGAAAAGCTTCCTGCTAGGATGTAGACCACAAAAGACGCTAAAGACGAAGGTACGATGCTCTCCGGAGCTAAGAGCCGCTGCCGGGCTTCTTTCGGCAGAAGCGGTGCTAAGAGCGCACTGTGAGCGGTACAATCGTCTTTGCGCGAAGAAGCCGCTTCTTCGGCTCCGGGAGCTGGAGAGAGCGGCAGCATCTGAAAGATGAAGAAGGAAGCTGTACAACACTGGGATTGTGTGCGCAACTTGCCAACTGATAGAAAACAGTACCTTACACTTTCCTGACGTTTCCAATCACATGAATATTCGATAAGAAGCTGTTTTGGACAGCTTTTCTTTCCTTTATGCCAAACACTCGGCAGACCTCCGTGCAACGTCCAGAACACGATGGGAGATGTTTTCTGTACTCCCGCAGGTTTTCCTTGCCAGACAGAGTGGAAAAGCTTTCTGCTAGGATGTAGACCTCAAAAGACGCTAAAGACGAAAGTACGATGCTCTCCGAAGCTAAGCGCCGCTCCCGGGCTTCTTTCGGCAGAAGCGGCGCTAAGAGAGCACTGTGAGCGGTACAATCGTCTTTGCGCGAAGAAGCCGCTTCTTCGGCTCCGGGAGCCGGAGAGAGCGGCAGCATCGGAAAGATGAAGAAGGAAGCTGTACAACACTGGGATTGTGTGCGCAACTTGCCAACTGATAGAAAACAGTACCTTACACTTTCCTGACGTTTCCAATCACATGAATATTGGATAAGAAGCTGTTTTGGACAGCTTTTCTTTCCTTTATGCCAAACACTCAACAGACCTCCGTGCAAAGTCCAGAATAAGATGGGAGATGGTTTCTGTGCTCCCGCAGGTTTTCCGTGCCAGACAGAGTGGAAAAGCTTTCTGCTAGGATGTAGACCACAAAAGACGCTAAAGACGAAGGTACGATGCTCTCCGGAGCTAAGAGCCGCTCCCGGGCTTCTTTCGGCAGAAGCGGCGCTAAGAGAGCACTGTGAGCGGTACAATCGTCTTTGCGCGAAGAAGCCGCTTCTTCGGCTCCGGGAGCCGGAGAGAGCGGCAGCATCGGAAAGGTGAAGAAGGAAGCTGTACAACACTGGGATTGTGTGCGCAGCTTGCCAACTGATAGAAAACAGTACCTTACACTTTCCTGACGTTTCCAATCACATAAATATTGGATAAGAAGCTGTTTTGGACAGCTTTTCTTTCCTTTATGCCAAACACTCGGCAGACCTCCGTGCAACGTCCAGAACACGATGGGAGATGTTTTCTGTGCTCCCGCAGGTTTTCCTTGCCAGACAGAGTGGAAAAGCTTTCTGCTAGGATGTAGACCACAAAAGACGCTAAAGACGAAGGTACGATGCTCTCCGGAGCTAAGAGCCGCTGCCGGGCTTCTTTCGGCAGAAGCGGTGCTAAGAGCGCACTGTGAGCGGTACAATCGTCTTTGCGCGAAGAAGCCTCTTCTTCGGCTCCGGGAGCTGGAGAGAGCGGCAGCATCTGAAAGATGAAGAAGGAAGCTGTACAACACTGGGATTGTGTGCGCAACTTGCCAACTGATAGAAAACAGTACCTTACACTTTCCTGACGTTTCCAATCACATGAATATTCGATAAGAAGCTGTTTTGGACAGCTTTTCTTTCCTTTATGCCAAACACTCGGCAGACCTCCGTGCAACGTCCAGAACACGATGGGAGATGGTTTCTGTGCTCCCGCAGGTTTTCCTTGCCAGACAGAGTGGAAAAGCTTTCTGCTAGGATGTAGACCTCAAAAGACGCTAAAGACGAAGGTACGATGCTCTCCGGAGCTTAGAGCCGCTGCCGGGCTTCTTTCGGCAGAAGCGGCGCTAAGAGAGCACTGTGAGCGGTACAATCGTCTTTGCGCGAAGAAGCCGCTTCTTCGGCTCCGGGAGCCGGAGAGAGCGGCAGCATCGGAAAGGTGAAGAAGGAAGCTGTACAACACTGGGATTGTGTGCGCAACTTGCCAACTGATAGAAAACAGTACCTTACACTTTCCTGACGTTTCCAATCACATGAATATTGGATAAGAAGCTGTTTTGGACAGCTTTCCTTTCCCTTATGCCAAACACTCGGCAGACCTCCGTGCAACGTCCAGAAGACGATGGGAGATGTTTTCTGTGCTCCCGCAGGTTTTCCTTGCCAGACAGAGTGGAAAAGCTTTCTGCTAGGATGTAGACCACAAAAGACGCTAAAGACGAAGGTACGATGCTCTCCGGAGCTTAGAGCCGCTCCCGGGCTTCTTTCGGCAGAAGGGGCGTAAGAGAGCACTGTGAGCGGTACAATCGTCTTTGCGCGAAGAAGCCGCTTCTTCGGCTCCGGGAGCCGGAGAGAGCGGCAGCATCGGAAAGGTGAAGAAGGAAGCTGTACAACACTGGGATTGTGTGCGCAACTTGCCAACTGATAGAAAACAGTACCTTACACTTTCCTGACGTTTCCAATCACATGAATATTCGATACGAAGCTGTTTTGGACAGCTTTTCTTTCCTTTATGCCAAACACTCGGCAGACCTCCGTGAAACGTCCAGAACACGATGGGAGATGTTTTCTGTGCTCCCGCAGGTTTTCCTTGCCAGACAGAGTGGAAAAGCTTTCTGCTAGGATGTAGACCACAAAAGACGCTAAAGACGAAGGTACGATGCTCTCCGACGATTAAAGCCGCTCCCGGGCTTCTTTCGGCAGAAGCGGCGCTAAGAGAGCACTGTGACTGGTACAATCGTCTTTGCGCGAAGAAGCCGCTTCTTCGGCTCCGGGAGCCGGAGAGAGCGGCAGCGTCGGAAAGGTGAAGAAGGAAGCTGTACAACACTGGGATTGTGTGCGCAGCTTGCCAACTGATAGAAAACAGTACCTTACACTTTCCTGACGTTTCCAATCACATGAATATTCGTTAAGAAGCTGTTTTGGACAGCTTTTCTTTCCTTTATGCCAAACACTCGGCAGACCTCCGTGCAAAGTCCAGAACACGATGGGAGATGGTTTCTGTGCTCCCGCAGGTTTTCCTTGCCAGACAGAGTGGAAAAGCTTTCTGCTAGGATGTAGACCACAAAAGACGCTAAAGACGAAGGTACGATGCTCTCCGAAGATAAAAGCCGCTCCCGGGCTTCTTTCGGCAGAAGCGGCGCTAAGAGAGCACTGTGAGCGGTACAATCGTCTTTGCGCGAATATGCCGCTTCTTCGGCTCCGGGAGCCGGAGAGAGCGGCAGCATCGGAAAGATGAAGAAGGAAGCTGTACAACACTGGGATTGTGTGCGCAGCTTGCCAACTGATAGAAAACAGTACCTTACACTTTCCTGACGTTTCCAATCACATGAATATTCGATAAGAAGCTGTTTTGGACAGCTTTTCTTTCCTTTATGCCAAACACTCGGCAGACCTCCGTGCAACGTCCAGAACACGATGGGAGATGTTTTCTGTGCTCCCGCAGGTTTTCCTTGCCAGACAGAGTGGAAAAGCTTTCTGCTAGGATGTAGAGCACAAAAGACTCTAAAGACGAAGGTACGATGCTCTCCGAAGATAAAAGCCGCTCCCGGGCTTCTTTCGGCAGAAGCGGCGCTAAGAGAGCACTGTGAGCGGTACAATCGTCTTTGCGCGAAGAAGCCGCTTCTTCGGCTCCGGGAGCCGGAGAGAGCGGCAGCATCGGAAAGATGAAGAAGGAAGCTGTACAACACTGGGATTGTGTGCGCAGCTTGCCAACTGATAGAAAACAGTACCTTACACTTTCCTGACGTTTCCAATCACATGAATATTGGATAAGAAGCTGTTTTGGACAGCTTTTCTTTCCTTTATGCCAAACACTCGGCAGACCTCCGTGCAACGTCCAGAACACGATGGGAGATGTTTTCTGTGCTCCCGCAGGTTTTCCTTGCCAGACAGAGTGGAAAAGCTTTTTGCTAGGATGTAGATCACAAAAGACGCTAAAGACGAAGGTACGATGCTCTCCGACGATTACAGCCGCTCCCGGGCTTCTTTCGGCAGAAGCGGCGCTAAGAGAGCACTGTGAGCGGTACAATCGTCTTTGCGCGAAGAAGCCGCTTCTTCGGCTCCGGGAGCCGGAGAGAGCGGCAGCGTCGGAAAGATGAAGAAGGAAGCTGTACAACACTGGGATTGTGTGCACAGCTTGCCAACCGATAGAAAACAGTACCTTACACTTTCCTGACGTTTCCAATCACATGAATATTCGATAAGAAGCTGTTTTGGACAGCTTTCCTTTCCGTTATGCCAAACACTCAACAGACCTCCGTGCAAAGTCCAGAATACGATGGGAGATGGTTTCTGTTCTCCCGCAGGTTTTCCTTGCCAGACAGAGTGGAAAAGCTTCCTGCTAGGATGTAGACCACAAAAGACGCTAAAGACGAAGGTACGATGCTCTCCGGAGCTAAGAGCCGCTGCCGGGCTTCTTTCGGCAGAAGCGGTGCTAAGAGCGCACTGTGAGCGGTACAATCGTCTTTGCGCGAAGAAGCCGCTTCTTCGGCTCCGGGAGCTGGAGAGAGCGGCAGCATCTGAAAGATGAAGAAGGAAGCTGTACAACACTGGGATTGTGTGCGCAACTTGCCAACTGATAGAAAACAGTACCTTACACTTTCCTGACGTTTCCAATCACATGAATATTCGATAAGAAGCTGTTTTGGAGAGCTTTTCTTTCCTTTATGCCAAACACTCGGCAGACCTCCGTGCAACGTCCAGAACACGATGGGAGATGTTTTCTGTGCTCGCGCAGGTTTTCCTTGCCAGACAGAGTGGAAAAGCTTTCTGCTAGGATGTA
Organism: Ammospiza nelsoni; assembly: GCF_027579445.1. Taxonomy (NCBI): domain Eukaryota; kingdom Metazoa; phylum Chordata; class Aves; order Passeriformes; family Passerellidae; genus Ammospiza; species Ammospiza nelsoni. The sequence goes on from NC_080633.1 coordinate 58,492,764, forward strand.
GACCTCAAAAGACGCTAAAGACGAAGGTACGATGCTCTCCGAAGCTAAGCGCCGCTCCCGGGCTTCTTTCGGCAGAAGCGGCGCTAAGAGAGCACTGTGAGCGGTACAATCGTCTTTGCGCGAAGAAGCCGCTTCTTCGGCTCCGGGAGCCGGAGAGAGCGGCAGCATCGGAAAGATGAAGAAGGAAGCTGTACAACACTGGGATTGTGTGCGCAACTTGCCAACTGATAGAAAACAGTACCTTACACTTTCCTGACGTTTCCAATCACATGAATATTGGATAAGAAGCTGTTTTGGACAGCTTTTCTTTCCTTTATGCCAAACACTCAACAGACCTCCGTGCAAAGTCCAGAATAAGATGGGAGATGGTTTCTGTGCTCCCGCAGGTTTTCCGTGCCAGACAGAGTGGAAAAGCTTTCTGCTAGGATGTAGACCACAAAAGACGCTAAAGACGAAGGTACGATGCTCTCCGGAGGTTAGGGCCGCTCCCGGGCTTCTTTCGGCAGAAGCGGCGCTAAGAGAGCACTGTGAGCGGTACAATCGTCTTTGCGCGAAGAAGCCGCTTCTTCGGCTCCGGGAGCCGGAGAGAGCGGCAGCATCGGAAAGGTGAAGAAGGAAGCTGTACAACACTGGGATTGCGTGCGCAGCTTGCCAACTGATAGAAAACAGTACCTTACACTTTCCTGACGTTTCCAATCACATAAATATTGGATAAGAAGCTGTTTTGGACAGCTTTTCTTTCCTTTATGCCAAACACTCGGCAGACCTCCGTGCAACGTCCAGAACACGATGGGAGATGTTTTCTGTGCTCCCGCAGGTTTTCCTTGCCAGACAGAGTGGAAAAGCTTTCTGCTAGGATGTAGACCACAAAAGACGCTAAAGACGAAGGTACGATGCTCTCCGGAGCTAAGAGCCGCTGCCGGGCTTCTTTCGGCAGAAGCGGTGCTAAGAGCGCACTGTGAGCGGTACAATCGTCTTTGCGCGAAGAAGCCGCTTCTTCGGCTCCGGGAGCTGGAGAGAGCGGCAGCATCTGAAAGATGAAGAAGGAAGCTGTACAACACTGGGATTGTGTGCGCAACTTGCCAACTGATAGAAAACAGTACCTTACACTTTCCTGACGTTTCCAATCACATGAATATTCGTTAAGAAGCTGTTTTGGACAGCTTTTCTTTCCTTTATGCCAAACACTCGGCAGACCTCCGTGCAACGTCCAGAACACGATGGGAGATGTTTTCTGTGCTCCCGCAGGTTTTCCTTGCCAGACATAGTGGAAAAGCTTTCTGCTAGGATGTAGACCTCAAAAGACGCTAAAGACGAAGGTACGATGCTCTCCGAAGCTAAGCGCCGCTCCCGGGCTTCTTTCGGCAGAAGCGGCGCTAAGAGAGCACTGTGAGCGGTACAATCGTCTTTGCGCGAAGAAGCCGCTTCTTCGGCTCCGGGAGCCGGAGAGAGCGGCAGCATCGGAAAGATGAAGAAGGAAGCTGTACAACACTGGGATTGTGTGCGCAACTTGCCAACTGATAGAAAACAGTACCTTACACTTTCCTGACGTTTCCAATCACATGAATATTGGATAAGAAGCTGTTTTGGACAGCTTTTCTTTCCTTTATGCCAAACACTCAACAGACCTCCGTGCAAAGTCCAGAATAAGATGGGAGATGGTTTCTGTGCTCCCGCAGGTTTTCCGTGCCAGACAGAGTGGAAAAGCTTTCTGCTAGGATGTAGACCACAAAAGACGCTAAAGACGAAGGTACGATGCTCTCCGGAGCTTAGAGCCGCTCCCGGGCTTCTTTCGGCAGAAGCGGCGCTAAGAGAGCACTGTGAGCGGTACAATCGTCTTTGCGCGAAGAAGCCGCTTCTTCGGCTCCGGGAGCCGGAGAGAGCGGCAGCATCGGAAAGGTGAAGAAGGAAGCTGTACAACACTGGGATTGCGTGCGCAGCTTGCCAACTGATAGAAAACAGTACCTTACACTTTCCTGACGTTTCCAATCACATAAATATTGGATAAGAAGCTGTTTTGGACAGCTTTTCTTTCCTTTATGCCAAACACTCGGCAGACCGTGCAACGTCCAGAAGACGATGGGAGATGTTTTCTGTGCTCCCGCAGGTTTTCCTTGCCAGACAGAGTGGAAAAGCTTTCTGCTAGGATGTAGACCACAAAAGACGCTAAAGACGAAGGTACAATGCTCTCCGGAGCTTAGAGCCGCTGCCGGGCTTCTTTCGGCAGAAGCGGCGCTAAGAGAGCACTGTGAGCGGTACAATCGTCTTTGCGCGAAGAAGCCGCTTCTTCGGCTCCGGGAGCCGGAGAGAGCGGCAGCATCGGAAAGATGAAGAAGGAAGCTGTACAACACTGGGATTGTGTGCGCAACTTGCCAACTGATAGAAAACAGTACCTTACACTTTCCTGACCTTTCCAATCACATGAATATTGGATAAGAAGCTGTTTTGGACAGCTTTTCTTTCCTTTATGCCAAACACTCAACAGACCTCCGTGCAAAGTCCAGAATAAGATGGGAGATGGTTTCTGTGCTCCCGCAGGTTTTCCGTGCCAGACAGAGTGGAAAAGCTTTCTGCTAGGATGTAGACCACAAAAGACGCTAAAGACGAAGGTACGATGCTCTCCGGAGGTTAGAGCCGCTCCCGGGCTTCTTTCGGCAGAAGCGGCGCTAAGAGAGCACTGTGAGCGGTACAATCGTCTTTGCGCGAAGAAGCCCCTTCTTCGGCTCCGGGAGCCGGAGAGAGCGGCAGCATCGGAAAGGTGAAGAAGGAAGCTGTACAACACTGGGATTGCGTGCGCAGCTTGCCAACTGATAGAAAACAGTACCTTACACTTTCCTGACGTTTCCAATCACATGAATATTGGATAAGAAGCTGTTTTGGACAGCTTTTCTTTCCTTTATGCCAAACACTCGGCAGACCTCCGTGCAACGTCCAGAACACGATGGGAGATGTTTTCTGTGCTCCCGCAGGTTTTCCTTGCCAGACAGAGTGGAAAAGCTTTCTGCTAGGATGTAGACCACAAAAGACGCTAAAGACGAAGGTACAATGCTCTCCGGAGCTTAGAGCCGCTCCCGGGCTTCTTTCGGCAGAAGCGGCGCTAAGAGAGCACTGTGAGCGGCACAATCGTCTTTGCGCGAAGAAGCCGCTTCTTCGGCTCCGGGAGCCGGAGAGAGCGGCAGCATCGGAAAGGTGAAGAAGGAAGCTGTACAACACTGGGATTGTGTGCGCAACTTGCCAACTGATAGAAAACAGTACCTTACACTTTCCTGACGTTTCCAGTAACATGAATATTCGATTGGAAGCTGTTTTGGACAGCTTTTCTTTCCTTTATGCCAAACACTCGGCAGACCTCCGTGCAAAGTCCAGAACACGATGGGAGATGTTTTCTGTGCTCGCGCAGGTTTTCCTTGCCAGACAGAGTGGAAAAGCTTTCTGCTAGGATGTAGACCACAAAAGACGCTAAAGACGAAGGTACGATGCTCTCCGGAGCTTAGAGCCGCTCCCGGGCTTCTTTCGGCAGAAGCGGCGCTAAGAGAGCACTGTGAGCGGTACAATCGTCTTTGCGCGAAGAAGCCGCTTCTTCGGCTCCGGGAGCCGGAGAGAGCGGCAGCATCGGAAAGGTGAAGAAGGAAGCTGTACAACACTGGGATTGTGTGCGCAGCTTGCCAACTGATAGAAAACAGTACCTTACACTTTCCTGACGTTTCCAATCACATGAATATTGGATAAGAAGCTGTTTTGGACAGCTTTCCTTTCCGTTATGCCAAACACTCGGCAGACCTCCGTGCAACGTCCAGAACACGATGGGAGATGTTTTCTGTGCTCCCGCAGGTTTTCCTTGCCAGACAGAGTGGAAAAGCTTTCTGCTAGGATGTAGACCACAAAAGACGCTAAAGACGAAGGTACGATGCTCTCCGGAGCTTAGAGCCGCTCCCGGGCTTCTTTCGGCAGAAGGGGCGCTAAGAGAGCACTGTGAGCGGTACAATCGTCTTTGCGCGAAGAAGCCGCTTCTTCGGCTCCGGGAGCCGGAGAGAGCGGCAGCATCGGAAAGGTGAAGAAGGAAGCTGTACAACACTGGGATTGTGTGCGCAACTTGCCAACTGATAGAAAACAGTACCTTACACTTTCCTGACGTTTCCAATCACATGAATATTCGATACGAAGCTGTTTTGGACAGCTTTTCTTTCCTTTATGCCAAACACTCGGCAGACCTCCGTGCAACGTCCAGAACACGATGGGAGATGTTTTCTGTGCTCCCGCAGGTTTTCCTTGCCAGACAGAGTGGAAAAGCTTTCTGCTAGGATGTAGACCACAAAAGACGCTAAAGACGAAGGTACGATGCTCTCCGACGATTAAAGCCGCTCCCGGGCTTCTTTCGGCAGAAGCGGCGCTAAGAGAGCACTGTGACTGGTACAATCGTCTTTGCGCGAAGAAGCCGCTTCTTCGGCTCCGGGAGCCGGAGAGAGCGGCAGCGTCGGAAAGGTGAAGAAGGAAGCTGTACAACACTGGGATTGTGTGCGCAGCTTGCCAACTGATAGAAAACAGTACCTTACACTTTCCTGACGTTTCCAATCACATGAATATTCGTTAAGAAGCTGTTTTGGACAGCTTTTCTTTCCTTTATGCCAAACACTCGGCAGACCTCCGTGCAAAGTCCAGAACACGATGGGAGATGGTTTCTGTGCTCGCGCAGGTTTTCCTTGCCAGACAGAGTGGAAAAGCTTTCTGCTAGGATGTAGACCACAAAAGACGCTAAAGACGAAGGTACGATGCTCTCCGAAGATAAAAGCCGCTCCCGGGCTTCTTTCGGCAGAAGCGGCGCTAAGAGAGCACTGTGAGCGGTACAATCGTCTTTGCGCGAATATGCCGCTTCTTCGGCTCCGGGAGCCGGAGAGAGCGGCAGCATCGGAAAGATGAAGAAGGAAGCTGTACAACACTGGGATTGTGTGCGCAGCTTGCCAACTGATAGAAAACAGTACCTTACACTTTCCTGACGTTTCCAATCACATGAATATTGGATAAGAAGCTGTTTTGGACAGCTTTTCTTTCCTTTATGCCAAACACTCGGCAGACCTCCGTGCAACGTCCAGAACACGATGGGAGATGTTTTCTGTGCTCCCGCAGGTTTTCCTTGCCAGACAGAGTGGAAAAGCTTTCTGCTAGGATGTAGAGCACAAAAGACTCTAAAGACGAAGGTACGATGCTCTCCGAAGATAAAAGCCGCTCCCGGGCTTCTTTCGGCAGAAGCGGCGCTAAGAGAGCACTGTGAGCGGTACAATCGTCTTTGCGCGAAGAAGCCGCTTCTTCGGCTCCGGGAGCCGGAGAGAGCGGCAGCGTTGGAAAGATGAAGAAGGAAGCTGTACAACACTGGGATTGTGTGCGCAGCTTGCCAACTGATAGAAAACAGTACCTTACACTTTCCTGACGTTTCCAATCACATGAATATTGGATAAGAAGCTGTTTTGGACAGCTTTTCTTTCCTTTATGCCAAACACTCGGCAGACCTCCGTGCAACGTCCAGAACACGATGGGAGATGTTTTCTGTGCTCCCGCAGGTTTTCCTTGCCAGACAGAGTGGAAAAGCTTTTTGCTAGGATGTAGATCACAAAAGACGCTAAAGACGAAGGTACGATGCTCTCCGACGATTAAAGCCGCTCCCGGGCTTCTTTCGGCAGAAGCGGCGCTAAGAGAGCACTGTGAGCGGTACAATCGTCTTTGCGTGAAGAAGCCGCTTCTTCGGCTCCGGGAGCCGGAGAGAGCGGCAGCGTCGGAAAGATGAAGAAGGAAGCTGTACAACACTGGGATTGTGTGCACAGCTTGCCAACCGATAGAAAACAGTACCTTACACTTTCCTGACGTTTCCAATCACATGAATATTCGATAAGAAGCTGTTTTGGACAGCTTTCCTTTCCGTTATGCCAAACACTCAACAGACCTCCGTGCAAAGTCCAGAATACGATGGGAGATGGTTTCTGTTCTCCCGCAGGTTTTCCTTGCCAGACAGAGTGGAAAAGCTTCCTGCTAGGATGTAGACCACAAAAGACGCTAAAGACGAAGGTACGATGCTCTCCGGAGCTAAGAGCCGCTGCCGGGCTTCTTTCGGCAGAAGCGGCGCTAAGAGAGCACTGTGAGCGGTACAATCGTCTTTGCGCGAAGAAGCCGCTTCTTCGGCTCCGGGAGCCGGAGAGAGCGGCAGCATCGGAAAGATGAAGAAGGAAGCTGTACAACACTGGGATTGTGTGCGCAACTTGCCAACTGATAGAAAACAGTACCTTACACTTTCCTGACGTTTCCAATCACATGAATATTGGATAAGAAGCTGTTTTGGACAGCTTTTCTTTCCTTTATGCCAAACACTCAACAGACCTCCGTGCAAAGTCCAGAATAAAATGGGAGATGGTTTCTGTGCTCCCGCAGGTTTTCCTTGCCAGACAGAGTGGAAAAGCTTTCTGCTAGGATGTAGACCACAAAAGACGCTAAAGACGAAGGTACGATGCTCTCCGGAGGTTAGAGCCGCTGCCGGGCTTCTTTCGGCAGAAGCGGCGCTAAGAGAGCACTGTGAGCGGTACAATCGTCTTTGCGCGAAGAAGCCGCTTCTTCGGCTCCGGGAGCCGGAGAGAGCGGCAGCATCGGAAAGGTGAAGAAGGAAGCTGTACAACACTGGGATTGCGTGCGCAGCTTGCCAACTGATAGAAAACAGTACCTTACACTTTCCTGACGTTTCCAATCACATAAATATTGGATAAGAAGCTGTTTTGGACAGCTTTTCTTTCCTTTATGCCAAACACTCGGCAGACCTCCGTGCAACGTCCAGAACACAATGGGAGATGTTTTCTGTGCTCCCGCAGGTTTTCCTTGCCAGACAGAGTGGAAAAGCTTTCTGCTAGGATGTAGACCACAAAAGACGCTAAAGACGAAGGTACGATGCTCTCCGGAGCTAAGAGCCGCTGCCGGGCTTCTTTCGGCAGAAGCGGTGCTAAGAGCGCACTGTGAGCGGTACAATCGTCTTTGCGCGAAGAAGCCGCTTCTTCGGCTCCGGGAGCTGGAGAGAGCGGCAGCATCTGAAAGATGAAGAAGGAAGCTGTACAACACTGGGATTGTGTGCGCAACTTGCCAACTGATAGAAAACAGTACCTTACACTTTCCTGACGTTTCCAATCACATGAATATTCGATACGAAGCTGTTTTGGACAGCTTTTCTTTCCTTTATGCGAAACACTCGGCAGACCTCCGTGCAACGTCCAGAAGACGATGGGAGATGTTTTCTGTGCTCCCGCAGGTTTTCCTTGCCAGACAGAGTGGAAAAGCTTTCTGCTAGGATGTAGACCACAAAAGACGCTAAAGACGAAGGTACGATGCTCTCCGGAGGTAAGAGCCGCTGGCGGGCTTCTTTCGGCAGAAGCGGCGCTAAGAGAGCACTGTGAGCGGTACAATCGTCTTTGCGCGAAGAAGCCGCTTCTTCGGCTCCGGGAGCCGGAGAGAGCGGCAGCATCGGAAAGGTGAAGAAGGAAGCTGTACAACACTGGGATTGCGTGCGCAGCTTGCCAACTGATAGAAAACAGTACCTTACACTTTCCTGACGTTTCCAATCACATGAATATTGGATAAGAAGCTGTTTTGGACATCTTTTCTTTCCTTTATGCCAAACACTCGGCAGACCTCCGTGCAACGTCCAGAACACGATGGGAGATATTTTCTGTGCTCCCGCAGGTTTTCCTTGCCAGACAGAGTGGAAAAGCTTTCTGCTAGGATGTAGACCACAAAAGACGCTAAAGACGAAGGTACGATGCTCTCCGGAGCTAGCGCCGCTGCCGGGCTTCTTTCGGCAGAAGCGGCGCTAAGAGAGCACTGTGACTGGTACAATCGTCTTTGCGCGAAGAAGCCGCTTCTTCGGCTCCGGGAGCTGGAGAGAGCGGCAGCATCGGAAAGGTGAAGAAGGAAGCTGTGCAACACTGGGATTGTGTGCGCAGCTTGCCAACTGATAGAAAACAGTACCTTACACTTTCCTGACGTTTCCAATCACATGAATATTCGTTAAGAAGCTGTTTTGGACAGCTTTTCTTTCCTTTATGCCAAACACTCGGCAGACCTCCGTGCAACGTCCAGAACACGATGGGAGATGTTTTCTGTGCTCCCGCAGGTTTTCCTTGCCAGACAGAGTGGAAAAGCTTTCTGCTAGGATGTAGACCACAAAAGACGCTAAAGACGAAGGTACAATGCTCTCCGGAGCTTAGAGCCGCTGCCGGGCTTCTTTCGGCAGAAGCGGCGCTAAGAGAGCACTGTGAGCGGCACAATCGTCTTTGCGCGAAGAAGCCGCTTCCTCGGCTCCGGGAGCCGGAGAGAGCGGCAGCATCGGAAAGGTGAAGAAGGAAGCTGTACAACACTGGGATTGTGTGCGCAGCTTGCCAACTGATAGAAAACAGTACCTTACACTTTCCTGACGTTTCCAATCATATGAATATTCGATACGAAGCTGTTTTGGACAGCTTTTCTTTCCTTTATGCCAAACACTCGGCAGACCTCCGTGCAAAGTCCAGAACACGATGGGAGATGTTTTCTGTGCTCCCGCAGGTTTTCCTTGCCAGACAGAGTGGAAAAGCTTTCTGCTAGGATGTAGACCACAAAAGACGCTAAAGACGAAGGTACGATGCTCTCCGGAGCTTAGAGCCCCTCCCGGGCTTCTTTCGGCAGAAGCGGCGCTAAGAGAGCACTGTGAGCGGTACAATCGTCTTTGCGCGAAGAAGCCGCTTCTTCGGCTCCGGGAGCCGGAGAGAGCGGCAGCATCGGAAAGGTGAAGAAGGAAGCTGTACAACACTGGGATTGTGTGCGCAGCTTGCCAACTGATAGAAAACAGTACCTTACACTTTCCTGACGTTTCCAATCACATGAATATTGGATAAGAAGCTGTTTTGGACAGCTTTCCTTTCCGTTATGCCAAACACTCGGCAGACCTCCGTGCAACGTCCAGAACACGATGGGAGATGTTTTCTGTGCTCCCGCAGGTTTTCCTTGCCAGACAGAGTGGAAAAGCTTTCTGCTAGGATGTAGACCACAAAAGACGCTAAAGACGAAGGTACGATGCTCTCCGGAGGTTAGAGCCGCTCCCGGGCTTCTTTCGGCAGAAGGGGCGCTAAGAGAGCACTGTGAGCGGTACAATCGTCTTTGCGCGAAGAAGCCGCTTCTTCGGCTCCGGGAGCCGGAGAGAGCGGCAGCATCGGAAAGGTGAAGAAGGAAGCTGTACAACACTGGGATTGTGTGCGCAACTTGCCAACTGATAGAAAACAGTACCTTACACTTTCCTGACGTTTCCAATCACATGAATATTCGATACGAAGCTGTTTTGGACAGCTTTTCTTTCCTTTATGCCAAACACTCGGCAGACCTCCGTGCAACGTCCAGAACACGATGGGAGATGTTTTCTGTGCTCGCGCAGGTTTTCCTTGCCAGACAGAGTGGAAAAGCTTTCTGCTAGGATGTAGACCACAAAAGACGCTAAAGACGAAGGTACGATGCTCTCCGACGATTAAAGCCGCTCCCGGGCTTCTTTCGGCAGAAGCGGCGCTAAGAGAGCACTGTGACTGGTACAATCGTCTTTGCGCGAAGAAGCCGCTTCTTCGGCTCCGGGAGCCGGAGAGAGCGGCAGCGTCGGAAAGGTGAAGAAGGAAACTGTACAACACTGGGATTGTGTGCGCAGCTTGCAAACTGATAGAAAACAGTACCTTACACTTTCCTGACGTTTCCAATCACATGAATATTGGATAAGAAGCTGTTTTGGACAGCTTTTCTTTCCTTTATGCCAAACACTCGGCAGACCTCCGTGCAAAGTCCAGAACACGATGGGAGATGGTTTCTGTGCTCCCGCAGGTTTTCCTTGCCAGACAGAGTGGAAAAGCTTTCTGCTAGGATGTAGACCACAAAAGACGCTAAAGACGAAGGTACGATGCTCTCCGGAGCTAAGCGCCGCTGCCGGGCTTCTTTCGGCAGAAGCGGCGCTAAGAGAGCACTGTGAGCGGTACAATCGTCTTTGCGCGAAGAAGCCGCTTCTTCGGCTCCGGGAGCCGGAGAGAGCGGCAGCATCGGAAAGATGAAGAAGGAAGCTGTACAACACTGGGATTGTGTGCGCAGCTTGCCAACTGATAGAAAACAGTACCTTACACTTTCCTGACGTTTCCAATCACATGAATATTGGATAAGAAGCTGTTTTGGACAGCTTTTCTTTCCTTTATGCCAAACACTCGGCAGACCTCCGTGCAACGTCCAGAACACGATGGGAGATGTTTTCTGTGCTCCCGCAGGTTTTCCTTGCCAGACAGAGTGGAAAAGCTTTTTGCTAGGATGTAGATCACAAAAGACGCTAAAGACGAAGGTACGATGCTCTCCGACGATTACAGCCGCTCCCGGGCTTCTTTCGGCAGAAGCGGCGCTAAGAGAGCACTGTGAGCGGTACAATCGTCTTTGCGTGAAGAAGCCGCTTCTTCGGCTCCGGGAGCCGGAGAGAGCGGCAGCGTCGGAAAGATGAAGAAGGAAGCTGTACAACACTGGGATTGTGTGCACAGCTTGCCAACCGATAGAAAACAGTACCTTACACTTTCCTGACGTTTCCAATCACATGAATATTCGATAAGAAGCTGTTTTGGACAGCTTTCCTTTCCGTTATGCCAAACACTCAACAGACCTCCGTGCAAAGTCCAGAATACGATGGGAGATGGTTTCTGTTCTCCCGCAGGTTTTCCTTGCCAGACAGAGTGGAAAAGCTTCCTGCTAGGATGTAGACCACAAAAGACGCTAAAGACGAAGGTACGATGCTCTCCGGAGCTAAGAGCCGCTGCCGGGCTTCTTTCGGCAGAAGCGGTGCTAAGAGCGCACTGTGAGCGGTACAATCGTCTTTGCGCGAAGAAGCCGCTTCTTCGGCTCCGGGAGCTGGAGAGAGCGGCAGCATCTGAAAGATGAAGAAGGAAGCTGTACAACACTGGGATTGTGTGCGCAACTTGCCAACTGATAGAAAACAGTACCTTACACTTTCCTGACGTTTCCAATCACATGAATATTCGATAAGAAGCTGTTTTGGACAGCTTTTCTTTCCTTTATGCCAAACACTCGGCAGACCTCCGTGCAACGTCCAGAACACGATGGGAGATGTTTTCTGTGCTCCCGCAGGTTTTCCTTGCCAGACAGAGTGGAAAAGCTTTCTGCTAGGATGTAGACCTCAAAAGACGCTAAAGACGAAGGTACGATGCTCTCCGAAGCTAAGCGCCGCTCCCGGGCTTCTTTCGGCAGAAGCGGCGCTAAGAGAGCACTGTGAGCGGTACAATCGTCTTTGCGCGAAGAAGCCGCTTCTTCGGCTCCGGGAGCCGGAGAGAGCGGCAGCATCGGAAAGATGAAGAAGGAAGCTGTACAACACTGGGATTGTGTGCGCAACTTGCCAACTGATAGAAAACAGTACCTTACACTTTCCTGACGTTTCCAATCACATGAATATTGGATAAGAAGCTGTTTTGGACAGCTTTTCTTTCCTTTATGCCAAACACTCAACAGACCTCCGTGCAAAGTCCAGAATAAGATGGGAGATGGTTTCTGTGCTCCCGCAGGTTTTCCGTGCCAGACAGAGTGGAAAAGCTTTCTGCTAGGATGTAGACCACAAAAGACGCTAAAGACGAAGGTACGATGCTCTCCGGAGCTAAGAGCCGCTCCCGGGCTTCTTTCGGCAGAAGCGGCGCTAAGAGAGCACTGTGAGCGGTACAATCGTCTTTGCGCGAAGAAGCCGCTTCTTCGGCTCCGGGAGCCGGAGAGAGCGGCAGCATCGGAAAGGTGAAGAAGGAAGCTGTACAACACTGGGATTGTGTGCGCAGCTTGCCAACTGATAGAAAACAGTACCTTACACTTTCCTGACGTTTCCAATCACATAAATATTGGATCAGAAGCTGTTTTAGACAGCTTTTCTTTCCTTTATGCCAAACACTCGGCAGACCTCCGTGCAACGTCCAGAACACGATGGGAGATGTTTTCTGTGCTCCCGCAGGTTTTCCTTGCCAGACAGAGTGGAAAAGCTTTCTGCTAGGATGTAGACCACAAAAGACGCTAAAGACGAAGGTACGATGCTCTCCGGAGCTAAGAGCCGCTGCCGGGCTTCTTTCGGCAGAAGCGGTGCTAAGAGCGCACTGTGAGCGGTACAATCGTCTTTGCGCGAAGAAGCCGCTTCTTCGGCTCCGGGAGCCGGAGAGAGCGGCAGCATCGGAAAGGTGAAGAAGGAAGCTGTACAACACTGGGATTGTGTGCGCAACTTGCCAACTGATATAAAACAGTACCTTACACTTTCCTGACGTTTCCAATCACATGAATATTCGATACGAAGCTGTTTTGGACAGCTTTTCTTTCCTTTATGCCAAACACTCGGCAGACCTCCGTGAAACGTCCAGAACACGATGGGAGATGTTTTCTGTGCTCCCGCAGGTTTTCCTTGCCAGACAGAGTGGAAAAGCTTTCTGCTAGGATGTAGACCACAAAAGACGCTAAAGACGAAGGTACGATGCTCTCCGACGATTAAAGCCGCTCCCGGGCTTCTTTCGGCAGAAGCGGCGCTAAGAGAGCACTGTGACTGGTACAATCGTCTTTGCGCGAAGAAGCCGCTTCTTCGGCTCCGGGAGCCGGAGAGAGCGGCAGCGTCGGAAAGGTGAAGAAGGAAGCTGTACAACACTGGGATTGTGTGCGCAACTTGCCAACTGATAGAAAACAGTACCTTACACTTTCCTGACGTTTCCAATCACATGAATATTCGATAAGAAGCTGTTTTGGACAGCTTTTCTTTCCTTTATGCGAAACACTCGGCAGACTTCCGTGCAACGTCCAGAACACGATGGGAGATGGTTTCTGTGCTCCCGCAGGTTTTCCTTGCTAGACAGAGTGGAAAAGCTTTCTGCTAGGATGTAGACCTCAAAAGACGCTAAAGACGAAGGTACGATGCTCTCCGAAGCTAAGCGCCGCTCCCGGGCTTCTTTCGGCAGAAGCGGCGCTAAGAGAGCACTGTGAGCGGTACAATCGTCTTTGCGCGAAGAAGCCGCTTCTTCGGCTCCGGGAGCCGGAGAGAGCGGCAGCATCGGAAAGATGAAGAAGGAAGCTGTACAACACTGGGATTGTGTGCGCAACTTGCCAACTGATAGAAAACAGTACCTTACACTTTCCTGACGTTTCCAATCACATGAATATTGGATAAGAAGCTGTTTTGGACAGCTTTTCTTTCCTTTATGCCAAACACTCAACAGACCTCCGTGCAAAGTCCAGAATAAGATGGGAGATGGTTTCTGTGCTCCCGCAGGTTTTCCGTGCCAGACAGAGTGGAAAAGCTTTCTGCTAGGATGTAGACCACAAAAGACGCTAAAGACGAAGGTACGATGCTCTCCGGAGGTTAGAGCCGCTCCCGGGCTTCTTTCGGCAGAAGCGGCGCTAAGAGAGCACTGTGAGCGGTACAATCGTCTTTGCGCGAAGAAGCCGCTTCTTCGGCTCCGGGAGCCGGAGAGAGCGGCAGCATCGGAAAGGTGAAGAAGGAAGCTGTACAACACTGGGATTGCGTGCGCAGCTTGCCAACTGATAGAAAACAGTACCTTACACTTTCCTGACGTTTCCAATCACATAAATATTGGATAAGAAGCTGTTTTGGACAGCTTTTCTTTCCTTTATGCCAAACACTCGGCAGACCGTGCAACGTCCAGAACACGATGGGAGATGTTTTCTGTGCTCCCGCAGGTTTTCCTTGCCAGACAGAGTGGAAAAGCTTTCTGCTAGGATGTAGACCACAAAAGACGCTAAAGACGAAGGTACAATGCTCTCCGGAGCTTAGAGCCGCTGCCGGGCTTCTTTCGGCAGAAGCGGCGCTAAGAGAGCACTGTGAGCGGTACAATCGTCTTTGCGCGAAGAAGCCGCTTCTTCGGCTCCGGGAGCCGGAGAGAGCGGCAGCATCGGAAAGATGAAGAAGGAAGCTGTACAACACTGGGATTGTGTGCGCAACTTGCCAACTGATAGAAAACAGTACCTTACACTTTCCTGACCTTTCCAATCACATGAATATTGGATAAGAAGCTGTTTTGGACAGCTTTTCTTTCCTTTATGCCAAACACTCAACAGACCTCCGTGCAAAGTCCAGAATAAGATGGGAGATGGTTTCTGTGCTCCCGCAGGTTTTCCGTGCCAGACAGAGTGGAAAAGCTTTCTGCTAGGATGTAGACCACAAAAGACGCTAAAGACGAAGGTACGATGCTCTCCGGAGCTTAGAGCCGCTCCCGGGCTTCTTTCGGCAGAAGCGGCGCTAAGAGAGCACTGTGAGCGGTACAATCGTCTTTGCGCGAAGAAGCCGCTTCTTCGGCTCCGGGAGCCGGAGAGAGCGGCAGCATCGGAAAGGTGAAGAAGGAAGCTGTACAACACTGGGATTGCGTGCGCAGCTTGCCAACTGATAGAAAAGAGTACCTTACACTTTCCTGACGTTTCCAATCACATAAATATTGGATAAGAAGCTGTTTTGGACAGCTTTTCTTTCCTTTATGCCAAACACTCGGCAGACCGTGCAACGTCCAGAACACGATGGGAGATGTTTTCTGTGCTCCCGCAGGTTTTCCTTGCCAGACAGAGTGGAAAAGCTTTCTGCTAGGATGTAGACCACAAAAGACGCTAAAGACGAAGGTACAATGCTCTCCGGAGCTTAGAGCCGCTGCCGGGCTTCTTTCGGCAGAAGCGGCGCTAAGAGAGCACTGTGAGCGGTACAATCGTCTTTGCGCGAAGAAGCCGCTTCTTCGGCTCCGGGAGCCGGAGAGAGCGGCAGCATCGGAAAGATGAAGAAGGAAGCTGTACAACACTGGGATTGTGTGCGCAACTTGCCAACTGATAGAAAACAGTACCTTACACTTTCCTGACCTTTCCAATCACATGAATATTGGATAAGAAGCTGTTTTGGACAGCTTTTCTTTCCTTTATGCCAAACACTCAACAGACCTCCGTGCAAAGTCCAGAATAAGATGGGAGATGGTTTCTGTGCTCCCGCAGGTTTTCCGTGCCAGACAGAGTGGAAAAGCTTTCTGCTAGGATGTAGACCACAAAAGACGCTAAAGACGAAGGTACGATGCTCTCCGGAGGTTAGAGCCGCTCCCGGGCTTCTTTCGGCAGAAGCGGCGCTAAGAGAGCACTGTGAGCGGTACAATCGTCTTTGCGCGAAGAAGCCGCTTCTTCGGCTCCGGGAGCCGGAGAGAGCGGCAGCATCGGAAAGGTGAAGAAGGAAGCTGTACAACACTGGGATTGCGTGCACAGCTTGCCAACTGATAGAAAACAGTACCTTACACTTTCCTGACGTTTCCAATCACATGAATATTGGATAAGAAGCTGTTTTGGACAGCTTTTCTTTCCTTTATGCCAAACACTCGGCAGACCTCCGTGCAACGTCCAGAACACGATGGGAGATGTTTTCTGTGCTCCCGCAGGTTTTCCTTGCCAGACAGAGTGGAAAAGCTTTCTGCTAGGATGTAGACCACAAAAGACGCTAAAGACGAAGGTACAATGCTCTCCGGAGCTTAGAGCCGCTGCCGGGCTTCTTTCGGCAGAAGCGGCGCTAAGAGAGCACTGTGAGCGGCACAATCGTCTTTGCGCGAAGAAGCCGCTTCTTCGGCTCCGGGAGCCGGAGGGAGCGGCAGCATCGGAAAGGTGAAGAAGGAAGCTGTACAACACTGGGATTGTGTGCGCAACTTGCCAACTGATAGAAAACAGTACCTTACACTTTCCTGACGTTTCCAATAACATGAATATTCGATTGGAAGCTGTTTTGGACAGCTTTTCTTTCCTTTATGCCAAACACTCGGCAGACCTCCGTGCAACGTCCAGAACACGATGGGAGATGTTTTCTGTGCTCCCGCAGGTTTTCCTTGCCAGACAGAGTGGAAAAGCTTTCTGCTAGGATGTAGACCACAAAAGACGCTAAAGACGAAGGTACGATGCTCTCCGGAGCTTAGAGCCGCTCCCGGGCTTCTTTCGGCAGAAGCGGCGCTAAGAGAGCACTGTGAGCGGTACAATCGTCTTTGCGCGAAGATGCCGCTTCTTCGGCTCCGGGAGCCGGAGAGAGCGGCAGCATCGGAAAGGTGAAGAAGGAAGCTGTACAACACTGGGATTGTGTGCGCAGCTTGCCAACTGATAGAAAACAGTACCTTACACTTTCCTGACGTTTCCAATCACATGAATATTGGATAAGAAGCTGTTTTACACAGGTTTGCTTTTCTTTATGCCAAACACTTGGCAAACCTCCGTGCAACGTCCAGAACACGATGGGAGATGTTTTCTGTGCTCCCGCAGGTTTTCCTTGCCAGACAGAGTGGAAAAGCTTTCTGCTAGGATGTAGACCACAAAAGACGCTAAAGACGAAGGTACGATGCTCTCCGGAGCTTAGAGCCGCTCCCGGGCTTCTTTCGGCAGAAGCGGCGCTAAGAGAGCACTGTGAGCGGTACAATCGTCTTTGCGCGAAGAAGCCGCTTCTTCGGCTCCGGGAGCCGGAGAGAGCGGCAGCGTCGGAAAGATGAAGAAGGAAGCTGTACAACACTGGGATTGTGTGCACAGCTTGCCAACCGATAGAAAACAGTACCTTACACTTTCCTGACGTTTCCAATCACATGAATATTCGATTGGAAGCTTTTGTGGACAGCTTTTCTTTTCTTTATGCCAAACACTCGGCAGACCTCCGTGCAACGTCCAGAACACGATTGGAGATGGTTTCTGTGCTCCCGCAGGTTTTCCTTGCCAGACAGAGTGGAAAAGCTTTCTGCTAGTATGTAGACCACAAAAGACGCTAAAGACGAAGGTACGATGCTCTCCGAAGATAAAAGCCGCTCCCGGGCTTCTTTCGGCAGAAGCGGCGCTAAGAGAGCACTGTGAGCGGTACAATCGTCTTTGCGCGAAGAAGCCGCTTCTTCGGCTCCGGGAGCCGGAGAGAGCGGCAGCATCGGAAAGGTGAAGAAGGAAGCTGTACAACACTGGGATTGTGTGCGCAGCTTGCCAACTGATAGAAAACAGTACCTTACACTTTCCTGACGTTTCCAATCACATGAATATTGGATAAGAAGCTGTTTTGGACAGCTTTTCTTTCCTTTATGCCAAACACTCGGCAGACCTCCGTGCAACGTCCAGAACACGATGGGAGATGTTTTCTGTGCTCGCGCAGGTTTTCCTTGCCAGACAGAGTGGAAAAGCTTTCTGCTAGGATGTAGACCACAAAAGACGCTAAAGACGAAGGTACGATGCTCTCCGGAGCTAAGAGCCGCTCCGGGGCTTCTTTCGGCAGAAGCGGCGCTAAGAGCGCACTGTGACTGGTACAATCGTCTTTGCGCGAAGAAGCCGCTTCTTCGGCTCCGGGAGCCGGAGAGAGCGGCAGCGTCGGAAAGGTGAAGAAGGAAGCTGTACAACACTGGGATTGTGTGCGCAGCTTGCCAACTGATAGAAAACAGTACCTTACACTTTCCTGACGTTTCCAATCACATGAATCTTCGATTGGAAGCTGTTTTGGACAGCTTTTCTTTCCTTTATGCCAAACACTCGGCAGACCTCCGTGCAAAGTCCAGAACACGATGGGAGATGTTTTCTGTGCTCCCGCAGGTTTTCCTTGCCAGACAGAGTGGAAAAGCTTTCTGCTAGGATGTAGACCACAAAAGACGCTAAAGACGAAGGTACGATGCTCTCCGGAGCTTAGAGCCGCTCCCGGGCTTCTTTCGGCAGAAGCGGCGCTAAGAGAGCACTGTGAGCGGTACAATCGTCTTTGCGCGAAGAAGCCGCTTCTTCGGCTCCGGGAGCCGGAGAGAGCGGCAGCATCGGAAAGGTGAAGAAGGAAGCTGTACAACACTGGGATTGTGTGCGCAGCTTGCCAACTGATAGAAAACAGTACCTTACACTTTCCTGACGTTTCCAATCACATGAATATTGGATAAGAAGCTGTTTTGGACAGCTTTCCTTTCCGTTATGCCAAACACTCGGCAGACCTCCGTGCAACGTCCAGAACACGATGGGAGATGTTTTCTGTGCTCCCGCAGGTTTTCCTTGCCAGACAGAGTGGAAAAGCTTTCTGCTAGGATGTAGACCACAAAAGACGCTAAAGACGAAGGTACGATGCTCTCCGGAGCTTAGAGCCGCTCCCGGGCTTCTTTCGGCAGAAGGGGCGCTAAGAGAGCACTGTGAGCGGTACAATCGTCTTTGCGCGAAGAAGCCGCTTCTTCGGCTCCGGGAGCCGGAGAGAGCGGCAGCATCGGAAAGGTGAAGAAGGAAGCTGTACAACACTGGGATTGTGTGCGCAACTTGCCAACTGATAGAAAACAGTACCTTACACTTTCCTGACGTTTCCAATCACATGAATATTCGATACGAAGCTGTTTTGGACAGCTTTTCTTTCCTTTATGCCAAACACTCGGCAGACCTCCGTGCAACGTCCAGAACACGATGGGAGATGTTTTCTGTGCTCCCGCAGGGTTTCCTTGCCAGACAGAGTGGAAAAGCTTTCTGCTAGGATGTAGACCACAAAAGACGCTAAAGACGAAGGTACGATGCTCTCCGGAGCTAAGCGCCGCTCCCGGGCTTCTTTCGGCAGAAGCGGCGCTAAGAGGGCACTGTGACTGGTACAATCGCCTTTGCGCGAAGAAGCCGCTTCTTCGGCTCCGGGAGCTGGAGAGAGCAGCAGCATCGGAAAGGTGAAGAAGGAAGCTGTACAACACTGGGATTGTGTGCGCAGCTTGCCAACTGATAGAAAACAGTACCTTACACTTTCCTGACGTTTCCAATCACATGAATATTGGATAAGAAGCTGTTTTGGGCAGCTTTTCTTTCTTTTATGCCAAACACTCGGCAGACCTCCGTGCAACGTCCAGAACACGATGGGAGATGTTTTCTGTGCTCCCGCAGGTTTTCCTCGCCAGACAGAGTGGAAAAGCTTTCTGCTAGGATGTAGACCACAAAAGACGCTAAAGACGAAGGTACGATGCTCTCCGGAGCTTAGAGCCGCTCCCGGGCTTCTTTCGGCAGAAGCGGCGCTAAGAGAGCACTGTGAGCGGTACAATCGTCTTTGCGCGAAGAAGCCGCTTCTTCGGCTCCGGGAGCCGGAGAGAGCGGCAGCATCGGAAAGGTGAAGAAGGAAGCTGTACAACACTGGGATTGTGTGCGCAACTTGCCAACTGATAGAAAACAGTACCTTACACTTTCCTGACGTTTCCAATCACATGAATATTCGATACGAAGCTGTTTTGGACAGCTTTTCTTTCCTTTATGCCAAACACTCGGCAGACCTCCGTGCAACGTCCAGAACACGATGGGAGATGTTTTCTGTGCTCGCGCAGGGTTTCCTTGCCAGACAGAGTGGAAAAGCTTTCTGCTAGGATGTAGACCACAAAAGACGCTAAAGACGAAGGTACGATGCTCTCCGGAGCTAAGCGCCGCTCCCGGGCTTCTTTCGGCAGAAGCGGCGCTAAGAGAGCACTGTGACTGGTACAATCGCCTTTGCGCGAAGAAGCCGCTTCTTCGGCTCCGGGAGCTGGAGAGAGCAGCAGCATCGGAAAGGTGAAGAAGGAAGCTGTACAACACTGGGATTGTGTGCGCAGCTTGCCAACTGATAGAAAACAGTACCTTACACTTTCCTGACGTTTCCAATCACATGAATATTGGATAAGAAGCTGTTTTGGGCAGCTTTTCTTTCTTTTATGCCAAACACTCGGCAGACCTCCGTGCAACGTCCAGAACACGATGGGAGATGTTTTCTGTGCTCCCGCAGTTTTTCCTCGCCAGACAGAGTGGAAAAGCTTTCTGCTAGGATGTAGACCACAAAAGACGCTAAAGACGAAGGTACGATGCTCTCCGGAGCTAAGAGCCGCTGCCGGGCTTCTTTCGGCAGAAGCGGCGCTAAGGAGAGCAGTGTGAGCGGTACAATCGTCTTTGCGCGAAGAAGCCGCTTCTTCGGCTCCGGGAGCCGGAGAGAGCGGCAGCATCGGAAAGGTGAAGAAGGAAGCTGTACAACACTGGGATTGTGTGCGCAGCTTGCCAACTGATAGAAAACAGTACCTTACACTTTCCTGATGTTTCCAATCACATGAATATTGGATAAGAAGCTGTTTTGGACAGCTTTTCTTTCCTTTATGCCAAACACTCGGCAGACCTCCGTGCAATGTCCAGAATACGATGGGAGATGTTTTCTGTGCTCCCGCAGGTTTTCCTTGCCAGACAGAGTGGAAAAGCTTTCTGCTAGGATGTAGACCACAAAAGACGCTAAAGACGAAGGTACGATGCTCTCCGAAGATAAAAGCCGCTCCCGGGCTTCTTTCGGCAGAAGCGGCGCTAAGAGAGCACTGTGAGCGGTACAATCGTCTTTGCGCGAAGAAGCCGCTTCTTCGGCTCCGGGAGCCGGAGAGAGCGGCAGCATCGGAAAGGTGAAGAAGGAAGCTGTACAACACTGGGATTGTGTGCGCAGCTTGCCAACTGATAGAAAACAGTACCTTACACTTTCCTGACGTTTCCAATCACATGAATATTGGATAAGAAGCTGTTTTGGACAGCTTTTCTTTCCTTTATGCCAAACACTCGGCAGACCTCCGTGCAACGTCCAGAACACGATGGGAGATGTTTTCTGTGCTCGCGCAGGTTTTCCTTGCCAGACAGAGTGGAAAAGCTTTCTGCTAGGATGTAGACCACAAAAGACGCTAAAGACGAAGGTACGATGCTCTCCGGAGCTAAGAGCCGCTCCGGGGCTTCTTTCGGCAGAAGCGGCGCTAAGAGCGCACTGTGACTGGTACAATCGTCTTTGCGCGAAGAAGCCGCTTCTTCGGCTCCGGGAGCCGGAGAGAGCGGCAGCGTCGGAAAGGTGAAGAAGGAAGCTGTACAACACTGGGATTGTGTGCGCAGCTTGCCAACTGATAGAAAACAGTACCTTACACTTTCCTGACGTTTCCAATCACATGAATCTTCGATTGGAAGCTGTTTTGGACAGCTTTTCTTTCCTTTATGCCAAACACTCGGCAGACCTCCGTGCAAAGTCCAGAACACGATGGGAGATGGTTTCTGTGCTCCCGCAGGTTTTCCTTGCCAGACAGAGTGGAAAAGCTTTCTGCTAGGATGTAGACCACAAAAGACGCTAAAGACGAAGGTACGATGCTCTCCGGAGCTTAGAGCCGCTCCCGGGCTTCTTTCGGCAGAAGCGGCGCTAAGAGAGCACTGTGAGCGGTACAATCGTCTTTGCGCGAAGAAGCCGCTTCTTCGGCTCCGGGAGCCGGAGAGAGCGGCAGCATCGGAAAGGTGAAGAAGGAAGCTGTACAACACTGGGATTGTGTGCGCAGCTTGCCAACTGATAGAAAACAGTACCTTACACTTTCCTGACGTTTCCAATCACATGAATATTGGATAAGAAGCTGTTTTGGACAGCTTTCCTTTCCGTTATGCCAAACACTCGGCAGACCTCCGTGCAACGTCCAGAACACGATGGGAGATGTTTTCTGTGCTCCCGCAGGTTTTCCTTGCCAGACAGAGTGGAAAAGCTTTCTGCTAGGATGTAGACCACAAAAGACGCTAAAGACGAAGGTACGATGCTCTCCGGAGCTTAGAGCCGCTCCCGGGCTTCTTTCGGCAGAAGGGGCGCTAAGAGAGCACTGTGAGCGGTACAATCGTCTTTGCGCGAAGAAGCCGCTTCTTCGGCTCCGGGAGCCGGAGAGAGCGGCAGCATCGGAAAGGTGAAGAAGGAAGCTGTACAACACTGGGATTGTGTGCGCAACTTGCCAACTGATAGAAAACAGTACCTTACACTTTCCTGACGTTTCCAATCACATGAATATTCGATACGAAGCTGTTTTGGACAGCTTTTCTTTCCTTTATGCCAAACACTCGGCAGACCTCCGTGCAACGTCCAGAACACGATGGGAGATGTTTTCTGTGCTCGCGCAGGTTTTCCTTGCCAGACAGAGTGGAAAAGCTTTCTGCTAGGATGTAGACCACAAAAGACGCTAAAGACGAAGGTACGATGCTCTCCGACGATTAAAGCCGCTCCCGGGCTTCTTTCGGCAGAAGCGGCGCTAAGAGAGCACTGTGAGCGGTACAATCGTCTTTGCGTGAAGAAGCCGCTTCTTCGGCTCCGGGAGCAGGAGAGAGCGGCAGCGTCGGAAAGGTGAAGAAGGAAGCTGTACAACACTGGGATTGTGTGCGCAGCTTGCCAACTGATAGAAAACAGTACCTTACACTTTCCTGACGTTTCCAATCACATGAATATTCGTTAAGAAGCTGTTTTGGACAGCTTTTCTTTCCTTTATGCCTAACACTCGGCAGACCTCCGTGCAACGTCCAGAACACGATGGGAGATGTTTTCTGTGCTCCCGCAGGTTTTCCTTGCCAGACAGAGTGGAAAAGCTTTCTGCTAGGATGTAGACCACAAAAGACGCTAAAGACGAAGGTACGATGCTCTCCGAAGATAAAAGCCGCTCCCGGGCTTCTTTCGGCAGAAGCGGCGCTAAGAGAGCACTGTGAGCGGTACAATCGTCTTTGCGCGAATATGCCGCTTCTTCGGCTCCGGGAGCCGGAGAGAGCGGCAGCATCGGAAAGATGAAGAAGGAAGCTGTACAACACTGGGATTGTGTGCGCAGCTTGCCAACTGATAGAAAACAGTACCTTACACTTTCCTGACGTTTCCAATCACATGAATATTGGATAAGAAGCTGTTTTGGACAGCTTTTCTTTCCTTTATGCCAAACACTCGGCAGACCTCCGTGCAACGTCCAGAACACGATGGGAGATGTTTTCTGTGCTCCCGCAGGTTTTCCTTGCCAGACAGAGTGGAAAAGCTTTTTGCTAGGATGTAGATCACAAAAGACGCTAAAGACGAAGGTACGATGCTCTCAGACGATTAAAGCCGCTCCCGGGCTTCTTTCGGCAGAAGCGGCGCTAAGAGAGCACTGTGAGCGGTACAATCGTCTTTGCGTGAAGAAGCCGCTTCTTCGGCTCCGGGAGCCGGAGAGAGGGGCAGCGTCGGAAAGATGAAGAAGGAAGCTGTACAACACTGGGATTGTGTGCACAGCTTGCCAACCGATAGAAAACAGTACCTTACACTTTCCTGACGTTTCCAATCACATGAATATTCGATAAGAAGCTGTTTTGGACAGCTTTCCTTTCCGTTATGCCAAACACTCAACAGACCTCCGTGCAAAGTCCAGAACACGATGGGAGATGGTTTCTGTGCTCCCGCAGGTTTTCCTTGCCAGACAGAGTGGAAAAGCTTCCTGCTAGGATGTAGACCACAAAAGACGCTAAAGACGAAGGTACGATGCTCTCCGGAGCTAAGAGCCGCTGCCGGGCTTCTTTCGGCAGAAGCGGTGCTAAGAGCGCACTGTGAGCGGTACAATCGTCTTTGCGCGAAGAAGCCGCTTCTTCGGCTCCGGGAGCTGGAGAGAGCGGCAGCATCTGAAAGATGAAGAAGGAAGCTGTACAACACTGGGATTGTGTGCGCAACTTGCCAACTGATAGAAAACAGTACCTTACACTTTCCTGACGTTTCCAATCACATGAATATTCGATAAGAAGCTGTTTTGGACAGCTTTTCTTTCCTTTATGCCAAACACTCGGCAGACCTCCGTGCAACGTCCAGAACACGATGGGAGATGTTTTCTGTGCTCCCGCAGGTTTTCCTTGCCAGACAGAGTGGAAAAGCTTTCTGCTAGGATGTAGACCTCAAAAGACGCTAAAGACGAAGGTACGATGCTCTCCGAAGCTAAGCGCCGCTCCCGGGCTTCTTTCGGCAGAAGCGGCGCTAAGAGAGCACTGTGAGCGGTACAATCGTCTTTGCGCGAAGAAGCCGCTTCTTCGGCTCCGGGAGCCGGAGAGAGCGGCAGCATCGGAAAGATGAAGAAGGAAGCTGTACAACACTGGGATTGTGTGCGCAACTTGCCAACTGATAGAAAACAGTACCTTACACTTTCCTGACGTTTCCAATCACATGAATATTGGATAAGAAGCTGTTTTGGACAGCTTTTCTTTCCTTTATGCCAAACACTCAACAGACCTCCGTGCAAAGTCCAGAATAAGATGGGAGATGGTTTCTGTGCTCCCGCAGGTTTTCCGTGCCAGACAGAGTGGAAAAGCTTTCTGCTAGGATGTAGACCACAAAAGACGCTAAAGACGAAGGTACGATGCTCTCCGGAGGTTAGAGCCGCTCCCGGGCTTCTTTCGGCAGAAGCGGCGCTAAGAGAGCACTGTGAGCAGTACAATCGTCTTTGCGCGAAGAAGCCGCTTCTTCGGCTCCGGGAGCCGGAGAGAGCGGCAGCATCGGAAAGGT
Source organism: Ammospiza nelsoni (assembly GCF_027579445.1). Lineage (NCBI taxonomy): Eukaryota > Metazoa > Chordata > Aves > Passeriformes > Passerellidae > Ammospiza > Ammospiza nelsoni. The sequence goes on from NC_080633.1 coordinate 58,517,068, forward strand.
GAAGAAGGAAGCTGTACAACACTGGGATTGCGTGCGCAGCTTGCCAACTGATAGAAAACAGTACCTTACACTTTCCTGACGTTTCCAATCACATAAATATTGGATAAGAAGCTGTTTTGGACAGCTTTTCTTTCCTTCATGCCAAACACTCGGCAGACCTCCGTGCAACGTCCAGAACACGATGGGAGATGTTTTCTGTGCTCCCGCAGGTTTTCCTTGCCAGACAGAGTGGAAAAGCTTTCTGCTAGGATGTAGACCACAAAAGACGCTAAAGACGAAGGTACAATGCTCTCCGGAGCTTAGAGCCGCTGCCGGGCTTCTTTCGGCAGAAGCTGCGCTAAGAGAGCACTGTGAGCGGTACAATCGTCTTTGCGCGAAGAAGCCGCTTCTTCGGCTCCGGGAGCCGGAGAGAGCGGCAGCATCGGAAAGATGAAGAAGGAAGCTGTACAACACTGGGATTGTGTGCGCAACTTGCCAACTGATAGAAAACAGTACCTTACACTTTCCTGACCTTTCCAATCACATGAATATTGGATAAGAAGCTGTTTTGGAGAGCTTTTCTTTCCTTTATGCCAAACACTCAACAGACCTCCGTGCAAAGTCTAGAATAAGATGGGAGATGGTTTCTGTGCTCCCGCAGGTTTTCCGTGCCAGACAGAGTGGAAAAGCTTTCTGCTAGGATGTAGACCACAAAAGACGCTAAAGACGAAGGTACGATGCTCTCCGGAGGTTAGAGCCGCTCCCGGGCTTCTTTCGGCAGAAGCGGCGCTAAGAGAGCACTGTGAGCGGTACAATCGTCTTTGCGCGAAGAAGCCGCTTCTTCGGCTCCGGGAGCCGGAGAGAGCGGCAGCATCGGAAAGGTGAAGAAGGAAGCTGTACAACACTAGGATTGCGTGCGCAGCTTGCCAACTGATAGAAAACAGTACCTTACACTTTCCTGACGTTTCCAATCACATAAATATTGGATAAGAAGCTGTTTTGGACAGCTTTTCTTTCCTTTATGCCAAACACTCGGCAGACCTCCGTGCAACGTCCAGAACACGATGGGAGATGTTTTCTGTGCTCCCGCAGGTTTTCCTTGCCAGACAGAGTGGAAAAGCTTTCTGCTAGGATGTAGACCACAAAAGACGCTAAAGACGAAGGTACAATGCTCTCCGGAGCTAAGAGCCGCTGCCGGGCTTCTTTCGGCAGAAGCGGCGCTAAGAGAGCACTGTGAGCGGCACAATCGTCTTTGCGCGAAGAAGCCGCTTCTTCGGCTCCGGGAGCCGGAGAGAGCGGCAGCATCGGAAAGGTGAAGAAGGAAGCTGTACAACACTGGGATTGTGTGCGCAGCTTGCCAACTGATAGAAAACAGTACCTTACACTTTCCTGACGTTTCCAATCACATGAATATTCGTTAAGAAGCTGTTTTGGACAGCTTTTCTTTCCTTTATGCCTAACACTCGGCAGACCTCCGTGCAAAGTCCAGAACACGATGGGAGATGGTTTCTGTGCTCCCGCAGGTTTTCCTTGCCAGACAGAGTGGAAAAGCTTTCTGCTAGGATGTAGACCACAAAAGACGCTAAAGACGAAGGTACGATGCTCTCCGAAGATAAAAGCCGCTCCCGGGCTTCTTTCGGCAGAAGCGGCGCTAAGAGAGGACTGTGAGCGGTACAATCGTCTTTGCGCGAAGATGCCGCTTCTTCGGCTCCGGGAGCCGGAGAGAGCGGCAGCATCGGAAAGATGAAGAAGGAAGCTGTACAACACTGGGATTGTGTGCGCAGCTTGCCAACTGATAGAAAACAGTACCTTACACTTTCCTGACGTTTCCAATCACATGAATATTGGATAAGAAGCTGTTTTGGACAGCTTTTCTTTCCTTTATGCCAAACACTCGGCAGACCTCCGTGCAACGTCCAGAACACGATGGGAGATGTTTTCTGTGCTCCCGCAGGTTTTCCTTGCCAGACAGAGTGGAAAAGCTTTCTGCTAGGATGTAGAGCACAAAAGACTCTAAAGACGAAGGTACGATGCTCTCCGAAGATAAAAGCCGCTCCCGGGCTTCTTTCGGCAGAAGCGGCGCTAAGAGAGCACTGTGAGCGGTACAATCGTCTTTGCGCGAAGAAGCCGCTTCTTCGGCTCCGGGAGCCGGAGAGAGCGGCAGCGTTGGAAAGATGAAGAAGGAAGCTGTACAACACTGGGATTGTGTGCGCAGCTTGCCAACTGATAGAAAACAGTACCTTACACTTTCCTGACGTTTCCAATCACATGAATATTGGATAAGAAGCTGTTTTGGACAGCTTTTCTTTCCTTTATGCCAAACACTCGGCAGACCTCCGTGCAACGTCCAGAACACGATGGGAGATGTTTTCTGTGCTCCCGCAGGTTTTCCTTGCCAGACAGAGTGGAAAAGCTTTTTGCTAGGATGTAGATCACAAAAGACGCTAAAGACGAAGGTACGATGCTCTCAGACGATTAAAGTCGCTCCCGGGCTTCTTTCGGCAGAAGCGGCGCTAAGAGAGCACTGTGAGCGGTACAATCGTCTTTGCGCGAAGAAGCCGCTTCTTCGGCTCCGGGAGCCGGAGAGAGCGGCAGCATCGGAAAGGTGAAGAAGGAAGCTGTACAACACTGGGATTGTGTGCGCAACTTGCCAACTGATAGAAAACAGTACCTTACACTTTCCTGACGTTTCCAATCACATGAATATTGGATAAGAAGCTGTTTTGGACAGCTTTTCTTTCCTTTATGCCAAACACTCAACAGACCTCCGTGCAAAGTCCAGAATAAGATGGGAGATGGTTTCTGTGCTCCCGCAGGTTTTCCGTGCCAGACAGAGTGGAAAAGCTTTCTGCTAGGATGTAGACCACAAAAGACGCTAAAGACGAAGGTACGATGCTCTCCGGAGCTAAGAGCCGCTGGCGGGCTTCTTTCGGCAGAAGCGGCGCTAAGAGAGCACTGTGAGCGGTACAATCGTCTTTGCGCGAAGAAGCCGCTTCTTCGGCTCCGGGAGCCGGAGAGAGCGGCAGCATCGGAAAGGTGAAGAAGGAAGCTGTACAACACTGGGATTGTGTGCGCAGCTTGCCAACTGATAGAAAACAGTACCTTACACTTTCCTGACGTTTCCAATCACATAAATATTGGATAAGAAGCTGTTTTGGACAGCTTTTCTTTCCTTTATGCCAAACACTCGGCAGACCTCCGTGCAACGTCCAGAACACGATGGGAGATGGTTTCTGTGCTCCCGCAGGTTTTCCTTGCCAGACAGAGTGGAAAAGCTTTCTGCTAGGATGTAGACCTCAAAAGACGCTAAAGACGAAGGTACGATGCTCTCCGGAGCTTAGAGCCGCTCCCGGGCTTCTTTCGGCAGAAGCGGCGCTAAGAGAGCACTGTGAGCGGTACAATCGTCTTTGCGCGAAGAAGCCGCTTCTTCGGCTCCGGGAGCCGGAGAGAGCGGCAGCATCGGAAAGGTGAAGAAGGAAGCTGTACAACACTGGGATTGTGTGCGCAGCTTGCCAACTGATAGAAAACAGTACCTTACACTTTCCTGACGTTTCCAATCACATGAATATTGGATAAGAAGCTGTTTTGGACAGCTTTCCTTTCCGTTATGCCAAACACTCGGCAGACCTCCGTGCAACGTCCAGAACACGATGGGAGATGTTTTCTGTGCTCCCGCAGGTTTTCCTTGCCAGACAGAGTGGAAAAGCTTTCTGCTAGGATGTAGACCACAAAAGACGCTAAAGACGAAGGTACGATGCTCTCCGGAGCTTAGAGCCGCTCCCGGGCTTCTTTCGGCAGAAGGGGCGTAAGAGAGCACTGTGAGCGGTACAATCGTCTTTGCGCGAAGAAGCCGCTTCTTCGGCTCCGGGAGCCGGAGAGAGCGGCAGCATCGGAAAGGTGAAGAAGGAAGCTGTACAACACTGGGATTGTGTGCGCAACTTGCCAACTGATAGAAAACAGTACCTTACACTTTCCTGACGTTTCCAATCACATGAATATTCGATACGAAGCTGTTTTGGACAGCTTTTCTTTCCTTTATGCCAAACACTCGGCAGACCTCCGTGAAACATCCAGAACACGATGGGAGATGTTTTCTGTGCTCCCGCAGGTTTTCCTTGCCAGACAGAGTGGAAAAGCTTTCTGCTAGGATGTAGACCACAAAAGACGCTAAAGACGAAGGTACGATGCTCTCCGACGATTAAAGCCGCTCCCGGGCTTCTTTCGGCAGAAGCGGCGCTAAGAGAGCACTGTGACTGGTACAATCGTCTTTGCGCGAAGAAGCCGCTTCTTCGGCTCCGGGAGCCGGAGAGAGCGGCAGCGTCGGAAAGGTGAAGAAGGAAGCTGTACAACACTGGGATTGTGTGCGCAGCTTGCCAACTGATAGAAAACAGTACCTTACACTTTCCTGACGTTTCCAATCACATGAATATTCGTTAAGAAGCTGTTTAGGACAGCTTTTCTTTCCTTTATGCCAAACACTCGGCAGACCTCCGTGCAAAGTCCAGAACACGATGGGAGATGGTTTCTGTGCTCCCGCAGGTTTTCCTTGCCAGACAGAGTGGAAAAGCTTTCTGCTAGGATGTAGACCACAAAAGACGCTAAAGACGAAGGTACGATGCTCTCCGAAGATAAAAGCCGCTCCCGGGCTTCTTTCGGCAGAAGCGGCGCTAAGAGAGCACTGTGAGCGGTACAATCGTCTTTGCGCGAATATGCCGCTTCTTCGGCTCCGGGAGCCGGAGAGAGCGGCAGCATCGGAAAGATGAAGAAGGAAGCTGTACAACACTGGGATTGTGTGCGCAGCTTGCCAACTGATAGAAAACAGTACCTTACACTTTCCTGACGTTTCCAATCACATGAATATTCGATAAGAAGCTGTTTTGGACAGCTTTTCTTTCCTTTATGCCAAACACTCGGCAGACCTCCGTGCAACGTCCAGAACACGATGGGAGATGTTTTCTGTGCTCCCGCAGGTTTTCCTTGCCAGACAGAGTGGAAAAGCTTTCTGCTAGGATGTAGAGCACAAAAGACTCTAAAGACGAAGGTACGATGCTCTCCGAAGATAAAAGCCGCTCCCGGGCTTCTTTCGGCAGAAGCGGCGCTAAGAGAGCACTGTGAGCGGTACAATCGTCTTTGCGCGAATATGCCGCTTCTTCGGCTCCGGGAGCCGGAGAGAGCGGCAGCATCGGAAAGATGAAGAAGGAAGCTGTACAACACTGGGATTGTGTGCGCAGCTTGCCAACTGATAGAAAACAGTACCTTACACTTTCCTGACGTTTCCAATCACATGAATATTGGATAAGAAGCTGTTTTGGACAGCTTTTCTTTCCTTTATGCCAAACACTCGGCAGACCTCCGTGCAACGTCCAGAACACGATGGGAGATGTTTTCTGTGCTCCCGCAGGTTTTCCTTGCCAGACAGAGTGGAAAAGCTTTTTGCTAGGATGTAGATCACAAAAGACGCTAAAGACGAAGGTACGATGCTCTCCGACGATTACAGCCGCTCCCGGGCTTCTTTCGGCAGAAGCGGCGCTAAGAGAGCACTGTGAGCGGTACAATCGTCTTTGCGTGAAGAAGCCGCTTCTTCGGCTCCGGGAGCCGGAGAGAGCGGCAGCGTCGGAAAGATGAAGAAGGAAGCTGTACAACACTGGGATTGTGTGCACAGCTTGCCAACCGATAGAAAACAGTACCTTACACTTTCCTGACGTTTCCAATCACATGAATATTCGATAAGAAGCTGTTTTGGACAGCTTTCCTTTCCGTTATGCCAAACACTCAACAGACCTCCGTGCAAAGTCCAGAATACGATGGGAGATGGTTTCTGTTCTCCCGCAGGTTTTCCTTGCCAGACAGAGTGGAAAAGCTTCCTGCTAGGATGTAGACCACAAAAGACGCTAAAGACGAAGGTACGATGCTCTCCGGAGCTAAGAGCCGCTGCCGGGCTTCTTTCGGCAGAAGCGGTGCTAAGAGCGCACTGTGAGCGGTACAATCGTCTTTGCGCGAAGAAGCCGCTTCTTCGGCTCCGGGAGCTGGAGAGAGCGGCAGCATCTGAAAGATGAAGAAGGAAGCTGTACAACACTGGGATTGTGTGCGCAACTTGCCAACTGATAGAAAACAGTACCTTACACTTTCCTGACGTTTCCAATCACATGAATATTCGATAAGAAGCTGTTTTGGACAGCTTTTCTTTCCTTTATGCCAAACACTCGGCAGACCTCCGTGCAACGTCCAGAACACGATGGGAGATGTTTTCTGTGCTCCCGCAGGTTTTCCTTGCCAGACAGAGTGGAAAAGCTTTCTGCTAGGATGTAGACCTCAAAAGACGCTAAAGACGAAGGTACGATGCTCTCCGAAGCTAAGCGCCGCTCCCGGGCTTCTTTCGGCAGAAGCGGCGCTAAGAGAGCACTGTGAGCGGTACAATCGTCTTTGCGCGAAGAAGCCGCTTCTTCGGCTCCGGGAGCCGGAGAGAGCGGCAGCATCGGAAAGATGAAGAAGGAAGCTGTACAACACTGGGATTGTGTGCGCAACTTGCCAACTGATAGAAAACAGTACCTTACACTTTCCTGACGTTTCCAATCACATGAATATTGGATAAGAAGCTGTTTTGGACAGCTTTTCTTTCCTTTATGCCAAACACTCAACAGACCTCCGTGCAAAGTCCAGAATAAGATGGGAGATGGTTTCTGTGCTCCCGCAGGTTTTCCGTGCCAGACAGAGTGGAAAAGCTTTCTGCTAGGATGTAGACCACAAAAGACGCTAAAGACGAAGGTACGATGCTCTCCGGAGCTTAGAGCCGCTCCCGGGCTTCTTTCGGCAGAAGCGGCGCTAAGAGAGCACTGTGAGCGGTACAATCGTCTTTGCGCGAAGAAGCCGCTTCTTCGGCTCCGGGAGCCGGAGAGAGCGGCAGCATCGGAAAGGTGAAGAAGGAAGCTGTACAACACTGGGATTGTGTGCGCAGCTTGCCAACTGATAGAAAACAGTACCTTACACTTTCCTGACGTTTCCAATCACATGAATATTGGATAAGAAGCTGTTTTGGACAGCTTTCCTTTCCGTTATGCCAAACACTCGGCAGACCTCCGTGCAACGTCCAGAACACGATGGGAGATGTTTTCTGTGCTCCCGCAGGTTTTCCTTGCCAGACAGAGTGGAAAAGCTTTCTGCTAGGATGTAGACCACAAAAGACGCTAAAGACGAAGGTACGATGCTCTCCGGAGCTTAGAGCCGCTCCCGGGCTTCTTTCGGCAGAAGGGGCGCTAAGAGAGCACTGTGAGCGGTACAATCGTCTTTGCGCGAAGAAGCCGCTTCTTCGGCTCCGGGAGCCGGAGAGAGCGGCAGCATCGGAAAGGTGAAGAAGGAAGCTGTACAACACTGGGATTGTGTGCGCAACTTGCCAACTGATAGAAAACAGTACCTTACACTTTCCTGACGTTTCCAATCACATGAATATTCGATACGAAGCTGTTTTGGACAGCTTTTCTTTCCTTTATGCCAAACACTCGGCAGACCTCCGTGCAACGTCCAGAACACGATGGGAGATGTTTTCTGTGCTCGCGCAGGTTTTCCTTGCCAGACAGAGTGGAAAAGCTTTCTGCTAGGATGTAGACCACAAAAGACGCTAAAGACGAAGGTACGATGCTCTCCGACGATTAAAGCCGCTCCCGGGCTTCTTTCGGCAGAAGCGGCGCTAAGAGAGCACTGTGACTGGTACAATCGTCTTTGCGCGAAGAAGCCGCTTCTTCGGCTCCGGGAGCCGGAGAGAGCGGCAGCGTCGGAAAGGTGAAGAAGGAAGCTGTACAACACTGGGATTGTGTGCGCAGCTTGCCAACTGATAGAAAACAGTACCTTACACTTTCCTGACGTTTCCAATCACATGAATATTCGTTAAGAAGCTGTTTTGGACAGCTTTTCTTTCCTTTATGCCAAACACTCGGCAGACCTCCGTGCAAAGTCCAGAACACGATGGGAGATGGTTTCTGTGCTCCCGCAGGTTTTCCTTGCCAGACAGAGTGGAAAAGCTTTCTGCTAGGATGTAGACCACAAAAGACGCTAAAGACGAAGGTACGATGCTCTCCGAAGATAAAAGCCGCTCCCGGGCTTCTTTCGGCAGAAGCGGCGCTAAGAGAGCACTGTGAGCGGTACAATCGTCTTTGCGCGAATATGCCGCTTCTTCGGCTCCGGGAGCCGGAGAGAGCGGCAGCATCGGAAAGATGAAGAAGGAAGCTGTACAACACTGGGATTGTGTGCGCAGCTTGCCAACTGATAGAAAACAGTACCTTACACTTTCCTGACGTTTCCAATCACATGAATATTGGATAAGAAGCTGTTTTGGACAGCTTTTCTTTCCTTTATGCCAAACACTCGGCAGACCTCCGTGCAACGTCCAGAACACGATGGGAGATGTTTTCTGTGCTCCCGCAGGTTTTCCTTGCCAGACAGAGTGGAAAAGCTTTCTGCTAGGATGTAGAGCACAAAAGACTCTAAAGACGAAGGTACGATGCTCTCCGAAGATAAAAGCCGCTCCCGGGCTTCTTTCGGCAGAAGCGGCGCTAAGAGAGCACTGTGAGCGGTACAATCGTCTTTGCGCGAAGAAGCCGCTTCTTCGGCTCCGGGAGCCGGAGAGAGCGGCAGCGTTGGAAAGATGAAGAAGGAAGCTGTACAACACTGGGATTGTGTGCGCAGCTTGCCAACTGATAGAAAACAGTACCTTACACTTTCCTGACGTTTCCAATCACATGAATATTGGATAAGAAGCTGTTTTGGACAGCTTTTCTTTCCTTTATGCCAAACACTCGGCAGACCTCCGTGCAACGTCCAGAACACGATGGGAGATGTTTTCTGTGCTCCCGCAGGTTTTCCTTGCCAGACAGAGTGGAAAAGCTTTCTGCTAGGATGTAGACCACAAAAGACGCTAAAGACGAAGGTACAATGCTCTCCGGAGCTTAGAGCCGCTGCCGGGCTTCTTTCGGCAGAAGCGGCGCTAAGAGAGCACTGTGAGCGGTACAATCGTCTTTGCGCGAAGAAGCCGCTTCTTCGGCTCCGGGAGCCGGAGAGAGCGGCAGCATCGGAAAGATGAAGAAGGAAGCTGTACAACACTGGGATTGTGTGCGCAACTTGCCAACTGATAGAAAACAGTACCTTACACTTTCCTGACCTTTCCAATCACATGAATATTGGATAAGAAGCTGTTTTGGACAGCTTTTCTTTCCTTTATGCCAAACACTCAACAGACCTCCGTGCAAAGTCCAGAATAAGATGGGAGATGGTTTCTGTGCTCCCGCAGGTTTTCCGTGCCAGACAGAGTGGAAAAGCTTTCTGCTAGGATGTAGACCACAAAAGACGCTAAAGACGAAGGTACGATGCTCTCCGGAGGTTAGAGCCGCTCCCGGGCTTCTTTCGGCAGAAGCGGCGCTAAGAGAGCACTGTGAGCGGTACAATCGTCTTTGCGCGAAGAAGCCGCTTCTTCGGCTCCGGGAGCCGGAGAGAGCGGCAGCATCGGAAAGGTGAAGAAGGAAGCTGTACAACACTGGGATTGCGTGCGCAGCTTGCCAACTGATAGAAAACAGTACCTTACACTTTCCTGACGTTTCCAATCACATGAATATTGGATAAGAAGCTGTTTTGGACAGCTTTTCTTTCCTTTATGCCAAACACTCGGCAGACCTCCGTGCAACGTCCAGAACACGATGGGAGATGTTTTCTGTGCTCCCGCAGGTTTTCCTTGCCAGACAGAGTGGAAAAGCTTTCTGCTAGGATGTAGACCACAAAAGACGCTAAAGACGAAGGTACAATGCTCTCCGGAGCTTAGAGCCGCTCCCGGGCTTCTTTCGGCAGAAGCGGCGCTAAGAGAGCTCTGTGAGCGGCACAATCGTCTTTGCGCGAAGAAGCCGCTTCTTCGGCTCCGGGAGCCGGAGAGAGCGGCAGCATCGGAAAGGTGAAGAAGGAAGCTGTACAACACTGGGATTGTGTGCGCAACTTGCCAACTGATAGAAAACAGTACCTTACACTTTCCTGACGTTTCCAATCACATGAATATTGGATAAGAAGCTGTTTTGGACAGCTTTTCTTTCCTTTATGCCAAACACTCAACAGACCTCCGTGCAAAGTCCAGAATA